>NC_069803.1:14375000-15000000 GCF_027406575.1 Nycticebus coucang
GACTCTTGCGTTTACAAGCCCCTGTGGGGATCACTTGAGCCCAGGATTTGAAGTTGCTGTGAACTGTAACGCTAGTGCACTCTTTACCCAGGGTAACTGAGTGAGACGCTGTCTCCCTCCCCCCCCCCCCAAAATGTGGGGGCTTTTAAGGTAAATTCCCAGGCATTGGGCCAAAGGCCACTTGAGTAACATATTAGACGACCTTGGGCCCGCACTGAGATCACTCCCTGAACTCCGCAGTAGTGGAGAGCATCTCCAGGCTTGGTTGGTTAATGCCAACCAGAGAATCCAATGGTTGGACAAATGTCCCCAAGTTCTTGTCACTGCTTCTAAGAGGTTTACAGGACGCTCAGCAAATAGGTCTTTAAGCATTCCTTCTTGGTGTTCAAAAATTGGCAAAAACTGAAGATAGGACCCCTGCCTCTATTCTGTAATCTTGTTTCTACCACAGAACCTCCCTAACAGTGTGTATATATGTGTGTGTGTGTGTGTGTGTGTGTGTGTGTGTGTGTGTGTGTGTGTGTGTGTGTGTAGTCAGAAATTATTTGAAAGTTACCTTTGGGGGCTGTGCTAATCCACACCACTGATCTCTCTCTCTCTTTTTTTTTTTTGGTGGTTTTTGGCCAGGGCTGGGTTTGAACCCGCCACCTGCTCCGGCATATGGGGCCGGAGCCCTACTCCTTTGAGCCACAGGTGCTACCCCGATCTCCTTTTTAATGGATATGACTGCGCACTGAACCTGCATCCAGAAGGATCCCCAGCCATTTTTCCCTTCTTCAGCGTTGCACCTTCCCTTTAGTACTAATTTATTCCCATATCAGATATCCACGGAGCTCACCTATGTGCTAGTCACAAAGCTGGATGCAAAGGCGAATAGGCACAGATCTGGTCCCCACTCTGGAAGGCCCCCCCTCACCCCTGCATGTGGCGGAGGCCAGGGAATCCTTTCGGAAGCTTTAGACAAAGCAGGATCCTGTGGGTGCTAATGAGGAAAGCAATTGATTCTGAGCAGAAAGACTGGAGAAGAATCTAAGCTGATCTTAAAGTATACGTAGAATTTGGACAGAGAAAGAAAGTTAAGGAAATCTGAATAAAGGGATAAAGTTATAGACCAAGGGAGTTTTCAGGAGAACCAGTTGTGTGCTTTGGCTGGAGTGGAGGCAGATGTTCATGAGGCAAATGTAATGAGAGGTGACACTGGAAACTAGGCTGGGGGCAGATATCACATGGCCTTTATTAGCAAGGCTTCGTCCATCAGTAATGAAGGGTTACCCTGGCAACACTTGTGAGCAAAGGAGGAAAGAGTCAGATCCATGATGAAAGAAGTTACCTGTTCAAGCTTTGTTGTACTAAATGTGGACTTGTTTTCTGCTTGGGGACACAGACTATTCAAGCTTTTCACTGTAGTAATGGTAAAGGGCATAGACTTTTTTTTTTTTTGAGACAGACTATCAAGCTGTCACCCTGGATAAAGGGCTGTGGCGTCACAGCTCACAGCAACCTCCAACTCTTGGGCTTAAGTGATCCTCTTGCCTCAGTTTTTCTATTTTTAGTAGAGATGGTGGTGGTGGTGGTTCGGGGGGGGGGGGAGGTGTCTTGCTTTTGTTCACACCGGTCTCAAACTCATGAGCGCAAGCACCTCGGCCTCCCAGAGTACTAGGATTACAGGCGTGAGCCACTGGCCCGACCGGACACAAACATTTTTAACAAGAGGTAAAGAATGTTGCTGGCAACACTTAGCCAGTCTTGGAAAGCCCTGTCCCACAACATGAACAACTGTTTACTCATTTTTACAAAGGAGGGAAAGGTAGCATGAACAAAGGGAAAACAAAAATATTAATAAGTTGGCTGGGCAGGGTGGCTCACACCTGTACTCCTAGCACTCTGGGAGGCTGAGATGGGAGGATTGCTTGAGTCTAGGAGTTTGAGACCAGCCTGGACAACATAGTGAGACCCTGTCTCTAAAAAAGTTAAAAAATAAAATCAGCCCGACTAGGAAGGGTGAGGAGGTAGAAGAAAAGGGCTGGTCTGGAGACTTAGACACGAGGGCAAAGAGGTTCTAAGGACAGCCCACATGAGAGAGAACAGACCGTCAGGGATAAAGAGGAGGAATTTGGGGCAGGAGAATTGGTGGGGTTTATTGATGTAGAGTTTGGGAAATTGGAAGTTTAAAATGATTCATGGGGTGTTTGATCTGGTAAAATGTCACAGAAGCCTTAAATTTTCCTACCTATTGATTTTATAATTTTATTTCTAGGAGTTTATCTAGAAAACAATCCCAGATGCACATAGAATGTGTCTATAATATGCTTATCACTGTATTGGTACAGCAGAAAATAACTAGAAACAACCAGTGAAGATACATGAATTTCAGTACATCCAAAAGAAGGGATAAATAATGATACAGTTGTCCTCTTTCGATATAATTGTGTTAAATTTGAAAACAAACAAACCAGGGTTCATAATGTACAATATAAAGTATATGATTCCAATCTTGTAAAGACACTCCAGAGGCATAGAAAAAGAAGAAAGGAAACACTGCAAAATATTGACCAGGGCTCTCTGGCAAGATCATGGACAGACTCATCTTTGTATTTTATCAAGCATTCTAACATTTCATATAATTAACCTATGTTCTTTTACTTGTGAAAGTTGTCAGAATCAAAATGGAGTCACTAGTGTTAAAAAAAAAACAAAACAAAAACCAACCTAACCATGAAGAGGCAGGAAAGGTGAGGAAGAGAGGGTTCTCACACTCGTCCGCCTGACAACAAAAACTGTCACAAAAGACTGCAGGAGCCACACCTCGCCCAAAATACTTCTGCAAAGATGTCTGCCCAGTAACTGCCTGTCCGACCTCACACTGGTGTCACCATTGTTATCGATGGTTGCAGTCAAGGATAATTATCTCAAAGCAATTAAGGCAATCCTCTTTATTTTCCCTTAAAAAAACCTTTGTTTCTCTTTGCCTCCCTGAATGTGCACATAATTTACGACGGCACCATATTCCCATTGCAGTGCTCTGCTCCCAGATACACATCTTTTTCTTTTTCATTTTTTGAGACAGAGTCTCACTTTGTTGTCCTCAGTAAAGTACTGTGGCATCATAGCTGACGGTAACCTCAAACATTGGGCTTAGGTGATTCTCTTGTCTCAGCCTCCCAAGTACCTGGGACTATAGGCACCTGCTACAGCGCCTGACTATTTTTAGAAACAAGGTTTCATGCTGGCTCAGGCTGGTCTCAAACTCGTGCGCTCAGGCAATCCACCCAGCTCAGCCTCCCAGAGTGCTAGGATTATAGGCATGAGCCATTGCGCCTGGCCTTCAAACATCGTTTTCTTTTAGAGAGCCTCTCTCTGTTTTTTATTTAGTTTGACATAATAAACAGAAAAAAAAAAAAAAGTGTTATAAAAAGTAAATGACTCAACCATCTGACCTGAGTTCCTTACAGAAAGTCTTACCAAAGACTTGCTTTGGATATAGTTTGTTACAAAAGCATAGTACAGTTTTAAAAATGAAATTAAAAGTCAGAATCAATAAAAATGAGCATATACCTCTTTTAATGATAAGGTTCAACATAGTTGCTGTGATTAAATTAGCTTATGAGTTTCTGGCAGCTAAAAGGAAAACCAGAGTCAGCATAATTTTAATAATTTTAATTACCATATGTAACTGCTCTCTACAGAGACCGACCTGGATGGGAGATGCGATCGTTCTAAGCACTGCCTTCTAAAATAAATTCCTTAGCCAGGTTTATGACAGAGGAGACTGAATGAAACAAATATCAATATGCATTATTTCATTTTAATTTAATAGTGCCATGCATAGATCTGTTTCTTATAGTGACTTTTACAAAATTCTAGCACATAAGATGAAAACTTAGTAAAGGAGGTATGGTCAAAAGATGCAGCTAAGAACCCTTCTTTGGTTTGGCTAGACGTACTCTGCATAGAGCCTGGATGACCACAAGAATAGTACTTAATTTTTAGTGTGCTTAAGAGACACATAGCTTGTATTAAATAGTTTCTTGGGTCCCTCTCCCTAAAGACCCTGGTTCAGTTGGTCTGGGGTATAGCTTAGGAATCTTCATGTTAAATATATTATATTAAACAAACACCCAGATAATATTTGATGCAGGTAGTCCAGGAAATATCGACCCAGAGCGGTGGCTTGTTTCCAGGTCTCTCTGGCATCTTGCCTACCTGGTGCTATTTTTAGCAGTCTGCACCATTAGGGAGAACCCACAGTTCTAGAGCTTTGAAGTAGTAGTTTTCAAACTGGGCCATGGATAACTCTGACGTTACACAGAGACTTTATAAGTATTTCTAGCCAGGTGGTTTTCAGGGCGTTTGTGTATGGACCATCACTCCCCTTGGCACTGTTTCCCACGGTCCTTCTGCAGGGAGGGGTCTTCTCTTTCCCAACTGCACTTTTGTCCCTCGACTCCCTTCTGAAGTCTATTCATTGCCCTGGAATGTGAAAACCTCTGGACTGACAATAAAAACAAAAATTATTAAATATTGGTGTTCATTTGGACTCTCGTGTCTGGGTGGCAAATGTTTTCACAAGTCAGGTGCAAAATGAAAGATTTAATTGGTTTTCAGCTGATAGATTGAAATAATTTTTCTTTCTTTCTTTTTATTTTTGGAGACAGAGTCTCAGTCTGTTGCCCAGGCTAGAGGGCTGTGGCCTCGGCCTAGCTCACAGCAACCCCAAACTCCTGGGCTCAGGTGATCCTCTTGCCTCAGCCTCCCGAGTAACTGGGACAACAGCTGCCACAATTCCCAGCTAAATTTTCTATTTTTAGTAGAGATAGTGTCTCACTCTTGCTCGGCTGGTCTTGAACTTCTGAGGTCAAGCGATCTTCCTGCTTCAGCCTCCCAGAGTGCTAGGATTACAGGCAGGAGCCACCTCGCCCGGCCTTCATTCAGTTATTTAAATGATACACTTCCAATGCGATTATACTTTCTCTGTGTACTATTATCAAAATTTGAAAGATATTTATGCTACTTGGATTAAAATTCTATACTACTAGTTGTAAAGATTATACTAAAGAAACATTCTATTATCTTGTGAGTTTTATGATTGTAGGACACAAGCCACTTCACTGCTTTATCAGGGGACCCCAAACTGTTAACATCTCAGGAGAAGGATAAATGTCTCTATTTCCTGTCAGGAGAGGGGGTACCTGGCTGCAGATGTTACAGAGCTGGGCAAAGGACAGGGGTGGGTGGGGTTCCAGGGGTCCTCAAACTATGGCCCACGGACCACATGAGGCGATGTGATTGTATTTGTTCCTGTTTTGTTTTTTTACTTCAAAATAGGATATGTGCAGCGTGCATAGGAATTTGTTCATAGTTTTGTTTTTTTTTTAAACTATAGGCCGGCCCTCCAATGGTCTGGGGGACAGTGAACTGGCCCCCTGTTTAAAAAGTTTGAAGACCTCTGAGTAGACTGTCACTTAGTCCTTGTATTTATTATTTATTTATTTTGCAGTTTTTGGCCGGGGCTGGGTTTGAATCCACCACCTCTGGCATATGGGGCCAGTGCCCTATTCCTTTGAGCCACAGGAGCTGCCCAGTCCTTGTATTTTTCAATCTGGCATCTCCGGCTACCCTATCAGAGAGATCGTGGTAATGATCTCTGTAGAAATCTGGGGGTGGGCTCGGTGCCTGCAGCTCAGCAGCTAGGGTGCCAGCCATATACACCAGAGCTGGCGGGTTCGAATCCAGCCCGGGGCTGCCAGACAACAGCGACAATTACAACCAAAAAAACAGCCAGGTGTTGTGGCAGGCACCTGTAGTCCCACCTACTTGGGAGGCTGAGGCAAGAGAATTGTTTAAGCACAGGAGTTTGAAGTTGCTGTAAACTGTGACACCATAGCACTCTACCCAGGGCGACAGCTTGAGATTCTGTCTCAAAAAAAAAAAAAAGAAAGAAAGAAACTCGGGGCTGTTCTTAGGGTTTCTTGGTGACTCACTGGGTTACCAATCTAAGCCTATCTGCATCGTTGCCTTTTTTCCTCTCATAATCTTGTCACTTTTAGTCCATCCAAGGCATCAGAGGCCCAGCTGTTGATTCTGTGGCTGTGTATCGGAGAGATAAGGCTGAGTTCCCAATTAATATGTATGCTCCAAGCTGCTTAAATTTCAGTCCTGATATATAAGAAAAAGTCAATAAATTGAACCTCTGACTGACAACCACTCAAACACTTGTCAAAGCAATCTGTCAACAGTGATTATTTATAACTGATGACATTAAAAGTCTCCTGTCATGAGAAAGAAATGTGCTTAGAAATACTTTTCAGTGACATGATGTTAAGCATCTGCAAATAAAAGTAGGCTGGGATCTGTGGCTGTTGAGTGAAAGCTTGAAATGATGCCACCACTCGTGGTCCAGTAACCCTTAAAAACACAGGAGAGCTGTGATGGGTGTCCTGATTCAATTCCCCACTTTACAGAGAAGGAAACTGAGGGTCAGAGTGATAAAATGAACGGAGATTCCTCACAGTTAAATCTTACATCTTCTTTCACAGCACAGATCAGTGATTCTCAACCTTCCTAATGCCTAATGTATTTTCATTACTACAAAGGGGTCGCGACCCACAGGTTGAAAACCGCCGGCCTAGATGATTTTTTTAAGTTGGGCATCTCTGCAGCCATTGCACTGAGACTTCTGTGTTTCCTGGGTCAGGCTTAAATGGTATGGTGTGGTATTGGGCATGCGATGCTTTTCCTCACATACTTGCTAAAGCCTAGAATTCATTTGACAGAAGAAAAGGTTTTGCATTCCAGAATGGGAGATAAATCAAAGAGCAAATTCCTTAACTGCTGTCATCTCCTTCACTCCCTGGCGTCACTCTGACACAAGCCCCTCACCCAGGTCCCCAAACGATGGCCACATAGAGCCTGGCCTCTTTAAGCAGCTCTATAATCTGAAGCTACCTTGGGCAGACACCTGCTTCGGAGGCCACATGGGCCTGCAGTGCCCGGAATACCCTGGCTCTCATCCCAGCCACATCTAACTCCCTTTGACCCTCCCATCTGATTCCCATGTGTGCGCTGGGCTCATGGTAGGATGAGGCCTCTGGTAGAAGTTGGATCCTCTGAGAAGACACCGAGATGGGACTAGACGCATGAGAGATTCCCTGGGGGGAGTGGGGGAAGCCTGGGGAGGGTGGAGAGCTGGAGAGCAGCCTTCAGAGCAAGACGCAGCCTGACTTCCCCGGGCGAGAGGAGGAAGGAGGGCTCCGGGGCAGCAGTGCAGCCGTGCACACATTGGGCCAGCTGGAGGGAGCTCTGAACCAGAGCCCCAGTCTAAGTGCTGCAGGACATAGCATTTGGGAGCAGTCCAGGGAGAGGAGCGGCTGGGCTGTCAGTGAACCGCTCCCTCTGTGAAGGTCCAGACCGTGGGTCCTCATGGCTGCCAAGGCTCTAAAGCTTTCACCAGTTGCTACTTTCTCATCTTGCCTCACTGAGTCATTGTGGAAGCCTGTGTGGTTGTTAATAATAATTGCAAATGTTTACAAAGCACTCACTACATGCCAGGTACTGTGCTAAGGCTTTATTAATGTAACTGATACTAATTTCTCAGGCCTTAAACATAAGGTTTTGGGGATTTTTTTTTGAGACAGAGTCTCACTATGTCAGCCTGGGGAGAGTGCTGTGTTATCACAACTCACAGCAACCTCCAACTCTTGGGCTTAAGCGATTCTCTTGCTTCAGCCTCCCAAGTAGCTGGGGCTACAGGCACCCACCACACACCCAGCTATTTTTTGTTGCAGTTGTCATTGTTTAGCAGGCCTGGGCTGGGTTGGAACCTGCCAGCCCTGGTGCATGTGGCCGGTGCCCTAACCACTGAGCTATGGGTGCTGAGCCTAAACACAAGCTTAATATAAATTACATTTTATACCTGAACTTATATTGGGAGTCTACATTCTGCTGATGATAGAAAAAAATGTAATTTCAGTCGATTCAAGTTTTCTCTGTTGACTCAGGAGTTCTCACCTCCCTCCTTTCCCTTCCTGCCGTATCTAAGTTCCAAGGGGGTTTAGAGCGTGGGGAGGGGTGTCAGGCCTCTGCTCCCACATGTCCATCCATCCTGTATCTCTCGCTGAATCCTCATGTCCACTGGCTTCTGAATTTCTATGCCCACCAGCACCTGGAAGATGTCGCCAGCTCCCCTGGTTTCCTGCTGAGACGTCTGAAGACGACCCTCCTTCCTTCTTTCTACACGCCAGGGTCTCGGGGCTGTCACCTCTGACTACATCCTGTCTGGTTGTCCACCTGGGCCACTCTGGGTCTGCAGCTGTCCCAGCCTCCCTCTTGGAGACCCCATGCTGCTATTTGCACTTCACTCTATGTTACCACCTCCCCTTAGGGGACAGAGATGCTGGGTCCTGCCGCTCTGCCAGGGAGCCACCCAGGAGATAAGGCACAGGCTACTTCTGTCTGTCCCTGATCTTCTGTGAGTGTGCTGTCATCTCAGTCACCATGTTCAATGGGGATGGAATGTGGGCTCACAGTCCCGTTCTCTGGTTCACTCAGAGTGTTTTAATATTCACGTTCCTTCTCCTCTGTCAATCCAAGGCAGTCATCTTTGGCTGGATAGGAAACCAGTCAGCAGCATGTTTTTAAAAAATCTGTTGTTTATACCAGAGCACTGGCGTTTGCTAAGTGCTATTGCATGTATTCTTACAACGAGAAGTTTATAATATAGAAAAAGAGCACAGAGAGGTGAAGTGGCTTATTCAGTGCTGCACAGCCTGCAGGCGTGGAGCTGGGATTTCAACATACAACGCTTGATCAGACTTCAGAGCTTGCTCTCTTACCACTACTCAGATCCCCCTGCAATCATCACCTTCACTTTCTCCTTTAGGGGAGTTTTGGTTCCCTCCAGTAACTTTTTTTTTGCTAATTATTGTATAACCACAACAAACCAGTACAGAGAATACCCTGGACAAAACACAATAAAGGTTCAAAGATCGAGGTGTTCGCTTCACGAGGCTGAAAATTTCAGTCTCTGGTATTTGGAATTTAGGCTGCAGTCCTTGTTTTTTGGAGGGATCACTGGGTGTGTGGCACAGTCCATGCTCTTAACCAGATTTGAACAGAAGAATGGCAACTTGGCCCAGGTAGAAGTAGATGAAGTGTTCGGTTTCGTGTGTCACAGAACGACCGAAGTTCCTCCCCACGATGCAATGCCAGGTGGGATTGTATTGCTTGTCAAACTCCTTCTGGATATGCGCCGCGATGTCCTTTTCTATGTTGTGTTTCTCTCATGCCTGAGTAGCGCCTTCCACGGAGTCCTGTTTCCACATGTCCGCATTTTTGATCACAGCCTTTCGGTCGCACATGGTTACCGAGGAGAAGGGGCTACCCGACTGCAATGGTCTCCTGAGGGAGGTGCTGGCACAGCTCAAGCCCGGCGACAGCTGTGACAGGTACCGAAGCCGTGGCGCATCTCCCTCAATGAACTTTTAAGGATTTTTGGAACAGAGCATTTAATGAATATTTTTCACTCTGTAAAATCAGTTTAACTAGAAGCTGGGGAGATATTATTTGCATGTAAGAAAGCATCTTTATAATTTCCCTCAAAAGACAAAACATAGAAATATTTTTTCACCTGTCTGGGGTCATCCCTGAATCTTTGATCTGGAAGATTTTTAAGAGAATAATCTGACCTTGAGGCTTTGTCAAGCGCTTACCATGAGGCAGGGTTTAAGGCAAGTGGGCTCTGGAACGCTATCCTCTGGCTGAGTCTATGGCAGTGGTTCTCAACCTTCCTAATGCCGCAGTGTAGTTTCATTGTTAAAAAGGGGTCGTGACCTACAGGTTGAGAACTGCTGGTCTATGGAGTTTGCTGGGTTTTTTTCTTTTTTCTTTTTTTTTGAAGAGAGAGAAATAGGGTTTTGCTCTGTCACCGAGGCTATTCACAGGTGTGATCAGAGTGTCCTACAGCCTTGAATTCCTGGGCTCAAGCGAATTCCCTGCCTCAGCCTCAGAAGTAGCTGGGACTGTAAGTGTGTTCTGTGGCACCTGGCTGTCAATCAATGCATTCTGAGTGGCCGCGAGAGAAGGCCAAACAACAGTATTGAAAATTATATACATACACACGTAAAGAGGGTTTGGGGGGCTTTCCTCTGCCAGTGTACATGGATTTCTATGCTTGCCTACGCAGATACACACAAAAATACAATGTTTGCAATATGTGTTAGCTTGACAAGTGGGGCTTTCAAGCAGAATGTGGGGGCATAGAGAAGAGAGGGTGAAGCCAAGCAAAGAAAATAGAAAAACCAACCGCACTGAAAATTCCCTCAGTGGCAAAAAATACGACCGAGTTAATGCGCTTAAAGTTGTATCCCTTCAAATTCAATTTGAAAGGAAGACACATAGCAACAAAAGAGATTTTGTATCATAGGTTACATTTTTTGCAGTTTTTGTGAAGAAGGGTTATGAAGAAGAGAAAACAGAAACTGCCATGGGATTGGTGCTACTGGACAATGAGGTGCACAGAGGTCCCCTCACGTCCCTGACACTGCAGCTATGATTACACATCATATGTGATTTGATTCATGCAGCTAACCCAGTTCTAGCAACATGTCCTCAATACCTGCATGCATGGAAGTCTCTCCACCAGCAGCACCCATGGAAGCCATCTAGCACGACCATTCACTCATTTTTCTTCCCAAGAATTTAGTAGTTTAATGCAGTCAGCTGCTCTAGATTACTAGGAGTTGGGCATTGGTGCCGTCAAGAAAATACAATATGTACTGGGTTGGACAATCAAGTTCTTGAACTCATTCTAGAAAAGTGCTACAAACCTCATTGCTGAATATCACCAGGTCACCTTTGAAGTATTGACCTGAGGAAGCTACGCTCTGACACCGGCACCTAGTCCACTCTTCAAAGCAATTTTGGAACTGCTTTTCTGGAATGGCCATCAGAGCTGTTGTAGACGTTCTGACAAGTACATTCTCGAACTCATTCTAGAAAAAGTGCTGTGAAGGGTGGACAGCGAGGCACTGGCATCAGTGCATAGCTTTACCAGGGGCAGTACCTTGAAGGTGACCACAGTGACGTGCAGGAACGAGGAGGGAGCACCTTTTTTAGCATGAGTTGGAGAACTTAATTGTCTGGCCTCATAAGTAGTATACTTTATCCTCGTTTGGAGGAGGTGGTCCAAATTGCTGTGCTGTGGGGTTGGTTTCTCCCACATCCTGGAGTCAGTGAAGGGTGTTATACTATAAAGAATTGTTACTTTGAACCACAAGATTTGGCTTGAAACCCAGGACCCACTGTTGGTTTACTAGTTGTGTTATTTTTTGATTTCTCTGAACTTTGGTTTGTTTTCTTGTTTGTAAGAAAAGGCAGCGAGAGTAGTTGTCTCCATAGTATTGTTGGAAACGATGGTGCACTGATAACACACCCGGCACACAGGGGGCATGAAGTGAACGTAGTGGGTGCTCACGGGGGTGATGGTCAGTGTGATTTCCACGTGGAAATCGTGTCGGATCAGTCCCTACAAGCTGGGGAGGGTGCATCTCAGGTCATCGCTAACTTCGGCCGAGAAGAGCAGTGTTGACTAAAGTTGAAGTGTCGGATTTCCAGCTCCAGGGAGACTGTGATCCTCAGATTCCATATCCAGTGGCCATCTCTCAGGGCCCGGACAGGGAGGACATTCCTGGGATGACATAATCATCCCACCACTCTCGCTGATATGTAGAAGATGTGTCCCTGCAGCTCTGGTCTGGTGACTCTGTGTTCATGGAGGCCAAACACTCACTTGGTTCATTGTGCAATATGCAACCTCAACAATGTTTAAGGGACGTTTTGGCAGGCGCGAGAAATGGCATGAAGGGAAAAGTGCTGTGCCCAGACTCGGTCTGTAGGTGGCAGCAAAAATTCAGGCATGGAAAAGCCAGTCCCCAAAGCCTTCTGGTAGCATACCATAGAGGGTCCATTATCTGCTTTAGGGGCTTTACAAAAAAGACTGGGAAGCTATAAGCAGACATAATTTTAGTGGAGTCAACACACTATTTGAAGTCATCTTATCTGTTCTTCAGTGTAATTGGAAGTATGCGAGATCATTCGTACAAACTTCAAAAAAATATGTATTCATGTTTCTTTATGTAAAACAAAAATCAGAATGTCTTTCTCAGCAAAAGGGCATTATTAGGCTAAGTTAATTAAATACAACCTCCAGACGGTGGTGTGTGACAGCCATTATTGATTTTATTTATTTATTTCTTTAGACAGAGTCTCACTTTGTTGCCCTGACTAGAGTAACATGGCCTTAGCCTAGCTCACAGCAACCTCAAACTCCTGGGCTCAAGTGATCCTCCTGCCTCAGCCTCCTGAGTAGCTGGGATTACAGCCATCTACTCCCACATCAGGCTAGTTTTTCTATTTTTAGTAGAGATGGAGTCTCACTCTTGCTCAGGCTGGTCTCCCAACTCCTGAGCTGAAGTGATACTCCCGCTTCGGCCTCCCAGAGCTCTAGGATTACAGGCGGGAGCCACCTGGCCAGGCCCATCATTGACGTTATCCATGCTGGAACATGGGGATTTGACTGGGTTGCTAAGGAAGCAATACCTACCCTCCCGGGGGGGAGAAAGAGAATAGAAAGTTATGAAATGATTCCTTATCATTATGCCTCCCACAGCTGACATTAAAGTTACTAGTTTTGAATTTTATTTAATATTATTTCGTTGGCAAATGCCTGATTTAGCTCCACCATTCCTTAAGCCTCAAATTTCTGTGAAGATGTTTACGTATCTCTTGTAGACAGTGTGCAGTTTGATGAAGTTCCGTGGGTCAATCTGAGAGTCCTTGTCAGCTGACACTGAGTTCAACCCAGTCACATCGCTTTCAGTATCTGGTAGGACTGATTTCACATCTTCTTTTTTACTTTACACTTTGCTATGTATTTATCTATTGTTGTTTGTATTTTTCTCTTTTACAGATTTCTTCCAGGTTAATCCGAGTATTAATTTTAAAAATTCTTCTTGCTGCCCTCCTTCGTTTCCAGCCCTGCAAACTTCATTCCTCTATATTTTAACTCATATTTGGAGTGTTACCAATTTCCCTTTTACTACTTTTAGTCCCATACATTTTAATATGCAGTGTTGGCATTTGGTGGTGGGGGGGGGTGGTTGCATTTTTTTTTTTTTTTGAGAGCTAGAGATAAAGTCTTACTCCATTGCCCAGGCCGGAGTGCAGTAGCCTGATCATAACTTACTGTAATCTTGAACTCTATCTTCTATCATCTATCTATCTATCTGTCTGTCTATCTATCTATCTCTGGCATGGACTCATTAATTACTGCATCTCTAATGGTTTATAATTCAGCACTGTACTTGTTTTAGAGCTCAAATTATCCCAGCTTTGTCAATGAGAGGAGTCGTCATTTATAGGTTCTCCTTCCTCAGGGAGAACCTCGCTCCCAACAATAGCAACATGGTTAGTCATTCGTTCAATCCTTTAATAATACTACCTCTAAAACAGTTCCGGAATTGATTTGTCCATGCTGCTAATAAAAACAAACAAAAAGAGTTTCCAGTTTGTTTGCAATTCTCTCCACCTCAACAGTCTCTTTCTCCCAAATGAGGCAAATCCATCCTCCCTCCCTCCATCCCTCCCTCCTTCCTTTCTTCCTTTCATCCCCTTCCTTTCTCCCTCTTTTTCTTCTTTCTTCCTTTCCTTCTTTCTTTCTCTCTTTCCTTCCTTCCTCCCTTCTTCCTTCCCTACCTCCCTGCCTTTGTTTCCTTCCTGTGTAGTTATGGTATTCATTTGTAGTAACGGTTATTTCAGTTTGCTTTCAGGATCATTTTTTTTTCACCTTTCTGCCTGTTATTTGGAAGAAATTGTATAGGATTGATGTCAAATTCTTCCTGAAATATTTGGTAGGATTCCCAGTGAACATATCCGAACTTGAATTTTTCTTTGTTGAAGTGTGGGAGCCAGGAGGCTAGGTCACTGGCCCCAGCCCGTGAAACCACCAGGATGCTGACTACTGTCCTAGCTCACTTGGGGTTTGGTTCCCCATAAGTGCCGGGAGCCTGTTGTCTCAGCCAGGTCAGAGGTGCCGGAGCGCCTCAAAGGTGCAGCAGTCAGTCTTAGTAGAAGCCTGGTAGGAGTCTGAGTCAGAGCCTCGACTAGCTTCTCCCATGGCTCGTTATAGAAGTGATACACCACAGGTGTGGAGACCGCCAGGCACTAACGTCGGTGTTCTCCTCTCGTGCTCTTTAACGAGAGACCAATCCCTTCCCCATTCCCTTATTACCAATGTGTTTCTTTTCTGGTGTCTCCTACATGGAAGGTTTTCAAGTGTAAAGCCAATCTCTTTAATAGAGGACAATTGCAAAAATCTATTAGAAAGAAAGTTGAAAGTTTATGTCTTTCAAGGAATTTGTCCATTTCATCTAAGGCATCTTTTTCATGTCCATGGGATCTGTATTAATCTTCCCCTTCATTCCAGATGCTTCCCATTTGTTCTCTCTCTCTCTCTCTCTTTTTTGTATGTGTGTGAATCTGGCTAGAGCATTCTTTTTTCTTTTTTCTTTCTTTCTTTTTCTTTCTTGGGGGGGTGCTTTTCAAAGATCCAGTTTATAAATTTTATTGTTTTTTTCCTTATTCTTAAAAAACTTCCATTTAATTGATTTATGATTTTGTCTTCATTATTTCCTTCTTTCTGCTTGTTTTGCATTTACTTTGCTTTCCTTTTGCCAGCTTCTCGAGATGGAAGCTGAGATTATTGAGACCTTTCTTCTTTTCTAATGCAGACAACCGACATGGAGTGTTATCAATTTCCCTTTTAGTACATTTAGTCCCACACATTTTAATATGCAGAGTTTGCATTTTTAAAAAAATTTTTCTTTCTTTTTTTTTTTTTTAGAGATAGAGTCTCACTCCGTTTCCCAGGCTGGAGTGCAATAGTCTGATCATAACTCACCATAATCCTGAACTCCTAGGCTCAAATGATCCTCCTACCTTGGCCTCCCAAGTAGCTGGGACTATAGGTGCACACCACCACACCCAGCTAATTAAAAAAAAATTGTACAGTCAGGGTCTTACTAAGTTGCTCAGGCTGGTCTCAAACTCCTGGCCTCAAGAAGTCCTCCTGCCTCGGCCTCCCAGAGTTCTGGGATTCCTGACATGAGCTACCACATCTGGCTATGTTTGCATTTTTAACCAGTTCTGAATATTTTCTAAGTTTTCTTTTTTTTTCCTTTTTTTTTTTTTTGAGACAGGGTCTCAAGCTATTGCCCTCAGTAGAGTGCTGTGGCGTCACAGCTCACAGCAACCTCAAACTCTTGGACGTAAGTGATTCTCTTGCCTCAACTTCCCAAGTAGCTGGGACTACAGGCGCCTGCTACAATGCCCGGCTATTCTTTGTTGCAGTTGTCATTTTTTATTTTTAGCTGGCTCAGGCTGGGTTTGAACCCACCAGCCTCTGTGTATGTGGCCAGCACCCTACCCACTGAGCTATGGGCGCCGCTTCTGAGTTTTCTTTTAATTTCTTCTTTAACACTTAGTCAATCTAAGCACTAGTTAGGCCTAAATTCAAAGTATAATTTTCACAGTTAAAGCTGAGGCAACTCACTTCTCATCTACAAATCTCGATTTGTGACTTAAAAGATGTAAAACTTCAGAAGTAATGTACTTAACAGCTTCTTGTCATGTTTAGAATTGGTCTTTGTACTTCTATAAGAAAACTGCAAACTTCCATTGCAAACAAGGTGCAAGGCATGTAACTCAATAACGGCCACTAGTTACACCTGTGTAGCTGAACTTGCTATAGCTTTCTTACCCCGATGCCATCCTTGACTTGGCAGCTCTGTGCTGATGGCAAGGTGTTTTCCATATAGAAAATACCTGTTTTCCATATAGTAAAGAAAAGTCACGTCTGAGGTTCCCACACGGCAGGCCTAAGCCCCTTGGTTTCTTAGAGCTGTAAACACTTCATTGGACTATCTTAAAATATAAAACAAAACCCTAGAAAACGTCACAGGAAGAATATGTGCTTCTTTTCAGTGGGGTCACTGAATCTCAGTCAGATGACACTCACGCTTCTCTCTGTCCCAGGTTCTATATCAGCTTGTAAGAACTTGACTCTTCTTTAGCATTGTGAAGCCTGTGTCTCTTAAAAAGTAGAACATGCTCTTGGAACAAATCCCAGAGGGCAATGGGATTATAGAGGCCTGTGAGCCCTACCTGGTGACTATGGACAAAGCAGTTCTTATGCTGTGGATGGAACAGGAGGACACTGAAGCCCTTCTCTGTGTTGAAAGGGCCATGTGTAAAGAAAATGATCATCTTGGTGGAGAACCGGAAGGTACCAGGTGAGGCTTCCGGAGATCCACTTTCCCTGACTCTTCTCTATGTGATTTTCAAGGATAAAATCCTGGCTATCTTGGTGTTTGTACTGGGTTGTCCTAACCCACAAATTCAGCAGGCCTTGTCCCTAATTTGTCGATGTTCTGGAAATTTCTCAAAGTTGCCGAACGACACACACTACTTGAGTTTACACACCATAGTCTGTGTGGGGCATTCTCTTGCATGTCAGCATAGTCAAGGCTCTTAGTCTGGGCAATAAAGAAATGTCGGACATGTCTTTAAACCAGCTGTCTAAGCTGATTTACCAAGGAACCCATTTATTTTTCTTTCATGGAATATGTAGCATGTAACATCTTGCAGTGGACCCTTGTGCTGCCCACCTCAGGCTGAGACAGGAAAAGCAGCATTCCTCTTTGTGTTAAAGTTGCATTGGGGTCATTCAGGTTCATCTGCTTCAACCTGGTTTACCTTTTTTCTTTTCATACAAACCCTTGGCATAGAACAAAAAAAAAAAAAAAAATCTGATCCTGGATTATGAGACAGAAAATGAGGCAATCATATCACAAGATACAGAGAACCGTGTTGGCAGAAGCGATTGGAAATCCCAGGGAAGAGTAGAAACGAAAAGAGGCCACTTCTTCCCTGTTCCTAATTCCGCAGCATTCTCGCATCGCCCTTGTGTCTAAATCGCCTTACTTTTTAACCCGCTGTTTGATTTAGCCTCACCTTAAGGGTTAAGAAGCCTTGAGCATAGGGACATGTTTTTTAGGTGACAATGTGTGACAATAGACAGTGAATGATTTGATAGCAATTTCTAATTTTGACCATTCGACTAAGAAGACTGTTAGGCTGCTACCGTAATCACTGAAGAGTACTAATCACCATGACTAACTTTTGTCATGGTGATTCATACAAGTTGGCTCTTTCTAGCCACACTCCAGTCTCAACTTCTACCTGTAGGAACAACTCTTTTGATTTTATTTTTGATTTCTAGAAACAATACAGCATCATCAAGCAATGTGACCTGCTATAAAGAAAAAAAGATCATGAAGAGGAGGATCTAATGCATGGTGAGACTTTTGTCCAGAAAGCCTCTGGTGAACAGGAATGCTGGGGAAGTTCAGGAAGTCTCTCTCAGGAAAGAGCATGGTGAAACACAGTTTAAAAAAGCCCCTTCTCTGGGGCAGTGCCTGTGGCTCAACGGAGTAGGGCACCAGCCCCACATGCAGGAGGTGGCAGGTTCAAACCCAGCCCCAGCCAAAAACTGCAAAAAAAAGTTAAAAAAAAAATGCCCCTTCTGGAAAATCCTAGCTGGGTGAAAATGGTCAGTGCCTACTGGAAAGGCTTCCTGGTTGCTGTTGTGTGTATCAGACTACGGTGCAGTAACTGTTTTGTCTTTGGGCTCTGATTTGAACAACTAAAGGTTGAACAAAGTGAAATATTAATCAAAAAAAATGTAGCTTTCTTTCTTTTTTTTTTTTTTTTTTGTAGAGACAGAGTCTCACTGTACCACCCTTGGGTAGAGTGCCGTGGCGTCACACGGCTCACAGCAACCTCTAACTCTTGGGCTTACGCGATTCTCCTGCCTCAACCTCCCAAGCAGCTGGGATCACAGGCGCCCACCACAACGCCCGGCTATTTTTTTGTTGCAGTTTGGCCGGGGCTGGGTTTGAACCCGCCACCCTTGGCATATGGGGCCAGCGCCCTACTCACTGAGCCACAGGCGCCGCCTAAAATGTAGCTTTCTTTTGCATTAACTTGGATGGAACTGAAACACATTCTTCTTAGTAAAGTATCACAAGAATGGAAAAGTAAGCATCCAATGTACTCAATACTAATATGAAGCCAGTGGATGTTCTAATACATGCCCACATAAGAGAAAAACTCAATTCAATTCAAGTTGGGTGGAAGGAGAAGAAAGGAGGGGGGAGAGGGGAAGAGGGAGGGGGATTGGTGTGCTCCCACGAATGACACAATGGCCTGTGGCACACCTCTTGGATGTGGGACACAAGTACAAGAGGGACTCTACCTAAGAAATGCAAACATTGTAAACTAGTTGTTTATACCCTCACATTAGTCTGAAATTAAAAAATGATTAGCTTTTGGTGGACTTCCTCAGAGCCCCAGTCCTATGGGACGTGGGATGAGATGTTAGGGTTAGCTGAAGTTACCCCCCAAATCCCCCATGTTCTCTGCTAACTTCTGTGTAGTATAACTATGCCTGTTATTTTTGCTTTGTTTTAATGTAGTGTGTATTTTCTAACTTCAAGTCTCTTTCCCCCATAGGAGTTGTTAACTTCTTTATAAACCTACCATATAAAAAAAGGAACTAAAACATTTCAACAAAAATTGTTCATCCCTTTCATTGTGTGCTGTTCTAACTTCCTTAATGGTCTGTGGTTCATGGTAATTCCTTATCAAAATAACTACTTTCTAAGTTGGTGGAGGTCATCAGGGTTTGTTAGTGGGTTTTGAAAAACCAAATAGTCATAAACATGATCAGATTTCAGTTCAAACTCCATGTAATTTCGGTTTTGGCTTAGCTGTAGAAACTTCCTGATTCCAGGGTGCTTGGCCCAGTAATCAGTCAGAAGTTCTGGATCTGAATCTTGACTCAGACACTAACTTTGACTTAGTTGATCACTCTAAATCTATTTTGTATTTTATAAGAGATAAAGATCTCTTTATCTTTTAAGATAAAGGTCATGTTTCTGCAGCATAGCAAATGTTCAAAAGGTAGTTCCCTGCTACTCCCACTCTTAAATCAATTTCACTGCTCACTTTTCTTAAAGTTTATAAAAAGTATTTTCCTTATGTTCTCTGATTCTGAAATTCATAGAACAAGTGCATATACTTTTTAGCTGTAGATGCTCTGATAATTGATTCATCAAAGGTGTATCTAAAATAAAGTATTTATATCATGTGGTCAGCAAGATTAAATGAAAGAATGGACCAGGGTCTATCTCAACTAGCTCTTGCCTGTTGGGGGAATGTGCAGATGGTTGACCTATGAACCCCTCTGCTTATCTTCCCAGATTACTACTTTATTCACACCCACATAGGGAATCAAAGGTGATGACTCTCTGATGAGAAACGTAGTCTACAATTCAATAATATCAACCTTGGACTTGAATTGAACCTATTTCCCCAATAATAAAAACGAGATCAGCAGAACCTACATTAGGCCAACTGGTCACTGCATAAAAATATGAAAATGCTTGTACATTGGTTAGCGTAACACCTGCGTCTGATTACATGAACCCAAGTCATAATTAATCCAACATGTCTTAGAAGACTTTTCTCCCTGGATCTTTTCTAGAGTATTCATGTTTAGCTTCTTGAAGAATGAATTTATGTAGGTTGGCAAGCACCATGAGAAGTCCTAGGTTTATTATATGCAATCACATATACAATTCCCAAGTGAAGATCAGTTTGACCTGAAGAAGGCTGGGGCTCCTCATTTCCTTTGGAGACTGGGCTGTGGCTGTGAGACAGAGCAAACATCATCAAGTTGCCTCAGAGGCTCAGCTGTGTCCCAGAGAAACCACGTCAACCTCAGAGTACGCTCAACACCACTGACAGTTACACTCTTGGCAAGGCTCTACCTTTGTCTGTGAACAAAATGCTTAAAAAGACATGAAAGAATCAGGCCCTGAGCCAGGTATGAGTGATGTACAAAGTATAGGGCGTCCTAAACTTTGCCACAGTGAAGGGAGGGGTTTGTGAAATTATAACTGAAATGTGCTTTTTTTTTAAACAAAATATTCATTACAAAATTTTATATAATTTTTACAAAAGATTCTTTACATGTTGGCCACCTCTCTGTAAAATTTTATAATGAATATTTTGTTAATAAAGGTACATTTAGCTACAATTTCCCATTTTCCCTACGTATGGCAATGTTAGGGACAACTTTTGGGACACCTGGTGTTACCACTTTCTCTGGACAGGCTAAAGTTGCTGCCTTGGTCTTGCAGACCTTGTGCGGTCCCTCAGCCTTCCAGGGCCTGTGTTCTGACCAGCTCTGCACTGGTATGTCACCCTGAGCCTCACCCTTCTTCTCTGCAGACCCTGTTTCCTCTTTGGGTTCCATAAACACCTGCTATTTCCTCTTCCTGGGAAGATTGCCAACTGCATACACTTACAGCCAAATCTTCTGTATTTTGGATATGCACTCCTTCTCTCCACCCACCCCTGGATTTTTTATACTATACCTTCTTCTACCTTTGGTCTCCTGTGAATACATGCCTAAATATTACCCCACCAGACTCTAGTTTAAGGTATCTTATTATGCTTTCTCCATCCAAGAACTTTGATTTTTAGAAAGGTTTGATTTTACATATGGACACTCAAAATTTTATATTTAACAATTCCTAAGCATCCTACCCCCCAATTGGTTTTAATACATCAATTTAATAACCTTATTTATTTGTAGAAATGGCATGTATTCAACTCTTAGCACCTTCTATTGTGATCTACGTTACATGTTAATTTCTTACTTAACTTTTCTACACCTAGTAGATGAATCAGTAAGCCTGTGGCAGATGTCAAATCTGTATTTCCTATTAGAAACTCAATTTCTATGTAGCAGTAATATATTTGGATTTTCTTCTGGAAGAACAAGGAACTTTAGAAAAGTTAACTGGTTCATGGTTTCAGGGCAAAGAGCCCTCCATAAAATTTGACCTTTGGGTCTGTTGCTAGAAATTAAAAGTTAGACTAAGTTCTTCACTCTTTTTAGGAAACAAACAGGCTAGGGGTCATGGTTGGTGGGAGGAAAGTACCAAGTTCCTACTTAAATTCTGGGAGGCTTATGGAAGTCAGAGAAATTCATGACTAGAATAGGGAATTTGTTACTTTCAAGCTAATTACTAGTTTTACAGGTGAGTCAGTTTCCCCACCATTCAAATCTGAGCCTCCTCTAATTCTATTTTTTTTTTTTTTTTGAGACAGAGCCTCACTCTGCTGCCCAGGCCTAGCAACCTCAGACTCCTGGGTTCAAGCGATCCTCTTGCCTCAGCCTCCTGAGTAGCTGGGACTACAGGCACAGACTACCACGCCCAGCTAATTTTTCTATTCTTAGTATAGATGGGATCTTGCTCTCTCTCAGGCCTCCTCTCATTTTTAACTGTCACCCTCAGAGTGAAGTTAGAGAGCACCTTTTATAATATCTAATTTGTTCTTCCTGTGTTTTATGGATGAGGAAACTGAACTCCAGCAAGGGTAGGGCTTGGCTTACACTATGGGGAGACATATGTCACAGAAGTTCTAGAAAAATTGTAGTGACTTCATTTAGCCTCTATCAGCTCTGAAATGAGAGGCAGAGCTTTGGGAGTTCTTATTGGAAAGAGTGGGGTTTGCGTTCCTGCCAAGTAACAATCAACTCCACAGAGAACAGGGGTCTTGATCTGCAGGGGGTTAATCATTTGCAGCAAGTATGAACACAGGGGATATTCTCCAAGCCAGCACCTCCCTGAGGGAAAGTGATGTGGGGCTTTTATGGGGTAGTAGAGAAAGACAAAGATGTGTCATTCCACGTGGGGGCGGAGTTGGTTGTCATGCCGGTACACAGGTCGCACGTCATGGTAATGAAGTTATAGCTGCTCCCGGGTGGAGACTTTAGCATGGTCATGAGCAAAGTTCGCAGTGAGAACAGTGACTGTAGGAGAAGGTGGCAGGTGGCAGGGGGATTTGCCACCCAGTTGGCAAAGCTCTTGGTATCTGTGAAATGCTCGCATCTGCTCACCCAGGCTTCCCGCTCAGAGTCTCTGCATAGCCCTGGCAGGGCCAGCTGGATGGGAGTTAAGCCGAGTCATGCTTCTGCACAAGACCTCTCTGAAGAATCAAGTTCCCTAGTAGCCCTGTCTGCCTGCTAAGCTTCCTGTATATCTTCCTGGACTTAAACAAATTAAGACTTGTTTCCATGCGTTCAGTCAAGCTTAGTGGAGAATCATTGGAGGTGGCGATTTTACAGTGTGCAGTGAGGAGACAGAAGAATTGGGGTGGCGTTTGTTGAGGAAATTGGATGAGAATTTCAGACAAGGTTTTATTTGTAGTAAAGTAAATAAGGATCACATCCTTATTTTCCTGCCATTGGTATTGACTCTGTCTTTGGATTCTCGGGGCCAGTGGCTTACTCTATGTATGACAGGTGGTGTAAATGCTGAGGAAGCCTGCAGGTACAGAACAAGGTTTTTAGAAGTAATTTTATTAAATTGCTAATAGGCACCGAGGAACCATTAGTTTCCATTCTAGGATTACAAGATAAATAGAAACCATCCACACCTTTACCTCCAATTTAGAAGTAAAATGGAAAAGCACTCCCCAAATTAAGCCACATGTAAATGACATGCTCCAATGCTACACTTCTAAGCTGACATGGAAGGGATTATGTTAGAACGTGCTTGTGTGGAAGAAACCAATGAGTGTAAATACACAGGCCTTGGCCAAACCAGGGAAGAAATTTAAGAGTAAGGAAAAGCTTGGGGGTTTTAAAGAGATGAATGACAGGCCTTCATTTTGGGAAGACTGAAGGCGCACAGTGGGGTTGGAAGAAGAGACCCTGATTGGGAAGCTCCTCCATCACTCCTAGAGCAGTGGTGAAGCTCTTAGCTTCTAATTTCTCATCTGCTTCCTATAGTGTGGGGTTGTCTGTATGCTGGCAGAATGGAATGTTCTCCAACAACTATTCACTTATCAAATTGCCTATTTTTGATTCTGGAAACACTCTATAAAACAGACTGACTTTATTCCCTCCTTACAAAGCTGTTAGCCTGACACAGCGTAGATGACAAGATTTCCTTGGCCCCTCTCGGTCCTGTTGCCACCTGCTTCTTGTCCTTACCACGGTTCCAGAATAAAGTAGAAGCAAAACCTGCTGGGAGCAGGAACTTAGGAGGGTGCTCTTTCCTTGGCCTAAAATGCTCCGCTCTCCTTTCTTTCACTTCTCTGCTCAAGTATCACCTCCTTCCTGACCTTCCTTCCTAAAGTACCACCTTTTTCCCTCCATCCTTTGATTCTGGCTTATTATTTTTCATTTTGTTTGTACACTATCAGCTACAGTATTTAAGTTCCACCAAGGGACAGCCTCCAATGATGTTGTTTTTCTACGGTGCCCACAAATGTGCTGGCAGAATGTCAGATGCCCCCAAACTTACTGGCTGAATAATCTATGAGTGAAAGGGAGGATGGTTCCCAAAGCACCTCCTGCCACCTCTGCAGCTATAACCAAGTGTGTACTCCAACCACACCCCTTCTACATGAGAGCTAGATGGGCAAATGGGTGGAGTAGGAGCCAGTTACAACAGTTTCTGTTCTACTTTCACAGATCTCAGAGTCAAAAATAGTTTTAACTTGGCATCACTTGAGCAAGATTTCATCAATTTAATGGGGACACACACTTCATTTGGTGATTGGGAGAATTAAAATGAGTTTTGGGTCAGGGTTGGTGGCTCATGTTTATAATCCCGGTACTTTTGGAGGCCGATGCAGGAGGATTGCTTGAGGCCAGGAGTTCAAGAGCAGCCTCGAGAGCAGGGCAACATAGCAAGACCCTGTTTCTACAAAAAATAAATTAGCTGGGCATGGTGGTAAGCCCCTGTATCTCCTGCTACTTGGGAGGCTGAGATGGGAGGATCACTTGGGCCAGAAGTTTAAGGCTTTAGTGAGCTCTGACGAAGCCACTGAGCTCTGGCCTGGGTGACAGAGGGAGACCCTGTCGCTAAAAAAAGTTTCCATTTGATGGCATCCCAGGTATAAAGGGATTGAAGCACATCAATGTGTTCTGCTGTGGCAGGGAATGACCTTCACGGCCAAATTCATAAGCAGCTTGATGCAAAAGTCTCTTTCCATGTTGTCTGAATATTTTTGTAGTGAAAAACCAAGTTATATTTTTAAAAAGCAATTTTGGCTTTATGTGGCAAAAATAGTTTTAACTCTCAGCAACCAAATCTTAATCCTCAGAGAGTAAATGTTTTTCATAGAAAACAGTGGGGAATCATTGGGCAAGGGAGTAAAACATGCAAAACACCAGTTTTGTTTTTTCCAAGGCATCCCTAGAAATAGTTGGAATTACGAGCCGAGATTCCTTAGTTGCCAGAAACCCAGTATCAGTATGTTGTCTGCTGGGTGCTGACCCCTCAGGCTCCTAAATGCTGCCTTTCAAGGTGTTAGCTAAAAAGAGCCCTGATGCCTTTTCTCCACCTGGCTCTGTTCCCTGGAGCAAGTCCCCAAACTCAGCTAGGTGGCAGGAACTCAACAGTCTGAATAAGAGCCACCAGTGGGGAATTGAAATTTGAGAGAGGCACAGACTCAGAGAAAGCTTTGCAATTTAAAGTGTGGTCCATGAATTGCCAGAATTGGTGTCCCCTGGGAGCTAGTTAGGAAATCATTTTCAGGGCCTCACTCCAGACCTATAGAATCAGAATCTGCATTTGAAAAAGATCCCAGTGATAAAGGCTGCATATCAAAGTTTGGCTTCAAAAAGAGAAAAACAGGTGATTCCAGCACAAAATAGCACTGAAAGTGAATCTGTATCATTGGGTCTACTGCTAATAAAACAGCATGTGCAGTTGAGCTGGCTCCATGGTACTATTACCAGTGCTTACAGAATTGAATGTCCCTACTTCCAAACAGCAGGTTTTAAAGATGAGATTCCGTTTATTTAAAGGCACCGTTACATCAACCACCCTTAAATCCAGCCCGGTTGGAGATTCAGTCTTCCCCTGGAACACAAAGCTGTCTTCCTGTGATTTTAAGCACCACTGCTACAAAAGAAAAAGATTTCCCTTCTCACATCAAGTGGAAACTGGTGCTTCTAGTTTTTTTCCTCAACAATAGACTTGGCTTTGCATAGAAAACAGCATGAACCTGAAAACAATGCAATCAGATTTAAGTGGAGCCTTTTGGTAATCTTATGCTAAGAAGTGCAAAGATGTGAGTGCTAGATTTCAGAAACTGCCTCGGTAGCTAGGAAATAGTAATGAAAGCTCCAACTCCGAAAGGTTGCACTGAAGACAGAAAAGCTTTTGTGGGTATATGGAAACTGTTGTTTTACAATTTTAATTATAAATAAAAGATATATACATATGTACTTTAACCTAATGTGATTACCAGGTTCCATTTTGTACAAAATATTACATACAGTCCTCTGTCTCCGCGATGAGGTATCTGAGAAATGGAATCACAACGTTAAGTCTTTCATTCTTCTGGCTTCTGCAAAAGAAACTCTTGGAGTGACATCAATTTTTCACACCAAAAATAAGTGAGTGAAAAAAGATAAATCTTATTTATGCACAAAGAAACGTAGACATGAGTTAATCACGTTATTTCATTCCATAAAAGCCCCTATTGCCTGGCGCTAAGTTTCTTTTAAGAGTCTCATTCAAACACAGCAAAAAATATACCCGTCTCTTGAGAATTTGCCTGACACCGAGTTAAAACAGCAGCAAAAAAACACAGTAGTTATATTGATGCCAGATCCTTCAGTATTTTAGAATGCTGTTGTTTTGAAGTGTTAAATTGTTTTTGTGCCTCTGCTTGCTGATTTCAACTTTTTGTTGTTACTGTTTCTGGTGAACACGATGCAAGTGGCACCCTTTGTAAATCTTCAGCAGGAAATGTGAAAAGCTTATCACTCCGAAAGAGGACCCTAATCCCTCTGGAGAGGAAAACTAAACTCTATTAAGAAGAAAATCGAGCCCAACCTGAACCGACTGCCCAAGGAGTCTAGTCTGGCCACAAGAGAGAAGGATCGTCCTCCAAACTAGTCACCGCAAGGTGCCTCCAGGGTTCCAGCAACAAGCCAGGCCGCGTCTGCCCGGGGCAAGGCCTCTGTCGCCCAGCACTCCCGACGCGCAGGACCCGGGAGGCACCGTCTACAGGTCAGAGTCGCAGGGCAGAGAGGCGGCGGGCTGGACATGGGCCGGCTGCCCCTGCTCCCCGTCCAGCACGTCCACCTGGTTGGTGTAGGTCTTGAGTGCGGGCCGCGGCATGGGAAAGCCCACCTTGGGCTTGGGCGCGGCTCCGGGCTTCGCGGGCCGCGGCCGGTGCTGGCCGTCGCTGTAGTACTTGATGGCGGGCGCGAGCGGGGGCTCGGGCCAGTCCACATGGACGGTGCTGATGCTGCTGCGGCGCAGGCCGGCCGGCGGGGGCGCCTTGCGGCGACGGTGACAGCGCTCCTTGCACCAGGGCGCGAAGCTGAGCGCCAGCGAGAAGCCGCCGAGCAGCAGCAGGCAGCTGCCCAGGTAGCCCAGCACCAGGCTGTAGCCGACCTGCACCGTGACCGGGCTGGCCGGGGCGGGCAGGACGTCGCGATCCTGCAAGAAGTGGTTGTACCAGGACACCGGGATGAGGCTGAAGAGGCCGGCGGCGAAGAGCACGATGCCGGCCAGGCCGGCCAGAGCGAACTGGGGCTCGTCCCTCCAGCAGCGCACGCCCAGAGTCGCCAGCAGCAGCCCCAGGGCCGTGGTGGCCAGCGAGGTGACCATAAGGCCCCGCGCCACGAGCACCGGCTGGGCGGTGTAGTAGCCCCACTCGTCGGGCTGGCCGCACTCGCGCTCACGGCTGCTCTGCTCGCGACACATGTCCCACAGGCCCTGGTACAGCACCACGTCCACCGGCTGGTCGAGGAAGCCCTTCACCAGCCTCCAGCCGGGTGCCAGCGTGCTGGTCAGGTTGAGCAGCAGCGCGCAGGGCGCCAGCACCATGCCCAGCGTCATCGCCACCGGCGTCCGCATCCCGGGCCGCCGCGCGCTCGGACGGGAGCCCCCTCCGCTGCCGCCCTCGCCCCGCGCTACAACGACCCCGAAGTCCCGCGTTCGCCTCTGTCCCCGCCGCTCTTTGTCTCCCGCGCGGACGTCCCGGTCCCCACACCTGCGTCCCGCCGCTCCGCCCTCCGGCCGGCCCTGATCGAAACCTGCCCCCGGGCGCGTCTGACCGAAACCGTGAGCCCAGGAGCGGGCGCTCAGGGACGACCCAACCCGGCCGGGGGGAGGGACGCGAGGTGCGCGCAGGAAGCTGCGGGGCCTCCCCCGCGCGGCGGGTGAACTCGGACTCCCAGAGGCGGAGACACCCCACCCCGCAACCGGTCCGTGGCCGGAGCAAAGGTCGCCCCGCCCCTGACTCCCAGGGCGGCGGTGGGCGGGGAGGGAAGAGGCGGCCCCGCCCGGACGAGGGCGCCCGAATGGGTGGCCGCGCGCTTCCCTGTTTCTCAGGGGATCTCTGTTCCGAAAAGTTTTTGTCTGGTTCCTGCCCGTCGACCGTGAGGGTGTGGCTTCTCCCTCCACTGCCCGCGGGTCCCCGATGCCCTCGGGGTTGCTCTGTAACTTGCTGCCACCTGAAGCAGAGCGTGGGGAGCGCAGCGCTTCGGGCTGGTGGAGATGCGCCGGGTGGACGTGCGGGAGCCCACCTAGTCCAGGAGCCGGTCTCCAAATGTTGCCTGGTTTAATAAACCTAATTTACTTAATAAAAGCCTCACAGTCTGGACTGAATTTGACTCAAAAGAATCAAAGCGAGTGTGTTTCTGGGTTGAAGCGCTCCAAGAGGCTTTTCTTTGCTTTTTTTTTTCAGCCTGTGAAAGACTTTCAAGAGGGGGAAATGGGTGGGGGGAGGTGTTATTGGGTGTCCTTCCTGTTTAGCCCACGTTGTAGGTTTATCTAATTCTATAGGATCCAGAGGCTTTCATCCTCTTTGGGCTATTTTACAACTTTATAATTTGTAGAAAACCTGTAGTATTACAAATGACTTTTTTTTTTTTTGTAGAGACAGAGTCTCACTTTATGGCCCTCGGTAGAGTGCCGTGGCCTCACACAGCTCACAGCAACCTCCAACTCCTGATTCTTCTGCCTCAGCCTCCCGAGTAGCTGGGACTACAGGCGCCCACCACAACGCCCGGCTATTTTTTTGGTTGCAGTTCGGCAGGGGCCGGGTTTGAACCCGCCACCCTCGATATATGGGGCCGGCGCCTTACCGACTGAGCCACAGGCGCCGCCCTACAAATGACTTTTGTCCATATAAATGCAAATGAGCTTATCCAGGGGAATGTAATTGATTACTGTGCAGATTGGCGTTGATTTGGCAATTCATTTTAGCATCCCTCTTTGCCCATACAGTAGATCCTCCGTAGGTGACCACCCCCCCTCCACTGACACCTCCTTAAGTTGACCTACGTTTCACAGACTGGACATGCACCACATATTCTGTCAGTACAGTAGGCTGGTCCTTCTGTTGACCACCTCCGTATGTTGACCAGCTTATTACAGTATCTTGGATGGTCAACTTACGGAGGTTTTACTGTACATGAGTGTTCTTTGCTTTTTTTTTTTTTTTTTTAATTGAGACTGGGTCTTACTATGTTGTCCAGGCTGGACCCCGACTGCTTCACGAGAGGGATCCTCCTGTCTGTTTTCTGAGTTACTGGGACTACAGGCATCCATGCTCAGGGCTTCTTCGAATTTTCTTTTAAACTAGTTTTAGCATCCCACTGCTTTCCTTATTAAATAATGAGTTAAATAACATCTTTCACCCTTGTCATTTTACCATTGTGTGAGAATCATAATTTTTACCTATTTTTTTCCTAAAAATTATCCTTTTTCTGACTTTTCAGTATCGTTACAGTGGAAATGCATTACCTTATAATTGGTTAAAATTAAAACTATCTGTCAAAGTTAATTGAGCATAGGTTTGCAAGTAATTTTGGACATTCCCAAGCAGACACTACCCAGGGGTGGCCCTTAGTACTCTAAAATTTTTCTTTTTGATTTAAAAAAAACATGGGAACATCCACATGAAGTTTATGAACCTAACCATTCTTTAGTGTAGAGTTCCTTGGTATTAAATGCAGTCATGCTGCTGTGTTGTCATCACTGCTTCCCATCTCCAGAGCTTTTTCATCTATCAAACTGAAACTCTACCCATGAAACAGTAATCCCCCTCTCTTCCCTTTCCCCAGGCCCTAGCAACCACATTTCTAACTTCTCTGTCTTTATGAGTTTGACTACTGTAGGTACCTCATGTAATTGGATCATACAGTATCTGTCCTTTGGTGACAGGTTGTTTCACGTAGTGTCACGTCCTCTGGGCTCATCCATGCTGTGGCGTATGATAGAGTTTCCCTCCTTTTTAAAGGCTGAGTAATACTCCATTACCTGGATATACCACACTTGCTTATCCAGGCGTCTCTCGGTGGATGCTGAGGTTGCTTCTACCTTTTGGCTATCGTGAATGATGCTGCTATGATAGTAGACATCCTTTTGAACTTGTCTTATTTCATTTTTGGTGTGGGGATTGGCCATCTAAGGCAGGAATCAAGGTGCCATCATCTCTCTCATATGTATCAAAAGGTGCCCTGTATAGAGTGCTGCTTCACAAAATGCTTTATAAGATTTGAATCCTCTTCCAAAATGAAGGCCAAGTATGATCCACCTGTGGAGAGGAGGGGAATTCCGTGTGTTCCTCCTCCTAAATCTCTCTCCAGTCCTGGCCCTTCTTTCTTCCCCTGTCCAGATCATTCTCTCATCTTTCTCCTTAAGCCAACTCCTCCCTACCTGGTCTCCCACTCTGGGCTTCTCTCCCCTTTCCTGTTAACTACACCACCCTCACCGCTGCCTGCGTTAAGCCTCTACAGCCCAGCCCTGCCCGGCCCAGCCCAGCCCTGCATTCCAGCATCGCTGCTTCCTCCTCTCCCTTCACCTCCTCACACCATCACCTGTGATAACGGGATTTTCCTCCTTGTCCTAAAGCACTGTGTTCCTTTTTGCTTCTATGCATTGCCCTTTTCCTTTCCTAGTGCCCTGCCTAACACTTCCCAACGCCCATGTATCCTTCAGATCTTTGCTTAAATGCCATTTTCTCTGGGAGGGTTTCCAAATCCTCTACATCAAGTTGTGTCCACACCCCCCCCCTTCTGTCCGAATACTTCTCACAGTTTCCTACACTTGTATCATCTTGTTTCTAGCTCATCTGTCAGTTCTCTGAGGGCAAGGACCATGTTCATCTTGTTCTGTCCCCCAAACCCACCTTGGTGCCTGGCCACCACAGCCACTCAATGGATCAAGGTTATAGCTTTATGCCCTGTGTACAGATGAGTGTCTGGCATACGGGGAGGGGAGAGCAGACAGAGAAGGAGGGAAGGGGTGAGGGAAAGGAAAAGAAGAAAAAAGAAAAAAAACAAGAAAAGAAAAGAAAATAGTGACTAATTCTCTCATAAATTGGATTTAATTTTAACCAAAGTACATTACTTAAACATTAATTTTTAATCCAACTTGTTAATATGTTGTTTAGGATATTGCATCCTCATTTATAAGTGACATAGGTTTGTAATTTCCTCTTTATAATAATATATTTTCTCCAATTTTAATATCAGGTGTACCCATATCAAGTATGATTTTAAAGTATTTCTTCTTTTTTCTAATGTCTATAAGATTTGGCATGATCTGTTTTTTTTAAATTATCTTTTACTTTTATTTATAAATATTAGTCGTCTATTTTTTAATACTTAAAAAAGGAATAATAGGAAGTTAACTGATGACTCGATCCTGAATCTCAGAGTCAAAGCATTCTATAATAGACATACTTTATTTGACAATGTGAATGTGACTTTCTTTGCATTATTATTATTGCTTAATATTTTGATGCAGCAATTGTCTGATTCCTTTTCTGAATGTATTTATGTTCATTTGTTCTTTACGAGGTTTTCATTTCTCATCCTTATCTTAAACATTGTTATTGTTATTTTAAGCCTTTTTAATTTTGTGAAGGCAAAAAAAATGGAAACCTAATAAACACATGCATATGTAAAAAAAAAAAAAAGAAAAAGAAAAAAAAAGAATCCCAGTAAGCAAGCTTGTTTGTCTGAATTCTTGTTTTTCCTCAGCATAAGAAACAATGAGATATGGGGTTGCTCCAGATACTTGTGACAAAGATGTTTAGGACTGTGGGGGTCATTTTCTATGGCAAGAAGGTGTGATTGTGCTAAGTACAGCATCTGATTGCATAGCCGACATCTGGGTTCCCTGGACTTCCAAGTTCATCATAAGGCTGAGTGAGAAACGAAGCAGAAATCACAGCAAGGCAGGAAGGAATTACCGCTGGGATTAGCGCCTGTGTAAACTGATTCCCTGGTCTTCATAGCTTTCTTTTCTGAAGAGGGGCCCTGTGGTAGTGTAAGTCATCTATGCCACCACAGCTTTTGAAATTAATACTGGGCCCCTAGCAACCAATTCAGAGGGCACAATTCTAGTAGCCCTATTAGTCTGGGCCTCAGATACTACCCAGCACAAACTTGCAGCCATCTGTAACAACTTTATCTTAAATGATCACATGACAAATTTTGGCAGGTCAGGATGGTCCACTAGATCAGTTTGCTGTGTCAAAGTAGCCTCATTGGCCCTATATTTTACTCTCTCTAAAGAACAAGGCCCTGAACACTGTTGATGGTGATTTGTGGTAAACCCAGTTCAGCAGGTTATAGAATAAAAATTAAACTGTGATCTTTCTCTGTTTTTAAATAGCACTGAAACAACCCAGACTGAACAAAGCCCCTCCAACGTAGCATTAGCTGTCTTTGCTGTCACAGCCCAGTAGCTGCTTTTCTAGCCGTGTGTGCCTGATATTGTAGAAACTAAATGAATAACTTTTGACAATCAATTTAAAGTAGCCCAGTCAACTCAGTATCTGATTTCTTTTTATAGAATTTATCACCCACAAAATATTGATATGGTCTCCCCCATTGCATCACCTTCTAAGTTTCAAAGATGAGCAGATTGCTAGTCTTGTTTGGGGGTAATTCTCTTGGAATAGTGCCTCGCTCATAGTAGGCCCTCAAGTATTTGTTACATAAATGAAGTTTTGTAAAATTTCTACATGGTAACACGAAAGGAGAGGAAAGCATACATTATTTTTGAAAAATTGTAATAAACATACCTAAAATGTACTTGGTGACCATTTTAGAGTGTACAGTTCAGAGATGTTAAGTTATTATTATTATATTATATTATTATATATGATATATTATATTATTATATTATTATTATACAACCAAGCTCCAGAATCTCTGTTCATCTTGCAAAAACAGAAAACTATATCCTTTAATCTGCTTCCGTCCCCCAAGCCTGTGGCAGTCACCGTTCTACTTTCTATCTCTTTGAATTCAGCTACTCTAGGTTCCTTATATAAGTAGAATTATACAATGTTCGTCTTTTTGTGACTAGTTTATTTCACCTATCATGATGTCGTCAAGGTCACCCCCGTGGTAGCGTATGTCCGAATGCCCTTCCTTTTTAAGGCTGATCAATATCCGATTGTCTGTATAGACCACAGTTTGTTTCACCAATTATCTGTCAGCGGCAGTGTTGCTTCCACCTCAATTATTTGACTATTGCAAATAATGCTGCTGTGATAGTACACATGATTTTTACTGTCTTATTTAATCTTCTATGTGGTGATTGGCCATTTAAAGCAGACATCCCTTTGCCAGCCCTCTCATGTGTATCAAAAGGCATCATAGGGTCCTATGCTATTAAATAAAAAGAGCTTCAGTTTTATCTTCTGGAGGCTTCCAACCTTCTGGGCTTAGCGTCCCAATGGCTCCCTTCACAAAGCGGGAAGGGTGGGGCTGGGGCTGTTTTCAGGAATCAGCTGCTACCTCTATCTCACCTTTTTTGCTTCTTTTCAACCCTGGCCATTCATGTTTCCTTTGGAGCAAATATATTTACCATGCTACACTATATAAAAGTTAAATTTTTTCTTTTTTTTTTTTGGTAGTTTTTTCCCAGGGCCGGGTTTGAACCCATCACCTCTGGTATATGGGGCCAGTGCCCTACTTGTTGAGTCACAGGCACTGCCCAAAGTTTAAAACTTTTTGATTTCAAAATTTGTCCTGATTGAAAAAACGAGAATAAGTCTTTTTTCAATTTATGTGGTAGAAAAAAGGTTAATGTTCATATCTATTGGACAAATCAATGAGAAGACTTAGTATCTGTGAAAGGTGGGCAAAGAATATGCACCGTCACAGAAGAAACAAACATCTAAGTATAAATCAAAGAGCCCTCTTATTTACATAAACACAAAATAGAACAAGGAGACACCATTTTTCTTAAGTTGGAAGAGTTAAAGGGAAAAGCATGCTACTCTGTTTTGGTCAGAGTTGGGGGAAAATCACTACTGGAGGTAAACAGTACCTTCATTGCAGAGGTGATGTTGTAATTTGTCATTAAAAACCTTAAATATGTGCCTTTCCTTTGATTTCAATTAACCTTTTAGGTATTTGCTCCAAGGAAGTAAACAAAATATGTAGAAAGACTTAGTATAAGGAAATTCACCATAGTAGCCTTTATAATAAGCAGGTTGAAAACAGTATGGCAGCTGGGTGCAGTGGCTCACACCTGTAATCCTAGTACCCTGGGAGGCTGAGGCAGGCGGATTGCTTGAGCTCACAAAGTTCAAGATGAGTCTGAGCAAGAGTGAAATCCTGTCTCTAAAAATTAGCTGGGCATTGTGGCGGGTGCCTGTAGTCCCAGCTACTCAGGAGGCTGAGATAAGAGGATCACTTGAGCCCAAGAACTTGAGGTTGCTGTGAGCTGTGATGCCATGGCAATCTACTGAGGGTGACAAAGTGAGACTCTGTCTCAAAAAAAAAAAAAATAGTATGGCAGTATGAAACCAATTAAATTAACAAAAAGAATATATCTGCATAGAAAATATATTAAAATGAGATATACCCAAATGTTAGCAGGGGTTGTACTGGAGTGGTGGAACTTAGAAACCTCCAGCTCTTGGGCTTAGGTGATTCTCTTGCCTCAGCCTCCCAAGTAGCTGGGACTACAGGTGCCCGCCACAATGCCTGCTATTTTTTTGTTGCAGTTTGGCTGGGGCTAGATTTGAACCCACCACCCTTAGCATATGGGGCTGTCGCCCTACTCACTGAGCTACAGGCACCGCCCAGAATTGACTATTTTCTTTGACCCTTTACACATTTTCTCTCCTCAGAGTTTAAAGATATGAAAAAGATTATTTTAAAAAGTCCGTGTCCAGTGAAGTTTCTCCATTTCTCTAATTTTGAAATGAAATCACACATTCTTATGATACAAAGTTTTCTTCTGTAATTGCGAATGTACGCTCTTTTGTGGCCATAAACAGGCCTAGTCTTGTGTGAAAAGCAGAAGAACCGAATTCTCCTTTGATGTAATTTTTAGTCGAGCCATTTGCAGAAATGCATGTACACTGAATGATGTGAATATGCGGTACATTCCAGGAAGAAAATAGAGTACTATAATTCCATATTTCTAATTATTTTTCACATTTACGCATGATATAAAATACTCTTTATATAGGAGCAAATAGAAATGGCAGAATTCAACATGCAAATCACTCATGATGATCACAGTTCAGATTTAGCATTGACTTTGAACTTGAAGAATATATTTGGCACGGGGGCTATAGACTGGTAAGCAAAATAACCATTCATTCAAGTTTCTTTGCACTCTTTCTTCTATTGAAAGTCATTTTTGGTATTGTGTTTGTAGTCCTGGTGAGCATAGCCTACTTAGAAATATTAAGAAACATAATTTCTCCCTTTGTTCCTGGAGCTCTGAATATGTTTTCCTGTGGTTGCTAAGCAGATAAAACAATTCTATGAATGACTGAACGTTCTGTTTACAATGTTATGCTGTGAGAATCCTGAATGTGAGTGAGATATGCATTGAACCTAGTAACACAGGCAAAAATTATATGTTGCTAGCTTATAAACTTCAAATAGGAAGCTTAAATTAGATTAAAGGGAAAATTTTAGCTCAAAGATACCAAATAAAACTATAAAGACTTTAAAGGGAACTACTATTGCTCCATCTCCTAAGTGTTCATTGTTTGGGGGGAAGTCAGAGCAAATAAATTTAACAAGCAGTTTTGAGTGACGGATCCTACAGACTCGGAATGAAGAGGAAGCGTAAAAAGCAGCATCTCCCTCCTTATTTTCAGGACATGATAATGCTTCCTCTCTGAACAATCATGGGGGCTCACACCTGTGGGTGGCAGGGGGCTGTTCATCTTCTACCAATTTATTGCCAAGTGTTGACAAGTGTAGAACTGTGCTGGGAAGTTCTTTCTCTTGTCTTGATGTTGTCATCAGCGATGTTTTTCACCCAGACAAAAAACGGTGTAGAATTCACTGGAACAACTGTGAGCAATAAAGGAGCTACACGTCTTTGACATCCACGTTCTGATTTCAAAAGCACATCTCAGAGACATACAGGAATGCATATTGCTCACTTTATAATTAGTGTAAGAGTTGTTTACATTTTAGTAGACATAAAATTAATGTCATAGAGACATTCCTAAGCATGAGCTGTTGAGAAAGACCATTTCCCCATATTTCCACCTTCTCTGCCACCTCCGTCTTGGAGATGCCATTCAAAATGGAACCTGCTAAACTTGCAGAACTTGTCAGTTGTTTGTGAAGCTCGATGCCATCACATAGGCATTTTATCAGACTTTCGGGTCCTTTCGATCAATAACAACACATAATTTTTTTCTTATATTTCAGATTAAGAACATGTAATGTTATAACTGACGGGGTGTACTATGGTTTCTGACTTCTTATGTGTCAGAAAGATTTGGGAAAACCCAAATGCTCAACAATAGGGAAATGAGCAAACCTACAATGGTCGGTCCAAATAAAACAATGTTGGAACTAGAAATTGGTAACATAGGCTTTAACTATCCTATTTTCCTGATGTGAATAGTGAGGTGCAGAGAAGAGAAGTGACTTTTGGACTGATGAAGTGAAGGTCATCAGCACCAACTCTCAATCTTTTTTTCAAGGAGTAGTTAGTTATTACTCAATAGTTTTGCCATAAGAATGAATGAGATAGGGGAGGCACCTGTAGCTCAGTTGGTAAGGTGCTGGCCACATACACTAAGGGTGGCGGGTTCGAACCCGACCCAGGCCAGCTAAAACAACAATGACAACTGCAACAAAAAAAATAGCTGGGCATTGTGGTGGGCGCCTGTAGTCCCAGCTACTTGGGAGGCTGAGGCAAGAGAATTGCTTAAGCCTAAGAGTTGGAGGTTGCAGTGAGCTGTGATGCCACAGCACTCTACCAAGGGTGATGTAGTGAGACTCTGTCTCCAAAAAAAAAGAAAATGAGTGAGATAACCTTTCTAAATTATATAACATATGGCTTGGAGGCTATAGCTCAGTGGTTAGGGTGCCAGCCACATACACCCGAGCTGGCAGGTTTGAATCCAGTCCGGGTCTGCCAAACAATAATGACAACTACAACCAAAAAATAGCCTGGCATTGTGGCAGGTGCCTGTAGTCCCAGCTGCTTGGGAGGCTAAGGCAAGAGAATCACTTAAGCCCAAGAGCTGTGACACCACAGCTCTCTACCCAGGGCGACATAGTGAGACTCTGTCTCCAAAAATAAATAAATAAATAAATAAATAAATAAATAAATAAATAAATAAAAAATCTATCTATCTATCTATAACATGTAAAATAGTCTTTTATTAATATCAAGAAACCTGGATTACTCTATATTTGAGTGATACCGAGTTTAAACATCCATATAATCTTCATCTGCTATTTTTAAAATTTATAATAAAAGTGGGAACCCACAAGTCTCAAGAGTTGTGTTAGAATGGTGTGTCCTATTGATGATGTGATTAGTGACTTGAAAAGGCAATATTTAGGTGTATCTAGTTTTCCTTAGCAATGGAATGTAAGATAAAGGGCCAGTATTTGATGTAGCATTAAAACAAGTATGTCCAGTCTATAAGCCAATGCAGGGCCTAGAGTCCTAAACTGTTGCCCTATTTGTGTTTAGATGGAGATATTCATTCTGTAAGTCAAATTCAAGTATTGAAAACCCAGACAATTTTAAAGTTGAGTTAGTTTTGCAGAAGAGGTTATGTAAAAATCTTAGAACTTGGTTCTGGCCAATTTTGATACAGAAGTCTAAAGCTAATTTAAAATATTATTTTTTCAGTTGCTGAAAATATAACTGAACATTTCTGAAAGTAGAACTTTTTATATTTACTTATTGCTTTCTTGGAGACAGGGTCTTGCTATATTGTACAAGCTGACCCTGAACTCTCTTGTGCTCTCTTGATTCTCTTGTGCTCAAGGAATCCTCCTCAGCCTCCTGAACAGCTGGGACTACAGGCACACGCCACCAAGGCAGGAGGAATATTTACATATAATTGGACAGTTCAAATATAAAATTCCAAATGGAAATAATAAACTGAAGCTGTTGAAAGAATATAAAAAGTATAGTGAGTAGAATAAGAAGAAAAGAAAATCAAAAGAAAGCAAACACATTAGGAACGGGAATCTCTTTTTAAGAAATCTAGAAGGATGGCCAATTGATGCCCTATGCTGTGATCAGATCCCAGCTACATGTTATTTGTTTTTAATTTCGGTATGTTTTAAATCTCTCAGACAATTGATTTTGTCAGAGTGTAATTCATGAACCATGAACTTAGTAATGATGTTGCTTGGCTGCTGACTCTGTTCTAAACGCTAGATTTAATTACTCCCTTTTTTTGCCTGGGGAAAGTCTGTGAATCCCATTGGGAGGTGGCTGGGTGGGTTGGTAGGGGATTCAACAGCTGTAGGACTCTTAGGAGGAGAAAGGACGTAGGATTCAGAGTCCTGGCTGTGCCACTCATTAGTCACATTACCTATGAAAAGTTATTTATTATATGGGCAATAAACCAACCTCATGGAGGGAAAAATGCTTATCTATCGTTGGTTAGGAGAGGAGGAAGTTTCTTAAGACAAGCCTACATCCTATGTGAATTTTTAACTGCTTGATAAGGTGAAAGTAAGGGAGAGGACATTGGTAAGAAATGACAGACAGGTGACAGGTTGGGCTAGTTTAAAATCTCATCACAAGAGACTTTAGAAAATTTGGCAATGGATTTTACTAACTAAATTGAATACGAGTAATCTTCACTATAGGTAGAGCACGATTTCTGTCTTAAAGTCATAGAATTCTAAATCAGTTGCCCTTTGCTGTATAAAAATTAAACCAAAATTGCATGCCCAGATGATGTTTTTTTATTTCTTTTGATTCTGTGGTTTGGCCGGGTGATGCTTCTGCTGGTCTTTCGTGGGCTTAGTCAGGTGATGGAGGTCAGCTGGCCATTGGGCTGGGAGCTGGGTGTGCCTGAAGGAATGTGTAAGAGGACAGTATGGTGTTATGGTCTCTCTCGCTCTAGGAGATAAAACCTACAGCTTTGCTTGGTGGTTCAGGGTTCTAGTAGGAAGAGAGGGCATCCCTAATGCATGAGCACTTTTCAATCCTGCTTGAGTTTGCTAAGTCACATGGTCAAGTTTAAAGGCTGTGGATAATCCAGGGCATGGAAAGAAAGAGCTGAGAACCAAACATATATGACAAGTATGTTCAACTGTCTTTGAATTGTAATATCAAACTATCCCCCATATACCTACCACCAAAGAATAGAATTCATATGGATCAGTGAAGTCTCATATGTATATATATAATTATGTATGCATTGTAATTTAGAATCTCCTAGTAGCAACATTGAAAAAGTAAAAAGCAACATGCAAAGTTGATTTTAATACTATATTTTATTGAACTTAATATATCTTAAATACTATCATTTCAACATGTACACAATATGAAACTTAGAGATTCTCCATTCTTTTCTTGTACTAAGGCTTTAACGTCTATGTGTATTTTATGTTTATGGCACACCTTATTTCAGTCTCATAGCATTGAACGTGTTCAGGAGCGTCGTGAGGCTGGTTGCCACAGCGATGGACAGCATAGATCTAGATGCCAACAGCCAGGGAAGAGGGAGTGTGAAGAGTGTATGTATGTAGGAGTCGGTATGCAGAACAGACAGCTCCCGGCAGCTGAGGGTGGAAGGTGGGGGACAGAGGCTTTGTATACGAAACAGAGGGAATGCTCACTATTAGAAAATCTATTCATATAACCCATCATATTAATAAATCAAAAGAAAACAATTACACTGAAAGATTCTCTTTTGTTGATGTGCAACATGAATTACTAATTAAATAAACAGCAACGACAACAACAACAGCTCTTAGTGGCATCAGTAGGGGGTATTTCCCTAAGTGGTAAAGAATATCTCAAAGGAGTAGGGCGCTGGCCCCATATGCTGGAGGTGGCGGGTTCAAACCCAGCCCCAGCCAAAAACTGAAAAAAAAAAAAAAAAAGAATATCTACTTAAATCAATGGCCCGCACTGTAAGTGATGAAACAGCAGAAGCATTCCTAGCAAGTTCAGAACTATCTTTTTAAACATTGACCTGGAAGTTAGATAAGAACCTAAATAGAAGGATAATGATATTGACAGGAAGAGCCAACACAGGAAAAGATCCCATTTACAATAGGGGCAACAAGAAAATCCACAGGATATCTATAGAGTTGTGGCAGATTAAAAATGACTGTAAATTCTTTGCTGCTTTGCTCAACAAGTGGTAGAGGCTAGTTTCCCCCTTTTGATGAGGCTTGGCTATGTGGCTTGCCTTGCTCAATGGGACACCAACACGTATGACATAGCAGAGGCTTGAGCACTGCAGCTTGTCTGAGTAAGGAAGCCAGTCCAGTGTACGGAGGACGAGTGATGCCTGGAAGAGGACCAAAGACCAAGGCTGGCAAGCTAGCATGGAGGCCCCTGTTGTGACAGCCCATCTTCATCCTTCCAGCCCAGCCAGCTGAAGGCAGGCACATGAATGAACCTGACAATACCAGCAGAGGAACCCCCAGCCAACCAGAGAGAAATAATAGTCAATCATTAATTTGGTGGGTGGCTTTTTATACAGCAATCATTGACTAATAATGAAGAAAATAGCTTTATATTCCTAGAGTCGTAGTTACTTTAGCAATTAATGGCATTTTCTTCCAACAAAGGCATCGTGGAAGCTGGGACTAGAAAGGCTAAGTGAGGGGTGACATGGGCAGGCTTGGTGCTATAAGTTTTGTCTCTGTTATGCATTAATTTATTCTTTCACCAAGCTTGGTGCTCAGAAAGACGAAACTAGCTCTGTTCAGAGGGTGTGGCAGGTATGTAAGTAAACAGTCATGACACCACCGAGAGGTAAACATTACAATAAAGGTATTTGCAGAGAGCTGTTTCTGAGAACACACAGCTGAGGTGGGAGAGTCACTGAAGTGACATTTGCGCCAGATCATAAAACATGAGTAGGATTTCGTGAGTCAGAGAAGGTTGGGAATGGATATTTAGACAGAGAGAGAGCAAAAGCCCAGAAAAGTCTACATGTAAAGGGAATCTGGGAAGGGGGTGGGGCAGCAGAACTCCAGCCAGGTGATGGAAGGATTTGATTTGATTTGCCCTTTGCCCCTTGTGGACCTTTTTCTGCAAATCCATTTCGGATTGCCTCCTACCCCCCACCCCCTCACCCCCCGCCGCCCGCTGGATCCTAATTTTAGCTAACTCTTTCAGCAGCCTTTTCGCAACAGGTTCTGGCAAGAGTCTATAAAGTGAAAAGGATACCTCCTATCCCAGATGGTTCAGAATTTACACCTTGTCTCCATTTGGCTGTTCTCTCTTTACCATAAACTCCACTGCTGATTACTTTTATCCTGGTAGACAGGTGACCATCATTTCCCGGATGATGTTTGGTGATGGATGAGCTGCAATTTGTGAAATGAACTGATGTATTTTCTTCCCGGTAGAAGATGGCAAAGGAGAACCCTGCTAGTTTCGGCCACATCCCGGCCTTCGTCATTGAAATAAGCCCTCTCACTTCCTTGTGGCATCTCTGAATGTCACTTACCAGAATTTGGCCCAGAGTCACACGTTCTTCATATATATAACTAGGGAACTGTGTTCTCAGGGAGTTTTAAAATTCCAAGCCCATCATCTAGCTAATCTTCTTATCCCTGTAGATAAATAGAAAAAATGTCTCCAACATTGTTTTTATTTTAAAGCCCATATCCTCATCTGGGGATTGGACTGTTGTCAACATTAAGGACTCCAATGTGGGGAGTCCTGTCCCTGGAAGCTAAGGAGCCAAGGAGCTGGTGCCAGAACAGTGAGACCTCACCAGGCAGACTTTGGTTCTTTTCTAAGCACCTGCCACATTACTTGTTCTGGGTGAATATGGAACTAAATAGCTCTCTCTCTCTCTCTTTCTCTCTCTCTCTTTTCTTAAAGGCCGAATTATACTTTTCCAGTGCTTAAAGTAGAAATTGAATGTCATGTCAGGCCACTTGAAAATAAAAAAGGAGCCAGGTATGGTGGCTCACACCTCTACTCCTAGCTCTTTGGGAGGCTGAGGAGGTGAGGCGTTTAAGACCAGCCCGGGCAACAGAGCAAGAGCTTATTTCTACAAAAAAATTAAAAGTTAACTAGGCTTATTTCTACAAAAAAATTAAAAGTTGACTAGACTACAATGCCTGTAGTCTCAGCTACTTGGGAAGCTGAGCCAGGAGGACTACTTGAGCGCAGGAGTTTGAGATTGCAGGTTGCAGTGACCTGTGATAACACCATCATATTCTAGCCTGGGCAAAAGAAAGAATAAGACCTTGTCTTAGAAAAACAAAAACAAAAATAAAACAAAATGAACAACAACAACAACAACAAAGAAATCAGGAAGGAAGGTGAGAAAGAGAGAGAGAGCCAGAAATAACCTTGTCTTTTTATTTTGCGACATGCTTCATTCTTCCCATCTGGGTAAATTTGTTTTTGTTCATTAAGTTGCTTTCATTTTTGTTCTTTTAAAATTCTGTCCTTTTGTTTCTTTGATTTTCTCCAGTGGCATAGCCCGCACCCTCCTCCTGGGTACACACTGCCAGGTATTGTTGTGGTTCTGCAGGAGGAGCCACACCCACCTCTAGCACAATGTGGTGAGTCCTGTCCCTGGAAGCTAAGGAGCCAACCAGCTGGTGCCAGAACAGTGAGACCTCACCAGGCTGACAAAGGAGGAATGGGATCCCACAGGCAGAGGAAACAGTAAGAGAAAAAGTGAAGAGTTTTGAGGATTATCAAGTATATGTTTGTATGAATGTACGTGTGTGGGACCTCAGCACCACTGTCAATGACACTGCTGAGGCAGGTTCAGAAAGCCCTACACATCAGGCTGGGGGTGTGCTCTCTATTCCAGAGGCAGGAGAAACATGAGTGGTTTGAAGCAAGGTAATGCCGTGCTCCCATGTGGTTTTGAGCCATCATCCTGAAGCTGAGTGGAAAGAAATGGAGAACCGGGAACTGGTTAGGAGACTATTTCAGTATGATGCTTCAGGTGACAGGTGCTGGACTTGGGCGTCACATACACTGGGATTCGAGAAGAGAATAGGAACAGCAGAGGAGAAATTGGGAGTGTGGCTAGCGACCAGGGGAATGGTCAAAGCAAAGACTCACCAACACACGGACGTGAGGGTACATGGACGTGAGGATGTGGCAGATGGGGAGGGTGGGGCTCCAAGACGGTGGAGTGGATGCATTTGAATGACTTTGGATCTTTTGCAGTTTGGGGAGGAAGATTCCATAGACTGCTCTGATACAGATGGGGGAGGTCTGATGCTTTCTGCGCGGCTGCTCTGGTGCTCTGGCAACATTGTCAGATGTTTTTTCACCCATTTGGGGGCTCTCTGTAACAAGGAGCACCCTTTAGATTTTTAGTGTTGCTTTTCATATATAACAATACAAATTTTACATCGCCTTTTTTTTTTGAAGTTAGAATATACTACTCCAGTATTTAAAGTAAAAGGGAATAGAATATCAAATCAACCTACCTGAAAATAAAAGGAACCAACTGCCATAATCAGACTTAAAAAAATAACAGGCCTGTCATTTCTTCCATCTCGCTTGCTTTGTTTTTACCTTTGTAAAGCTATCTCTTAATATATCCACTCCTGTTTCCTCTTTTTGTTTTTGAGACAGAGTCTCACTATGTTGCCCTCAGTAGAGGGCCATGGCTTCATAGCTCATAGCAACCTCAAATTCTTGGGCTTAAGCGATTGTCTTGCCTCAGGCCTCAAAAGTAACGGGACTACAGGTGCCTGCCACAACACCCGGCTATTTTTTGTTGCCGTTGTCATTGTTGATTTTAGTTGGCCCTAGCTAGGTTTGAACCTGCCTGCCTAGATGTGTGTGGCTGGCGCCCTACCCACTGAACTACAGGTGCCACCCTCCTGTTTCTTCTTTTGATAATTTTTCTCATCATTTCATTTAGAGAAAAGCAGTAGATATTGGGACATTTTTCCTGGCCATCATCAGAGACCTGGTTCTACCCTCTGTAGGGTCAGTTACCTGCCACCTCCCTGGGATGCTGCAGCATGGAGGAAATGTCCTCTGCTTTATCCCAAATGTCTCCTTGAAATACTTAGACACTCAAATTACTATTTCCATCCCCAGAGCTTGAGCTCTGAAACAAAGAAATATCTCTGGAAATCCTTAGCCACAGATATCAGAAAATACCTTCCTTACAAAATAGAAATGTAAATAGATTCTGCTTTTTATTACAACACTTCTCTCTGCGCATGTAATAGGCCTCAGTGAGTATCTGTCCTCTGAATTATAATTATCCTAAATCAGTAAAAAAGATTTGCCAACTCTATAGGAGATGCCTCCTTTTCTTTATCCAGTACCACTGTGGTAACAAGATAATTATGCCAGTTTTGATTTCCAAACTAGCTCTGTATTATTCTGAAAGTTCATGATGACTCATAGATATCGGGGTTCTCAGCAACCAAATTGCTACTTAAAGAGATAAAGAACCTTCTATTAGACAGAAAGAGGCCTCACATAGAGTATTTCATCTCTGAAAACACGTGCTCATCAAAGTGGATTCCAATAATCATGGAACCTACATTCAGTAGATTTTTTTTTTTTTTTGAGACAGAGCCTCAAGCTGTCGCCCTGGGTAGAATGCCTTAACATCACAGCTCACAGCAACCTCCAACTCCTGAGCTCAAGCGATTCTCCTGCCTCCGCCTCCCAAGTAGCTGGGACTACAGGCACCTGCCACAACGCCCAGCTATTTTTTGGTTGCAGCCGTCATTGTTGTTTGGCCAGGCTGGATTCAAACCCGCCAACTCAGGTGTATGTGGCTGGTGCCTTAGCCCTTGAGCCACAGGTGCTAAGCCCAGTAGATGGTTTTATGGCCAGCAAAGTAACTTCTCCTGATTGGTTCATATTAAATAAATAGGTTACTTATTTAAGGTTTGGGCTTCCAGGTAATGAAATGATCCTCAGACTGTTGCAATCATGTTTTCTAGCATTATTTTAATGAAATTCAGCCGAGTCAGGTTGAGTCAGGTTACCTGTCCCTGGTTGGGCACCAAATCCATACCCCAGAGGCAGGTTCACGTTCATGGCTTTGTTTGCACTGTTTTCCTCTCATTGAACTTTGCAAAGTCTTGCTAGGTTGGCACAGGGACCTGACAGCCATTTCTTTTGAGTTACAATCCTGTCAGACAAATGAGCTATTTGGGCAGGAACCCTCCCTAGGAGCCTTCTGTGTGTTGAATGCTACAAAAGGCAGCATCCCTGTGCCTAAGGTCCCTCAAGTGCTGGGACCCAGTTTACTATTCAGCATTTTTATTCCCATAATGAACAACGAATTTCGTAAAGATAACTTTATTGTTGAGACAGTGGAATTTCAGATTATGGCACAGCTCAATAGCAACTATTATGCTTATGGTAAAACTGAGACTCTATATACCTTTCATAGACCGTTTCCTGGGTGTCTACTGGGTGCCAGGCATTGTACAAAATACATAGTTTGCATCCTATTACTTTCGTAACAAGATGTAAAATGTGACTTTTCCTGTCCTCTCCTTGTATTTGGCAGAGGCTTCAAAGCCTGAGTACAGAAGATGCCACATGATCTCTGCAGAACGAGCTTGGCTGCCATGACCCTTCACCCACCTCCAGGCTACGGATGAGAAAGTGCAAAGATTCCCTAAGCAGAGTTGGGCAGAAATGCTAAAATTCCCTCTAGAGTGGGGCTTCCCCTCTCTTGCCTCCTTCATGGCCCTGCATATGAGCTCTGAAGGAAGAGGGTGGAAGCCAACTTGATTTTTCCTGTCCCTGTCCTTAGAATTATTCTGTTTTTCTCTGTGCCGGGATGGATTTCTGCCTGCTGAGTACATAACTTTGCTTGTCACTTTCAGTTATTAAAATGTCCAATGTAGTCCAGTGTTAAAATGCCAACACACGTTTAACTCCCAGTGTTTCCTCTGGTAATGGATTTTGCCTGTGGCCAGGAGGGCGACAGTTTGGCTGGGCCTCAGTTAGCTTTCTTTCTGTCCCCTCATCTGGTTTTGCCCCTTCTTTTTCTGGACTTTTTGGCTTTGGGAGGAGTCAAGGGACGAGGGGAGAAAAAGTGAGGGTGTTACCAGCCACTATTAACTTGAATGGCCATTTCGAACAAGGCGCTGCTTGGTGAGGCCCTAATGGGATCAGAGGCGCCTCTGTGCTAATATTTAAAAACTTTTAATTCACTTTCAAGGCCTATTATCATAAATAAATTGAAAAACTAGACTGTATGATACCAGTCAAAGACCCAGGGTACTCTGTGCACCCAGTAACATGTTAACTATAAATTTAATCTAAATTAAAAATACTTTGAAGATTAAACCACTTTAAATTAAAAAATTATGTAACTTCATAGCCTGTAAAATGTTTAATATATACTATGATAAGTAATAATGTTACTAATACTATAAAAGCATAAAAATAACAAAAAAGAAAAACAATGATTCTTTAAAGAGATATCCTCACTATTCTCCAAAATTATTGATTTTTCTATAAATGAATAAAATTGTTAATCTCTCATTTAGTTCTCCGTTAATTGTTTTAGATAAGATAGATGAACTCCTCGGTCTGACAACATGGGGCTGGAAAGCCCCTGACGGGCACAGCCCTGATTTGCCCCCTCTGATGTGGCAGTCAGCCAATACATATCTGTCTCCTGGGGCCCTCTTGTGGGTGTGTCCGTGAGCTCCACTGGGCACAACCAGTTAAAATTTTCTACGTCGGCCCCTTCTGACTTCTATCCACCATGACACTCTGTGGGTCAGGACTGCTACTGCCACCTCCCACTCTGCCCCAGAGGTCTGCCCAGGGGGAGTTTCTCTCTTTCTTTGGCATAGATCGAGGTTGGTGCCCTTCCACTGGGGGATCTTCCAGCACACAGGATGCCTTTGATGAGGTCCCTCTGTCTTCTGCTGTAGCCCCTTGTCCCCTCCCTCTGCCCTCAGGAATCTTCAGCCACAGCCTCTGGCTTTTAGCCTTTTAGGAAACAGGCATGGGTGAGACATAGGGCCATGCATTCTCACCACACCTCAAGCTTCCAGTATTTTCTGGCCTCAGTTGGTCTCACTCTATCAATTGGTCTGCGGCAGGTGCCTTGTGGAGAGGCCCCTCTTTCCCGGCTCTCCTACTCCCATTGGGGGATTGCACAGCACCCCAGCAGTCCTTTCCAAGAACACCCTCACTGCCAGCCTCTCTAGCGGAACTTTACTCTTCTCTTTTATATCTCAAGGGGAGAAATGGGCTCAGAGGGTAATGGTGGCAAAGAGATTTGGTGATAACTCTTCAAATCTTGCAGAAATGGCCAACAGACTGACAGAATGTGGGGTCCTTGGGCCTTCTTGTCCTCTGCTGTGGATCCTTGGCCCAAACTCTCCCTATGTTTAAGTTCATCTATGGATTTGGAGTTATTTGCTGTTCACAAATGATCAAACTAAGACTCAGAAAGGGTAAATAAGTTGCCTGAGTTAGTATAAGGGAAGAAATGGTGAAAGGAAATTCTTCCTACTGTCTTGTTATTTCCCAGCTGCCAGGAGTATTTACAAATGCTGGGGTGAGAAGCACAAAATGCAGAATTACAAAAATGCTTTTCATTCAGCATTTTTATTGCTGTCATGGGAAACTATTTTCTAAAAGACAATTTTATAAGCACATCAGACCTGATATACTGTATGGTTCAGGGTTTTAGTTGAAGTTTTATTTCTTCTAAGAACCAAGGTTATGTGGACTTTCTTTTTTTTTTTGAGACAGTGTCTCATTGTGTTCCCTGGGGAGAGTGCTGTGGTGTCAATAGCTTACAGCAAACTCAAACTCTTGGGCTCAAGCAGTCCTCTTGGCTCAGTTTCTTAGTAGCTGAGACTATAGGCGCCCGCCACAATGCACAGACAGTTTTTTCCTATTTTTAGTAGAGATAGAGTCTTGCTCTTGCTCAGGCTGGTCTCAAACTCCTGAGCTAAAGTGAGCCACCCACCTTGGCCTCCCAGAGTACTGGGATTACAGGCATGAGCCACCGTGCCTGGCAGTGAGTTGTTCTTGGCTTCTGGAGTTCAGAACCACAGTCAGGATACTCCATCACGCCCACACTCCATTTTCCTATGTGAATGGACTCACAGGGTCTGTTAAGAAGGTAGACAGTAAACACGTCATTAATGTCTCTCCAAGGGCCTGGTGATGCTTACGACTTTCTTTTCTCTTTTAATTCTTGCATAGCTCTTGTGTGATATCCGTGTTTGGAGTTTATTTTTCAGTTAACATTTAGAATGGTTTCCTAGGACTCTTGTCACAAAGTAGCAGAAACCAAGTGGCTTAGAACAACAGAAATTTCTCCTCTCACAGTTCTAGAGGCCAGAATCTGAAATCACAGTGTCAGCAGGACGTGGCTTCTCTGAAGCCTCTAAGGGAGAATTCTTCCGAGCTGCGACTAAGGTCGCCTCAGGCATTCTGTCTTCTTTTCCTGTGTGTCTGTCTGTGTCCAAATTTCCCTCTTCTCAGGACCCCAGTCTTATTGGATGAAGGGTCACCCTTCTCCATTATGATGTCATCATAACTTGGCTGCTTATGTCTGTGAGGACACTGTCTCCTTAGGTTCCCCTCCAGCGTACTGGGAGTTAGGAATGCAACATATCTTCCTGGGTGACATAATTCAAACCATAACAACATTCAATCATATTTTCATCCATGTGGAAACAGAAGCTCCAAACAGGGCACTTCCGTGAAGAAGGTACAGTTGTCTTTGAAGGCTGCCTCCTTTTCCCAAGGAAACAGGGAAACTTCCACCAGTCAGCATCTCAGCAGTCACAAAGCCCCCCATATAGACACGAGGAGTCTCGTATGTTCAATCCGAGGTCAGGCTCTGCCAGCTCTGAGTTATTAATATTTTACACTCACTCCTCTTAGAATCTTTATTTTCTAAACGTTGATAATTTGGTTTGAGTGAAAAACAAAAAGTCCAAGATAGAGACAGAGAAAGGCAGGAAGGAGCCGGCCACGAGGCAGTTGCTTCAGAGGCTAACACGTCATAAGGATAAATCAGAAACACTGGGCCAACCACCTTAGCTCTCTGCACACTGCTTCCTCCAGAGCTGCAAAAGGGATGCTGGCCCCAACCACTTTGCAAGCCCAGGTTGTGTAAAACTACTCCTGGCTTTCACAGTCTACCTCTGTTGAGCAATACTGGATGCATCCAAGCAAGTTATACAGAGCAATTAGACCCGTGCTTCCCCACTCTGAGACCAACTGAGATGGACTTGAACTTGGCCTTCACAGTCAGCTGTAATTCTAGCACACATAGTGAGTTTATTGAAGAATAACTGCTTAGATTTATTACCTAAAATTAAATGCAATTTTATATATAGTTTATTTATATGTGTTATTATGTTGTATAATTTATGTAATTAAATAGAATTTTATTTAGATTCAAGCCAACTTAATATAAATTGTTATATTTATAGTATATTATATATTATGTTTTAAACAGTTATATTTACTTTTATTTATTTATTTATTTTTGAGACAGTGTCTCACTATGTCACCTGTGGTAAAGTGCCGTGGCATCACAGCTCACAGCAACCTCAAACTCTTGGGGTTAAGCAATTCTCTTGCCTCAGCCTCCCAAGTAGCTGGGACAATAGCCACAAGGCTGGCTATTTTTTTGTTTTTGCTGTCATGGTTGTTAGCAGGCCTGGGCCAGGTTCAAACCTGCTAACCCTGGTACATGTAGCTGGCAGTCTAACCACTGAGCATGGGCACCGAGCCTATTTACATATTATTTAATATAATAATCTTAACAAGTTTTTTTTTTAATTTTATCATTTTTTTATTAATATTAAATCATAGCTGTGTACATTATGCGATCATGGGGCACCATACACTGGTTTTATAAACAGTTTGACACATTTTCATCACACTGGCTAACATAGTCTTCCTGGCATTTTCTTAGTTATTGTGTTAAGACATTTATATTCTACATTTACTAAGTTTCACATGTACCCTTGTAAGATGTGCCACAGATATAATCCCACCAATCACCCTCCCTCTGCCCATTCTCCCCCCTCCCTCCCATCCCTCTCCCCCTTGCCTGTATTCTTAGGTTATAACTGGGTTATAGCTTTCATATGAAAGCCATAAATTAGTTTCATAGTAGGGCTGAGTACATTGGATACTTTTTCTTCCATTCTTGAGATACTTTACTAAGAAGAATATGTTCCCGCTCCATCCATGTAAACATGAAAGAGGTAAAGTCTCCATCTTTCTTTAAGGCTAATATTCCATGATGTACATATACCACAGTTTAATAATCCATTCGTGTATCGATGGGCACTTGGGCTTTTCCCATGACTTAGCAATTGTGAATTGGGCTGCAATAAACATTCTGGTACAAATATCTTTGTTATAATGTGATTTTTGGTCTTCTGGGTATATACCTAGTAGAGGAATTACAGGATTGAATGGAAGATCTATTTTTAGATCTCTGAGTGTTCTCCAAACATCTTTCCAAAAGGAATGTATTAATTTGCATTCCCACCAGCAGTGTAGAAGTGATGCCTTTTCTCCACATCCATGCCAACATCTCTGGTCTGGGGATTTTGTGATATGGGCTAATCTTACTGGAGTTAGATGGTATCTCAAGGTAGTTTTGATTTGCATTTCTCTGATGATTAAAAATGATGAGCATTTTTTCATATGTCTGTAGGCCGTGTGCCTGTCTTCTTCAGAGAAGTTTCTCTTCAAGTCCCTTGCCCAGCCTGGGATGGGATCATTTGTTCTTTTCTTGCTTATACGTTTGAGTTCTCTGTGGATTCTGCTTATTAGACCTTTATTGGAGGTATATCCTGCAAATATCTTCTCCCATTCTGAGGGCTGTTTGCTTGCTTTACTTACTGTGTTCTTGGCTGTGCAGAAGCTTTTTAGTTTGATCAGGTCCCAGTAGTGTATTTTTGAAGCTGCTTCAATTGCCCGGGGGGTGGGGGGGGGTCCTCCTCATAAAATACTCGCCCAGACCGATTTCTTCAAGGGTTTTACCTGCACTCTCTTCTAGTATTTTTATAGTTTCATGTCTTAAGTTTAAATCTTTAATCCAATGAGAGTCTATCTTAGTTAATGGTGAAAGGTGTGGGTCCAGTTTCAGTCTTCTACAGGTTGCCAGCCAGTTCACCCAGCACCATTTGCTAAATAGGGAATCTTTTCCCCACTAAATGTTTTTAATTGGCTTGTCAAAGATCAAATAATGGTAAGTAGCTGGATTCATCCCTTGGTTCTCTATTCTGTTCCAGACATCTACTTCTCTGTTTTTGTGTCAGTACCATGCTGTTTTGATCACTACCGATTTATAGTATAGTCTGGGGTCTGGTAGCGTGATTCCTCCTGTTTTGTTTTTATTTCTAAGTAATGTCTTGCTATTCGAGGTTTTTTCTGATTCCATATAAAACTAAGTACTGTTGTTTGCAAGATCTTTAAAGTATGACAGTGGAGCTTTAATAGGGATTGCATTAAAATTATATATTGCTTTGGGTAGTATGGACATTTTAACAATGTTGATTCTTCCCAGCCATGAGCATGGTATGTTTTTCCATTTGTTAACAATTTCAGCTATTTCTTTTCTTAGAGTTGCATAGTTCTCTTTATAGAGATCCTTCATGTCCTTTGTTAGATAAACTCCCAAATATTTCATCTTCTTTGCCACTACTGTGAATGGAATAGAGACCTTAGCTGTATTTTCAGCTTGACTATTGTTGGTATATATATAAAGGCTACCAATTTATGAGTGTTGATTTTGTAACGTGAGACTCTGCTATATTCCTTGATCACTTCTAAGAGTTTTGTAGTAGAATCCCTGGTGTTTTCCAGATATACAATCATATCATCTGCGAAGAGCGAAAAGTTTGATCTCTTCTGACCCTATGTGGATACCCTTGATCGCCTTTTCTTCCCTAATTGTGATGGCTAAAACTCCACTAAAATGTTAAAGAGCAATGGGCAGCCTTGTCTGGTTCCTGATCTGAGTGGAAATGATTTCAATTTAACTCCATTCAATACGATATTGGCTGTGGGTTTGCTATAGATGGCCTCTATCAGTTTAAGAAATGTCCCTTCTATACCAATTTTCTTAAGTGTTCTGATCATGAAGGGAAGCTGGATATCATCAAAACCTTTTTCTGCATCAATGGAGAGAATCATATGGTCTTTGTTTTTTAATTTGTTTATGTGGTGAATTATGCCGATAGATTTACGTATATTAAACCAGCCTTGAGACCCTGGATAAAACCGATTTGGTCATGATGTATAATTTGTTTAATGTGTTGCTGGATTCTGTTTGTTAGGATCTTGTTGAATATTTTTGCATCTATATTCATTAGTGATGTTGGTCTATAATTTTCTTTTCTTGTTGGGTCTTTTCCTGGTTTGGGGATCAGGGTGATGTTTGTTTCATAGAATGTGTTGGGTAGTCTTCCTTCTTTTTCTACATTTTGGAACAGGTTGAGTAATATAAGTACTAGTTCCTCTTTAAAGGTTTGGTAGAATTCTGATGTGAAGCCATCTGGTCCCGGGCGTTTCTTTTAAGGGAGATTTCATATGGTTGATGCTATTTCAGAACTTGATATTGGCCTGTTCAACATTTCCACTTGATTCTGGCTAAGTCTTGGAAGGTGACGTGCTTCCAAGTATTGGTCAATTTCCTTCAGATTTTCATATTTCTGAGAGTAAAGTTTCTTGTAATATTCATTAAAGAGTTTTTGAATTTCTGAGGAGTCTGTGTTTTTCATCTTTGTCATTTCTGATTGATGAAATTAGAGATTTCACTCTTTTTTTCCTGGTTAGGTTAGCCAAAGTGTATCTATTTTATCGACATTTTCAAAAAACCAACTTTTTGATTTATTGTATAATTCTTTTGTTTTCAGTTTCATTTAATTCTGCTCTAATTTTGATTATTTATTTTCTTCTACTGGGTTTGGGGTTGGAATGTTCTTCCTTTTTCCATTGCTTGAGAAGTCCCATTATGTTGTTAACTTCCTCTTTCTGTTCTCTTGAGGAAGGCTTGCAGTGCTATAAATTTCCCTCTTAGGACTGCCTTTGCAGTATCCCAGAGATTCTGATAATTTGTGTCTTCATGGTCGTTTTGTTCTAAAAATTTGGCAATTTCCTTCTTGATTGCATCTCTGACCCAGCTATCATTCAGCATAAGGTTATTTAACTTCCATGTTTTTGTATGAGTATGGAGGTTCCTGTTGTTACTGAGTTCAACTTTTATTCCATTGTGGTCTGAGAGGATGCAAGGAATAATTTCTAGTCCCTTAAATTACTGAGGTTAGACTTGTGACCTAAGATGTGATTGATTTTGGAGTATGTTCTGTGGGCTGATGAGAAGTATGTGTATTCAGTTTTGTTGGGATGAAATGTCCTGTACATATCTGCTAAGTCCAAATGTTGGATAGTTAGGTTTAAATCTAAAATTTCTTTGCTCAGCTTCTTATTGGAGGATCTATCCAACACTGCCAAAGGAGTGTTGAAGTCTCTGACTATTATGGAGCTGGAGAAAATCAAGTTGCTCATGTCTGTTAGAGTTTCTCTTATAAATTGAGGCGCATTCTGATTGGGTGCATAAATATTCATAATTGAAATCTCATCATATTGAGTATTACCCTTAACAAATATGAAGCGACCATTCTTATCCTTCCTTACTTTTGTTGGTTTAAAGCCTACTGTGTCTGCAAATAGAATTGCAACACCTGCTTTTTTCTGGCTATTATTTGCCTGAAATATGGACAACCATCCTTTCACCCTGAGTCTACATTTATCTTTTAAGGTAAGATGTGACTCTTGTATGCAGCAAATATCTGGCCTAAGTTTTTGTATCCAGTCAGCTAATCTGTGCCTCTTTAGAGGACAGTTTAAGCTGTTCACATTAATGGAGAATATTGATAAGTCTGGTAACATTTTGGGTATCAAGTTTTTCGAAAGTCCAGTGGACATTTTTAATCCTTTTGCCACTATGGAAGTTGGAGTTTGATCAAAAGTTTCTGAGTGAGTTAATTTTTGTGGTAGAAATGGGCTGGTCATTATGGAGGATAGGTCTGAGAATATCCTGAAGAGCTGGGTTGGTTATGGCAAATTTCTTCAACATATGAATTTCATTAAAGTATTTAATTTCTCCATCATAAATGAAACTGAGCTTAGCTGGATACAGGATCTGGGGTTGAAAGTTCTTTTGTTTTAGGAGATTAAAAGTTGACAACCATCCTCTTCTGGCTTGAAAATTTTCAGCAGAGAGATCTGCAGTCGTTCTAATATTCTTCCCTTTGTAGGTAATGAATTTCTTACGTCTGGCTGCTTTCAGAATTTTCTCTTTCATATTAACACTAGTGAAGTTAATTATGATATGCCTGGGGGATGTGTTATTCAGATTGAGTTGTGCTGGGCTTCTGAATCTGTCTGTTATGTGAATTTCAGAATCTCTTAGCATGTCTGGAAAATTCTCTTTTATAATTTCATGGAGAAAGGCCTCTGTGCCTTGTGAGGCCACTTCATCACTTTCAGGGATTCCAATGAGTCAGATATTAGCCTTCTCAAATTATCCCAGAGCTCTCTGAGAAAATGATCTGTTTTTGCTTTCCATTTCTCTTCCTCTTTGAGAGTTTGGGAGCATTCAAAAGCTTTGTCTTCAATGTCAGAAATCCTTTCTTCTGCTTTCTCCCAGTCTGTGACTGAGGGAGTCTACCGTATTTTTCAGATATTTGAGAGCTGCAAATTCTTGCTTCAGTGCATCAAAATCTTTGGTGGTTTGGTGTTTAAATTCATTAAATTCTTGAGACAACTTTTGAATTTCTCCTCAAATTTCTAATTCTGACTTTTGAATTTCTCTTCCAATTTCTACTTCCAAATTTTCCTCCATTCTATTAATCTTGTTTGCAATCCAAATTCTGAATTCGATTTCTGACATCTCGGCCAGGTGTTTATAAATGGGATCTTCAGTTACATCTGCCATATCTTTCCTTGGGGGGGGGGGTTGATCTATTGTGGTTATTCGTGTTACCAGAGTTTTTCCGCTGATTCTGCCCCATGATTATTTTACACCATTTGACTTTTCCCCTGGAGCTTTGGTGAGGACTTGTACAGTGCTACAGCCTGAGAAACTGGGGACCTGTTTGGTGTGGTGGGGCTAAGTGGTTCTGTCTAGTTTTCAGCTGATCTCTGTTTGACCTTAGTGAAACAGTTACTCTGGGTTGAAGTCTCAGCTGTGGAGAAATACCAGCAATTAAGTCACCCCTCCCCCCACAGGCAGCAATTGGAAAAGGAAAATGAAACCTTCCTACAACCACACACCCAGGGCACCACTTGAATAGTCCTCAGGTGATTGGCTCAGTTCAAAAGGTCCAAATCAATTGTCTCAGTTAGCATCTGTCTCAGGTGTGAGAGTTTCAAAGGTCCCTGGGAACTGGGTCAGAGGGGTCTGGTGACAACTCAAATATGACTTGCTCCAGTGCTCCGTGAAGTCAGGAAGACCCACCCAGCAAATAGAGTAGGCTGGAAAGGTTGATGCCTACTTCCACACCTTGCACCTCTGTCACACCCAGTCATTGATAGCCCCACAGGGCTGTGACTCAGTTGCCTCCAGTGAGCAGCTACTCTAGGGGTTTGCACCTGCCTGAATCACAAGGGAATTTGTATCTGCTCAGCCAGGCCACTGCTCTCTGTCTCTATCCAGCAGGGGGTGTTATGGCCTGACAACCTTGGGTGCTTGATTGAGGCTGGGGGGGTGTTCACTCAGTCCCAGCTCCTCCCCTGATTGATGTTACTGACAGAACAGAACAACTTTGTGGGAATTTGTTTCTGTCCCTGCTAAATTCCTCTGCAGAAGAGAAGCTGTTTTGAGTTCCCAGAACCTGTGCCTCAGGCCCTGTCTTTACTCCTGCAGGTTTGTATTCGTAGCCCGGTCTGTAGCCTCCTGCCTTTCTTTGTCTATAGGCTGATGATCCCCTGAGGGCCAGGTGTGTCTTAGGCTCAGTAAAATGGTCCTCTGGGTCAGCCCCACCCTGAGAATTTCCTGGCTCTGTGCATGCGTTTTCTAGTCCCCATGCTCCACCCAGGCCGGCACTGCCACAGGCAAACCCTTTACTCACGGGGCCTGTGTTTCAGTCCCAGATCTGTTCCGCGGTGGCTGTCGTCTGAGAAGATGCCTGGCCTTCTCTGGTTGCCCAGGGAGACAGGGATTGTGGATTCGGAATATGCGGGGATGGGCCCTATTGTTGCCAAAGACAGTTGCTGTTCTGCGCCTCAGGGCACTGCTGCTTGGGTGTGGTTCCCTCTCCGCCAACTGTCATCTCCTCACTCCCATTCCACAAAGTCAACACTGACCAGCTGCAGTCCAGGCCCTGTCCACACCCCTCGAGAAATCATCCAAGAATCTGGACTCCTGGGGGACAGGCCTCCAGACCTCAGAGTGAGAGTGGAGGGGAGTGCTGGGGCTCAGAATTGCAGGTCAAATCACCAAACTCAATGAGACCAAATGAGCAAATAAATAGATAAAAAGGCTACCAGACACACAAGCCCACAGAAGCACAGTCAGAAACACATAGACATACAGACAATAACAACAACAACACAAAAAACAACAACAATAAGAAAACAACTACTGTAAAAATAATGTTAATCATAAAATAATTGAGAAAAAAGGTAGAAAACGTACAAACAAAATGAACAAACAAACAAAATACCCTCTAGAAATCTGATGTTATCACTCTCAGAAACCATAAGAAGGGAAGAAGAGGAAGAGAGAAGCGAAAAATAAAAAGTGGTGTTCATAAAAAAGTTAAAAAAGAAGAAAGAAAAAATTAAAAATAGAAAAAATAAAAATAATAAATATATAAAAATAGTAAAAATTAACTATAGTTCCTCCAAGAAAATGATGAGAAAAGAAAAAAAAGGCACCAGCCACAAAAATATTATTCTTGTATATATGTAGAAATATACATCTATATATATGATGTAGTGATCAACGTTCGTAGAAATATATTTATAATGCAATATACTTTCTGGACACCAGGTGGCCCTGTGAGTGGTTCCCAGGCTTGTACCTGATGCACTGTTTATACTGTTACCACGGTAACCACCCTACCTGGCCAATTGCCATTTTGGAGTTTCTGTAAATTTTTTTTTTTTTTTTTTTTTACCTAATTGTTGTGCAACCTCAGCTGCTCTGTTCCAGACAGCACTCCTATATGACTTCCCAACTCAGTGCAGGAGTCCACACTTCCACTCTGCTCCCACATTCTCCTGCAAACTGGCAATTTCAATTGGCTGTGGGGGAGGGTGCTGGCAGTGGCTGGGTCCTGCTGCTGCTGGATATTGCATCTTGCTGCCGCTGAGGCTGCTGCACACAGAAACCTTATACTCAGTTTTTGTGGCTCTGGAGTTTTGAGTCCAGCCACTCGCCAGTTCGCTGCACAGCCTGAACTGCCAGCCCATAGCAATATTCCCCACCAAGAATGGTCCAGTCTATTTATTCACTCCTGTTCTGGGGGAAGGTGCCCGCCATTTTGGAGAATTCAAAATGTCTGTTTCCTGGGCGAGATCCCTTCCCTTCAATTTTCCATTGGGCTGCTTAGCCCCTTGTGGCTCTGAGTGGCACCCCTGTCTGATCACCAAACTTGGCTCAGGAATAAATTTTTGTCAATTGTGTTTTGCCAGGAATTGCAAGTTGCTGTCCTCTGTGAGGGAGGGGCCTGCCAGCCAGCATGGCCAGGTCGGGAAAATCTCTACAACAGAGTCCATAGTTTTAAATTACACTTCATATACAACAATCCACCAATTCGCTGAGTGTCTCCAGCTATCTGTCCACACCAATAATCCATGCAGGGAAAAGGTCCAGACCCCCTTTCCTCTCACCTGATGACTTGGGAGAGGTGGGGTACACGTCCGTCCTGTCCTCCATCATGCTCCGCCTCCCATTTTCAAGAGTAGTTTTGACTATCTGTTTTTTCGTTTTTTGATTCAGAGTTTCACTTTGTTGCCCTGGCTGGAGTGCCATGGCATCAGCCTAGCTCACAGTAGCCTCAAACTCCTGGATTTAAGCCATCCTCCTGCCTCAGCCTCCCGGGTAGCTGAGAGTACAGACACTTACCAGCCACAAAGCCTGTCTAATTTTTCTATTTTTAGAAGAGATGGGGGTCTCACTCTTGCTCAGGTTGGTCTCAAATTCCTGACCTCAAGCTATGTGATCCACCAGCCTCAGCTTCCTAAAGTGCTAGGATTATAGGTGTGAGCCACCATACCCTGCCTCCACAAGTTTTTTTTTTTTTTAACTGCAATTCCAGGACAATTCCAAATACAGTAGCACCTCTGTAAGTTGACCACCCAATTGATGGTAATAAACTGGTCAACATACAAGGGTGAGCAACATAAAGAACTAGGCCAACTGTACAGATATGTATCCGCAGTGCATGTCCCATCTGTGAAAATTAGGTCAACTTAAGGAAGTGGTCAACTATGGAGGTTCTACTGTAAATGAAAATGCTATTGCCTTCTGTGCACATAATGAATTGACTGTTTTGCACATAAATTCAAAAATAATTCTTTTTTAGCTCATACCAGTAGGTCACTATTCATGCCATTACAGCCTTGGAGTTTTTCTGGGGTCATTCTCCTAAGTTCTTTCATGTCATCTCCTTCACACACTGTAAGAGTACCAGGAACTTTGGATTTTCTACCTGGAATGGCCTCTATCACCATTCCTGGTGCAGAATAGATACTTAATAAATATATGTCTTTTAATCTCCGTAAAATAAATGACTGAGTTTATTTCTTTTAAGGAAAGTCTGTCAGGGTTAAAGACAAAATTTGACTTTTTATAGACTGTGCCAGCCTCAGTAAGTCTTGAAGTCTTGAGTAGTTCCAAGGTTGCCAGTTTTAAGAGTTCAAACAGCAATAACAACAAAATACCTCTTGTTGACTTAGAAACTTGTTGGGTCTTTCCATGTGCAAGATTTAAGAGGCACAGCTAGGAGGAGGACTACCAGCTTGGAAAAGAAATTCAGGCTTGTTCAAGGCAGGCATGGAAGAGTAATTAAAAAGTGACAAAAAGCTTTCTGTATTTAACTGACGATCATAAGTCAGCAAGTAACATAGAGATAAAAATAAAGCTATTTATACTATTCTGTGTACAACAGTGTCATTCTGTTAAGCAGGAAAACAAAAGTACTTCACCTTTGCTTATATTTTACTAGGCAGTATTAGGGTCTAGAGAAAATAATTCTGGTTTCCAGTAGTGTTAGCTGTTTAGTTTTAAAAATTGTTGATGTGTGGGGAAATGCACTCTTCTGTTTTCATTTTTCTCGGGCAAAAAACAAGAATAAAAATATTTGTAGCATAGTGTGATTATGAGAATTGAGACAAAGCACGGTGACATCTTCAAAACTTCATGCTTTGATCTCTCATCCCTTTCCAGCTGCTGCCCAAGGACTTCCTGCTGGAGAAGGTCTTCTCAAAGCAGTTGATGTCAGTCCTGTTCTCACCACTCTTTTCCCGTCCTCCTACTCTAATCAGTTCTCCCCGCCTGAGCAGTCCATAGAAATGGCTTTCCTCAAGCTCACCGGTGGGTTCCGTATCTGTTAAATCTCCTGGTCACTCTCATGCTGACCTCAGAGCAGCTTTTGCCACAGCTGAACACTCTGTCCTGGAAACACAGTTTTCTCAAGGCCTGCAGGACTGCACGGTTGCCCACTGTGTCTCCACCCACACAATTCTCTTTCTGTCTCCTTAGTTCACTTCTCCTTGGTGGGTTTCTAACTGTGGGAATGCCCCAGGATTCTGTAATGGGACATCTCCTCTGTTCTGTCTTTCCTGGCAAGGTCATCAAGGCATCTCATGCATATGCTGATGACTCCTGGCTCTCATCCTACCTCCTGAATCACACATGGAATTATCCACTTGGATTTCCAAGAGGCATTTTAACCTGACTCAAAGCAATTTATCCTTCCAAACTTTCCCAAGTCCCCACCCTACCCTGCCTCTTGCCTTGTCTTCCTTTTTCCTTTTTCTATGGAGCCGCCTTTCAATTAGCTGCTCAGGCAAATAACTAGAAATCATCTTTGCTTTCTTCTTTTCCTTTTCATGTCCAATATTTGGGTTGTTTCCAAAATATATCTTTGTTTTCTCCCCCCCCTTTTTTTTTTGGTTTTTGAGTCTGAGTCTCACTTTGTTGCCCTCAGTAGAGTGCCAGGGCATCGTAACTCACAGCAACCTCAAACTCTTAGGCTCAAGCGATCCTCTTGCCTCAGCGTCCCAAGTAGTTGGGACTACAGGCACCTGCCACAATGCCTGGCTAGTTTTTCTATTTTTAGTAGAAGCAGGCTCTTGCTCTTGCTCAGTCTGGTCTCCAACTCCCGAGCTCACAGTATCCATCCCCCTTGGCCTCCCGGAATGCTAGGAATATAGGCATGAGCTACTGAGCCCAGTCCCAAAATATCTCTTGAATCCAACCACATTTTACTACCATCTCCATGACTAAAACTGTAGTCCAAGCTACCATCGCCACACTACTTATGTGGATTTCTTCCAGTTTCTTGTACCCTGATGGCCCAGTACACCAGGTCAGGCGATTAAGTTCGTGAGCTCGGATCCTAGAAAAAGTGCTTCCTACCTTATTGCTGAATATCACTACAGTCACCTTCAAAGTACTCTCCTTGGCCATCTGGTGACTGTAATGATATTTAGCAATGAGGGAGGTAGCACTTTTTCTAAGACTAATTTGCAAACTTAATTCTCTCTACTCATATCTTCCCCACGAGTGGAAAGAGTTACAATCGTCTTCCTTTTTTCCTTCTCCTCCAGCAACTTCCTGTCCCATCTGTCCTTACATTCCTAAAGAGTTAATGCTTGGGGTTTTGCTTTTGTGGTGATTCCAAGAAGTGAAAACGCTGGTGTGGGTGAGAGACTGTCATAGCAGCAAGAGTAGAGGTGAGATGGAAGAGCTTACTGTAAGTGGATCCTGATACCCCTTCTTATGTCGCCATCTTGTGTTCACTAACCTCTTTGAATTTCTTCCCAGAATCATCACAGAAATCATAAAAGCATTAATGAGATAACATATGCAAGCGTGGTACTCAGAATAAATGTCCGAGACACAGAAGCTGTTATGATCATTGCGGTTATTAATGGGATCAAGGGACACACGAAAATGCCCAAAATATAGTAGGACATTAGTTTCTTTCCTTTTTTGTCAACAGGGTTGAGGGAGAAGTAGCATTTGTGACGTGGTACCTATTGGCATTTTGATACCCGGATTTGCCAGTTTGAGGACTGAGATTGGAAAGAGGTGAAATAGGCCATGGCAGTCTAGAGGGAGGCAAGGTGTTGAAGGTTGGAGGTCTCATGTATGCAACCAGCGTCCTGGTGGGAAGGTAGGTAGGCGACCTACCAATGGGGTGGATGGATATGAGCGCCCTACTGATTCCAACAGATTTAAAGCTTGATCAAAGTCATATATCTGAGGTGCATTGGTGCGGAAGTTGGTGTCATGTCTGCTCTAGCCCCCAAAGTTGGCCCCCTCGGTTTGTCTCCAAAAAAGGCTGGGATGACTACGTCAAGGCAACCAGTGACTGGAAGGGTCTGAGGTTTACAGTGGAACTGACTATCCAGAAGGCCTAGACTGAGTGGCACCTTCTGCCTCTGCCCTCATCATCGAAGTCCTCAAGGGACCACCGAGAGATAGAAAGAAAGAGAAAGACGTTAAACACAATGGAAATATCACTTTTGATGAGATTGTGAACATTGCCAGACAGATGGGGCACCGATCTTTAGCCCGAGAACTTTCTGGCACCATTAAAAAGATCCTGCAGACTGCCCAGTCTGTGGGCTGCGACGGTGATGGCCACCGCCCTCATGACATCATAGATGGCGTCAACAGTGGTGCTGTGGAATGCCCAGCTAGTTAAAGAGTACGAAAAAAAATATTTCAATAAAGGATCATTTGGCACCCCCTAAACTAAACTAACCACCACCACAACAATAATAAAAACTTGGGAAATGCTGGTAGCCCCTGCCTAGGCTGGTCAGCCTGCAAAATGCTTCAGGTCTGATCTTCGGGCTCCCCCTAACGGAAAGAAGTGGTACTTCCTTTTTTTAAAAGCCCAGCCTCATGGCCGACTTTAGACCACCTTATTGTTACCAGTAAAAAGGGATTTGGGTTTTGTGTGTGAGTTTATGCTTATTATTAATCTAAATATAAATTGCCCCAGTAAGAATTTGATTAGGATGACTCCTCACTAGAGCACCAGCAGGGAGCTGCTCAGGGTACTCCGCGAGTGGCTAAGGGAATTTCGCTACAGTGCCTTGTCAGAAATTAATCCCGATGACAAGCTGCGCAGGCGCGGAGCGGCTCAGGTCGCACGGGGGACCGTCCTCGGGGGGACCGGAGGTTTAGTGGCGCGATAGGGAGTTCTGGTTGGGGCCTGCGGGGCCTCTGGGGTTTCCTGGAATCTCTCCAAGCTCTCCCGGCCTTTGTCTTCACTGCCTTCTTTGGGGAGGAGGCTGTTGAGCTTCCGCCAGTCTCTCTAAGGCCTTTTTTAGGCAAACATCTCGACTCAGTGCTATCCCCTCCTTTGCCTGAAGGTGTCAGCAAATCTCTGGGAGTAAAATGCCCGGCGCCAGGATGTGGTCTTTTGTCCCTGAATTGGGGCGGGGGCGTGGGAGAGGAGGATTAAGCAAATCACAGTGGTTTGCAAGAAACGCCTACGTCAGAGTTCTTTTGGCTTCCTTCAAAAAGGTAGTGCCAATTTGGAGAAATCCCTTGAGATTTAGGCCAAGAAAGGAGATTACTGTCCAAATAACAGAGCAATCTTCAAGGGGTCTGCCACTTCTGCTAACTTAAATGACTTTTTGAGCCTCTGTTTACTCATCTGCAAAACCGGGAACAAAACTGTACCCACCTCCCAGGAGCAAGGGTGATAAAGCGTGCCGACTGTCTTCTTACAGTTAACGAGCGCTAAAGGGATCATTTTTTGGTGACAGACAACCCAGTCCAATTTACATTAAAAACTTGATCAATCCCAGCACTCTGGGAGGTGGAGGCGGGTTGACTGAGCTCAAGAGTTTGAGACCAGCCTGAGCGAGAGCCAGACCCGTCTCTAAAATATACCCGGGTGTTGTGGCAGGTGCCTGTAGTCCCAGCTAGTTGGGAGGCTGAGGCAAGAGAATCGCTTAAGCCCAAGAATTTAAGAGTGCTGTGAGCTATGACGCTAGGGCACTCTACTGAGGGTGACAAAGTGAGACTGTCTCATAAAATAATAAAAATAAAAACTTGATCAATACCCTGGCACAGATAGAAATGGTCACTTTGAGGTAAAAGAAGGCGGACAAAGGGAGCTCTTCTGGGTTTGTTGGAAGTTTCTCGGTGCCTCTGAGAAGGGATTTTTTAAGCATCCTGGGTCGTTCACTTTGTTGCAGATGCTGAGATCCAGCTCATCCCTCAGATACTCTCCTGTGTCTCTTGGAGGCAGGAGAACCTAGTAGAAATTTGTTCCCTGGGATTTGCATCTTGCGTGGGGTGAGGGAGGTTTTATGAAGGTGTCTGCTTCTATTGGAGTTGAGATGACGGTTTATTAGTTTTCTGTAGTTTACTGCAAATCCAGTGGCTTTAAACAACTGAAATGTGTTCTCTCACCATTCCGCAGGCGACAAGTCTGAGGTCTGGCAGGCTGTGCTGTCTCTGAGGCTGCAGGGAGAATCTGCTCATTGCTCCTTCTGGTTACTGGCGCCCTCTGTCATTCTCTGACTTGTGACCGCGTCACTCCCATGTCCGCCTTGTCATACTGCCTCCTCTTCCGTGTGCTGAATGCTGCTGTCTCTCATAAGGACACAAGTGATGGCATTTAGGACACACCCAGATTATCTAGGAGAATTTCCACATCTCAGGATTGTCAACTCAATCACATCTGAAAAACTGGGCCATGTAACAGTCACAGGTTTCACAGATTCTTACCTGATATCTTTGGAGGACTATTTTTCTTTCTTTCTTTCTTTTTTTTTTTTTGTAGAGATAGAGTCTCACTTTATGGCCCTTGGTAGAGTGCCGTGGCATCACACAGCTCACAGCAACCTCCAGCTCCTGGGCCTAAGTGATTCTCTTGCCTCAGCCTCCCGAGCAGCTGGGACTACAGGTGCCCGCCGCAGCACCCGGCTATTTTTTTGTTGCAGTTTGGCCGGGGCTGGGTTTGAACCCGCCACCCTTGGCATATGGGGCCGGTGCCCTACTCACTGAGCCACAGGCGCTGCCCCTTTTTTTTTATTGTAAAATCATAGCTGTGTACATTAGTGCAATCAAGGGGTACAATGTGCTGGTTTCATATACAATCTGAAATATTCTCATCAAACTGTTCAAGGTAGCCTTCATGGCATTTTCTTAGTTATTGTATGTAGACCTTTGTATTCTGCCTTGAGTAAGTTTCACTTGTACCCATTCTAAGATGCACCATAGGTGTGGCCCCACCCATTACCCTCCCTCCGCCCTAACCTCCCCCCTCCCTTCCCCTTCCTTGGCACTTTCCCCATATTCTTGTGCTATAGTTGGGTTATAGCCTTCGTATGAAAGCTATAAATTAGCTTCATAGTAGGGCTGAGTACATTGGATACTTTTTCTTCCATTCCTGAGATACTTTGCTAAGAAGAATATGTTCCAGCTCCATCCATGTAAACATGAAAGAGGTAAAGTCTCCATCTTTCTTTAAGGCTGCATAATATTCCATGGTATACATGTACCACAATTTGCTAGTCCATTGGTGGGTTGATGGGCACTTGGTCTTCTTCCATGACTTAGCAATTATGAATTGGGCTGCAATAAACATTCTGGTACAGATGTTTTTGTTATATTGTGATTTTTGGTCTTCTGGGTATAAAACTAGTAAAGGAATTATAGGATCAAATGGCAGGTCTATTTTTATATCTCCAAGTATTTTCCAAACATCCTTCCAAAAGGAATGTATTAGTGTGCATTCCCACCAGCAGTGTAGAAGTGTGCCCTTTTCTCCACATCCACGCCAACATCTCTGGTTTTGGGATTTTGTTATGTGGGCTACTCTTACTGGGGTTAGGTGGTACCTCAAAGTAGTTTTGATTTGCATTTCTCTGATGATTAAGGATGATGAGCTTTTTTTCATGTGTTTGTAGATCGTGTGCCTGTCTTCTTTAGAGAAGTTTCTCTTCAAGTCCCTTGCCCACCCTGAGATGGGATCACTTGTTCTTTTCTTGCGAATACATTTGAGTTCTCTGTGGATTCTGGTTATTAAACCTTTATCGGAGGTATAACCTGCAAATATTTTCTCCCATTCTGAGGGCTGTCTGCTTGCTTTACTTACTATGTTCTTGGCTGTGCAGAAGCTTTTTAGTTTGATCAGGTCCCAGTAATGTATTTTTGATACTGCTTCAATTGCCTGGGGAGTCCTCCTCATAAAATATTCACCCAGGCCAATTCCTTCAAGAGTTTTCCCTGCACCTTCTTCAAGTATTTTTATAGTTTCATGTCTTAAGTTTAAATCGTTTATCCAGTGAGAGTCTATCTTAGTTAATGGTGAAAGGTGTGGGTCCAGTCTCAGTCTTCTACAGGTCGCCAGCCAGTTCACCCAGTACCATTTGTTAAATAGGGAATCTTTTCCCCACTGAATGTTTTTCATTGGCTTGTCAAAGATCAAATAATGGTAAGTAGCTGGATTCATCTCTTGGTTCTCTATTCTGTTCCAGACATTTACTTCTCTGTTTTTGTGCCAGTACCATGCTGTTTTGATCACTATCGATTTATAGTACAGTCTCAGGTCTGGTAGAGTGATTCCTCCTGCTTTGTTTTTATTGCTGAGTAATGTTTTGGCTATTCGAGGTTTTTTTTCTGGTTCCATATAAAACGAAGTATTATTTTTTCAAGGTCTTTAAGGTATGACAATGGAGCTTTAATAATAATTGCATTAAAATTATATATTGCTTTGAGTAGTATGGACATTTTAACAATGTTGATTCTTCCCAGCTATGAGCATGGTATGTTTTTCTATTTGTTAACATCTTCAGATACTTCTTTTCTTAAGGTTTAATAGTTCTCTTTGTAGAGATCTTTCAAATTCTTTGTTAGGTATACTCCTAAATATTTCATCTTCTTTGGCACTACTATGAAAGGAAGAGTCCTTGACTGTTTTTCAGCTTGGTTATTGTTGGCATATATAAAGGCTACAGATTTATGGGTATTGGTTTTGTAGCCTGAGACATTGCTATATTCCTTGATCATTTCTAAAAGTTTTGTAGTAGAATCCCTAGTGTTTTCCAGATATACGATCATATTATCTGTGAAGAGTGAAAGTTTGAGCTCTTCTGACCCTATATGGGTACCTTTGATCACCTTTTCTTCCCTAATTGCAATGGCTAAAACTTCCATTACAATGTTAAAGAGCAATGGAGACAATGGGCAAACTTGCCTGGTTCCTGATCTAAGTGGAAATGATTTCAATTTAACTCCATTCAGTACGATATTGGCTATGGGTTTGCTGTAGATGGCCTCTATCAGTTTAAGAAATGTCCCTTCTATACCAATTTTCTTAAGTGTTCTGATCATGAAGGGAAGCTGGATGTTGTCAAAAGCTTCTTCTGCATCAATTGAGAGAATCATATGATCTTTATTTTTAGTTTGTTTATGTGCTGAATTACATTTATAGATTTATGTATATTAAGACCAGTCTTGAGACCCTGGGATAAATCCCACTTGGTCATGGTGTATAATTTTTTTTGATGTGTTGTTGGATTCTGTTTGTTAGGATCTTATTGAGTATTTTAGCATCTATATTCATTAGTGATATTGGTCTATAATTTTCTTTTTTTTTTCACATTTATTTTTTTTTATTAAATCATAACTGTATACATTGATATGATCATGGGGCATCATACACTTGCTTCATAGACCATTTGACACATTTTTATCACAGTGGTTAACATAGCCTTTCCGGCGTTATCTCAGTTACTGTGCCAAAACATTTACATTCTACATCTAACAAGTTTCGCAAATACCCCTGTAAGATGCACCATAGGTGTGATCCCACCGATTCCCCTCCCTCTATCCACCCCCCCTTCCCACTTCCCCCTATTGTTAAGTTGTAACTGGGTTATAGCTTTCATGTGAGAGCCCCAAATTAGTTTCATAGTAGGACTGAGTACATTGGGTACTTTTTCTTCCATTCTTGAGATACTTTACTAAGAAGAATATGTTCCAGCTCCATCCATGTAAACATGAAAGAGGTAAAGTCTCCATCTTTCTTTAAGGCTGCATAGTATTCCATGGTATACATGTACCACAATTTATTAATCCATTCGTGGATCGATGGGCACTTTGGCTTTTTCCATGACTTAGCCATTATGAATTGGGCTGCAATAAACATTCTGGTACAAATATCTTTGTTATGTTGTGATTTTTGGTCTTCTGGGTATATGCCCAGCAGAGGAATTACAGGATTGAATGGCAGATCTATTTTTAGATCTATGAGTGTTCTCCATATATCTTTCCAAAAGGAAAGTATTAATTTGCATTCCCACCAGCAGTGCAGAAGTGTTCCCTTTTCTCCGCATGCACACCAACATCTCTGGTCTTGAGATTTTGTGATATAGGCTAGTCTCATTGGAGTTAGATGATATCTCAAAGTAGTTTTGATTTGCATTTCTCTGATGATTAAAGATGATGAGCATTTTTTCATATGTCTGAAGGCCATGCGCCTGTCTTCTTCAGAGAAGTTTCTCTTCAAATCCCTTGTCCAGCCTGCGATGGGATCCCTTGTTTTTTTCTTGGTGATGCGTTTGAGTTCTCTGTGGATTCTGGTTATTAAACCTTTGTCAGAGATATACCCTGCAAATATCTTCTCCCATTCTGAGGGCTGTCTGCTTGCTTTGCTTACTGTGTTCTTAGCTGTGCAGAAGCTTTTTAGTTTGATCAAGTCCCAGTAGTGTATTTTTGAAGCTGCTTCAATTGCCCGGAGGGTTCTCCTCATGAAATACTCACCCAGACCAATTTCTTCAAGGGTTTTCCCTTCATTCTCCTCTAGTATTTTTATAGTTTCATGTCTTAAGTTTAAATCTTTAATCCAATGAGAGTCTATCTTAGTTAATGGTGAAAGGTGTGGGTCCAATTTCAGTCTTCTGCAGGTTGCCAGCCAGTTCACCCAGCACCATTTGTTAAATAGGGAATCTTTTCCCCACTGAATGTTTTTAATTGGCTTGTCAAAAATCAAATAGCGGTAAGTAGCTGGATTCATCTCTTGGTTCTCTATTCTGTTCCAGATATCTACTTCTCTGTTTTTGTGCCAATACCATGCTGTTTTGATCACTATCGATTTGTAGTAAAGTCTGAGGTCTGGTAGTGTGATTCCTCCTGTTTTGTTTTTATTTCTAATTAACGTCTTGGCTATTCGAGGTTTTTTCCTGATTCCATATAAAATGAAGTAATGTTTTTTCAAGATCTTTAAAATATGACAGTGGAGCTTTAATAGGGAGTGCATTGAAATTATATATTGCTTTGGGTAGTATGGACATTTTGATAATGTTGATTGTTCACAGCCATGAGCATGGTATGTTTTTCCATTTGTTAACATTTTCAGCTATTTCTTTTCTTAGAGTTTCATAGTTCTCTTTATAGAGATCTTTCACGTCTTTTGTTAGGTAAATTCCCAAATATTTCATCTTCTTTGGCACTACTGTGAATGGGATAGAGTCCTTAACTGCTTTTTCAACTTGACTGTTGTTGGTGTATATAAAGGCTACCGATTTATGGATGTCGATTTTGTAACCTGAGACACTGCTGTATTCCTTGATCACTTTTAGGAGTTTTGTAGTAGAGTCCCTAGTGTTTTCCAGATACACAATCATATCATCTGCCAAGAGCGAAAGTTTGATCTCTTCTGACCCTATATGGATACCCTTGATCGCCTTTTCTTCCGTAATTGCGGTGGCTAAAACTTCCAATACAATGTTGAAAAGCAATGGAGACAATGGGCAGCCCTGTCTGGTTCCTGATCTGAGTGGAAATGATTCCAATTTAACTCCATTCAATATGATATTGGCTGTGGGTTTGCTGTAGATGGCCTCTATCAGTTTAAGAAAAGTCCCTTCTAGACCAATTTTCTTGAGTGTTCTGATCATGAAGGGATGCTGGATATTATCAAAAGCTTTTTCTGCATCAATTGAGAGAATCATATGGTCTTTGTTTTTTAATTTGTTTATGTGCTGAATTACATTTATAGATTTACGTATATTGAACCAGCCTTGAGATCCTGGGATAAAACCAACTTGGTCATGATGTATAATTTGTTTGATGTGTTGCTTGATTCTGTTTGTTAGGATCTTGTTGAATATTTTTGCATCTATATTCATTAGTGATATTGGTCTATAATTTTCTTTTCTTGTTGGGTCTTTTCCTGGTTTGGGGATCAGGGTGATGTTTGCTTCATAGAACGTGCTGGGTAGTCTTCCTTCTTTTTCTACCTTTTGGAACAGGTTGAGTAATATAGGTACTAATTCCTCTTTAAAGGTTTCGTAGAATTCTGACGTGAAACCATCTGGTCCCGGGCTTTTCTTTTTAGGGAGGTTTTGTATAGTTGATGCTATTTCTGAACTTGATATGGGTCTGTTCAACATTTCCACTTGATTCTGGTTAAGTCTTGGAATGTGGCGTGCTTCCAAGTATCAGTCAATTTCCTTCAGATTTTCATATTTCTGAGAATAAAGTTTCTTGTAATATTCATTAAGGATTTTTTGGATTTCTGATGAGTCTGTTGTTATTTCGTCTTTGTTGTTTCTGATTGATGAGATTAGAGATTTTACTCCTTTTTTCCTGATTAGGTTGGCCAGAGGTTTATCTATTTTGTTGACCTTTTCAAAAAACCAACTCTTTGATTTATTGATCTGTTGTATTATTCTTTTGTTTTCAATTTCATTTAATTCTGCTCTAATTTTGGTTATTTCTTTTCTTCTACTGGGTTTGGGGTTGGAATGTTCTTCCTTTTCCAGTTGCTTGAGGTGTCCCATTAAGTTGTTAACTTCCTCTCTTTCCATTCTCTTGAGGAAGGCTTGCAGTGCTATAAATTTCCCTCTTAGAACTGCCTTTGTGGTGTCCCAGAGGTTCTGATAGTTTGTGTCTTCATTGTCGTTTTGTTCCAAAAAATTGGTGATTTCTTTCTTAATCTCATCTCTGACCCAGCTATCATTCAGCATAAGATTATTTAACTTCCATGTTTTTGTATGAGTATGCAGATTCCTGTTGTTACTCAATTCAAGTTTTATTCCATGATTGTCCGAGAAGATGCATGGAATAATTTCTATTCCTTTAAATTTACTGAGGTTAGACTTGTGACCTAAAATGTGGTCAATTTTGGAGTAAGTTCCGTGGGCTGGTGAGAAGTATGTGTATTCAGTTTTGTTGGGATGAAATGTTCTGTAGATGTCTGCTAAATCTAAATATTGGATGGTTAGGTTTAAATCTAAGATTTCTTTGCTCAGCTTCTTGCTGGAGGATCCATCCAACACTGCTAAAGGAGTGTTGAAATCTCCGACGATTATGGAGCTGGAGGAAATCAAGTTACTCATGTCTGTTAGAGTTTCTCTTATAAATTGAGGTGCATTCTGGTTGGGTGCATAGATTTTAATAATTGAGATCTCATCATATTGAGTATTACTCTTAACAAATATGAAGTGACCATTCTTGTCCTTCCTTACTTTTGATGGTTTAAAGCCTACTGTATCTGCAAATAAAATTGCAACACCTGCTTTTTTCTGATTACCATTTGCCTGAAATATGGATGACCATCCTTTCACCCTGAGTCTGTATTTGTCTTTTAAGTTGAGATGTGACTCTTGTATGCAACAAATATCTGGCTTGAGTTTTTGTATCCAGTCAGCTAATCTATGCCTCTTTAGAGGACAGTTTAAGCCATTCACATTGATGGAGAGTATTGATAAGTCTGGTGGAATTATGGGTATCGAGTTTTTCAAAGGTCCAGTGGACATTTTTAATCCTTTCGCCAGTGTGGAAGTTGGAGTTTGATCCGAAGTTTCTGAGTGAGTTTACTTTTGTGGTATAGGATTGGGTTGGTCATTGTGGAGGATAGGTCTGAGAATATCCTGAAGAGCTGGTTTACTTATGGCAAATTTTTTCAGCATATGAATGTCATTGAAGTATTTAATTTCTCTGTCATAAATGAAACTCAGTTTAGCTGGATACAAGATCCCAGGTTGAAAGTTATTTTGCTTTAGGAGATTAAAAGTGGATGACCACCCTCTTCTGGCTTGAAAAGTTTCAGCAGAGAGATCTGCAGTTATTCTAATATTCTTACCTTTGTACATAATAGTTTTCTTTCGCCTGACTGCTTCGAGAATCTTCTCTTTCATGTTAACTTTAGTGAAGCTAATTATGATATGTCTGGGGGATGACTTATTGGGGTTGAATCGTGCTGGGGTTCTGAAGCTGTCTGCTATCTGAATTTCAGATTCTCTAGGCCTGTCTGGAAAATTTTCTTTCATAATTTCATGCAGAAGGGCCTCTGTGCCCTTCGAGGCCACTTCATCATTCTCAGAAATCTCTATAATTCTTATATTGCTTTTTTTCGAATTATCTGAGAGCTCTCTGAGTGAGTGATCCGTTTTTGCTCTCCATTTCTCTTCCTCTTTGAGAGATTGAGAGCGTTCGAAGACTTTATCTTCAATGTCAGAAATCCTTTCTTCTGCTTGCTCCATTCTGTTGCTGAGGGATTCTACTGTATTTTTCATATCTTTGAGGGCTGTAAATTCTTGCTTCAGTGTGTCTAAGTCTTTGGTGGTTTTGTCTTTAAATTCGTTAAATTCTTGAGACAACTTTTGAATTTCTCCTCGAATTCCTAATTCCATTTTATTAATCTTGTCTGCAATCCAAATTCTGAATTCGATTTCTGACATCTCAGCCAGTTGTTTATGAATGGGATCTTCAATCACATCTGCCGTATCTTTTCTTGGGGGGGGTTGATCTATTCTGGTTATTCATGTTACCAGAGTTTTTCCGCTGATTCCGCCCCATGGTTATTTTACTCCCTTTGGTTTTTCCCCTGGGGCTTTATCGAGGGGCCGTACAGTATTGTGGCCTGAGAAACTGGGGCCCTGTCTTGTGTGGTGGAGCAAAGTGGTTCTGTCTTGTTTTCAGCTGGTTTCTGTTCGATCCTATTGCAACTTCTACTCTGGCTTGAAGTCTCAGCTGTGTGGAAAAATCAGCAATTAAGTCACCCCGCCCTCCCACCTCTGGCCCCAGTTGGAAAAGGAGAATCAAACCTTCCTACAACCGCACACCCAGGGCACTGCCTGAAAAGTCCTCAGTCTATTAGCCCAGTTCAAAAGGTCCAAATCAACTGTCTCAATAGGCACCTGTCTTGGGTGGGAGAGTTCAAGAGGTCTCTGGGAACTGGATCACAGGGGCCTGGTGGCTCCTCTGACATGGCTCACCCCAGTGCAGCGTGGAGTCATGAGGAGCCGCCCAGCAAACAGAGCAGTCTGGGAAGGTTGACTTCTCCTTCCCCACTTTGCCCCTCTGTCGGACCCAGTCACTGGTATCTCTGCAGATGGCGAACCCAGTTGCCTGCAGTGAACAGACACTCCAGGGGTTTGCACCTGCCTGAATCGCAAGGAAGTCTGCCAGGCCCCCGCAGACTGCCGCTATCTAGCAGGAGGAGATGGGGCCTGACATCTTTGAGTGCTTGATGCAGGTGATGGGAAGGAGGTGTTCACTCTGGCTTAGCCCCATCCCTGATGGATGCTTTTAACAGAACAGAACAGAACAGACAACTTTGCGAGGTTCTGTCTCTGTTTCTGCCAAAATCGCCTACAGAAGACGGGCTGTTCTGAGTTCAAACATCTTTGCTGCTGGAGGTTTGTGTCCTCTTTGCTACTGGAGGTTTACGTCCGATCACCTCTCTGGGTTGGCCCCGCCCTGGAAGCTTCCCGGGTTTGTGAGCAGTGTCAGGAAATCCCCCGCTCACGGGTGGCCTCCTCTGGTTGCCCAGGGAGACAGGGGGTGTGGCCTCAGAATATCCAAAAGTGAGCGTTCTTCCGTTAAAGAAAAAATGGCTGTTGATCTACCTCCAGGGAACTGCTGCTCTGGTGTGGGCACTCAGCCGACCCTTTTCTCCTCTGTCTCGAGCCCCAGAGTCAACACTGAGCGGCCGCAGTTTATGCTGGGTCCACACCCCTCAAGAGATCCCCCAAGAATCCGAACTCTTGGGGGATAGGCCCCCAGACCCCGATTGGGAGTGGGGGGGAGGCTAGAGTTTCATTCAGTTTTACGCCCGCCCGGGGAGGGCTGTTGCACTGCACCTCAGGGAAGTGCCGCCAAGGCTTGATTTCCCCTCAGCAGAGTGCCCTCTCCTTGCTCACGTGTCTCAGAGTCAGCGCTGACCTGACGCAGCTCAGGCACTGTGCACTCCTCTCGAGAAATCACCCAAGGATCCGAACTCCTGGGGGATAGGCCTCCAGACCCCGAGTGAGAGTAGGGGCTCTCAGCTCTCAGTGGGGAAGCTAGAGTTTTATTCAGTTTTGTGCCCGGCCCCGTAATGTTGCCTGGGGAGGGCTGCTGCACCTAATCTGCAGGGAAGTGCCGCCGAGGCGTGACTCCCCCTCAGTAGAGTGCTTTCTCCTCGCCCGCATGTCTCAGAGTCAGCACTGACCAGTCGCGGCTCGGGCACTGTGCGCTCCCCTCGAGAAATCACCCAAGGATCTGAACTCCTAGGGGACAGGTCCCCAGACCCTGAGTGAGAGTGGGGGGGAAGCTAGAGTTTCATTCAGTTTTATGTCTGGCTGTATTGATGCACGGGGAGGGCTGCCCACCGCACCACAGGGAAGTGCCACCGAGCCGTGACTCCCCCTCAGCCTGGTGCCCTCTCCTCACTTGCGTGCCTCAGAGTCAATGCTGACCAGTCGCAACTCAGGGACTGTCCACTCCCCTTGAGAAATCACTCAAGGATCCGAACTCCTGGGGGACAGGCCTCCAGACCTCAGTGGGCAGGAGGGGAGTGTTGGGGATTCAGGGTTGCTGGCAAAGGATTTTTAAAGTTTTATTCAGTTTTATGCCCGGCAGGAGAATGCCACGGCACCCCAGTAGGGGAGGTAGGTCCAGTTTTTAGAAGGTCTCTCCCGTGGAGTGTAGTGGGAGGGCCTTTAATTTCTGCCCGCTTATTTAATTGTGGGGCTCTTGAGCCGGTCTCATGGGGGAGGGGGACTCCTGTCCGCTTGGTGGTGGATTTTGTACCTTTTGTTTGCATCCTTGTGATCACAGCTTGCCTCAGCGGTGTTGATGTGCGTTCTTCAACCTTCTCTCTTGGTAAGGCTCAAGTCCACCAGGATACTTACTAAATTCCTGTCCCTTAACTCTCCTTCTGGACGGGAGTCTCTGTTGAAAGCTGGGTTCAGTCCGCCATCTTGTCTCCCTCCCCTATAATTTTCTTTTCTTGTTGGGTCTTTCCCTGGTTTGGGGATCAAGGTGATGTTTGCTTCATAGCATGTGTTGGGTAGTATTCCTTCTTTTTCTGTATTTTGGAAGAGGTTTAGTAATACAGGTACTAGGTCTTCTTTAAAGGTTTGGTAGCATTCTGACGTAAAGCCATCTGGTCCCGGGCTTTTATTTTTAGGGAGATTCTGTATAGTTAATACTATTTCAGAACTTGATATAGGCCTGTTCAACATTTCCACTTTGTTCTGGCTAAGTCTTTGTAGGTGGCGTACTTCCAGGTATTGGTTGATTTCTTTCAGATTTTCATATTTCTGAGAGTAGAGTTTCTTGTAATATTCGTTAAGGTTTTTTGAATTTCTGAAGGGTCTATTATTTCATCGTTACCATTTCTGATTGATGAAATTAGAGATTTTACTCTTTTTTTCCTGGTTTGGTTGGCCAAAGGTTTATCTATTTTATTGATCTTTTCAAAAAACCAGCTTTTGGATTTATTGATCTGTTGTATAATTCTTTTGTTTTCAATTTCATTTAATTCTGCTCTGATTTTGGTTATTTCTTTTCTTCTGCTGGGTTTGGGGTTGAAGTGTTCTTCCTTCTGCAGTTGGTTGAGATGTTCCTCTCTTTCTGTTTTCTTGAGGAAAGCTTGCAGTGCTATAAATTTCCCTTTTAGAACTGCCTTTGCAGTATCCCAGAGGTTCTGCTAATTCGTGTCTTGATTGTTGTTTTGTTCCAAAAATATGGTGATTTCCTTCTTAATCTCGTCTATAACCCATCTATCCTTCAGCATAAGGTTGTTTAGCTTCCATGTTTTTGTATGGGTATGAAGGTTCCTGTTGGTATTGAGTTCAACTTTTATTCTATGATCGTCTGAGAAGATGCAAGGAATAATTTCTATTTTTTTAAATTTGGTGAGGTTAGATTTGTGGCCTAGGATGTGGTTGATTTTGTAGTATGTTCTGTGGGCTGATGAGAAGAATGTGTATTCAGTTTTGTTGGGATGAAATGTTCTGTAGATGTCTGTTAAGTCCAAATGTTGAATGGTTAAATTTAAATCTAAAATTTCTTTGCTTAGCTTCTTTTTGGAGGATCTGTCCAGCACTGCTAAAGGGGTGTTAAAATCTCCAACTACTATGGAACTGGGGGAAATCAAGTTGCTCATGTCTGTTAGAGTTTCTCTTATAAATTGAGGTGCATTCTGGTTGGGTACATAAATATTAATGATTAAAATCTCATCATATTGAGTATTACCTTTAACAAATATGAAGTATTCATTCTTATCCTTCCTTATTTTGGTTGGTTTAAAGCCTATTGTGTTTGTGAATAGGATTGCAATGCCTGATTTTTTCTGCTTTCCATTTGCCTGGAGTATAGATGACCATCCCTTCACCTTGAGTCTATATTTGTCTTTTAATGTAAGATGAGATTCTTGTATTTAACAGATATCTGGCTTGAGTTTTTGTATCTAGTCAGTCAACCTGTGCCTCTTTAGAGGACAATTTAAACCATTCACATTAATTGAGAATATTGATAAGCCTTTCGAGAGTCTGGTGGACATTTTTAATCCTTTTGCTACTGTGGAAGTTGGAATTTGATCAAAATTTTCTGGGTGGGTTTACTTTTGTGGTGGAGGATTACACTGGTCTTTATGAAGGATAGGTGTGAGAATATCCTGGAGAGCTGGTTTAGTTGTGGCAAATTTCTTCAACATGTGAATGTCGTTGCAGTATTTAATTTCTCCATCATAAATGAAACTCAGTTTAGCTGGGTACAGGGTCCTGGGTTGAAAGTAATTTTGTTTTAGGAGATTAAAAGTCGATGACCATCCTCTTCTAGCTTGAAAGGTTTCAGCAGAGAGATCTGCAGTTCTTCTAATATTCTTGCCCTTGTAGGTGATGGTTTTCTTTTGTCTGGCTGCTTTCAGAATTTTCTCCTTCATATTAACTTTAGTGAAATTGATTATTATGTGTCTGGGGGATGTCAGTCATGCTGGAGTTCTGAAACTGTCTGCTATCTGAATTTCAGTATATCTTGGCATGTTTGGAAAGTTCTCCTTCATAATCTCATGGAGAAGAGACTCATCACTTCATCACTTTTGGGTAGCCCTATAAGATGAATATTGGTTTTCTTCGAATTATCCCAGATTTGTCCTCCATTTTGTTCCTCTTTGAGATTTTGAGAGCGTTTGAAAGCTTTGTCTTCAATGTCAGAAATCCTTTCTTCTGCTTCCTCCATTCTGTTACTGAGGGATTCTACTGTGTTTCTCAGATCTTTGAGGGCTGCAATTTCTTCTCTCAATGTGTCAAAATCTTTGGTAATTTGGTCTTTGAATTCATTGAATTCTTGAGGTATCTTTTGGCTTACTGCTTGGAATTCTCATTCGATCTTATTTGCTATCCAGATTCTGAATTCGATTTCTGACATCTCAGCTATTTGTTTGTGCATGGGATCTTGTGCTATGTCTGCCCCTTTGATCCTTGGGGGAGTTGATCTACTCTGATTATTCATATTGCCAGAGTTTTTCTGTTGATTTCACCTCATGCTTGTTTTTCACCATTGCCTCTGGCCATCCTCAGAGTTGGGGAGGTGTCTTTCCAAGATTAGACCCCAGCAGGATCACTCTATTGTTGCTGGATCTTTGTAGGGAGTGACCCTGCATAGCTCCTCTGGGGGTGCCCCAGCCAGGGAGTTCTGGTTGTGGGAGCAGCTCCTGAGTGTGACACACCCAGATCCAACAACAGGGCGGGGGGTGGTGCACACAGTTCTGGGAGTGCCTCGCACCCAGTGACTTTGGTACAGAGATCCCAAAGCTCTAGCAGTCTCTGGCCAGGAGAAGGGCTCCATGAAGAGGCAGGGAGGGCTCTGGAGGGCACACAGCTACCAGAGTCCTTGGGCAGATGAGCAGGCTGGTTTGGAGGCAGGGAGGGTACAGGAGGGATGATGCTGGGTTGCGCAGCTCCCGCAGTTCCTGGTCAGGGGGTGTGGAGGCTTGGCAGGCATAGGTCATGGGTCATGGCGCAGCTCTTGCAGAGGTCTGGGCAGGTGGAGGACTATTTTTCACCTGCTGCAGAGACCATTAGAGAATCTGCCATATTTTACCAGGTGTGGCTCCCACAAGGTTCCTTGAGCAGAGATTCTGCTGAAATCTCTCCTCTGCCCCAAGACAGGATATGTTCAGAGAGTTTCAAGGACCCTGTGGGACTGGTGGAAATGTTGGGGGGCACAAGTCATTGCTGTAATGGAACAGAAACTCCTGTACAGAGGCAATCAAATTCTGCTATTTGAGAGGAAGAATGCAGTGAAAAAGGGTTCAACAAACATTTCTTCAAGGCTCTCATCTCTGTCATTGTGGCAGGAAAGCAGCTACAGACACCACATACAGACGTGGCCAACATTCTGCTCCAACAAAAATTTATTTCAGAAAACAAGACTTCTACTTTTGGGAAGATTGAGTCAATCCACTTTTTCCTATGGGGCCGGTGAAACACAGCAGGAAACTCTGGGCGTTGCATGGCAAATAAATGTAGTAAAACTCCCAAAGATGAAGAGAAGAAGTCAGCCCAGCTAGAAACCCAGGATCTGAGGAATAATCCATCTTGCCCTTTCTCACCAACAGACGAGGAAAGGGATGGCCTAGGAAGATGGAAAACTTTTAGAAATTAATTACTCCATACTGAATCTCAGAGTCAAAGCATTCTATAATAGACATACTCTTATTTGACAATGTGAATGTTACTTTCTTTGCATTATTGTTATTATTGCTTAGTAAAAAAAGAAAAGAAAGAAAAAATGCTGTGGTACTCTCTCCACCCTAGGCCAGCAAGGGCTGGGTGAGAAATGTGGACTTTCATCCTCACAAGGCTGAAATAAGGCATTGTAACTTCCCACTAGTCTTAGTAGAAAACTAGGCCTCTCCCTGGGGCACCAGGACTTCTACACCCCTTCCCTAGCCCCACCCTCACATGGAAGAAATAAGACTTTAGTCTATTTTCCCACTGGGATGGGATATCTGAGGAGGTCCAGTGAAAAGTCAGGATTTTTGCCATTACCCAGTGATCATGAAGCCATTTCAGATGTCTTTCAGTGTGAGAATGATTAAACAAATGGTGGTACATTTATACCATGGAATACTACTAGCCAGTGGAAAGGAATAGAAATACTGATCTGCACAACCACATTCATCTCCAGAGAGTCCACTGGCCGAGGAAACACCAATCAGCAAAAGTTACATAGTTTAAGATTCTAGTTATATAACATTCTGGAAGTGATAACATTCTAGAACTGGAAAACAGGTAAGTGGTTGCCAGGGATTAAACAGGGGATGGAGGCAGGTGGGGAGTAGATGTGGCTGTCAAAGAGCTGTAAGAGGGTCCCAGTGGGGATGGAGCTGGTCTGTGTTTTGACTCCATCATTGTCAATATCCTGCTTGTGATATTGGGCCATGGGCCTGGGAGATGTCACCGTGGGGCAAGAGTTGTACAAAATCTCTGCATGTAAATCTACAATTGCCTCACAATTAAATGTTTAATTGAAAAATACTAAAATAACATTGGATCCTGGAGTTACAGCCATTTTCCCCATGTTATGTCTTTTTTACAATTATCCTTCTCAATGTTTATTTTCCATAGGCTTTTCTATTGCTGCTATTAAAAGAAAGAAAAACTTGAGGCAAATTACATTTTGTAGAGTTTAAAGGAGTCAAGCATGAGTGATTCTTGAAATTGAGCAGCCCCTAGGAGCAGAACAGGTTCAAAGTGACTCCAGGGTTGGTCGCTGCACGTTTAGGTAAGGAAGGAAAGAAGAAGGAAGTGAAGTAGCACAGAGAACAGGAGTGAGGTACAGAAACAGCGGGATTGGCTACAGCTGGGAATTTGCCTCATTTGATTGCAGTTCCACCAGCTGGCAGCCTGTGATTGGCTGAGATGGGCTACTTGTTGCAAGAATGGGTTATGGACTGTTTATACATCCAATTAGGTTACAGCTCACTATGTACAGAAATTTTAGACTTTAGTTCCTGCTGTTTCTCCTTAGAGTTTTTTGTGGGCCAGGGTGATATTATAAGGGGCTAAAACACAGTACAGGTTTTTAAAGAAAGAAATTAAAAATGATAGATATAAAAATTACTTGAAACAGATAAGGTGTTTGGTATAATAATCGTCATCATTATTATTAGTGGAGCTCTGGCTGCCTGCAGGCAGCATGACTCACAGCTGACAGCAGCACTGGAACCTGAGAGGCCCCTTAGCCCCTGGCCAGGTCTCAGGTGGCTCATAAACGTTCTCAGTGTCCTTGGCACTTAAGCTGCAGTGACATTGTTCCTGTTCTGCAGCCTTCCAGCTCCTCCTCACTGAAGGAGATGCCTTTATTTTACTTTCTTAACAGTGCCCTGGAGAAATATCACTTGCCACATTTAATAGAATCTCAAATGCCCTTCATTTGAAGTCCCATCATTCATTTATGTACCACAAAGAGAGGGGAAAATGCTGCCAATGTGACTGTGACACAGTGGGTTGATGACAGCCCTACCTGATGAGTGAACTGGTGACACTGGCCCCGCATCGCATTGGAATTTCTTTCGCAGATGAGAAGAACTTGACCATTTCCCTCACCTTGAGTGGCACTGTGTGGATTTGTCATCATAATTTGGCATGACTTAACCTTACTTTATGTTATTTAAAGCAGTGCTCTCAAACCTTCATGGGCATCCTAATGGACTAGAAATTTTGCTAAAATTCAGATCCTGATTCAGTGGGTTTGGGGTAAAGACTGAGATTCTGCACTTCTACCAATCTCCTAGGTGATGCTGCTGGTCCATGGACCACACTTTGAGTAGCAGAGCTGTAAAGCACTTGGTTTGTTTGCAGGAAAATATGCAGTTGCAGTCACTGCACCTGTAATGAATATTCTTTTTTTTTATTAAATCATAACTGTGTACATTGATATGATCATGGGGCATCATACACTCGCTTCATAGACCATTTGACACATTTTCATCACAATGGTTAACATAGCCTTCCTGGCATTATCTCAGTTACTGTGCCAAAACATTTACATTCTACATTTACCAAGTTTCGCAAATACCCCTGTAAGATGCACCACAGGTATGATCCCACCTATCCCCCTCCCTCTACCTACCACCCGCCTCTCTCCCCTCCCTTTCCCACTTCCCCCTATTGTTAGGTTTTAACTGGGTTATAGCTTTCATGTGAGAGCCCCAAATTAGTTTCATAGTAGGGCTGAGTACATTGGGTACTTTTTATTCCATTCTTGAGATACTTTACTAAGAAGAATATGTTCCAGCTCCATCCATGTAAACATGAAAGAGGTAAAGTCTCCATCTTTCTTTAAGGCTGCATAGTATTCCATGGTATACATGTACCACAATTTATTAGTCCATTCGTGGATCGATGGGCACTTGGGCTTTTTCCATGACTTAGCTATTATGAATTGGGCTGCAATAAACATTCTGGTACAAATATCTTTGTTATGTTGTGATTTTTGGTCTTCTGGGTATATGCCCAGCAGAGGAATTACAGGATTGAATGGCAGATCTATTTTTAGATCTCTGAGTGTTCTCCATATATCTTTCCAAAAGGAATGTATTAATTTGCATTCCCACCAGCAGTGCAGAAGTGTTCCCTTTTCTCCACATCCACACCAACATCTCCGGTCTTGAGATTTTGTGATATAGGCTAGTCTCACTGGAGTTAGATGATATCTCAAAGTAGTTTTGATTTGCATTTCTCTGATGATTAAAGATGATGAGCATTTTTTCATATGTCTGAAGGCCGCACGCCTGTCTTCTTCAGAGAAGTTTCTCTTCAAATCCCTTGCCCAGCCTGCGATGGGATCCCTTGTTTTTATCTTGCTGATGCGTTTGAGTTCTCTGTGGATTCTGGTTATTAAACCTTTGTCAGAGATATACCCTGCAAATATCTTCTCCCATTCTGAGGGCTGTTTGTTTGCTTTACTTACTGTGTTCTTGGCTGTGCAGAAGCTTTTTAGTTTGATCAAGTCCCAGTAGTGTATTTTTGAAGCTGCTTCAATTGCCCGGGGGGTTCTCCTCATAAAATACTCGCCCAGACCAATTTCTTCAAGGGTTTTCCCTGCACTCTCCTCTAGTATTTTTATAGTTTCATGTCTTAAGTTTAAATCTTTAATCCAATGAGAGTCTATCTTAGTTAATGGTGAAAGGTGTGGGTCCAATTTCAGTCTTCTGCAGGTTGCCAGCCAGTTCACCCAGCACCATTTGTTAAATAGGGAATCTTTTCCCCACTGAATGTTTTTAATTGGCTTATCAAAGATCAAATAGTGGTAAGTAGCTGGATTCATCTCTTGGTTCTCTATTCTGTTCCAGATATCTACTTCTCTGTTTTTGTGCCAATACCATACTGTTTTGATCACTATCGATTTGTAGTAAAGTCTGAGGTCTGGTAGTGTGATTCCTCCTGTGTTGTTTTTATTTCTGAGTAATGTCTTGGCTATTTGAGGTTTTTTCTGATTCCATATAAAATGAAGTAATGTTTTTTCAAGATCTTTAAAATATGACAGTGGAGCTTTAATAGGGAGTGCATTGAAATTATATATTGCTTTGGGTAGTATGGACATTTTAATAATGTTGATTCTTCCCAGCCATGAGCATGGTATGTTTTTCCATTTGTTAACATTTTCAGCTATTTCTTTTCTCAGAGTTTCACAGTTCTCTTTATAGAGATCTTTCACGTCTTTTGTTAGGTAAATTCCCAAATATTTCATCTTCTTTGGCACTACTGTGAATGGGATAGAATCCTTAACTGCTTTTTCAACTTGACTGTTGTTGGTGTATATAAAGGCTACCGATTTATGGATGTTGATTTTGTAACCTGAGACGCTGCTGTATTCCTTGATCACTCTAGGAGTTTTGTAGTAGAGTCCCTAGTGTTTTCCAGATACACAATCATATCATCTGCCAAGAGCAAAAGTTTGATCTCTTCTGACCCTATATGGATACCCTTGATCGCCTTTTCTTCCCTAATTGCGGTGGCTAAAACTTCCATTACAATGTTGAAAAGCGATGGAGACAATGGGCAGCCTTGTCTGGTTCCTGATCTGAGTGGAAATGATTCCAATTTAACTCCATTCAATATGATATTGGCTGTGGGTTTGCTGTAGATGGCCTCTATCAGTTTAAGAAAAGTCCCTTCTAGACCAATTTTCTTGAGTGTTCTGATCATGAAGGGATGCTGGATATTATCAAAAGCTTTTTCTGCATCAATTGAGAGAATCATATGGTCTTTGTTTTTTAATTTGTTTATGTGCTGAATTATATTTATAGATTTACGTATATTGAACCAGCCTTGAGACCCTGGGATAAAACCAACTTGGTCATGATGTATAATTTGTTTGATGTGTTGCTTGATTCTGTTTGTTAGGATCTTGTTGAATATTTTTGCATCTATATTCATTAGTGATATTGGTCTATAATTTTCTTTTCTTGTTGGGTCTTTTCCTGGTTTGGGGATCAGGGTGATGTTTGCTTCATGGAACGTGTTGGGTAGTCTTCCTTCTTTTTTTACCTTTTGGAACAGGTTGAGTAATATAGGTACTAATTCCTCTTTAAAGGTTTGGTAGAATTCTGACGTGAAACCATCTGGTCCGGGGCTTTCCTTTTTAGGGAGGTTTTGTATACTTGATGCTATTTCTGAACTTGATATGGGCCTGTTCAACATTTCCACTTGATTCTGGCTAAGTCTTGGAAGGTGGCATGCTTCCAAGTGTTGGTCAATTTCCCTCAGATTTTCATATTTCTGAGAATAAGTTTTCTTGTAATATTCATTAAGGATTTTTTTGATCTCTAATGAGTCTGTTGTTATTTCATCTTTGTTGTTTCTGATTGGTGATATTAGAGATTTTACTCCTTTTTTTCTGATTAGGTTGGCCAGAGGTTTATCTATTTTATTGACCTTTTCAAAAAACCAGCTTTTTGATTTATTGATCTGTTGTATTATTCTTTTGTTTTCAATTTCATTTAATTCTGCTCCAATTTTGGTTATTTCTTTTCTTCTACTGGGTTTGGGGTTGGAATATTCTTCCTTTTCCAGTTGCTTGAGATGTCCCATTAAGTTGTTAACTTCCTCTCTTTCCGTTCTCTTGAGGAAGGCTTGCAGTGCTATAAATTTCCCTCTTAGAACTCCCTTTGCGGTGTCCCAGAGGTTCTGATAATTTGTATCTTCATTGTCGTTTTGTTCCAAAAAATTGGTGATTTCTTTCTTAATCTCATCTCTGACCCAGCTATCATTCAGCATAAGGTTATTTAACTTCCATGTTTTTGTATGAGTATGCAGATTCCTGTTGTTACTCAGTTCAAGTTTTATTCCATGATGGTCCAAGAAGATGCAAGGAATAATTTCTATTCCTTTAAATTTACTGAGGTTAGACTTGTGACCTAAAGTGTGGTCAACTTTGGAGTAAGTTCCGTGGGCTGATGAGAAGTATGTTTATTCAGTTTTGTTGGGATGAAATGTTCTGTAGATGTCTGCTAAATCTAAATATTGGATGGTTAGGTTTAAATCTAAGATTTCTTTGCTCAGCTTCTTGCTGGAGGATCGATCCAATACTGCCAAAGGAGTGTTGAAATCTCCAACGATTATGGAGCTGGAGGAAATCAAATTACTCATGTCTGTTAGAGTTTCTCTTATAAATTGAGGTGCATTCTGGTTGGGTGAATAGATATTAATAATTGAGATCTCGTCATATTGAGTATTACCCTTAACAAATATGAAGTGACCATTCTTGTCCTTCCTTACTTTTGATGGTTTAAAGCCTACTGTATCTGCAAATAAAATTGCAACACCTGCTTTTTTCTGATTACCATTTGCCTGAAATATGGATGACCATCCTTTCACCCTGAGTCTGTATTTGTCTTTTAAGTTGAGATGTGACTCTTGTATGCAACAAATATCTGGCTTGAGTTTTTGTATCCAGTCAGCTAACCTATACCTCTTTAGAGGACAGTTTAAGCCATTCACATTGATGGAGAGTATTGATAAGTCTGGTGGAATTTTGGGTATCGAGTTTTTCAAAGGTCCAGTGGACATTTTTAATCCTTTCGCCAATGTGGAAGTTGGAGTTTGATCCGAAGTTTCTGAGTGAGTTTACTTTTGTGGTATAGGATTGGGTTGGTCATTGTGGAGGATAGGTCTGAGAACATCCTGAAGAGCTGGTTTACTTATGGCAAATTTTTTCAGCATATGAATGTCATTGAAGTATTTAATTTCTCTGTCATAAATGAAACTCAGTTTAGCTGGATACAAGATCCTGGGTTGAAAGTTTTTTTGCTTTAGGAGATTAAAAGTTGATGACCAGCCTCTTCTTGCTTGAAAAGTTTCAGCAGAGAGATCTGCAGTTATTCTAATATTCTTACCTTTGTACGTTATAGTTTTCTTTCGCCGGGCTGCTTTGAGAATCTTCTCTTTCTTGTTAACTTTAGTGAAGCTAATTATGATATGCCTGGGGATGACTTATTGGGGTTGAATCATGCTGGGGTTCTGAAGCTGTCTGGTAACTGAATTTCAGATTCTCTAGGCATGTCTGAAAAATTTTCTTTCATAATTTCATGCAGAAGAGCCTTTGTGCCCTTCCAGGCCACTTCATCATTCTCCGAAATCCCAATTATTTGTATATTGCTTTTCTTTGAATTATCTGAGTTCTCTGAGTGAGTGATGCATTTTTGCTCTCCATTTCTCTTCCTCTTTGAGAGATTGGGAGCTTTTGAGGACTTTATCTTCAATGTCAGAAATCCTTTCTTCTGCTTGCTCCATTCTGTTGCTGAGGGATTCTACTGTATTTTTCTTATCTTTAAGGGCTGTAAATTCTTGTTTCAGTGTTTCTAAGTCTTTGGTGGTTTTGTCTTTAAATTCGTTAAATTCTTGAGACAACTTTTGAATTTCTTCTCGAATTCCTAATTCCATTTTATTAATCTTGTCTGCAATCCAAATTCTGAATTCGATTTCTGACATCTCAGCCAGTTGTTTATAAATGGGATTTTCAATCACATCTGCCGTATCTTTTCTTGGGGGGGTTGATCTATTCTGGTTATTCATGTTACCAGAGTTTTTCCGCTGATTCTGCCCCATGGTTATTTTACTCCCTTTGATTTTTCCCCTGGGACTTTATCGAGGGCCCGTACAGTGTTGTGGCTTGAGAAACTGGGGCCCTATCTTGTGTGGTGGGGCTAAGTGGTTCTGTCTTGTTTTCAGCTGGTTTCTGTTAGATCCTTTTGTAACATTTACTCTGGCTGGAAGTCACAGCTGTGTGGAAAAACCAGCAATTATGTCACCCCGCCCGCCCACCTCTGGCACCAATTGGAAAAGGAAAGGGAAAATCAAACCTTCCTTACAACCGCATACCCAGGGCACTGCCTGAAAAGTCCTCAGTCTATTAGTCCAGTTCAAAAGGTCCAAATCGATTGTCTCAGTCGGCACCTGTCTTGGGTGGGAGAATTCAAGAGGTCTCTGGGAACTGGATCACCGGGGTCTGGTGACTCCTCTGATATGGCTTACTCCAGTGCTGCGTGGAGTCAGGAGGAGCCACCTAGCAAATAGATCAGTCTAGGAAGGTTGATGTCTCCTTCCCCACTTTGCCCCTCCGTCGGACCCAGTCACTGGTATCTCTGCAGATGGCTAACCCAGTTGCCTGTAGTGAACAGATACTCCAGGGGTTTGCACCTGCCTTAATTGGAAGGAAGTCTGCCAAGCTCCTGCAGTCTGCCGCTATCTAGCAGGAGGAAATGGGGCCTAACATCTTTGAGTGCTTGGTGCAGGTGGTGGGACGGAGGTGTTCACTCAGGCTTAGCCCCGTCCCTGATTGATGTTGCTAACAAAACAGAACAGAACAGATGACTTTGCAGGGTTCTGTCTCTGTTTCTGCTAAAATCGCCTAAAGAAGACGGGCTGTTCTGAGTTCAAACGTCTTTGCTGCTGGAGGTTTGTGTCCGATTACCTCTCTGAGTTGGCCCTGCCCTGGAAGCTTCCCGGGTTTGTAAGCAGTGTCAGGCAAATCCTTTGCTCACTGGTGGCCTCCTCTGGTTGCCCAGGGAGACAGGGGGTGTGGCTTCAGAATATCCAGAAGTGAGCCATTTTGCTGTTAAAGAAAAAACGGCTGTTGATTTGCCTCCAGGAACTGCTGCTCTGGTGTGGGCACCCAGCCGACCCTTTTCTCCTCTGTCTCGTGACCCAGAGTCAGCACTGAGCGGCCGCAGTTTATGCTCTGTCCACACACCTCGAGAGATCTCCCAAGAATCTGGACTCCTGGGGGGCAGGCCCCCAGACCCCTGAGTGAGAGTGGGGGGAAGCTAGAATTTCATTCAGTTTTATGCCTGGCTGTATTGTTGCCCGGGGAGGGCTGCTGCACAGCACCGCAGGAAAGTGCAGCCAAGGCGTGACTCCCCCTCAGCCGAGTGCCCTCTCCTCATTCACATGTCTCAGAGTCAGCGCTGACCAGTTGTGGCTCGGGCACTGTGCATTCCCCTCGAGAAATCACCCAAGGATCCGAACTCCTGAGGGACAGGCCCCCAGACCCCGAGTGAGAGTGGTGGGGAAGCTAGTTTCATTCAGTTTTATGCCTGGCCATATTGATGCCCGGGGAGGGCTGCTGCACTGCACGGCAGGGAAGTGCCACCGAGGCGTGACTCCCCATTAGCCGGGTGCCATCTCCACACTTGCATGCCTCAGAGTCAGCGCTGACCAGTTGCAGCTCGGGGACTGTCCACTCCCCTTGAGAAATCACCCAAGAATCCGAACTCCTGGGGCCAGGCCTCCAGACCTCAGTGAGCGGGAGGGAAGTGTTGGGGATTCAGGATTGCTGGCAAAGGATTTTTAAAGTTTTATACAGTTTTATGCCTGGCAGGAGAACGCCATGGCACCCTAGTAGGGGAGGTAGGTCCAGTTTTTAGAAGGTCTCTCCCATGGAGTGTAGTGGGAGGGCCTTTAATTTCTGCCCATTTGTTTAATTGTGGGGCTCTTGAGCCGGTCTCCAGGGGGAGGGGGACTCACGTCCGTTTGGTGGTGGATTTTGTACCTTTTGTTTGCATCCTTGTGATCACAGCTTGCCTCAGCGGTGTTGATGTGCGTTCTTCAACCTTCTCTCTTGGTGCAGCTCAAATCCACCAGGATACTTTCTAAATTCCTGTCCCTTAACTCTCCTTCTGTACGGGAGCCTTTGTTGAAAGCTGGTTTCAGTCCGCCATCTTGTCTCTCCCCCCTGTAATGAATATTCTTGTCACAGATAACAAATGTACGCTCCAATGCTGTCTCCTTGCCTTTCTAAACATGCTGTATGTTTTTCTTTTAATGCTGAATCATAGTGTAATCTTTCCAAAGACATTTTACATGGCAATTAAACCTGGCACATGGAGTGCCAACAAAGCACATAAGCTCATTGAAATGATGGGAAAAGTCACAGCTGTGAATAAGTTTGCACATGCGGCAATGACAACTGGGTCACATGGGTGCCTGGAGGACTGCGATTATAAGATGCTTTTGATGTCTTCCAATTTCAGACAGTTCAGAGCCCTTAAAAGGTAGAAAATCACATGAATCTGAGAATCAATGCAAAACGGAAAGTAATTTATTTTTTCAGTTTCCTGCATTTCTCCCTTTCCTACTTCTTGCTCTCAACTTAAAGAATTTTTTCCCAGAGGCTGATTAAACCTAACATCTGCTGTGCATTGGCTTTTTATTTTGAGGGGTGAGTTCTGTACCCCATCTAGGCCCATTCAGAGCCCTGTCTGAGCAGTAATAGCTCTTACCCCAAGACCTTGTTTAAGGCTGTCTCTACTGGGGCTGCCTGTCAACCTCCAGCCTGGCCAGTTGTCCTCTTCCTCAGGAGCCCACGAGTTCTAATTCCTCCTGGATACGTCCTTGGCATGAATACATCTTCTGTGGGTTTGCAAAGCGAGTGCCCTGCTAGAATGTTTTGTTTGTACTGCACTAAGATTAGCACAAGATAGGTGCATCGAAAAGTCCATGAATGCTTTGGAAAGATAAGCTACAACTGATTAGTAATGCCTGAAATTCTTGAGTTACTGAGGGTGCATGTTATCTGGAGAGACTGTGAACTGCATTAGTGTTTCACATCAGCTGGGGCTGAGGTTGGGGTGCCAACTTCCAACCCTTATGGTAGGAATTTGTCCCACTGCCTAATGTTATCAACCTTTGACCTAGAGTGAAATATATCTGAAATAGGGGACAGGATAGACAAACATGTAAAGAATTTAAGCCTCTAACTCTACGTTTCCCCTAACATTTTCCATGAAGAAATTTTGTGTTTCCAAAGATTTTTTTTGGAGACAGAGTCTTACTAAGTTGCCCTCGATAGAGTGCTGTGGCATCATAGCTCACAGGAACTTCTAACTCATGGGCTTAAGTGATTCTCTTGCCTCAGCCTCTCAAGTAGCTGGGACTACAGGTGCCCAGCACAATGACCAGCTATTTTTTTCTTGCAGTTGTCTTTGTTGTTTAGCTGGCTGGGGCTGTGTTTGAACCCGCCTGCTTCAGTGTATGTGGCCAGCACCCTAATATTGAGCTACAGGTGCTGAGCCATGTTTCCAAAGATTTTAATACGTGTGCCTCCAAAATGACTCTGCCAACCAGAGGAAGTAAACCCACACCTCCATTTATCGCCCAGTTGAACTCTATAAAAGCAGAATAAATATCAAATAAGTTTGGGAACTTCTCGGAAAAATCAAGAATCACATATACTTTCCTGCACCAGCCTGTGTGATCCTCATTAAGTGCTGGGCATCTCAAAGAAGGGCCCATTTGCACTCAGCATCTCCCAAACAATTTGATTAGAGACTTTTTTTTTTCTCAAGGAGCATCTCAAGAAATATCTTGCTTCATTTTAATGTGTTCTCTGTCCCCATATGTGGATTAAATGGTTCTGACACCTTCCATATCACAGGGAGGTCTTTTTTTCTTTTTCTTTTTTTTTTTTTTTTTGACAACTATCTTAATTTTGGGAAAACAACCTGTCAGTTCTTGGTGACTTGAACTTGGTCTATATGATGCATAGCTACAAATGGCTATTTTCTTTTAGTTTACTAGTTATACCGGGCATGCTATTTGTCCCTGCTGAGTGGTTCATGTGACAATAGTGAATGTGATAATATAGCAAGGTTAACTTTTCTTCCATAAAATTCAGTGAGCTTCATGATCCAGAGGCGTGAAAGAAATAGCAGCAGGGAAGCTGCTTCTAATGGCACAGAGATGAGTTGCTAGATTTAATATTGCTGGAAAGTTGACACTAAGCATATTGGAAACTTTGAGATATTTTTCCAACACTATATTGGGATGTTAGAGGAAGGAAGACCAACAAAGAGCTTGTTACAAAGACACTGAGTAATAATCAGCACCTTCAGGGTAATGTTTGCTCAGACATAGAGTACCTAGATTGTCTTTTTCTAAACATGATTCCAGATAGGACTAAGAACATTGGATTTTGCAGTGTAGCAAATTGACTCAAAGGTGAAAGCTTAATCCAACACCATCGATTGAGCCATAGATATTTTAAGTCACACATCCCAGCAGGGATCAGCTGGCTGTTCTGATCTGGTTCTCACAATGCTGCAATCAAGGTGTCATGTGGGGCTGGGGTCTCATTTGAGGCTTGGGGGCTTCTTCCTGTTAACTGTTGACAGAATCCATTTCCTTGCAGCTGTAGAACTCGCGGAAGCTGCGTCTTCATGGCTGACAGCAAAGTCTATCTAGCTTTGAAATTTTCTGGCTTCTGTTGTCCTCATGGTATAGGTCCATCTAGGATGATCTTTATTATTATTTCAAAGTAAACTGATTAGGGTTCTTATTTAAATCTGCAAGATCCTTTCTATCATATAAAGTAACATAATCATAGAAGTGATATTCCATCATATTCACAAATCCTGCTCACATTCTAGGGGAGGGAATTATCCTGCTCACATTCTAGGGGAGGACATCTAAAGCAGAGGGCAGGAATCTTGCCACACATTTTAGAACTCTGCCTGCCATAGGTAAATACATACCTCTGTTTACCTCCCACTAAGTTCATCTATAAAACCTGGACAGAATACAAGGACAGCTATTTGAAAAATGCAAAATAAATATCAATAGGAAATCAAGGAAGAGTAACAGAATTCATTAACCTAATACTCAAAATGCTTAAGGCACAAACCAAAATAACTTATCATATAAAAAACTACAAAAACCTCTGCTCATGTAGGAAAAAATCGATCAATACACATCAATGATTAGACAACATCGATATTGAATTTTCTACAAGGACTTTACAGCAGCTATTATAAATGAGCAAGCTACAGTGTTCTTGCAATGTTGGATTTAATGTGGTATTCCTTTTTTTTCTGATTTCTTAAGGTGAATGATTAAGTAATTGTTTTAAGAACTTTCTTTTTTCTAGTGTGGGCATTTAGTACTATAAATTTTCCATGCATACTGCCTTAACAGCATTCTTCAAATTTTGGTATATTCATTTTCATTCAGCTGAAAATATTGTCTCATTTCTCTCTTGATTTCTTCTTTAATCTATTCAGTATTTATAAATGTATTATTTAGGTTCCATCATCTAAATATGTGGGAGTTTTTAGAGATATTTTCAAAACTGAATTTTTATTTAATTCTACTGTCACCAGAGAACATACTTTTCATCATGTGAACACTTTCGAATTTGTTGTAATTTGTTTTATATTCCAGAACATTGTCTGTCTTGGTAAATGTTCTGTGTGCACTTGAAAACAATGTGTATTGTGGTGTTGTTAGGTGGAGTATTTTATAAATGTCAGTTATGTCAAGTTACTTAATAGTGACTTTCAAATCTTTGATAAGCTTGCTGATTTTCTTTTTGCTTCTATCCATCATTGAGAGATAATTATTGAAACTGCCAGGTATAATTTTATATTTGTTTAGTTATTTTTGTAGTAGCCCTGTCAGTTTCACTTCATGTAGTTCGAAGCTCTGCAACTAGTATTACCACTCCAATTTTCTTTTGATTAGTATTAGCATGTTGTACTATTTTTATGTTTTAATTTTGAACCATGTTTTAATATTTAAGGAGTATTTCTTATAGATATCATTCATATGGGTCTTGATTTTTTTACCCAATCTGATAATCTCTGCATATTAATCAGGAGTGTTTAGATCATTTATATTTAATGTGATTTTTTTTATATAGTTAGGTTTAAGTCTGTCATCTTGCTATTTGTTTTCTAGATATCTGTTCTTTATTTACTTTTCCCTATTTTTTTGCCATCTTTTGAATTAACTGATATTTTAAATGGTTTTAATTTTTTTTATTATTGGTATATTTTCTATAAATATTTGCGTTATGTTAATGATAGAGTATATATGGCATATAATTTATGCCATATAGTAATTTATCACTATCTTTTTTTAAGTGATTATCTACCACTTTAAGCATAGTATAAGAATCTTATTATTGGCTTGGTGCCTGTAGCTCAAGCAGCTAAGGCGCCAGCCACATACACCAGAGCTAGCAGGTTTGAATCCAGCCTGGGCCTGCCAAACAACAATGATAACTACAACCAAAAAAAAAAATAGCTGGGCATTGTGGCAGGTGCCTGGAGTCCCAGCTACTTAGGAGTCGGAGGCAAGAGAATCTCTTAAGCCCAGGAGTTGGAGGTTGCTGTGAGCTGTGACACCAGGGTACTCTACCCAGGGTGACGGCTTGAGGCTCTGTCTCCAAAAAAAAGAATCTTATTATAGATTATTTCCATTTCCTTCCCTCCTCTCAATTGTTATGCTATTGTCATATATTTCACTTTTACATAAAACCCAAATACATTGTTATTATTTTTGTTTAAATAGCCAATTATCTCATAAACAGATTTGATAAGAACAAATCACATGTACTTATAATTTTGGGTGTTCTTTATTTATTTGTATTGACTCATATTTCTACCTTGTATTATTTTCCTCAGAAAACTTTAAGATTTCTTGCAGTGTTAGTTTGCTGGTGAATTCTGTTAGTTTTTGTATGTTTGAAATTTTCTGTATTTCACTTATGTTTTTGATTCTTGCTTGCTGTAAAATTTTAGCTTGACAGTGTTTGTCTTTCAGTATTTTTTTTTTGCTTTCTTCTTTATTTTTGAAACAGCTTTATTGAAATATCACTGACATACAAGAAACTCCACATATTTAAAGTAGATAGGTTGTGAAGTTTTGACATATGACACCATCACCATTTGAGATAATGAACATACCATCCCCTAAGCTTCCTACTGCACCTTTTAATCTCTGCCTCAACCTCCTCAGGCAATCCTTGACGTGCCTTCTCTTACTGTATATTACTTTGCATTTCCTAAAATTTTATGTAAATGGATTTATATAATACATATGTGCTTTTTTTTTTTTGGGGCTGTCTTCTTTCACTCAGCACAATTACTTTGATTTATCGATGTTGTGACATAAATCAATAGTTCATTCCTTTTAATTACCGAGTGGTGTTCCATTATATGTAAGTTAGCATTCATCTGCTGATGGAAATCTGAATGACTTTCAGCTTTTGGGAACATGAATGAAGCTGTTATGAACATTCCATGTGTACGATTCTGTGTGGACATACACTTCCATTTTTCTTGGGAAAATACCCAGGAGGAGAATACCTAGATCAGCTGGTGTGTATTTAACTTTTTAAGACATTGCCCAACTCTTTTCCAAAGTGGCTGTAACATTTTCCATTTCTAAAAGCAGAATGTGTCAATATTACAGTTTCTCTACATCTTTACCAAAACGTGATATCATTAGTGCATTTAATTTTAGCAATTTTCAAAGTATGTCTATGGTTTTAACTTGCCTTTTTCTAATGCTTAATGGTGCTGAGCATAGTTTCATGTGCTTCTTTGCTTCTGTATTACTTCTGTGGTGAAATGTCTATTCAGATCTTCTGTCTACTTTATGATTATGTTGTTTGACTTTATATTATTAACTTTTGAAGAGTTGTTCGTGTATTCCAGATAAAAGTCCTTTATCCAACATATGCTGTACAAATATCTTCTCCCAGGCTGTGGCTTGTCTTCATACTCCTAACAGTGTTTTGAAGAGCAGACATTATTAATTTTGATGCAGTGCAGTTTATCAATTCATTATAGGTTATGCTTTAGTGTCCTATCTGTGAAATCTGTGTCTAACCTGAGGTCAAAGCATTTCTCCTATGTTTGTTTCTTTTAGATATTTTATAATTTTACAGTATCTTTTAATTTCATGATCCATTTTGATTTAATTTATGCCTAGAGTTCAAGCTATAGATTGAAAGTTCTCTTTTTTGGATATAAGTATGTAATTGTGCCAGCACCATTTGTTTTTTTTTTTTTTTTTTTTTTTTTTAATTTTTTTATTAAATCATAAGTGTATACAATGATATGATTATGGGGCATCATACACTCACTTCATAAACCATTTGACACATTTTTATCCCAGTGGTTAACATAGCCTTTCCGGCGTTATCTCAGTTACTGTGCCAAAACATTTATATTCTACATTTACCAAGTTTCGCAAATACCCCTGTAATATGCACCACAGGTGTGATCCCACCGATTCCCCTCCCTCTACCCACCCCCCCCTTTCCCACTTCCCCCTATTGTTAAGTTGTAGCTGGGTTATAGCTTTCATGTGAGAGTCCCAAATTAGTTTCATAGTAGGGCTGTGTACATTGGGTATTTTTTCTTCCATTCTTGGGATACTTTACTAAGAAGAATATGTTCCAGCTCCATCCATGTAAACATGAAAGAGGTAAAGTCTCCATCTTTCTTTAAGGCTGCATAGTATTCCATGGTATACATATACCACAATTTATTAATCCATTCGTGGATCGATGGACACTTGGGCTTTTTCCATGACTTAGCTATTATGAATTGGGCTGCAATAAACATTCTGGTACAAATATCTTTGTTATGTTGTGATTTTTGGTCTTCTGGGTATATGCCCAGCAGAGGAATTACAGGATTGAATGGCAGATCTATTTTTAGATCTCTGAGTGTTCTCCATATATCTTTCCAAAAGGAATGTATTAATTTGCATTCCCACCAGCAGTGCAGAAGTGTTCCCTTTTCTCCGCATCCACGCCAACATCTCTGGTCTTGAGATTTTGTGATATAGGCTAGTCTCATTGGAGTTAGATGATATCTCAAAGTAGTTTTGATTTGCATTTCTCTGATGATTAAAGATGATGAGCATTTTTTCATATGTCTGAAGGCCGTGCGCCTGTCTTCTTCAGAGAAGTTTCTCTTCAAATCCCTTGCCCAGCCTGCGATGGGATCCCTTGTTTTTTTCTTGCTGATGCGTTTGAGTTCTCTGTGGATTCTGGTTATTAAACCTTTGTCAGAGTTATACCCTGCAAATATCTTCTCCCATTCTGAGGGCTGCCTGCTTGCTCTGCTTACTGTGTTCTTAGCTGTGCAGAAGCTTTTTAGTTTGATCAAGTCCCAGTAGTGTATTTTTGAAGCTGCTTCAATTGCCCGGGGGGTTCTCCTCATGAAATACTCACCCAGACCAATTTCTTCAAGGGTTTTCCCTGCACTCTCCTCTAGTATTTTTATAGTTTCATGTCTTAAGTTTAAATCTTTAATCCAATGAGAGTCTATCTTAGTTAATGGTGAAAGGTGTGGGTCTAATTTCAGTCTTCTGCAGGTTGCCAGCCAGTTCACCCAGCACCATTTGTTAAATAGGGAATCTTTTCCCCACTGAATGTTTTTAATTGGCTTGTCAAAAATCAAATAGCGGTAAGTAGCTGGATTCATCTCTTGGTTCTCTATTCTATTCCAGATATCTACTTCTCTGTTTTTGTGCCAATACCATGCTGTTTTGATCACTATCGATTTGTAGTAAAGTCTGAGGTCTGGTAGTGTGATTCCTCCTGTTTTGTTTTTATTTCTGAGTAATGTCTTGGCTATTCGAGGTTTTTTCTGATTCCATATAAAACGAAGTAATGTTTTTTCAAGATCTTTAAAATATGACAGTGGAGCTTTAATAGGGAGTGCGTTGAAAGTATATATTTCTTTGGGTAGTATGGACATTTTGATAATGTTGATTCTTCACAGCCATGAGCATGGTATGTTTTTCCATTTGTTAACATTTTCAGCTATTTCTTTTCTTAGAGTTTCATAGTTCTCTTTATAGAGATCTTTCACGTCTTTTGTTAGGTAAATTCCCAAATATTTCATCTTCTTTGGCACTACTGTGAATGGGATAGAGTCCTTAACTGCTTTTTCAATTTGACTGTTGTTGGTGTATATAAAGGCTACCGATTTATGAATGTTGATTTTGTAACCTGAGACGCTGCTGTATTCCTTGATCACTTCTAGGAGTTTTGTAGTAGAGTCCCTAGTGTTTTCCAGATACACAATCATATCATCTGCGAAGAGCGAGAGTTTGATCTCTTCTGACCCTATATGGATACCCTTGATCGCCTTTTCTTCCCTAATTGCGGTGGCTAAAACTTCCATTACAATGTTGAAAAGCAATGGAGACAATGGGCAGCCCTATCTGGTTCCTGATCTGAGTGGAAATGATTCCAATTTAACTCCATTCAATATGATATTGGCTGTGGGTTTGCTGTAGATAGCCTCTATCAGTTTAAGAAAAGTCCCTTCTAGACCAATTTTCTTGAGTGTTCTGATCATGAAGGGATGCTGGATATTATCAAAAGCTTTTTCTGCATCAATTGAGAGAATCATATGGTCTTTGTTTTTTAATTTGTTTATGTGCTGAATTACATTTATAGATTTACGTATATTGAACCAGCCTTGAGACCCTGGGATAAAACCAACTTGGTCATGATGTATAATTTGTTTGATGTGTTGCTGGATTCTGTTTGTTAGGATCTTGTTGAATATTTTTGCATCTATATTCATTAGTGATATTGGTCTATAATTTTCTTTTCTTGTTGGGTCTTTTCCTGGTTTGGGGATCAGGGTGATATTTGCTTCATAGAACGTGTTGGGTAGTCTTCCTTCTTTTTCTACATTTTGGAACAGGTTGAGTAATATAGGTACTAATTCCTCTTTAAAGGTTTGGTAGAATTCTGACGTGAAACCATCTGGTCCCGGGCTTTTCTTTTTAGGGAGGTTTTGTATAGTTGATGCTATTTCTGAACTTGATATGGGTCTGTTCAACATTTCCACTTGATTCTGGTTAAGTCTTGGAAGGTGGCGTGCTTCCAAGTATCGGTCTATTTCCTTCAGATTTTCATATTTCTGAGAATAAAGTTTCTTGTAATATTCATTAAGGATTTTTTGGATTTCTGATGAGTCTGTGGTTATTTCGTCTTTGTTGTTTCTGATTGATGATATTAGAGATTTTACTCTTTTTTTCCTGATTAGGTTGGCCAGAGGTTTATCTATTTTATTGACCTTTTCAAAAAACCAGCTTTTTGATTTATTGATCTGTTGTATTATTCTTTCGTTTTCAATTTCATTTAATTCTGCTCTAATTTTGGTTATTTCTTTTCTTCTACTGGGTTTGGGGTTGGAATGTTCTTCCTTTTCCAGTTGCGTGAGATGTCCCATTAAGTTGTTAACTTCCTCTCTTTCCGTTCTCTTGAGGAAGGCTTGCAGTGCTATAAATTTCCCTCTTAGAACTGCCTTTGCAGTGTCCCAGAGGTTCTGATAGCTTGTGTCTTCATTGTCATTTTGTTCCAAAAAATTGGTGATTTCTTTCTTAATCTCATCTCTGACCCAGCTATCATTCAGCATAAGGTTATTTAACTTCCATGTTTTTGTATGGGTATGCAGATTCCTGTTGTTACTCAATTCAAGTTTTATTCCATGATGGTCCGAGAAGATGCACGGAATAATTTCTATTCCTTTAAATTTACTGAGGTTAGACTTGTGACCTAAAATGTGATCAATTTTGGAGTAAGTTCCGTGGGCTGATGAGAAGTATGTGTATTCAGTTTTGTTGGGATGAAATGTTCTGTAGATGTCTGCTAAATCTAAATATTGGATGGTTAGGTTTAAATCTAAGATTTCTTTGCTCAGCTTCTTTCTGGAGGATCGATCCAACACTGCCAAGGGAGTGTTGAAATCTCCAACGATTATGGAGCTGGAGGAAATCAAGTTACTCATGTCTGTTAGAGTTTCTCTTATAAATTGAGGTGCATTCTGGTTGGGTGCATAGATATTAATAATTGAGATCTCGTCATATTGAGTATTACCCTTAACAAATATGAAGTGACCATTCTTGTCCTTCCTTACTTTTGATGGTTTAAAGCCTACTGTATCTGCAAATAAAATTGCAACACCTGCTTTTTTCTGATTACCATTTGCCTGAAATATGGATGACCATCCTTTCACCCTGAGTCTGTATTTGTCTTTTAAGTTGAGATGTGACTCTTGCATGCAACAAATATCTGGCTTGAGTTTTTGTATCCAGTCAGCTAACCTATGCCTCTTTAGAGGACAGTTTAAGCCATTCACATTGATGGAGAGTAAGGATAAGTCTGGTGGAATTTTGGGTATCGAGTTTTTCAAAGGTCCAGTGGACATTTTTAATCCTTTCGCCAGTGTGGAAGTTGGAGTTTGATCCGAAGTTTCTGAGTGAGTTTACTTTTGTGGTATAGGATTGGGTTGGTCATTGTGGAGGATAGGTCTGAGAACATCCTGAAGAGCTGGTTTACTTATGGCAAATTTTTTCAACATATGAATGTCACTGAAGTATTTAATTTCTCCATCATAGATGAAACTCAGTTTAGCTGGATACAAGATCCTGGGTTGAAAGTTTTTTTGCTTTAGGAGATTAAAAGTTGATGACCAGCCTCTTCTTGCTTGAAAAGTTTCAGCAGAGAGATCTGCAGTTATTCTAATATTCTTACCTTTGTACGTTATAGTTTTCTTTCGCCGGGCTGCTTTGAGAATCTTCTCTTTCATGTTAACTTTAGTGAAGCTAATTATGATATGTCTGGGAGATGGCTTTTTGGGGTTGAATCGTGCTGGGGTTCTGAAGCTGTCTGCTATCTGAATTTCAGATTCTCTAGGCATGTCTGGAAAATTTTCTTTCATAATTTCATGTAGAAGGGCCTCTGTGCCCTTGGCTGCCACGTCATCAGCCTCCGAAATTCCTATAACCCTTATGTTATGTTTTTTCGAATTATCTGAGAGCTCTCTGAGTGAGTGATCCGTTTTTGCTCTCCATTTCTCTTCCTCTTTGAGAGATTGGGAGCGTTCGAAGACTTTATCTTCAATGTCAGAAATCCTTTCTTCTGCTTGCTCCATTCTGTTACTGAGGGATTCTACTGTATTTTTCATATCTTTGAGGGCTGTAAGTTCTTGTTTCAGTGTGTCTAAGTCTTTGGTGGTTTTGTCTTTAAATTCGTTAAATTCTTGAGACAGTTTTTGAATTTCTCCACGAATTCCTAATTCCATTTTATTAATCTTGTCTGCAAACCAAATTCTGAATTCGACTTCTGACATCTCAGCCAGTTGTTTATGAATGGGATCTTCAATCACATCTGCCGTATCTTTTCTTGGGGGGGTTGATCTATTCTGGTTATTCATGTTACCAGAGTTTTTCCGCTGATTCCGCCCCATGGTTTACTCCCTTTGGTTTTTCCCCTGGGGTTTTATCGAGGGCCCGTACAGTGTTGTGGCCTGAGAAACTGGGGCCCTGTCTGGTGTGGTGGAGCAAAGTGGTTCTGTCTTGTTTTCAGCTGGTTTCTGTTCTATCCTATTGCAACTTCTACTCTGGCTTGAAGTCTCAGCTGTGTGGAAAAATCAGCAATTAAGTCACCCCGCCTGCCCACCTCTGGCCCCAGTTGGAAAAGGAGAATCAAACCTTCCTACAATCGCACACCCAGGGCACCACCTGAAAAGTCCTCAGTCTATTAGCCCAGTTCAAAAGGTCCGAATCAACTGTCTCAATCGGCACTTGTCTCAGGTGGAAGGGTTCAAGAGGTCTCTGGGAACTGGATCACAGGGGCCTGGTGACTCCTCTGAGACAGCTCACTCCAGTGCAGCGTGGAGTCAGGAGAAGCCACCCCGCAAACAGAGCAGTCTGGGAAGGTTGACGTCTCCTTCCCCACTTTGCCCCTCCGTCGGACCCAGTCACTGGTATCTCTGCAGATGGCTAACCCAGTTGCCTGCAGTGAACAGACACTCCAGGGGTTTGCACCTGCCTGAATCGCGAGGAAGTCTGCCAGGCCCCCGCAGACTGCCGCTATCTAGCAGGAGGAGATGGGGCCTGACATCTTTGAGTGTTTGATGCAGGTGATGGGAAGGAGGTGTTCACTCAGGCTTAGCCCCGTCCCTGATGGATGCTGCTAACAGAACAGAACAGAACAGACAACTTTGTGAGGTTCTGTCTCTGTTCCTGTCGTCGCCTACAGGAGACGGGCTGTTTTGAGTTCAAACGTCTTTGCTGCTGGAGAATTGCGTCTGAACACCTCTCTGGGTCGGCCCTGCCCTGGAGGCTTCTGGGTTTGTGAGTCGTGACACAGGTGGCCTCCTCTGGTTGCCCAGGGAGGCAGGGGGTGTGGCCTCAGAATATCCAGAAGTGAGCGTTCTGCCGTTAAAGAAAAAACGGCTGTTGATCTACCTCCAGGGAACTGCTGCTCTGGTGTGGGCACTCAGGCGACCCTTTTCTCCTCTGTCCCGCGCCCCAGAGTCAGCACTGAGCGGCCGCAGTTTGTGCTGGGTCCACACCCCTTAAGAGATCCCCCAAGAATCAGAACTCTTGGGGGATGGGCGCCCAGACCCGGATTGGGAGTGGGGCGGGGGGAAGCTAGAGTTTCATTCAGTTTCACGCAATACTACGGTCCGGGGAGGGCTCCTGCACTGCACCGCAGGGAAGTGCCGCCAAGGCTTGATTTCCCCTCAGCGGAGTGCCCTCTCCTCGCTCACGTATCCCAGAGTCAGCGCTGACCTGACGCAGCTCCGGCACTGTGCACTCCCCTCGAGAAATCACCCAAGGAGCCGAACTCCGGAGGGATAGGCCCTCAGACCCCGAGTGAGAGTAGGGGCTCTCAGCTCTCAGCGGGGAGGCCAGAGTCTTATTCAGTCTTGTGCCCGGGGAGGGCTCCTGCACTGCACTGCAGGGAAGTGCCGCCAAGGCTTGATTTCCCCTCAGCGGAGTGCCCTCTCCTCGCTCACGTATCCCAGAGTCAGCGCTGACCTGACGCAGCTCAGGCACTGTGCACTCCCCTCGAGAAATCACCCAAGGAGCCGAACTCCTGGGGGATAGGCCCTCAGACCCCGAGTGAGAGTAGGGGTTCTCAGCTCTCAGCGGGGAGGCCAGAGTCTGATTCAGTCTTGGGCCCCGTATGCCCGGGGAGGGTTGGTGCACTGCACCGCAGGGAAGTGCCGCGAGGCGTGACTCCCCCTCAGCCCGGTGCCCTCTCCTCACTCGGCGCGCCTCAGAGTCAATGCTGACCAGACGCAACTCGGGGACTGTCCACTCCCCTTGAGAAATCACCCAAGGATCCGAAGTCCTGGGGGACAGGCCTCCAGACCTCAGTGGGCGGGAGGGGAGCGCCGGGGATTCAGGGTTGCCGGCAAAGGATTCCCAAAGTTTTATTCAGCCCTATGTCCGGCAGGAGAACGCCACGGCACCCCAGTAGGGGAGGTAGGTCCAGTTTTTAGAAGGTCTCTCCCGTGGAGTGTAGTGGGAGGGGCTTTAATTTCTGCCCACTTGTTCAATTGTGGGGCTACAGAGCCGGTCTCATGGGGGAGGGGGACTCCCGTCCGCTTGGTGGTGGATTTTGTACCTTTTGTTTGCGTCCTTGTGATCACAACTTGCCTCAGCGGTGTTGATGTGCGTTCTTCAGCCTTCTCTCTTGGTGAGGCTCAAGTCCACCAGGATACTTACTAAATTCCTGTCCCTTAACTCTCCTTCTGGACGGGAGCCTTTGTTGAAAGCTGGCTTCAGTCCGCCATCTTGTCTCTCCTGTCTTTCAGTATTTTAAAGATGTTTTCTTTCTCACATTGTTTCCTATAAAGAAAAAAAACCTGCTCTCATCTTTATGTCCTTTTCTTTTTATGTACCATCTTATTTTTTGTCCTCAGGTTGCTGTAAGATTTTCTGTGTGTTATTGGTTTCTCTAGCAATTTGATTATGATGTACCTGGCTGTAGTTCTTTGGGCTTCTTTTGCATAGGGGTTTGCTTTCCTGGATCTGTGGGCTTATAGTTTCAGTTACGAGTGGAATATTTTCAACCACTATTTCTTTAAATATTCATTCTGTTACCTCTCTTTCCTCTCCTTTGGCAACTCTATGGCTCATATATTAGGTCACTTGCAGTTGTCTCACAATTTACTGATGCTCTTTAAATATTTTAGATTATTTTCTATTTGTGTTTTATTTTGGATAGTTTCTATTGCCATGTCTTCAAATTTACAAATCTATTCTTTTTTTTATTTGGAGACAGAGTCTCAAGCTGTCACCCTGGGTAGAGTGCTGGGGCGTCACAGCTCACAGCAACCTCCAACTCTTGGGCTTAAGCGATTCTCTTGCCTCAGCCTCCCAAGTAGCTGGGACTACAGGGGTCCACCACAATGCCTTGCCTTTTTTTGTTGCAGTTGTTATTGTTGTTTAGCAGGCCCGGGCTGGGTTCAAACCCGTCAGCCTTGGTGTATATGGCTGATGCCATAACAACTGTGCTATGGGCGCCGAGCCATGACTCTGTTTTGATTAATTGATTGTTTTCACCATTATGGGTTATATTTTCCTCATATTAATACTTTGGATATCTGGAAATTCTTCGAAGATTCTAGCCATTGTCATTATTGCCCTCTTTGGATGTTAGATATTTTGTTTTCCTATAGCTATTCTTGAGCTTTGCTCTGGGGTGCAATTTAGATACTTGGAAATAGTTTGAGCCCTTTTGGTCCAGATCTTATGATTTGTGGGGTGGATCTGGAGCAATGTTTGGTCCGGGGCTAATTATTTACCACCACTGAGACATGATCTTCATGAGAATTCTGCCCAGTGTCGAAACATTTTTTGATTTTTTCCAGGCTGACTGGTGTCTAAAAATTTTTGTTTTTTTTCCCAAACTGGCTGGAGGGAGGGAACATGCTACTTTCTTGGTTCTTTGTGAATACTTGGTGCTATTATCTACCAGGGGTGTCCAACCTATGGCTCATGGGCCACATGCCAATTATTTGAGGTCTGTTTTGCTTATCTGTGATGTTGGATATTGGGAAAAGTATGCATGAATCTCTCTCTCTCTCTTTTTTTTTTTTTGCTTACCAGCTTTTGTTAGTGTTTATTTTAATGTGCAGCCCAAGATAACTCTCATTCTTCCAATGTGTGGCAGATGGAAAAAAAACAGATTTGGACACCCTTGAATCCTTTCAGTTTTTTTCCCCCTCCCGCATTGAGCAATACCGTGCTGAATATTTGGGGGAACCTTCTCCAGTTCTCCGGAATTCTTTCTCTGTGCAGCTGTCCCTTCTCTGGTATTCTGTTCTGTAAATTCTATCTCGCTTTTAATCTCTGGTCTTATGTCCATCTTCTCACCTTGGGGGGTCCATCAGCCTCTGCCGGGGTGCCCCTTCTCTGTGCCAGTCTGAAAACTCTCAAGGCTTCAGGCTGGAGCAAGAGTAGGGCTTACCTAATTTGTTTCCCATCCTTTCTTTCTTTTGCTTCTTCCTTTCCCTTCCTTTCCCTTCTCTTCTCTTTCTTTTTGAGACAGAGTCTCACTGTGTTGCCCTCAGTAGAGTGACATAGCCTCACAGCTCACAACAACCTCAAACTCTTGGGCTTAAGCGATTTTCTGCCTCAGCCTCCCAAGTAGCTGGGACTACAGGTGCCTGCCACAATGCCCAGCTATTTTTTAGTTGTAGTTGTTGTTCAGCAGGCCCAGGATGGGTTCGAACCTGCCAGCCTCGGTGTATGTGGCTGGTGCCCTAACCACTGAGCTACGGGCGCTGAACCCCCATCCTTTTGAGATCTCTGTCCTCCATTGCCTGATAACCAATGGTCTGCAAACTACTGTTTCATCTATCCTGCTGTTTTGGGGGAGTATGTATGTTTGTTTCAAGCAGGAGGCAAAATCTGTCCCTGTCTTAAAAGACTCCATCTTAAACAGAAGCAAAATTCTTTAAGGCAGTGTATCTTCACCATGGATATGGAATAATCACAAAGTGTTGTGCTGATGTGAAGGTGAGTGCTGAGAGGTCAAAGGCCTCCTCACAGAGTCAGTTTGTCCCCTCCTCTCAGAAGGCTGCCTTATGTGGGAAGGGCATGCTCTTCTCACGTCTTCAGGAGAGAAATGTTAGTGGAATCTTTCCAACAAAGCACATTCCTTGGTATAGTTACATCATAAATGCTAATAAGAATTGTAATCACTTTTATGCTAATCTCTGTGTGTAGTGCCTACTGTTGCAAGCAATTATGGCCAATGAGTTCAATTTGTAAGTTAGAAAAATATTAAATGTAGTCATTTTGATATGCCTCTGTTGTAGGCAGATTGCCTCTAACATTTTTGACTAAAGCTATTTGCTTAAAAATTTTCCTAATAAGGTAAAAGTACTTATAAAAAGGTTTTCATCTTTGTTTTCCTTTGATAGAGCAGAAAGGAAAACATGGCCTGGAGACAGTGTTTTGGCCCATCTATTAGATAACAAGAACTCTGTGAAGCTCTTTTAATATAGTTCAGAGAAGGGTTTTGAAGAAATCACCCGGTTCTGGCTCAGAGCTCTTCTAGGTTAGGTAGAGGCTTTGAAGAGGGGAAACCATACATCCTGAATGGCAGCAAATAAGAGAGTTGGGTGGGGAAGGCAGTGGAAGACAACTAGGACAGGAAATTAAACACATACAAGATCGCTTTACATTTACATCTCGTGCATTTATTTACCCCTAAAACGCAGATATGTTAAATGCATATAGAGTTAGGCACTGGCAGTATTCTCAAGTATAAACTATTCTCATTGATAAAACTAGAGATGTGACTGCAACGGTCTTGAAGACACTTGCTTTGTCCAGCACTCTGTAGTTCTCTGACCCCCAACTCTGGGCCTCGCGCTGGCCAGGGTCCACCTGGGTGCCAGCAAGACCCAACACAGTAGAGGTTGGCTTCTACCTGAGAGTGACCTTCTTTTCCAGTTGTCAACATTGACCTTTCTGTGGCTCATGTCTTTAAGGCCTCATGACTCTCAGCTTTCTTGTCTCATCAGCTCACATAAGGAAGTTATTTATCACTTACACTGTGGGACACTGTGGGGTGCCAGCCAGAAGTGCGCGAGGTCTCCACTGGGGTAAGGGAAGAAAATCGTCCGGCTCTTATTTGTATTTATTTTTATTTCATGTTTCAGAATGTGCATACTATATTAGGTATAATAGTGAAAATATGCAGTGTACGTGTATGTATGCATATGGGTATATATACACCTATAAACACATATACAGTAAGACACATTTACTGATGCCACTGCACTCCAGCCAGGGAAACAGAGCAAGATCCCATCTAGAAAATAAAAAATATATATAAATACACATACATGTAATGTATACATATTTAATCCTAAACTGCCCTTGTGGAAATCTCTCTAGCTATGCTATCAAAACTTGCCCAGAGACACACAAGTTTGGCATTTACCATGCAGGAGCTGCCAGCCTATTGAAGGATCACCCAGACTCTGTGGAATCTCAGGAAACTACCCGAAGTGGACCCCGACACGTTGGGATCACACAGCTTTAGAGTACATATGCCTACCTGCTTGCTTTCCAGGGGTGTTGTGAAGAGTCCCTTCACCAGGCTAAAAGTTCCATATAGTGTTTTCACTTCCAGGACAAAGAGAGCAATATCAAGATGGAAACACAGTGGAATCTCTGTAAGTTGACCAGTTAAGGAACTTAACATGCTTGTCAACATGCAGAGGTGGTCAACATAGGAACTAGGCCTCCTGTACTGATACCTACATCATGTGGTGCATGTCCAGTCTATGAAAACGAGGTCAACTTAAGGAGGTGGTCAATGCAGGGAGGGGGTCAACTATGGAGGTGCTACTGTATCATTGGTAAGTAATTTACATTAAACATTAAGGACTCTGAATGGGGCAGTTCTCTAAGCAGGCAACCTCTCTTTCATCTTTCTCATCAGGGCCTCTTAGGAGTCCATTTTTGGTAAAACACCCTTAACACTCTTTCTTGATTTGTCCTATTTTTGGCCCCCTCTCTACTCTGTACCTTCACCCTCCCAGCTGAACACAGATTCCAAAGGAGCACTGGCTGCAGTGCAATTGCCTTTAGCGTATTTAACACAGATATTCACACATAATGATTGCTTTGGAAATGGTAACGGAAAAATGCATGGGACAAATGATTTTGATGCACATCTTTTAAAGAGATAAAAATAGTAGGATAGTGGATGAGCTATTTTATCTTTTTAAAAGATAAAGCTTTATCATTATGATGATGTATGCTCTCTTTCTTCCTTTTTTTCCCTTTTTTGGTCACATTATCATTTATTTCTGTCTGCAGAGTTCACCCAAAGTTCAAATTGGACCATTTTCCCTTGACCTTGCCTTAAGATTTCTTGGCTGTTGCAGTGATTTCATTAGCTATTCTAGGAATTTGGGCCAACTGATTCTCTAAAAGTGATTTCTGATGTTGAAACTTATACAATTACCCTTAACTTTATATGAAGATTAGAATGGAAAGAGAAAAGATGGACATGCAGGTGTTAACTCTCTCCTGTCCTGCAACATTTAGAATGGTAAATGGGTAAGTTTTTTTCCCCCCTAATCTCAGTGGCCAAAATTGAGCACAACTGCAGAACTCAAAAAATGAATTGGGAGTACTACAGAAATCAGACGATTCCTGTAAGGAAACGGGAAGGTTATGATCTAAGCAGGCAAAGTTAGAAGTACCCAAAATGCAGCAAATAAGCATTCCTGGCTCGGTGCCTTAGCACAGTGGTTAAGGCGTCAGCCACATACACTAAAGATGGTGGGTTCAAACCCGGCCCGGGCCAGCTAAACAACTGCGACAAAAAAATAGCCGGGCCTTGTGGTGGGCACCTGTAGTCCCAGCTACTTGGGAGGCTGAGGCAAGAGAATTGCTTAAGCCCAAGAGTTTGAGGTTGTTGTGAGCTGTGATGCCAGGGCACTCTACCGAGGGTGACATAGTAAGACTCTGTCTCAAAAAAAAAAAAAAAAAAAAAAGCCTGTAAGACACAGGAACCAGCCTCTTTTGCCATGAATACTATTACTCTGGGTGTGGAATACTTTGCTCTTTTCTACAGATCAAGTGACATTTGGAAACTTAAAAAGACTCTGACACCCTTCTGGGCCAAACATACATTCCTGGCGGAGGCACATTCTAATAGGCTGAAGTCAAGCTGTCCTTTGACCTAGCACACAACCAAGAGACGATTCCTGGCAAACAAAGGCAGCATCACAAATGTGACCCAGCTTGCTTATGTTCCCAAAATGAACAAACAAAAAAACCCCCCAAACAACAGAAAAAGAATTGAACATGAGCCAGTTAATAATGCAGTCCATTGGTGCGTGCCCCAGTCACTGAATCTGAGACTGGTGGCTATTTCCAAAAGATGATCTGTGCCTGAAGGGAACACATAACCTTTCACCCAGTCTGTCTTTTGAGGTTCTGTTACCTTGAAGTCACCTCTTTTTACCAGCAGCCACACCCCAAATTAGCCTCCATTCTCAGATTATGTCTGATGCAGCCTCCCTGGGAAAACTTAAAAGCCTATTTAACTGGAGAGGAGCCGCTGCCAAGAAGTTGGCTTGGGAGAATGGCAGTAATTAAATGATGATAATATTTAGGCTCCTGTAGGTGTAACAAAGGCTCCTTTCTTTGTCTCAGGTGGGGACATGTTAACACAGTGCCTCTGTCTGGGAAAGGGGGTAGATGGGAGGAAGGAAACCATTGTGGGGGTGTGAGAAAGAGGAAGAGGAAAGCGTGGGGTGGGGAGGGGAGGCCGACTTCTGAGGTCTGAAAGGAGAGATTGACGCTGGCAGGGGGAGAAGCCCGATATTAGTATTCATCAGAGATGGGCCCTGTGGCATTTCAGCCTGAGACATTAGAAGAGGTGCAAGATGGAGCAAAGCCATGTTCTTTGTTAAATGGTTTATTGTCTGTGGGAGGAGGGGGCAGGGAGGCGTGCCAGGTTTGAGAAGGAGGCTAAGGAAAAGAAGAATAAAAAGGACTGCCCCTAGGAATTGTGTATTTGAATAAATGAGTCTCGACTGTGCCCTTGGCCAGAGCTGGGAGGTAGGGGGTGCTGCTAAGATTTCAGCGTCATGGGAACAAGGACATTTGAGTCCTAATACCCAGCTTTTCCTCTTCCTCGTTGTGTGCTCTGGTGCAAGTTGCTAAACCATCAACCTCGAGCCTGGGAAGGAGGAGCTGCCCGGCACCAGCCAGGTGCTCTGTAAACACTTGCAGGGGGTCGCGCTGCCGCCCGCTGGCCTGGAAGCATAAACATGTCTGTACCATCTGTTCAGGGGTGTGCTTGCCTCACGATTTGAATTGATCCAGAGGTCGGTATGATGGATGTATCCTGTGAATCTAATAATGAGTAAATTTGTGCCACTTCCTTCAGCTAAAGCCATTTCGTCTGTTCAGTGCACAAAGAGGATAAATGGAGTACCCAACTGGGGGGCAGGGTTCCCAACATGTGGGCAGGGGTCTGTGTTCCATCTTTGTTGCTGCCTGACTTGGGTGGATTCCATGCAGGGAGGCTGAATCCCAGATCAACCCATCTCTCTCTGGGTCTGTCTCTCCCTCTGCTGGAATTTAACTCTGGGGGAGACAATCTGAGCCTTAGAAGGGTGTGGCTGCTGCTCATGGGGTTTGTCAGGATTCTCTGTGCTGGAGTTAGGAGTGGGCAGGGAAAGGAGGATAGGCATTTAGTCAGAGCATCCTCTCTCATTGAAGAAGAGCAGCTTGGACCTGGGCTGGGTTTCAGATCCAGCAGTGCTCACTTTTTAAGTGGGAATAGGACACAGAAGTCGGAACTCCCACCACTGGAGGACGAGGTGGGAATGGGAGGGTAGAGAGGAAAGAAGGTGGGGGCCTTCTCTATGCTTCTGTTACTGTTATTTCTCTGATTATAAACATAGCATATATTCATTATAGAAAACTTAGAGAATACAGAAGAGTTTAAAGAAGGAATTTAAAACATTTGAAATACCCAAATTAAAGGACAAACACCATTCACCCCTTGGAGTATTTTATCACTGTATGATAGTTTTTATAACCTGCTTTATTTTTCTCCTAATAATTATTTTCCAAAGATATTGCAAAATCTGCAAAATCAAGTTTTTTTTTTTTAATCAGTTGATTCATATTGCATTGCATGGATAAAGTATAAGTTATTTAAGCTTTCCCTGATACTAGGCACTTTGGTTGCTTTAAGGCTGGGCCCCATGGCTCATGCCTGTAATCCTAGCACTCTGAGAGGCCAAGGTGGGTGGATTACTTGAGCTCAGGAGTTTGAGACCAATCTGAGCAAGAGTGAAACCTTGTCTCTATTAAAAATACAAAAATTAACTGGGCTTTGTGGCTCATGTCTGTAGTTCCAGCTACTCCGGAGGCTGAAGCAGGAGGATTGCTTGAATCCAGGAGTTTGAGGTTGCTGTGAGCCAGGCTGATGCCATGGCATGCTAGCCTGGGTTATGCAGTGAGACTCTGTGTCAAAAAAAAAAAAAAAGTTTTATCCTGGTACTATATAAGGAAAACTCCAAAGTCCACCTTTGTATGCATCTTGTGTATCATGTGATATATAATTATTTTCTGAATGTGTGTTCTTATGAATAGAATTATTACATTAATTCTTGATTCTCTTCCAAAGCCTAGCAGGCAGAAATGTTTTGGAGAACAGGCTTCGCGTCACACGGATGCCGTCCAGAATCTCAGCTTCGGAGGAACAGAGGGCCACTAATAGGTGCAAGTGTGTGTGTGCTGTGTGATAGGTGTGTGTGCCACATGTGTAATTGGTGTGTACTGTGTGATAGGTGTGTGTGGCACGTGTGTACTTGGTGTGTATGTGTGATAGGTGTGTCACGTGTGTACTTGGTGTGTATGTGTGATAGGTGTGTGTGGCACGTGTGCACTTGGTGTGTGCTGTGTGATAGGTGTGTGTGGCACGTGTGTACTTGGTGTGTATGTGTGATAGGTATGGCACGTGTGTACTTGGTGTGTATCTGTGATAGGTGTGGCACGTGTGTACTTGGTGTGTGCTGTGTGATAGGTGTGGCACGTGTGTACTTGGTGTGTATGTGTGATAGGTGTGTGTGGCACGTGTGTACTTGGTGTGTGCTGTGTGATAGGTGTGTGTGGCACGTGTGTACTTGGTGTGCATGTGTGATGCGTGTGGTGTAACATGTGTATGTATTGTGTATGGGATTGTGGGTGTGGTATAGGTTCTGTGTGCTGTGTGTGTAACATGTGTTTGACAGAAGCAGAAGGTGGTGTAGACTTCTCTAAGGTGGTCCCTTGAATTTCTCTGGCCTCTGACCCACCTGGATTCTGGGGCAAAACTCCTGGAGAGAGCTGTGCTCATGTTGGAGGTGCCTGTTTGGTGCCCTGGGGTGTGACCCCCTAAGGGACATTTGCTGACAGGGCCTGGGGTTCCTGGAGGATGGAGAAGGTGGAAGGTCCAGGGTTTCCTCATTCTCTTCCCCATGCAGGAGGGGGAACCTCCCTACTTCTCTGGAGACTATAAATGCTGACCGTTCCCCTTCCTTTCCCTGGCTCCCTGGGGGAACGTCTGGATGAGACCTCACAAGATCTCAATAGCACCTTTGTTTCATGACAAAATGTGACATGTCTCACTAGAACAGTCTCATGAACACAAGGAGTGGCCAGCCTGGGGCCCAGGTAAGGGAAGACAGAGGCAGAGTGTGGCAGTTCCTCCTATCTGTGTGGGAACAGTGGTTCCCTCTCCTGGTCACCCCAATTGACCATGATAATGTGTCAGGTCTCACCGGGTTTCATTCCACACTTCTGCTACATCCTCTGACTCATGCTAGGATGCTGAGGCACTGTGCCCCTGATAGGCAATGGGGCCTTTTTGCCAGTGGAAGTATCCATACTAAAGATGAACAGATTGGTGCCTGGATCTGCATATTCGAGTGTTCAGTGAGTCAAGCTGCCCTGGTCTGTTTCCACCCAAGACACTGCAGGGTTTAGGGGCAGGCCCTGAGTATGGTAAAGCCACTGAGTGCCACCTGTGGACTGCAGAAACTTCATCTGACCTCTTGGTGACTCTGTAGGTAGCCTGATGTCACAGCTTGTGCGACTCTCGTGCTGACCACCAACCAACCTCAACAAGCATCTTTTAAGGCCCCATTTGGGCATTTGCTCACCTCTCCTTGGTGACTTGGAACTGCTGTGACAGCTCTTTGCCTCCTAGCACTGTCAGGTCTGCATACGCACATACTCTAGTGCACACAAGAAGCTGTCATCTCCCGTAGTAGAGAACCAAGTTCCCTGATACTCATATAGTAGATTCTGTCCTCAGAATGTACAGACAGTCCAGTCCCCAGCTTAACAATGGTTTCACTTAATGAGTTTTCTACTTTATAAAGGTGTGAAAGCCATACACATCATCAGGCTCCTCAGCTCACAATGGGGCTATGTCCAGATAAACACATCATAGGTGGAACACATTGTTTATCCTGACATAACCTCATTTTAAATTGAGAATTATCTGTGAGAAGTATCTGTGTCTGTAAAGACAGGACTGCCCTGTATAGTCAATAGTGTTGTTCACTGCTCAGTTTCATCCCCTTAAAATTTATGTGAAGGTCTTATCCCCTAGTACCTCAGAATGTGACCTTCCTTGGAAATTGGGCTATTGCAGATATGAGTTAAAGTCATACTGGAGTGGGGGACACCCCTAGTCCATAATGACTGGGGTATCTCTAAATAGAATGTCATGTGAAAAGTCACACAGGGAGAATTCCACATGAAGCCAAGTCTCACTAGAATGTTGCAGAACCTGCCAGTCGAGAAGGGTGTGTATACCTAAAGTATTTATTTTTATGACATGAATTGCAAAAGAATGCTTTAAACCTTTTTTGTTGTTGTTAAATAGTTTTCACCCTGAGGGTGGAACTCTCTGGGCTGCCAAACTCATGTACAAATACCTGGACCAGAATCACATTTTACGAGCCCAGCCCTGAGGGATTAAACTTGCAACATACAGAGGACAGAGCAGGGCTCTGGAGCCAGAGATGTCACTGGAGTCCCCCCTCTGCTCTCACTTAGGCAAAGGTGCACTCATGCTTCTGGGTCTCATCTCACAATGGAATGGCCAACCCTGCCCCTTGGCCAGAGGTGCCAATGGAGTAATGTATAAGGGAGATGCTGAATAAAGGACAAGGTCACTAAACAGTACATATGCTTGGGTCTTATGGTGGAAAGAGGGCACTTCAGAATTCTGGGGTAGCTTGGCACCTGGGAACATGCCAGTGTTGACCTCTGAGTGTACATGGAGACAGTGCTGAATGCTAGCTTGGTCAGAAGCTCTGAGGTGAGTTTCTAACTTGAAGAAGAGTATGAAAGGATTCAGCAGAAGCCACACTATATGTATTTTTGAAAAACTGTGGATGTATGCTTATTTTCTGGGGTAAGAATCCATTCTCCCTCCCAGAAGGTAAGTCTTCCTTTCTTTGAAAGGGTGTGGAGGGGGGGTTTCACAAGAATGGTAGGGGGGCAAGGAGCTTGGGTCCTCTGAAAGAGTTGCAAACAATAAAAGCTGAGACTTGCATTCATCAGATCAAATCAAATCAACAATCTCCGCTTCTCATTTTTTCCACCTTACCCAACATCCTGCCGTGCCTCTCCCTCCAGTAAGCAGCCTCTCTATGACTTCTTCCCCTTCCCTTAAGTCTTCACCAGTTTGGGGAACAGGGGAGGAGAGCCAGGTGACACTAGAGTATGAAGTGTCATTTGCCTCATATACACATCCCCTTACTGGTGCTGGGTAGTCTCTGTATACCTAGAAGAGACTCTGGAGAAGGGATTGTTATCTGAGTAGAACTGTGGGAGGGTCAGGCTGCCTGGCCTCTGCCCCATCCCATCCTCCCAGGAAGGTGTGAAAGAAAGAACCTGAACACAAACAAAGCCTTGTGTATTTGAGAGTTAGGAGGATATAGAATGGAGGTGGAGTGGGTGGCAAGGAGGAAGGGGAAAGAAAATGAGATGGCTGTGACTCACTCTGAAAGAATTGGGTTGTGGGACCTCATAAATTCTCAAGGGCTGGGAAAATCTCAAATTTAGCTAATACAGAACATTGATTTCCTTTATGCAGCACAGCCAAATGCATTTAACTTCTACTTAAATATTTCCAGCAAGTAGTTTTGGGTTCTTATTATAAAAATCCTCTTTTAAGGTCACCTCTCAGCTGTCCCTTTGAAGAGGTGTTTTAATTCAGCAAGACATCTTACTGTTAATTATACTGCCAATGTGCAGATTATTCCTCTTTTGGAAAAACAGAGAAAAAGACAGACCTTCATTTCTCTAGCGTTATTCTGCTGTCTTGTTTTTATAGCACTACTGTATATATATGACCCCTGTCTTTGGCAGTCTATCCTGAGGCTTACCTGTCCACCAACCATTCAGCCAAGCTCAATGATGGCATTTATTGGTAGCAAGAAAGCAGTGGCTTAATAACAGCAATAAAAAGAACAAGAACAAAGCCTATTCTTCTTTGTTAGCACCCTGGCTGCCACACATCATAATTATGGTTTCCTGCAGCCTCTTTATTCCTTTCATCTGACTTTAGGTGACAGTACCGAAAGCAAATGATGCTTTTCCTTTCTTATGCCTTCATGTTAAAATGTATATAGAGTTTGTAAACTGACAATTATCAGAAACTACAGAATATTTTATTATTAAACCAGTTGTCAATGTCACATTTAGTCAAATAATAGGGAAGTTTCAACATTCCTCCATGGATGCTGTCTAGGAAAACACATAACAACAATTTGAGAAATTCTCATGCCCATGGGTGTTCCTGGCTTCCTGCTATTTTCTCACTCCTGTTCCCTTCAACTTCCACCCCTACCTTAATGAATATTCAGCCTACATCCTTCAACCAGGAGTTTGAATAGGATGCTTCCTGTTTTTCCTATTAAAGATTAACTGTTGTCCTGGGTAAAGGGGATTGTTTGGTAACAACTTGCAGCTGGGAATTCCTGTTTATTTTTTATTTTGACCCTGGTTCTGGTGGCATATTCCTATGACTCTGTTAGCCTTAACTCTATATTGCAATTTTTTTTCCTACCTACCTATCTCTCCTGTCTCACTGTGAACAATTCAAAGGCAGGAATTCGGTCTTATTAATTTCTTTTTTTCTGGTACTCAGAATAGTACCCAGAGCAGAGCAGAAACTCAATAAAATTTGTTGAATGGATGAAAAGGTGTAAACAGTACAAATTCCAGAGAGAGGTAAGGTGGTCACATCATTCATCATTGTCCTTAGGCTAGAAAAGGATAAGAAGAGAGAAAGAGTCACTTGTGCCCTCTGTGTGCACTTTTTGGCAAAGTACTGATTACTTAGGCATGTTATGGCATGATCCAGTGGGCCTAGAAATTGGATTTTATTATTTTTTTCCAACAGTGTGTTTTTCCACACGTCACTCAAGCACTTAGCAACTGGCACAGCTTTACTTGACTACAGTGGGTCTGTGGGTACTGGATGCTGTTCCTTGTTTGTTCTGTGCTTCTGAAGTCAGTAGCTGAAGATGTTTTGTGAACCCTTCGTGGTTGTTACCTGAGTACCTTGGGACTATGCCAGAGGAATTAATTATAGTCAATGATGATTTTTTCCACTTTATAGGGAATTATGGGTAAAAGCATGTTTGAGAAAATGATTCCACCAGAGCTGTTTATAAATACGTGGCTATTTGTCATTTCAGGCACGTAGCTTTTTGATCTGTGATTTGGGCTTTGTAGGATTAGCCAGGAGGAAATGTCTGGGAACCTCTTCACAATTAAAAGTTCTTTGAGTTTTTTTTTTTTTTCCTTAAAGATTCGTGGATAGCATTTTGTACTGCTGTCTTGGAGAAGAGATATAAACACCTTGGCATATTTCCTTATTACTCGTTTTTAAGGGCTGCAGATATATTTTAAAACAAACATTATTTCATGAATCCTTAACCAAGTCTGGGAAATAGCAGATATTTTAATCCTTCAATCACTTCCTGTCACCCTAGGGATAAATTCCTCCATTGCGTGCCCTTTCTCAAGTGCTAACCTCCAGTTAAACCAAACTATTGCAGGTTTAAGCTCACCTGCACTTTCTTGCCTTCAGCCTTTTTGTGTACACTGTTCCCTGTTCCTTCTCCCAGGTACTTCTCCCTGTCCATCCCTCTCCCACTTGTAGTCCTTCTTTAAGGTGAGAACCTTAAATGCCACCTCTTGGAGACAACTTTTTGATTCCCAGACCAGGTGTGGTCCGTTGCTATTGACTTCTTCACTGGGGGAATTACATGGAGAAATTAAAGAGTCCATGATGCAAGCATTTCCAGAGTAATCACATTTTTAGTTACTTTCAACATAAGTAGGAAATATTTGAGTGCAGAGCTGTCATCTTTGTGACAGTCCATGTCTTTCTATTTATGTATCTCAACTGGTGTTCTGACAAAAGTGGCCAAAATTGCATTTTAGAGTATCCAGGAAGAGCCTGCTCAACGTCTTGACTTGTAGGTTGAATGGTTTACTTTGTTCAGACAACCTCGGCAATGGTGGGGGTTGAGGGGTGGGGATACAGCCATACCTGTATCCTTAACTTCTTCCTCTGGATAGTTTAACACTAGTAGTATGACCATAATTCACATTCCTTTTTTAGGAACATCAGAAGATTGCATAACTTTTCTGATTTATTAGAACATTCTTGTAGTTAATATTGCTGAATTAAGCAGTTAGTATGAAGAGGCTGTGTAGCCTTTTGGTTGTATAAGCTGCTTTGTAATGGTATTATTCTAATCACATATTTTTTATTCTTTAAAATTCAGAACAGTGGAAGGATCAAGAGACCAGATTTTGAAGAAGAACATGCTACTTTTGGCATGTGAATTAATATGTCTGTGGCTTGTCTCATCTATACAATGGAAATAACAATAGTATCCACCTCATGGGATTATTGCATGAGTTAAATGAAATAATGCATATAAAGGCTCTAGTGGTATACACAGCTCAAGGTAGGCTCTCAGAGCTAGGTATTTTTTATTATATAATGTATGTATTTTATTATAATGGGTATACTATTTTGCTAGAATGTATACTTTATACTTTTCACTTTGTTTTTTTATTTATTTTTCTTTTATTGTTAAATCATAGCTGTGTACATTAGTGCAATCAAGGGGTACAAGGTGCTGGTTTCATATACAATCTGAAATATTCTCATCAAACTGTTCAACATAGCCTTCATGGCATTTTATTAGTATTATATAGACATTTGTACTCTGCCTTTAGTAAGTTTCACCTGTACCCATTCTAAGATGTACCGTAGGTGTGGCCCCACCCATTACCCTCCCCTCACCTTAACCTCTCCCCTCCCTTCCCCTTCCTTGGCCCCTTCCTCATAGTCTTGTGCTATAGTTGGGTTATAGCCTTTATGTGAAAGCTATAATTTAGCTTCATAGTAGGGCTGAGTACATTGGATACTTTTTCTTTCATTCCTGAGATACTTTGCTAAGAAGAATATGTTCCAGCTCCATCCATGTAAACATGAAAGAGGTAAAGTCTCCATCTTTCTTTAAGGCTGCATAATATTCCATGGTATACACGTACCACAATTTGCTAGTCCATTTGTGGGTTGATGGGCACTTGGGCTTCTTCCATGACTTGGCAATTATGAATTGGGCTGCAATAAACATTCTGGTACAGATGTCTTTGTTATATTGTGATTTTTGGTCTTCTGGGTATAAACCTAGTAAAGGAATTATAGGATCAAATGGCAGGTCTATTTTTAGGTCTCTAAGTATTCTCCAAACATCCTTCCAGAAGACACATATTGGTATGCATTCCCACCAGCAGTGTAGAAGTGTGCCCTTTTCTCCACATCCATGCCAACATCTCTGGTTTTGGGATTTTGTTATGTGGGCTACTCTTACTGGGGTTCGGTGACATCTCAAAGTAGTTTTGATTTGCATTTCTCTGATGATTAAGGATGATGAGCTTTTTTTCATGTGTTTGTAGATCGTGTGTCTGTCTTCTTTAGAAAAGTTTCTCTTCAAGTCCCTTGCCCACCCTGAGATGGGACAACTTGTTCTTTTCTTGCGAATACATTTGAGTTCTCTGTGGATTCTGGTTATTAGACCTTTATCGGAGGTATAACCTGCAAATATTTTCTCCCATTCTGAGGGCTGTCTGCTTGCTTTATTTACTTTCTTTCTTTTTTTTTTTTTTGTAGAGACAGAGTCTCACTGTACCGCCGTCTGCTCACAGCAACCTCTAACTCTTGGGCTTATGCAATTCTCTTGCCTCAGCCTCCCGAGCAGCTGGGACTACAGGTGCCTGCCACAATGCTCGGCTATATTTTTGTTGCAGTTTGGCCGGGGCTGGGTTTGAACCCACCACCTCTGGCATATGGGGCCGGCGCCCTACTCACTGAGCCACAGACGCTGCCCTGCTTGCTTTATTTACTATGTTCTTGGCTGTGCAGAAGCTTTTTAGTTTGATCAGGTCCCAGTAGTGTATTTTTGATACTGCTTCAATTGCCTGGGGAGTCCTCCTCGTAAAATATTCACCTAGGCCGATTCCTTCAAGAGTTTTCCCTGCACTTTCATCAAATATTTTTATAGTTTCATGTCTTAAGTTTAAATCCTTTATCCAGTGAGAGTCTTAGTTAATGGTGAAAGGTGTGGGTCCAGTTTCAATCTTCTATGGGTTGCCAGCCAGTTCACCTAGCACCATTTGTTAAATAGGGAATCTTTCCCCCACTCAATCTCATCTGTTTTTGCCCTCCATTTCTCTTCCTCTTTGAAAGTTTGGGAGCTTTTGAAACCTTTGTCTTCAATGTCAGAAATCCTTTCTCCTGCTTGCTCCATTCTGTTACTGAGGGATTCTACTGTGTTTCTCAGATCTTTGAGGGCTGCAACTTCTTGTCTCAATATGTCAAAATCTTTGGTAATTTGGTCTTTGAATTCATTGAATTCTTGAGATATCTTTTGGGTTACTGCTTGGAATTCTAATTCAATCTTATTTGCTATTCAGATTCTGAATTCGATTTCTGACACATCTCAGTTATTTGTTTGTGCATGGGATCTTGTGCTGTGTCTGCCCCATTGATCCTTGGGGAAGTTGATCTACTCTGATTATTCATATTGACAGAGTTTTTCTGTTGATTTCGCCTCATGATTGTTTTTCACCATTGCCTCTGGCCATCCTCAGAATTGGGGAGGTGTCTCTCCAAGATTAGACCCCAGCAGGATAACTTTATTATTGCTGGATCTTTAGGGAGTTACCCTGTGTAGTTCCTCTGGGGCTGCCCCAGCCAGGGAGTTCTGGTTGTGAAAGCAGCTCTGGAGTGTGACACACCTGGATCCAGCAACAGGGTGGGAGGTAGTGTGCACGGTTCTGGGAGTGCCTGGTGCCCAGTGACTTTGGCACCGAGAGTCCAAGGCTCCAGCAGTCTCTGGCCAGGAGAAGGGCTCTGTGCAGAGGTAGGGAGGGCTCTGGAGGGCATGCGGCTACCAGAGTCCCTAACCAGATGAGTGGGCCAGGTTGGAGGCAGGGAGGGTACAGGAGGGAGGACGTAGGGTTGTGCGGCTTTCGCAATTCCTGGTCAGGGTATGCGGAGACCCGACGGGCGTGGGTTGCGGGTCAGGGTCATGCGCGGCTCTTATGGAGGTCTGGGCAGCACCAAGCCCAGGAGTTTGAGGTTGCTATGAGCTGTGACACCACAGCACTCTACCCAGTGTGCCCGAGGCTCCAGTGTGCCAAAACCGGTCTCACTCTGCCCCTGAGGGTTAAGGCTGTAAGGCAGCTCAGTCCCTGCCTTTGGCTGCTCAGTCACTAGGTTACTAGCTCCCACCTGAACCTGCTCTGTGACCCTAACAGCGGAGCTTGCCAGGGCAGTTCTCTCACAATGGCTCCCTGCAGCCCACATCCAAACACTATTAGCTCCGTCTGACTCAGTAGCTCAGTCTGGGGCCCTAGACAATGCCCAAAGTTCTCCACACTCCTGCTCAAGCTCTCCGCAAGGCAGTTCAACTGAGTGCCAAGTCCAAAAACACCGAAACAGTTCACAGGTAAGGCCTTTCCAGTTTGCAGTCTCACTGCTGCTTGTACTTACGGCTGTGGGTGGGATTAGGTTGATTGAATACACGCAACCACTTGCCAGTTTTCCACTGTTTTTGTCCTCTTCTGGGGGTCCAGAAGTCCCTTGCACACTCCCTGTATCCTCAAAGGGATGATTATAGGCAGATCCCATCAGCCAGAGATGCCTGGAGTCTTATCTCCCCAGACTCACCGTCCCCGGTTGCAGGGAAGCTGTTACTCGGCTGCCATCTTGCTCTACCTCCTACTTTTCACTTTCTGATGAGGCAGTTCAGCCATTCCTTTTTCAAGGTGGCCTCTGGTAGCAGCCACCAAAGTTACAGCAGTCAGAGGATGGCGAGTTTGATCAAATTTTCCCTTCTTGTGATGCTAAGAAGCTGACTTAGGTGACATGGTTCCATAAGCTCCTTGAGAGTAAGAAGCATAGCACCCTCACGTGTCAGCCCCTGCAGCCCCCTTCTCAGTGAGGTAAAAGACTCTGAGGAGGGCTCTCTCCTTGTCCCTGGGCTATGAGGTGGTTCATCTTAATCCTAAGGTCAGCTGGGTCTTACCCATAGGTGCTCTATAAATGTTTGTTGTTAAAGGCATGCAGATGACAAATATTCCTTTCCGCAATGAATAGGTGAGAAAATAGCTTCCTTATTTTAATCCCAATTTTTACTTTTCTTCCATTTTATGATTTAGTAAAAAGAGTGAGAAAGCTTGACTATGATTTTCTTCACTAATTAATTACCTACCTAACCTAACTACCGAACTTATCTACCTAACCAATCAACAAAGCCTTCATGATCCCAAAGAGGCCTCTAGCTCCTATTTCAAGGGCAAACTCAAATCCTTGTGGTCATTACCTAATTTGTGATTTATTGACCAGCAAATGTATCAGCTGGTATTAAGGGCAGGTCCACCAAATGCAGTTATAAAAGGAAGAATGTTTTAAAAATTCTATTATGATTTCTCAAATAGATCATATTGGATATCTTTATTTTTCATTAATTAGAGCCACAGTAGACACATTTCTAGAGAATCTCCTGTGTAGAAAATCAAAGGAAGAAAAGCCTTCATGGTTACAAGTAAGTTTTATTATCTTCCACCTTGTCATCAAGTACATACACCCTCTAAAAACAAACAGAAAGGAAATCAACTTTTTATTTTGCCACTTGCCTATCAAAAATGGCTTCTGGGCTCAGCTCCCATAGCACAGTAGTTATGGCACCAGCCACATACACCAAGGGTCGTGGGTTCGAACCCAGCATGGGTTAGCTAAACAACTATAACCAAAAACTACTATGCTACTTGTGGGTGCCTGTAGTCCCAGCTACTTGGGAGGCTGAGGCAAGAGAATCATTTAAGCCCAAGAGTTTGAGATTGCTGTGAGCTATCATGCTACCAGTGCTCTAATGAAGTTGACATAGTGAGACTCTGTCTCAAAAAAAATAATGGCTTCTGATCTTGAGTACATAACTGTGTTGAAGCTCTTTGCAGGCCTGAGATTGAAGCCTCTATACTCCTTCCCTTCTTCTCCTCTGTCTCTCACCATTTATTATCCATCATGGGGGGCACTGTGATGGAAAAAACAGATCAGATTCCTTTTTGTCATTTACTATTTTGTGAAAAGATTAAGAAGGAAGCAAGATTTGTCAGTTACTCATTCCATGGCAGTCTGATACCTACAATCCTGGGTCTCAATTTCCCAGCTGTCCATTGAAGAACTTGAATGTGCCTGAACAACGTGCATAAACACACTTATGACTGCGCCCTTTTTTCATCTGTCTGTAAAAAAATTAGAGGAGGTCTCAAAAGCTTGTAATACTCCAAGGGCAAAGAGATCCAATTCTTTAGAAATTCCATTCTGCTAGGACTATTAAAAACCAGCCCATAGAAATACTTGACTCAGATATCATTATATATTTAGATGGTGAAGTTTTGGTATTATTACTAATAATATGATAGCTGCTTCCTATGCCAAACTCTAAGTTTATTAATTCTGGAAACCATGATAATCAAGTTAATAGGAAAAGGGAAATCCCTGAACTCATTGTACTTGGAAGTTCCTGAAAATAGCCCAGAGTCAGTAACTGGTTGCCCTCAAGTAAAATCCGTGCAAATAGCAGTGAGGAGAACATTTCTGGAATGTTCTTCCCTTCCTCCTTCACTTAGTTATTTATGTTCAAGTGACTTCCTTAGGACCATACCTTTACAGGACAAAATCTTGTAAGAATACTTTTATTACATGAAATTTGGAGACAGAATGTTTAATTTTATAAACATGTAAAGGTACAATTTGTCCTTAGCCTAATGTATGTTATATTTGCCACATAAAGAAGCTTAACTAAGAGTTAGTAGATTCTGATAACTTAAGCAAACTATTCATGAAATAATGTTTGTTTTAAAGTATATCTGGAGCCATCAAAAATGAGTCCATACTAAGGTGTTTATATCTCTTCTCCCAGACAGCAGTGAAAAATGCTATACATAAATCCCCCCCCCCAATTTTTTTTTTTTTGAGACAGAGTCTCAAGCTGTCAACCTGGGTACAGTGCTGTGGTGTCACAGCTCACAGCAACCTCCAACTCTTGAACTTAAGCGATTCTCTTACCTCAGCCTCCTACGTAGCTGAGACTATAGGTGCTCACCACCATGCCCAGCTATTTTTTGGTTACGGTTGTCATTGTTGTTTGGCAGGCCCGGGCTGGGTTCAAACCCTCCAGCTTCGGTGTATGTGGCTGGTCCCCTAGCTGCTGAGCCAAATCCAAATGTTTAAATAGAAGATTTGAGCTGACCTGCAACTAAATCACTTCTTAGAAATTGCTCCGCCCATTATGGGATGCCTGACTGTGTTTGCTGGAGGTATTGAATCGGTAATGAAAATAGTTAACATGAATGGAGTTTTCACAATTAACCTTTGCTAAAATGAGGATGAGAAGGTTTTTTTCTGCCTAGCAGGGTTGGCATCATTAGTAAGGTAAGCTGTGGAAACAATTTTAAAGAGTGAATGGCATACAGAAGGTCCTCAAAGAATGTTAGGCAATATTATTATTGTCATTAATAAAGAAGCTTAAATTGGGGCGGCGCCTGTGGCTCAGTCGGTAGGGCGCTGGCCCCATATACCAAGGGTGGCGGATTCAAACCGGCCCTGGCCAAACCGCAACCAAAAAGTGGCTGGGCATTGTGGCGGGCGCCTGTGGTCCCAGTTGCTCGGGAGGCTGAGGCAGGAGAATTGCTTGGGCCCAGGAGTTGGAGGTTGCTGTGAGCTGTGTGAGGCCACGGCACTCTGCCAAGGGCCATAGAGTGAGACTCTACCAAAAAAAAAAAAATAAATAAAGAAGCTTAAATCAATGATGAGTGCTAGAAATATACTAGTGGCCACTAGTATAAACTTAGGTCTCAAGAAGTGACAGCTGTTCCTTTTCCTCAGCAGATTTGATGCAATCTGCCAAAACTCTAGTCCACTACCCTTTCTCACTTAGCCCCTTAATTTAAGGAAAACATTTTGTTTGAATATTTAACAGGGATCAGGCAACAAAGACGGGAAGTCAAGATTTCTTTCTATGGCTATGGCAGCAGTTTTCTATAGACCATTTTTATTCTTAAACAAATTATGTGTTTTTCCTTGGTGTGTGCCACACCTTTTGAGGGCAAGACAGGATTGTAAGAGGGACTATCTAACAAATGCAACCAATGTAACTTGGTTTCTTGTACAATGAATCCCTAACAATAATAAAAAAAATGTATTTTTAACCATTTATTAACACACACAGAAATTTAAAGGGTTACCAGAACAGAAACAAAGATTGTTGGTAAAAATTTTATGGTAAAAACATATTGTTGGGAAAATGGGCACGTGAAAATACACGGACATTTTATATTTGTATCAGAAAATGAAAAACATCCAGGATGTCTGCATTGAGAGGCTTCAGGAAGCTGGGGAAACCCATTTCCTGACCCCTGGTTTCTGGAGGAAGAGTCAGAGCCAGGCTTTGCTCAAAACCTTGGCATAGGTCCCAGGCTTGCCTTCCCTCCCACCAGCCCAGCGGCCTCTGCTTCAATCCTGCAGTTTCAGCTCAATCATTAGCCCTTCCTCTGACCCTCATCCCTGACCTAGACATGATCATCTCTCATGACCCTTTCAGCACCCAAATGCCACTGACTGTGTTTGACTGAGGTCAACTCTCCTTATAGTTTCCTTCATGGCAAAATTCTTTTTCATTCATTTCATATTCCTGCACTTAAACCAGTATCTTGCATTTAGCAGTGCTTTAAAAACATATTAAATGAGGCTGGGCACGGTGGCTCACGCCTGTAATCCTAGCATTTTGGGAGGCTGAGGTCAGAGGATCAGTTGAGACCAAGAGTTCTGGAGCCCAGCATGGGGAGGAGAGAGACCCTGTCTCTACAAAAAGTAGAAAAAATTAGCTGGGCATGGTAGTGCACCCCTATAGTTCCTGCTACTTAGGAAGTGGAGGCAGGAGGATGGCTTGAGTCAGGAGTTTGATGTTGTGTGAACTGTAATCACACCACTATACTCTAGCCTGGGAGACAGGGCAAGGGTCTGTGTCAACAAAACAAAACAACCACATATTAAATCAACAAATAAAAGAGCAAGGCTCTGTGCCAACAAAACAAAACAACCACATATTAAATCAACAAAGGTAAAAGAAAATAAAATGCTATAACATTGATCTTGGCACCCGATATAAATTAGGCTCTTGATAGAAGGTAGCTCTAATTATGATGACATCCAATTTTATAACTAAGTTATGAAATGTATTAAGGCTATGCACGAAATTTCTCAACTAGTGTCTAAAATACAACTTTATGTGAAGAAGTACAATCTTCTGGAGCAATTTTTTTTTTAAATATATTTATTTTTTCAGTTTTTGGTTGGGGCTGGGTTTGAACCCACCACTTCCAGCATACGGGGCCAGCGCCCTACCCCTTTGAGCCACAGGCGCCGCCCTGGAGCAAATTTTTTAAAATTGCCAAATGATAAAAGCCTAAATGCATAGCAGAATTTCTCTTGTATTTTACACTTTCCAGAATATGCTGCTGAACGCATTTCTTTTCCAAAATAAATTAATTTTTCTTTCCTTGTTATTAAAATATTTATGTTAATTATAATAATTTTAAAGTAGACAAGACAATGTCTGGCTTTATAATCCAGAGATAACTGTGTTAATATATACATTTTGTTTTCTTTTTCAAAATAGTTGCTATTTATTCATTTATTTATTTAGCAAATATTTATAAGTATAAGCCAGGACTATGCTTATACTGTGCATTCCGTGATTATGTAGAGAACATAACTTTGCATTCAATTGTTCGGTTAAAATAATAATAACCATTCACCAATATTATTCAGAAATCTTTGTAAATATAGTTGTGCTTTTTTAAAAACCAGGTATCCTGTGGTTACTATTTTGGACAACCATGAATTCTATAACACCGCAATTATATTTTGTATGTTTAGGATGCTTTGTTTTGGAAAGATTTCTGGATGTAGATTTACTGGGAGGAAAACAATGAACATTTCAAGACTTTTGATATATTTACCAATTTGCTTTCCAAAATGAGGTACAGATTAACTGAATTGAGAGACAGAAACAGAAAAAATTAGAAGCATGTAGAAGATGTTACTAGCTAGAGAATGTAGAAAAAAAACAGTAGAAAATGTAGACCTCGATATTAAAGCTTGAATGACAGAAGAGTGAGTGAGGAGGTGATGTACTATCCAACTTGGTCTGTCAAATACTTGACATTCATCTGGGGTTGCCAGCTTGTCTAGAGGTTTTGACCATGCCCAGAGAGAGCAGCAAGTGTCTGCTGGAGGCGCCTTGTTCCTAATCCAGTGTCTCCTAAAAGCACAGGACCTTGGTAATTTAAGCAAGATATCTCTTTGGTATGCCCGGAGGCACCTAAAACCATGACAAAGTGAGGAGACCAGTATAGCAGATTGTGCACACACAGGGGTTTCATGTAACGAGTATAACCAAGCTTTCTTTAAAGGCTTAGAATTTCTTTCATGTTCAATATACTTTTATTTTTTTTTTTAATTTTTAGATAGGAGGAACTCCAGGCTGCAGCAAACTAGCCGTGGAATCCTGTATTGTCTTGTCTTGAAGGAAATTAGCCAGGAAATTGATTCACATTTAGCCATACCATTCCAGAAATGCCTTAAGATAATATAAGGAACTAAAACTTTCTGAGAGTAATTTTGGCCAAGAGAAACTTCAGAGGTAGAAGTTTCTACCCATAGACTTCAGAGGTAGAAGAGGCAGACATTGAGGGCATGTTTCAATTTAATTATGTTATTTTTCTGTCTCTGTTCTGCTTGATATGTGAAAAAGCACACATTCAGGAAGTCTAGGTGACTTCAGTGATGTTTTAAGATTTTCCTTACAATTGGCAACTAAGTGTAAAGCTCAGAAATTTGGCTATGATTAAAATTTATAAGCCATAAATGGCATGGATTATAAACAACAGAAACTTATTTTTCTCACAGTTCTTGGAGCTTAGACGTCCAAGTCAAGAGTTAGAATATTTACCTGTCTAATCTCTTGGAGCCTTTTCCAAGGCATGTTCATAGAGGCAAAGTGTTTAGCTAACTCTTATAAATTTCTCATTCATTCATAGACTGGTTACAAGTGTTACACCCACGAGGTCATGATTTCAATCCCCATGTAACATAGTTAATTTTACTTTTTTTCATAACCAGATAACCACATCCTCCATTACATTGATGTGTGTAAGGGGAGAGGTATAAGGTAGATCCTGAGAAGGAAGAAATGTGGAGGTGGAAACTTCTTTTATTGACTGCCTAGCACGTGCTATTCATTCCACAAGAAAGACCCAATAACTGTAACAATAGATCACTCTCCATAAATTCATCACTGGTGTGGGAGGAAAGAACTCCATCCATGGTGGAGCATATTTATGTGTATAAAAGAGTTCATTTCAAATTATGATATATAAAAATACTATATAAAAATAAAAGCATATTGTCATTAACTTTTGTAATTCTTATCTAGCATATTCATTTATTCATCAATAAATATTTACAAAGGGCCCATTATGTGCCAAAGTTCATGCATGAAAGGTTAATTTCTTTCTTTTATCTAGAAAGGGTTATGAGACACAACCTTTAGTAAATCATAAAACCAATTGCCTTAGTTTATGTGGGCTGCTATAACAAAATACCATAAATGTCATGGCTTATCAACAACAGAAATGTATTTTTCTCACAGTTCTAGGAGCTTAGAAGTCCAAGGTGGCAGCAGAGTTGGTGCCTGGTGGGGCTGCCGTCCTCCCATGGTGGAAAGAGCAAACAAGTTCCTTTGGGTCCCTTTTATAAGGACACTTATTCCATTCATGAGGGCTGAGATTTCATGACTTAGTCACTTCCACAAAGCCCATCTCCGGATACCATTACCTTGAGTATTAGGTTTTAAAATATAAATTTTTTGGGGGGTGGGGGGGGAAACACAAATTTTTAGACCATAGCACCAACTGGAACTTTGGTAGATAATCACAACTAGGAATGACTTGGCTGTGTCAATATATTGGTTGCTTGGTCAGGGAGCAACTACTACTGGTGTATTTGCAATCTATACCAGGTAGATGGTTGCCTGGGAATAGATGAGGCCAAGTAAAGTTAAAGAGAATGAAAAGAAACTTGGGTTGTATATGAGAACTTAGAGAAACTAGCATTCCAGAACATTAGAGGAGAAGCTATTTCAGATGATATAGAAGGAACAATGGAAAAGTAATCACTCTTCCTCTTTCAATCAAACCCAGAGTTTGCTATATTAGAAATGGAGGCCAGCTAGACCAAACCAAAGATTTGACTTTCCTTGGGGACTGTTTCTGCCATTGAGTTCTCATTGAATCTAGCACATATGACATGTTAATCCCTGCAGCATGGCTGAAATAAGGCTTCTATATTTCTATAAGACATCTCCAAATTCAAGGGCACCTTCTTTCAACCTCTTCCTCAATCAATCATAATAACATGATGGGTGATGTTCATTAAGACCACTTTGTTAAAATGCAACCATGAGTACACAGAATGAAATAAATGGTAAAACATATGCTACATGTTAAACTATCAGAGACACAAGGAAAATAAATATACTTCTTGGAAGTATATTAATTTTATTCTGTTCTGAAAGTAAAACATGATTATTATAACAAAGTTCAGGCAAGTTTCAGAATTTCAGAGACAAAAATGACATTCAGAACACACACAGTTGGCTCTTTTTGTCTCCCAGTTTCTGAATGGAATGACAAAACAATATAATTGTGAAAATTGTGCAGATTACTGATGAAGAGAGAAGGGACCCTTCACTTTCTGGAGAGGCAAGTCTCAGTGGATTTCTTGCATTACTGTACCTCTTAAAAGCAGAAGAACTGACCACATTTACTCTGGATATTCTTTTTAAGAATGTTTGTATAGCAACCAATCTAGGATGAAAGAGACAGTATCTCCCTACTGAATAAACTGCAAGCACCATGAAAGATTCAGGTTCCCTAAGTATGGTGTTCCTCTCCTACAAAAGGAGTCACCTGGTCTTCTTTCTGTCACTCTGAGATTTGAGAGTTGGAGAATCAGTACAAGATAAAGCTGATGCTGTAGTTGCCATTATTGGTGTTATAAAGTTCTTTGTCTCTGATCCAGGAATCTCATGTCTTCTGTCAGCATCCATGAAGCTGCTGACCTACAAGTACAGTAAAATCACACAGCTTTTGTAATTCTTGACAGTGTTGCTGATATAGATAGAATACCAATAGAGACATGGCTTTCTAGAAAAGCTAGTAGCTAGAGTTTGCATGAGAATGGGTTCCCTGTATCCTGCTGGCTCGTGGGAGAGCAACAGGAACTCCAGAAAACTTTGAGAGATTCCAGACAGAAGGGACCATTTCTTAGCTTACCAGCATTTAACTTGGGACTCTAGAAGCCTCATAGAAAAGTTCCATGTCTATGTGTACAATGGCGAGGCAATGGTTGGGGAAGTGGTGAGCAGGTCAGTAGGCCTGAAAGTAGCTCTTCAGCATGACATGGGCTGATGAGGGGGCCCTGTTGTTCAGGAAATGACTGAGCATGGAAATCCCAACAAGTGTCCAACCAGCTAGATTCAGCCATGCCGCAGCAGGAACCAAGTGTGAGGACAACAGATAAACCACTGGGAAACTCAGGTCCCTTCCGGGGGACAAGAGAAGCAAGAAAAGGGCAACTTTCAATACACAATTGCCTGACTTTGTACTTAAAACCAAAAGTGAGAGTGGTACTGAGTTGAAGTGGGGATTTAGGAGCTAAATTAGATTTCATTATAGACAAGAAGATGAAGTTAGACTTTTAAACACCTGCAATGCAAGGTTTAAACCTGCTATCTCTTAAACACATTCCATTCTTAATCCCGTCTCCTGCTGCCTATCTTGCCCCTTTCTCTGTGGTGCCTTCAGTCTGTGTCCACCAGCTGCTCTGGATTAGTCATTCCCCTGTGATTCATTGCCCTGCTCATGGAAGAATTCTTTCCTTGATCCACTGTGCTCTTAAACTACCACTGTGTTTCTTATCTCTCCTATCTAAATTTCCCATAAACAAACTCAGTGTATTTTACTTATTTGATTAATTCCTGTTCATTCCTCAGAGTCATTATCATTTGGCTTTAGTCATCATTATCCCAACAGAGTTGACCTTATAAGTTCACACACATGTGCGCGCACACAAACATGCACACACACACTACTCTTTCTATTCCCTCATCTCTCTGATATTTGCCAATGTTGACCAAGCTGTTACTTTCCTTCTAGAAAATTCTCCTCTTTATAATTCCTTTGTGTTCTACTTTCTCTTAGGTTAAGATTTTACTGTTCCTCACTTTTGGTAGCCCTGGTTAATTTATTCCAGACACTGAAGCTTCCCTTTTGGGTTTGCTTGTTCAATTTGGATGTTAGATTGAATTCTGCCTGCTTACTTTTAAAGGTAAAGAAACAAATCGATGCAGCAAAGCCTAGCTGGTGGATGAAATACACTGTCGCCATGCTAGAGAGCTGCTGCCTGGAACCCTTTCTATGCAGTGGGGAAACACTAATTCACTGCAGTGATTTGTGCTATCTGGCAGAGACAATCTGATTTATGTTGCATGCATTTGCATAAGTGAGTCTTGCTTTTCTTTTTCCTGCTGAACATTCTCAAAAGAAAGATTACCCAGCCTTTGAGAAGCTGGATGTCAGAAGCCTGGGCTGGGTTGACCATCTGACATTGGAGAGGGTTGATCTGTAATTAACCGTGGTAATGACGGTAGCAGGGCACATTAGACTGTTGACATGGAGAGAGCTAGGCCTTTGCTTGCTCCACAGAGAGGCCATATTTTGGGATCCTTCCTCACTTTTGCAGAAATACTACATATATAAGGTTGCTGAAAACTTAACCAACTGAAGACCTCTGTGCTCTCTGATTTAGAAAGGGCATTGCTATAATGTGATTTCCGTTTGCTTTTTCTTTTTCTTTTTACTTATGTTTAACATTCCAAGTAAAAACAAATACTTGTTCATTGAAATAACTTTTTTTTTTTTTGAGACAGAGTCGCACTCTGTCACCCTGGTAGAGTGCCATGGCATCATAGGTCACAGCAACCTCAAACTCTTGGGCTCAAGCAATCTTCTTGCCTCAGCCTCCTAAGTAGCTAGGACTATAGGCACCTTCCACGATGCCTGGCTAGTTTTTCAATCTTTCTTTCTTTCTTTCTTTCTTTCTTTCTTTCTTTCTTTCTTTCTTTCTTTCTTTCTTTCTTTCTTTCTTTCTTTCTTTCTTTCTTTCTTTCTTTCTTTCTTTCTTTCTTTCTTTCTTTCTTTCTTTCTTTCTTTCTTTCTTTCTTTCTTTCTTTCTCTTTCTTTCTTTCTTTCTTTCTTTCTTTCTTTCTTTCTTTCTTTCTTTCTTTCTTTCTTTCTTTCTTTCTTTCTTTCTTTCTTTCTTTCTTTCTTTCTTCTTTCTTTCTTTTCTCTCTCTCTCTCTCTCTCTTTCTTCCTTTTTTAGTAGAGACGGGGTCTAGCTCTTGCTCAGGCTAGTCTCAAACTCCTGAGCTCAAGTAATCCACCTGCCTCAGCCTCCCAGAGTGCTAGGTATGAGCCACTGCATGTGGCTTTTCACCGAAATCGCTTTAAAAGATGTTTCCTTAAAACCCTGTCTGGGAGGCTGAGGTGGGCCTAAGATCAGGAGTTTGAGACCCTGTCTCTACTAAAAATAGAAGAACCAACCAGGCAACATGGCAGCAACTGTAGCCCCAGCTACTTGGGAGGCTGAGACAACAGGATCTCTCAAGCCCAAGAGTTTGAGGTTGCTGTGAGCTGTGACTCCATGCACTCTACCCAGGGCACAGAGTGAGACTCTGTCTCAAAAGCACCCCCCAAACAAAAAATACCTCACCAAAACCCAGAAAAAAACAAAAAACCCTATAGGTAAACCTTGTGGCTACCATATAGAGATGTGGTTACCAGATGCAAGTACATGGGGCTAGTGGACAAAACTCCCAAAGGAAAAACCCAAAAGGACCAAAAAAAAAAAAAAAAACCCCAAAGGGCCACCACTTGGTGGACCCAAAGGCTTGTTTATACCCATCTCAGAGTAGTTTGAGATGAGATGTTCTCTCCAGGACCTTTTGTGCTTTGCACAAATTTCTCAGACTCAGATTTTAGTGTTTACCTTTTGATAGTGAGACCAAGTACCTGTTGATTAACAAGGTACTGAGAAAAGAATTTAAATTGCACAGGATGCAGTAGGTCCTCTGAGCTGCTATCTTATTTACTACCTTTTGCGCCCCCCCCAAGAAATAGTTGGTGATAGTAGTAGTTAGATACCACCATGTAACAAACCACCCCAAATCTCAGTGACCTGAAATAATAAGGATTCCTTATTACTCATGAGTCTATGGGCCAACTGGGCAGTTCTGCTGATTTGTACTGGGCTTGTTTATGTATCTGTGGTCTGTGGGTGAGGTGGCTGAGGGCGAGGTGGGCTAGGTTAGCTTTAGTGGTAAGCATGGCTGTTGGCTGGGTGTCATCGGGAGCCACAAGGTGAAGGAACTCCTTGTTTCTCATTAATAATTCAGGCTGGTTAGCCATTCCAGCATGATTGTTAGAATCTTGAGAGATTCCAACAATGAGAGTAGAAGTGACTCAACATCATTCCCACCTCATTCTATTGATAAGTGTCCAGGCCAGTCCAGACCCAAGGAATAGAAAAGTACACTCTATTTCTTGATGGGAAGAACCACAAAGTCACATTGCAAAGGAGGTGGGGGATGGATATAAGGAAGGGAGAACAAATTAAGGAAAAGTTTTCAATCAATATATTAAAGTATTATTTCTAAAAGTTTTGAAAAGTTTTCAATCAATATATTAAACTATTATTTCTAATAGTTTATTATTATTTAATAAACTTTGCAAATAGACTTGCCCAAGCACTGTACACCCAGGGGTGTAACTGAGTATTCAGTGTCACTGCAAGATTCTGGTAACATGAGAATAAAAAGCCATGTCCACAGTGTTGCAGAATAATATTGTATAAACCTGGCTTTTATGTTAAACCAGAGTCTTCATGGAAAGAAGTGAAGATTATGGTGTGCTTTCTGAAAATAAGAATTGATAAAATTGCCTTTACTTGAAATAGTTTTTCCTTTATGTAAATAAACTCTGGTCATTTTTCACACAAACAGTCTATTAGCTGGGAGGTAACCTAGAGGTTATCTAGTTTAGTGCTTTTCAAGCCTGCTCAGTTCTGTGAAAACTAAAGCCCCTTTCATTTGGGAAGAGGTGTGGGAGAAGGGGCAGAAGATCTGGGATGAGAGGTCTTTGGGAAGGTCTAGGTCAGAGCTCTTGGTGCTCTACCTGAATCTGACTCCAGGAGACCAGCGTGTCTTTTCCTACGTTGTATATTGGGCTCTGATATAAAATTTCACTAAAAGTATTTACACGTTTCTAAAAATGTTGGTACTCAACAATTAATAAACAAACAACCCAAATAAATTATGAGCAAAGCACTTGAATAGACATTTCCACAAAGAAATACAAATGGTCAATAAGCACACGAGAAGATGCTCAACATCACTAATCGCTAGGGAAATGAAAACCACAGCCACAGTGAGAAGCCACCTGATACTCATTAGGATGGCTGCTATTGAAAACACTGCTCTAATTTTCATTTTTTTCCTTCTGTTTCTTGGGATTCAATTTGCTCTTCTTTTTCTAGTTTCCTAAGGCAGAATATTAGATGACTGATTTTTAGATCCTTCTTATTTTCAAAATACGCATTCAATGCTATAAGTTTGTCTCTAGCAAACCTCCCTCCTCCCTTCCCATTCCCCCTCCTCCCTCCTTAATCTTGGGCCATAGTTGTGATCTATTCTTCATATGAAAGTGTGAGTGATCATAAATTGGTTTCATAATGGTACCGAGTACATTGGATATTTTTCTTCCATTCTTGAGATACTTTACTAAGTAGGATATGTTCCAGCTCCATCCATGTAAATGTAAAAGAGGTAAAGTCTCCATATTTTTTAAGGCTGCATAATATTCCATGGTGTACATATATCACAATTTATTAATCCATTCATGGGTCGATGGGCACTTGGGCTTCTCCCATGACTTGGCTACTACAAATTGAGCTGCAATGAACAATCTGGTGTGAATATCTTCGTTATAAAGTGATTTTTGGTTTTTTGGATATACACTTAATAGAGGAATTGCAGGATCAAATGGCTGGTCTTCTTTTAGATCCCTGAGTATTCTCCATACTTCTTTCCAAAAGGGACATATTAGCTTGCACTCCCACCAGAAGTGCAGAAGTGTTCCCTTTTCTCCACATCCACGTCAACATCTATAGTTTTGAGATTTTTGTTATGTGAGCCATTCTTACAGGAGTTAGATGCTATCACAAAGTGGTTTTGATTAGCATTTCTCTGATGATTAAAGATGATGAGAATTTTTACATATGTCTGTAGGCCATGCACCTATCTTCTTCAGAGAAGCTTCTGTTCAAGTCCCTTGCCCACAATGAAGTAGGATCACTTGTTCTTTTCTTTTTTTTTTTTTTTTATTGTTGGGGATTCATTGAGGGTACAATAAGCCAGGTTACACGGATTGCAAATGTTAGGTAAAGTCCCTCTTGCAATCATGTCTTGCCCCCATAAAGTGTGACACACACCAAGGCCCCACCCCCTCCCTCTGTCCCTCTTTCTTCTTCCCCCCCATAACCTTAATTGTCATTAATTGTCCTCATATCAAAATTGAGTACATAGGATTCATGCTTCTCCATTCTTGTGACGCTTTACTAAGAATAATGTCCTCCACGTCCATCCAGGTTAATATGAAGGATGTAAAGTCTCCATTTTTTTTAATGGCTGAATAGTATTCCATGGTATACATATACCACAGCTTGTTAATCCATTCCTGGGTTGGTGGGCATTTAGGCTGTTTCCATATTTTGGCGATTATAAATTGAGCTGCAATAAACAGTCTAGTACAAGTGTCCTTATAATAAAAGGATTTTTTTGCTTCTGGGTAGATGCCCAGTAATGGGATTGCAGGATCAAATGGGAGGTCTACCTTGAATGCTTTGAGGTTTCTCCATACTTCCATCCAGAAAGGTTGTACTAGTTTGCAGTCCCACCAGCAGTGTAAAAGTGTTCCCTTCTCTCCACATCCACGCCAGCATCTGCAGTTTTGAGATTTTGTGATGTGGGCCATTCTCACTGGGGTTAGATGATATCTCAGGGTTGTTTTGATTTGCATTTCTCTAATATATAGAGATGATGAACATTTTTTCATGTGTTTGTTAGCCATTTGTCTGTCATCTTTAGAGAAAGTTCTATTCATGTCTCTTGTCCTTTGATATATGGGATTGTTGGCTTTTTTCATGTGGATTAATTTGAGTTCTCAATATATCCTAGATATCAAGCTTTTGTCTGATTGAAAATATGCAAATATCCTTTCCCATTGTGTGGGTTGTCTCTTTGCTTTGGTTATTGTCTCCATAGCTGTACAGAAGCTTTTGAGTTTAATGAAGTCCCATTTGTTTATTTTTGTTGTTGTTGCAATTGCTGTGGCAGTCTTCTTCATGAAGTCTTTCCCCAGGCCAATCTCTTCCAATGTTTTTCCTATGCTTTCTTTGAGGATTTTTATTGTTTCATGCCTTAAATTTAAGTCCTTTATCCATCTTGAATCAATTTTTGTGAGTGGGGAAAGGTGTGGGTCCAGTTTCAGTCTTTTACATGTAGACATCCAGTTCTCCCAACACCATTTATTGAATAGGGAGTCTTTCCCCCAAGGTATGTTCTTGTTTGGTCTATCGAAGATTAGGTGGTTGTAAGATGTTAGTTTCATTTCTTAGTTTTCTATTTGATTCCAAGTGTCTATGTCTCTCTTTTTGTGCCAGTACCATGCTGCCTTGACCACTATGGCTTTGTAGTACAGACTAAAATCTGGTATGCTGATGCCCTCAGCTTTATTTTTATTACTCAGACTGCCTTAGCTATATGGGTTTTTTTCTGGTTCCATACAAAACACAGAATCATTTCTTCCAAATCTTGAAAGTACGATGTTGGTATTTTGATAGGAATGGCATTGAATAGGTAGATTGCTTTGGGAAGTATAGACATTTTAACAATGTTGATTCTTCCCATCCATGAGCATGGTGTGTTCTTCCATTTGTTAATATCCTCTGCTATTTCCTTTCTGAGGATTTCATAGTTTTCTTTATAGAGGTCCTTCACCTCCTTCGTTAGGTATATTCCTAGGTATTTCATTTTCTTTGAAACTATGGTGAAGAGAGTTGTGTCCTTAATTAGCTTCTCATCTTGACTGTTATTGGTGTATACAAAGGCTACTGACTTGTGGACATTGATTTTATATCCTGAAACATTACTGTATTTTTTGATGACTTCTAGGAGTCTTGTGGTTGAGTCTTTGGGGTTCTCTAAGTATAAGATCATGTTGTCAGCATAGAGGAAGGGTTTGACCTCCTCTGCTCCCATTTGGATTCCATTTATTTCCTTGTCTTGCCTAATTGTATTGGCTAGAACTTCCAGCACTATGTTGAATAGTAAAGGTGACAGAGGACAACCTTGTCTGGTTCCAGTTCTAAGAGGAAAAGCTTTGAGTTTTACTCCATTCAGTAAAATATTGGCCGTGGGTTTGTCATAGATAGCTTCAATCAGTTTTAGAAATGTGCCACCTATGCCTATACTCTTCAGTGTTCTAATTAGAAAAGGATGCTGGATTTTATCAAATGCTTTTTCTGCATCTATTGAGAGGATCATGTGATCTTTATTTTTGCCTCTGTTAATATGGTGGATAACGTTTATGGACTTGCGTATGTTAAACCAGCCTTGCATCCCTGGGATGAAGCCTACTTGATCATGATGAATGACGTTTTTGATGATAAGCTGTAATCTATTGGCTAGGATTTTGTTGAGAATTTTTGCATCTATGTTCATGAGTGAGATTGATCTGAAATTCTCCTTTTTGTTTGGGTCTTTTCCTGGTTTTGGTATCAGGTTGATGTTTGCTTCATAGAATGTGTTGGGGAAGATTCCTTCTTCCTCAATTTTTTGGAATAATTTCTGCAGTACAGGAATAAGCTCTTCCTTGAAGGTTTGATAGAATTCTGGAGTGAAGCCATCTGGACCAGGGCATTTTTTGGTTGGAAGCTTTTTTATTGTTTCTTTGATCTCAGTGCTTGAAATTGGTCTGTTCAGGAGCTCTATTTCTTCCTGGCTGAGTCTAGGGAGAGGGTGTGATTCCAAATAATGATCCATTTCCTTCACATTGTCAAATTTCTGGGCATAGAGTTTCTGGTAGTATTCAGAGATGATCTCTTGTATCTCTGTGGGATCAGTTGTTATTTCCCCTTTATCATTTCTGATTGAGGTTACTAGAGATTTTACTTTTCTATTCCTCGTTAGTCTGGCCAATGGTTTATCTATTTTATTCATTTTTTCAAAAAACCAACTCCTCGTTTCATTAATTTTCTGAATGATTCTTTTGTTTTCAATTTCATTGATACCTGATTTGATTTTGGATATTTCTTTTCTTCTACTGAGTTTAGGCTTAGATTGTTCTTCTTTTTCCAATTCCATAAGATGGCTTGTGAGATTGTTGATGCGCTCTCTTTCTGTTTTTCGAATGTAGGCATCTAAAGCGATGAATTTTCCTCTCAAAACTGCTTTTACAGTATCCCACAGGTTTTGATAGCTTGTGTCTTCATTGTTGTCATGCTCAAGGAAGTTAATGATTTCCTGTTTTATTTCTTCCTGCACCTATCTGTTATTCAACAGAAGATTATTTAATTTCCATGCCTTTGGATGGGGTCAAGCATTTTTGTTAGAGGTGAGTTCCACCTTTAGTGCCTTATGGTCTGAGAAGACACAAGGTAAAATTTCAATTCTTTTGATTCTGTTGATATTTGTTTTGTGTCCCAGGATATGATCAATTTTGGAGAATGTTCCATGGGGTGATGAGAAGAATGTATATTCTTTATGGTTGAGGTGGAGTGTTATATATGCGTCTATCAAGCACAGTTGTTGTAGGGTCTCATTTAAATCTCTTATATCTTTGTTTAATTTCTGTTTAGAGGATCTGTCCAGCTCTGTAAGAGGAGTGTTAAAGTCCCCTGTTATTATGGTATTATCAGATATCATATTGCTCAGACTGAGTAATGTCTGTTTCAAGAATCTGGGAGTAGGGCAGTGCCTGTGGCTCAAAGGAGTAGGGCACTGGCCCCATATGCTGGAGGTGGTGGGTTCAAATCCAGCCCAAGCCAAAAACTGCAGAAAAAAAAAAAAGAATCTGGGAGTATTTAAATTGGGTGCATAAATATTTAGAATTGAAATGTCTTCTTGTTGTATTTTTCCCTTGACGAATATAAAGTGACCATCTTTGCCTTTTTTGACTTTAGTTGCTTTAAATCCACATGTATCTGAAAACAAGATTGCAACTCCTCTTTTCTTCTGAATTCCATTTGCCTGAAAAATTGTCTTCCAACCCTTGACTCGGAGCTTTAATTTGTCTTTTGAAGCCAGGTATGTTTCTTGCAGACAGCAAATAGATGGCTTGTGTTTTTTAATCCAGTCAGCCAATCTATGTCTCTTCAGTGGGGAATTCAAGCCATTAACATTTATTGAGATAATTGATAAGTGTGGTAGTATTCTATTCATCTTATTTTGTGAGAGTCCATTGCTTATTTTTATCTTTTGCATCAGTGTGGAGGTTAGGTTCTGTCCTTTAATTTCTGAGTTCTTACTTTGCTGCTGATCCATTGTGGTGGTCAGTGTGCAGAACAGGTTGAAGTATTTCCTTTAGAGCTGGTCTTGTTGTGGCAAATTTCCTCAATGTTTGTATATCTGTAAATGATGTGATTTCTACGTTAATTTTAAAGCTTACCTTAGCAGGGTACAGAATTCTGGGCTGGAAATTGTTCTGTTTAAGTAGATTAAAGGTAGATGACCATTGTCTTCTTGCTTGGAAAGTTTCATTAGAGAAGTCTGCGGTCACTCTGATGGATTTGCCCCTGTAGGTCAACTGGCGCTTATTCCTGGCTGCTTGCAGAATCGTTTCTTTTGTCTTGACTTTGGACAGGTTCATCACAATGTGTCTTGGAAAAGCTCTGTTAGAGTTGAGGCGACCTGCGGTCCGATATCCCTCTGAAAGCGGTGTGTCAGAATCTTTGGTGATATTTGGGAAATTTTCTTTTATAATATTCTCTAGTATGGCTTCCATTCCTCTGGGTATTCTTCTTCCCCTTCTGGAATTCCTATAATTCGTATATTGGAACGCTTCATAAAGTCCCATAATTTTGACAGTGAATGTTCTGCTTTCTCTCTCTTCTTTTCTGCCTCTTTTACTATCTGAGTTATCTCAAGAACTTTGTCTTCCACCTCTGAAATTCTGTCTTCTGCATGGTCTAACCTGTTGCTGATTCTTTCCATTACATCTTTAGATTCTCTAATTGACTGTTTCAGTTCCTTCAGCTCTGCTATATTTATATTTTATATTCTTTGTATCATTCATCTCTTATTTGATTCTGTTTTTGGATTTCCTTTTGGTTATTTTTCACTTTATTAGTAGTTTCCTTCATTGTTTCCATCATTTCTTTCATTGTTTTCAACATGTGTATTCTAAATTCCCTTTCTGTATTCCTAACATTTCTTTATAGTTGGAATCATCTGCAGTAGCTACCTCATGGTCCCTTGGCGGGGTTGTTCTGGACTTGTTCTTCATGTTGCCTGGAGATTCCTGCTGATTCTTCCTCATAAGTGATTTCTTTTATCTGTTTCCTTGCCCTAATTTTCCTTTCACTTGCTCTTGCTCTTTAAGTTCCCGTGCCTGTGGACTAAGGGTTACAGGACCAGAAGGGTGAGAAGTTTGCACAGCTAAAAAGGGATGAAAGAAAGGAGGACCAAGTGATAAGAAAAAAAAAAGAAAAATAGAGAAAGGAGAGGGGGTGGGTAAAAGGAACATTGACAAAAAGAAGAGAGGCACAGAAATAGGGAGACAGAGCAATATAGGTGTAGAGTAGGGTACTTTGACACAACCTTAAGAAAACCCCACCTTCTGGGGGTGCCCAGGTGTGTGGTTCCCTTGAGGTCAGCAGCTCTTTTCTAACCTGATCAGACACAGTACCCCACCTCCACCAAGTAGAGAGGAAAGACAAAAATGCTATAAATCAAACCAAGAGAAGCAAACAGAAAACTTTATGGGGTAAAATTGGGTGAAAAACCAAATAATAGCAGTAGAAACACTAGTAAAAATGAAGTTCTAGTTATTGAAAAAGGCAGCAATGGGAAATCATAATTAAACTAGACAAATTGAGAAAGAAAAAGGGTCCGTATGGAAAAGGTTGAAATTAGAAAACAAAACAACATTAACAACATGAAAATAAACAAAAAAAACACACAACCAAACCAGAAACGAAAACAAAACACAACCAAAAGCAAAGCAGTATGTATATGTTGTTGAATATTGTCTGGGCAACACGTAGTCTTCTGGGGTATGAGATGTTAATCACAGTTCTGATATGACTGGAGGCTGCTGATTTCTCAAATCCCAGTAGGTGGACACCCTAAATCTCTCTTCAGCCCACTTAAAAGGCACTTTGCACTTGTAAACTTGCTGAGCAGAAGCTTTCCCAGGAAAGTGCTTATCGCTGGAATCACTGCTGAAGTGGCTATCCACTTACCCAGTGTGCCAAAACCGGTCTCACTCTGCCCTTGATGGTTAGGGCTGCAAGGCGGCTCAGACCCCATCCTTGGGCTACTTGGTCGCTGGGTTACCAGCTCCCACCCGATTCTAAGTCTGCGACCCTGTGGGTGGAGCTTGCCGGGGCAAATGGCTCACAATGGCTCCCTGTGACCCACAGCCAAACACTATTAGCTCCGTCTGGCTCAGCGGGTCAGACTGGGGCCCTAGACAATGGCCAAAGTTCTCCGCACTCCCGCTCAGGCTCTCCCCAAGGCAGTTCAACTGAGTGCCAAGTCCAAAGACACCAAAACAGTTCACAGGTATGGCCTTTCTGGTTTGCAGTCTCGCTGCTACTGAACTTGCAGTTGTGGGCGGGTTTAGACAGATTGAACACACGTGACCACTTGCCGTTTTTCCACTGTTTTAGTCCTCCTCTTGGGATCCAGAAGTCTCTCGCTGACTCCCTGTATCCTCACAGGGGTGATGATAGGCAGATCCCACCAGCCAGAGATGCCTGGAGTCCTATCTCCCCAGACTCACGGTGCCCAGATGCAAGGAAGCTGTTACTCAGCCGCCATCTTACTCTGCCTCCTCCACTTGTTCTTTTCTTAATAAGTTTCAGTTCTCTGGATTCTGGTTATCAAAACTTTTTCAGAAGCATAACCTGCAAATATCCTCTCCCATTCTGAGGGCTGTCTGCTTGCTTTGCTTACTGTGTTCTTGGCAGTGCAGAAGCTTTTTAGTTTGATCAGATCCCAGTAATGTATTTTTGGTGTTGCTTCAATTGCCCAGGGGGTCCTCCTCATAAAGTATTCTCCCAGGGCAATTTCTTCAAGCGTTTCTCCTGTACTCTCTCCAGGAATCTTTATAGTTTCATGTCTTAAGTTTAAATATTTTATCCAGTGAGAGTCATTTTTTGTTAATGGTGAAAGGTGTGGGTCCAGTTTCAGTCTTCTACAAGTCGCCAACCAATTCTCCGAGCACCATTTGTGAAATAGGGAATCTTTCCCCTAATTTATATTTTTTGATGGGCTTATCAAAGATCAAATGATGATAAGTGTCCAGGTTCATGTCTTGGTTCTCAATTCTGTTCCATACACCTACCTCTCTATTTTTGTGCCAATGCCATGCTGCTTTGATCACTATAGATTTATAGTATAGTTCGAAGTCTGATAGCATGATTCCTCCCAATTTGTTCTTATTTCTGAGTAATGTCCTGGCTATTCGAGATCTTTTCTCATTCCATATAAAATGAAGTACTATTTTTTCCAGATCTTTAAAGTATAATGGTGGTGCTTTGATAGGGATTGCATTAAATTTGTATATTGCTTTGGGTAGTATGGACATTTTTAACAATGTTGATTCTCCCTGGCCATGAGCTTGGTATGTTTTTTCATTTATTAATGTCTTCAGCTATTTCTTTTCTCAGAGTTTCATAGTTGTCTTTATAGAGATCTTTCATGTCCTTTATTAGGTAAATTCTCAAATATTTTATCTTCTTTGGCACAACTGTAAAGGAAATAGAGTCCTTGACTTTTTTTGGCTTCACTATTATTGATATATATAAAAGCTACTGATTTGTGAGTATTGATTTTGTTATCCTGAGACACTACTGTATTCCTTGATCACTTCTAAGAGTTTTGTGGTTGAGTTCCTGGAGTTTTCCAGGTATAAAATCATATCATCCATAGTGTGAAAGTTTGATCTCCTCTGACTTTATTTGTATACCCTTGATTTCCTTCTCTTGCCTGATTGCAGTGGCTAAGACTTCCATTATAATGTTAAAAATCAGTGGAGACAATGGGCAACTTTGCCTGTTCCTGATCTGAGTGTAAATGTTTTCAATTTTACTCAATTCAATATGATATTGGCTATGGGTTTGCTGTAGATGGCCTCTATCAGTTTAAGAAATGTCCCTTCTATACATATTTTCTTAAGTGTTCTCATCATGAAAGGATGCTGGATATTGTCAAAAGCTTTTTCTGCATTTATTGAGAGAATCATATGGTCATTGTTTTTTAGTTTGTTTATGTGATGTATTATATTTATAGATTTACATATATTGATCCAACCTTGAGACCCCAGATAAAACCCACTCGGTCATGGTGTATAATTCATTTGAGGTGGATTCTGTTTTTCTTCCATTCTTGAGATATTTTACTAAGTAGGATATGTTCCAGCTCCATCCATGTAAATGTAAAAGAGGTAAAGTCTCCATCTTTTTTAAGGCTGCATAATATTCCATGGTGTACATATATCACAATTTATTAATCCATTCATGGGTTGATGGGCACTTGGGCTTCTTCCATGACTTGGCTGTTATGAATTGAGCTGCAATGAACAATCTGGTGCAAATATCTTTGTTATAAAGTCATTTGTCCATATGGATTCTGTTTGCTAGGATCTTATTGAATATTTTTGCATCTATGTTCATTAAAGATATTGGTCTACAGTTTTCTTTTCTTGTTGGGTCTTTTCCTGGTTTGGGGATCAGGGTGATATTTGCCTCATAGAATATGTTTGGGAAGTATTCCTTCTTTTTCGATGTTTTGGAAAAGGTTAAGTAATGTAGGTACTAGTTCCTCTTTAAAGGTTTGGTAGAATTCTGATGTGAAGCCATCTTGTCCCGAACTCATCTTCTCTGGGAGATTTCATAAAGTAGATTCTATTTCGGTACTTGATTTAGGTCTGTTCAGCATTTCCAATTCTTTGATTAAGACTAGGAAGTTGGCTTGCTTCCAAGTATTAAGTCAATTTCTTTTTAGATTTTCATATTTCTGAGAATAAAGTTTTTTGTAGTATTCATTAAGGATTTTTTAATTTCTGAGGAGTCTGTTGTTATTTCACCTTTGTCATTTCTGATTGATGATATTATGAACTTTTATTTTCTATCTTTGGTTAAGTTGGTCAAAGGTTTATCAATTTTGTTGAATTTTTCAAAAAACCAAGTTTTTGATTCATTGATCTTTTGAATAATTATTTTTTGATTTCATTTAATTCTGCTCTAATTTTAGTTATTTCTTTTCTTCTGCTGGATTTGGGGTTGGAATGTTCTTCCTTTTCTAGTTGCTTAAGATGTCCCATTACGTTATCGACTTCCTCTCTTTCTGTTCTCTTGAGGAAGGCTTGCAACGCTATAAATTTCCTTCTTAGGACTGCCTTTGTAATATCCCACAAGTTCTGATAATTCATGTCTTCATTGTTATTTTGTTCCAAAAATTTGGCAATTTCCTTCTTAGTCTCATCTATGATCCAGCTATCATTCAGCATAAGGTTATTTAGTTTCCATGTCTTTGTATGAGTATGCAGATACCTGTTATTGGTGAGTTCAACTTTTATTGTGTTATGATCCAAAAAAGCACAAGGAATAATTTCTATACTTTTAAATTTTCTGAGGTTAGACTTGTGACATAAGAAAGATGTGACCTCAGCAAGATGTGATCAATTTTGGAGGATGTTCCATGGGCCAATGAGGAAAATTTGTATTCAGTTTTGTTAGGATGAAATGTTCTGTAGATGTCTGTTAAATTCAATTGTTGTATGGTGACGTTTAAGTCCAAAATTTATTTGCTTATTTCTTTTTTTTTTTTTTTTTTTTTTTTACAAGGCTTGGGGATCTGTATTTTGTTGTTGTTGTTGTTGGGGATTCATTGAGGGTACAATAAGCCAGGTTACACTGATTGCATTTGTTAGGTAAAGTCCCTCTTGCAATCATGTCTTGCCCCCAGAAGGTGTGGCATGCACCAAGGCCCCGCCCACCTCCCTCGTTCCCTCTCTATGCTTTTCCTCCCCCCCCATAACCTAAATTGTCCTCATATCAAAATCGAGTAGATAGGATTCATGCTTCTCCATTCTTGTGATGCTTTACTAAGAATAATGTCTTCCACTTCCATCCAGGTTAATACGAAGGATGTAAAGTCTCCATTTTTTAAAATAGCTGAATAGTATTCCATGGTATACATATACCACAGCTTGTTAATCCATTCCTGGGTTGGTGGGCATTTAGGCTGTTTCCACATTTTGGCAATTGTAAATTGAGCTGCAATAAACAGTCTAGTACAAGTGTCCTTATAATAAGAGGATATTTTTCCTTCTGGGTAGATGCCCAGTAATGGGATTGCAGGATCAAATGGGAGGTCTTTGAGGTTTCTCCATTCTTCCTTCCAGAAAGGTTGTACTAGTTTGCAGTCCCACCAGCAGTGTAAAAGTGTTCCCTTCTCTCCACATCCACGCCAGCATCTGCAGTTTTGAGATTTTGTGATGTGGGCCATTCTCACTGGGGTTAGATGGTATCTCAGGGTGGTTTTGATTTGCATTTCTCTAATATATAGGGATGATGAACATTTTTCATATGTTTGTTTATCCATTCGTCTGTCGTCTTTAAAGAAGGTTCTATTCATGTCTCTTGCCCATTGATATATGGGATTGTTGGCTTTTTTCACATGGATTAATTTGAGTTCTCTATAGATCCTAGTTATCAAGCTTTTGTCTGATTCAAAATATGCAAATATCCTTTCCCATTGTGTAGGTTGTTTCTTTGCTTTGGTTGTTGTCTCCTTAGCTGTACAGAAGCTTTTCAGTTTAATGAAGTCCCATTTGCTTATTTTTGTTGTTGCAATTGCCATGGCAGTCTTCTTCATGAAGTCTTTCCCCAGGCCAATCTCTTCCAATGTTTTTCCTATGCTTTCTTTGAGGATTTTTATTGTTTCATGCCTTAAATTTAAGTCCTTTATCCATCTTGAATCAATTTTTGTGAGTGGGGAAAGTGTGGGTCCAGTTTCAGTCTTTTACATGTAGACATCCAGTTCTCCCAACACCACTTATTGAATAGGGAGTCTTTCCCCCCAAGGTATGTTCTTGTTTGGTCTATTGAAGATTAGGTGGTTGTAAGATGTTAGTTTCATTTCTTGGTTTTCTATTTGATTCCAAGTATCTATGTCTCTCTTTTTGTGCCAGTACCATGCTGTCTTGACCACTATGGCTTTGTAGTACAGACTGAATTCTGGTATGCTGATGCCCTCAGCTTTATTTTTATTACTAAGAACTGCCTTAGCTATACGGGGTTTTTTCTGGTTCCATACAAAACGCAGAATCATTTTTTCTAAATCTGAAAGTACAATGTTGGTATTTTGATAGGAATGACATTGAATATGTAGATTGCTTTTGGAAGTATAGACATTTTAACAATGTTGATTCTGCCCATCCATGAGCATGGTGTGTTCTTCCATTTGTTAAAATCCTCTGCTATTTCCTTTCTGAGGATTTCATAATTTTCTTTATAGAGGTCCTTCACCTCCTTCGTTAGGTATATTCCTAGGTATTTCATTTTCTTTGAAACTATGGTGAAGGGAGTTGTGTCCTTCATTAGCTTCTCATCTTGACTGTTATTGGCGTATACAAAGGCTACTGACTTGTGGACATTGATTTTATATCCTGAAACATTACTGTACTTTTTGATGACTTCTAGGAGTCTTGTGGTTGAGTCTTTGGGATTTTCTAAGTATAAGATCATGTCATCAGCAAAGAGGGAGAGTTTGACCTCCTCTGCTCCCATTTGGATTCCCTTTATTTCCTTATCTTGCCTAATTGTATTGGCTAGAACTTCCAGCACTATGTTGAATAGTAAAGGTGACAGAGGACAACCTTGTCTGGTTCCAGTTTTAAGAGGAAAGCTTTCAGTTTTACTCCATTGAGTAAAATATTAGCTGTGGGTTTGTCATAGATAGCTTCAATCAGTTTTAGAAATGTGCCACCTATGCCTATACTCTTCAGTGTTCTAATTAGAAAAGGATGCTGGATTTTATCAAATGCTTTTTCTGTATCTATTGAGAAGATCATACGACCTTTATTTTTGTCTCTGTTAATCTGGTGGATAATGTTTATGGACTTGCGTATGTTAAACCGGCCTTGTATCCCTGGGATGAAACCTATTTGATCATGATGTACAACTTTTTTGATGAGAAGTTGTGATCTATTGGCTAGGATTTTGTTGAGAATTTTTGCATCTATATTCATGAGTGAGATTGGTCTGAATTTTTCCTTTTTGTTTGGGTCTTTTCCTGTTTTTGTATCAGGGTGATGTTTGCTTCATAGAATGTGTTGGGGAAGATTCCTTGTTCCTTAATTTTTTGGAATCGTTTCTGCAGTACAGGAATAAGTTCTTCCTTGAAGGTTTGATAGAATTTTGGTGTGAAGCCATCTGGACCAGGGCATTTTTTGGTTGGAATTTTTTTTATTGTTTCTTTAATCTCAGTGCTTGAAATTGGTCTGTTCAGAAGCTCTGTGTCTTCCTCGCTAAGTCTAGAGAGAGGGTGTGATTCCAAATATTGATCCATTTTCTACACATTGTCAAATTTCTGGGCATAAAGTTTCTGGTAGTATTCAGAGATGATCTCTTATATCTCTGTGGGATCAGTTGTTAATTCCCCTTTATCATTTCTGATTGTGGTTACTAGAGATTTTACTTTGCTATTTCTAGTTAGTCTGGCCAATGGTTTATCTATTTTTTTTTTCAAAACACCAACTCCTTGTTTCATTAATTTTCTGAATGATTCTTTTGTTTTCAATTTCATTGATCTTTTTTGATTTTGTATATTTCTTTTCTTCTACTGAATTTGGGCTTAGATTTTTCTTCTTTTTCCAAGTCCCTAAGATGGCTTGTGAGTTTGTTGATGTGCTCTTTTTATGTTTTTCAAATGTTGGCATCTAAAGCGATAATTTTTTCTCTCAAAACTGCTTTTGCAGTATCCCACAGGTTTTGGTAGCTTGTGTCTTCGTTGTTGTTATGCTCAGGGAAGTTAATGATTTCCTGTTTTATTTCTTCCTGCACCCATCTGTTATTCAACAGAAGATTGTTTAATTTCCATGTCTTTGTGTGGGGTCGAACGTTTTCATTAGAGTTGAGTTCCACCTTTAGTGCCTTATGGTTTGAGAAGATAGAAGGTAAAATTTCAATTCTTTTGATTCTGTTGCTCAGACTGAGTAAGGTCTGTTTCAAGAATCTGGGAGCATTTAAATTGGGTGCATAAATATGTAGAATTGAAACGTCTTCTTGTTGTATTTTTCCCTTGACCAATATAAAGTGACCATCTTTGTCTTTTTTGACTTTAGTTGCTTTAAGTCCACATGTATCTGAAAATAAGATTGCAACTCCTCTTTTATTCTGAATTCCATTTGCCTGAAAAATTGTCTTCCAACCCTTGACTCGGAGTTTTAATTTGTCTTTTGAAGCCAGGTGTGTTTTTGCAGACGGAATATGGATGGCTTGTGTTTTTTAATCCAGTCAGCCAATCTATGTCTCTAGAGTGGGGAATTCAAGCTATTAACATTTATTGAGATAATTGATAAGTGTTGTAGTATTCTATTTTTCTTATTTTGTGAGAGTCCATTGCTTAGTTTTATCTTTTGCATCAGTGTGGAGGTTAGGTTCTGTCCTTTAATTTCTGAGTTCTTACTTTGTTGTTGATCCATTGTGGTGGAACAGGTTGAAGTATTTCCTTTAGAGCTGGTCATGTTGTGGTGAATTTCCTCAATGTTTGTATATCCGTAAATGATTTGATTTGTTTGTCAATTTTAACGCTTACCTTAGCAGGGTACAGAATTCTGGGTTGCAAATTGTTCTGTTTAAGTAGATTAAAGGTAGATGACCATTGTCTTCTTGCTTGGAAAGTTTCATTAGAGAAGTCTGCGGTCACTCTGACGGATTCGCCCCTGTAGGTCAACTGGCACTTACTCCTGGCAGCTTGCAGAATCTTTTCTTTTGTCTTGACTTTGGACAGGTTCATCACAATGTGTCTTGGAGAAGCTCAGTTAGAATTGAGGCGACCTGGGGTCCGCTATCCCTCTGAAAGCAGTGTGTCAGAATCTTTGGTGATATTTGGGTAATTTCCTTTTATAATATTCTCTAATATGGCTTCCATTCCTCTGGGGTATTCTTCTTCCCCTTCTGGAATTCCTATAATTCGTATGTTGGAACGCTTCATAAAGTCCCATAATTCTGACAGTGAACATTCTGCTTTCTCTCTCTTCTTTTCTGCCTCTTTTACTATCTGAGTTATCTCAAGAACTTTGTCTTCTACCTCTGAAATTCTTTCTTCTGCATGGTCTAACCTGTTGCTCATACTTTCCATTGCATCTTTAAGTTCCCTAATTGACTGTTTCAGTTCCTTCAGCTCTGCTATATCCTTTCTATATTCTTCATATCTTTCATCTCTTATTTGATTCTGTTTTTGGATTTCCTTTTTGGTTATTTTCCACTTTATTAGCAGTTTCCTTCATTTCCTTCATTGTTTTCATAATGTGTATTCTAAATTCCCTTTCTTTCATTCCTAACCTTTCTTTATAGGTGGAATCCTCTGCAGTAGCTACCTCATCATCCCTTGGAGGGGTTGTTCTGGAGTGGTTCTTCATGTTGTCTGGAGTTTTCTGCTGATTCTTCCTCATGAGTTATTTCTTCTATCTGTTTCCTTACCCTTATTTTACTTTCACTTCCTTTTGCTCTTTAAGTTCTCGTGCCTGTGGACTAAGGTTTCGATGAGTCCTTTTGGTACAGGACCAGAAGGATGAGAAGGTTGAAGAGCAAGAAGGGATGAAAGAAAGAAGGAAAGAGCGAAAAGAAAATAGAGAAAGGAGAGGGGGTGGGTAAAAGGAATATTGACAAAAAGAAGAGAGGCACAGAAAGAGGGAGACAGAGCAATATAGGTGTACAGTAGGGCACTTTGACACAACCTTAAAAAAAAGCCCAACCTCTGGGGGTGCCAGGTTTGTTGGGTCCCTTGAGGTTAGCAGCTCTTTGCTAACCTGAGCAGACACAGTACCCCACGTCCACCAAGTAGCGAGGAAAGACAAAAATGCTATAAATCAAACCAAAACATCCAAACAGAAAACTTTACAGGATAAAATTGGGTGAAAAACTGAATAATAGGGGTAGAAACACTAGCAAAAATGAGGTTCTAGTTATTGAAAAAGGCAGCAATGGGAAATTGTATTTAAACTAGAAAAATTGAGAAAGAAAAAAACTGTACAGAAAAGGTTGAAATTAAAAAACAAAACAACAAGAACAACATCAAAATAAACAAAAAACAAACATGCAAAAAGAAAAAACCAACCAAAAACAAAGCAGTGTATATATCTTGTTGAATACTGTCTGGGCAACAGGTGGTCTTTTGGGGTATGAGATGTTAATCACAATGCTGATACGACTGGAGGCCTCCACTGATTTCTCAATCCCCACAGGGTAGACACCCTAAATATCTCTTTAGCCCTCTTAAAAGGCACTTTGAACTTCTAAACTTGCTAAGCAGAAGTTTTTCCAGGAAAGTGCTTGTCGCTGGAATCACTGCTGAAGTGGCTATCCACTTACCCAGTGTGCCAAAACTGGTCTCACGCTGCCCCTGGGGTTAGGGCTGTAAGGCGGCTCAATCCTCACCTTTAGGCTGCTCAGTCACTAGGTTACTAGCTCCTGCCCAATCCTTGTTCTGTAACCCTGAGGGCAAACCTTGCTGGGGCAATCTCTCCCAATGGCTCCCTGCAGCCCACAGCCAAACACTATTAGCTCTGTGTGGCTCAGCAGCTCAGTCTTGGGCCCTAGACAACACCCAATGTTCTCCGCACTCCTGCTCAAGCTCTCCCCAAGGCAGTTAAACTGAGTGCCAAGTCCAAAAACACCAAAATAGTTCACAGGTAAGGCCTTTCCGGTTTGCAGTCTCACTGCTACTGTACTTACAGTTGTCGGTAGGATTAGGCTGATTGAACACATGTGACCACTTTCCAGTTTTCCCCTGTTTTTGTCCTCCTCTTGAGGTCCAGAAGTCTCTTGCTGACTCCCTGTATCCTCAAAGGGATGATTATACACAGATCCCACCAGCCAGAGATGCCTGAGTCTTATTTCCCCAGACTCATGGGGCCCAGATGCAAGGAAGCTATTACTCGGCCGCCATCTTGCTCTCTCTCTCTCTGCTTAGTTTCTTTCTTTTTTTTTTTTGTAGAGACAGAGTCTCACTTTATGGCCCTCGGTAGAGTGCCGTGGCCTCACCCAGCTCACAGCAACCTCCAACTCCTGGGCTTAAGTGATTCTCTTGCCTCAGCCTCCCGAGTAGCTGAGACTACAGGTGCCCGCCACAATGCCCGGCTATTTTTTGGTTGCAGTTTGGCCGGGGCCAGGTTTGAACCCACCACCCTCGGTATATGGGGCCGGCACCCTACCGACTGAGCCACAGGTGCCGCCTCTGCTTAGTTTCTTATTGGAAGATCTATCCAACACTGTCAAACAGTTACTAAAATCTGTAAGTATTATGGTGCTGGAAGATATTTAATTGTTCATGTCTGTTATGGTCTTCCTTGTAAATTGAGGAGCATTTTGGTTGGGTGCAAAAATGTTAATAATTGATGTCTCATTATGTTGAGTGTTTCCCTTAACAAATATGAAGTGACCATCCTTGCTTTTCCTTGCTTTCGTTGGTTTAGACCATCCTCGTCTTTCCTTACTTTTGTTGGTTTAAAGCCCCTGCTTTTTTCTGATTTCCATTTGCCTGGATTACAGATGCCCATCCCTCTGCCCTGAGTCTATATTTACCCTTTAAGGTAAGATGAGATTCTCGTATGCAGCAGATGTCTGGCCTGAGGTTTTGTATCCAGTCAGCCAACATGTGCCTCTTAAGAGGACAGTTTAAGCCGTTGGCATTAATTGAGAGTATTGATAAACCTGGTAGTATTTTGGGTGTCAAGTTTTTCAAAAGTCTACTGGATATTTTTAATCTTTTCACCACTGTGGAAATTGGGTTTTGGTCCAGAAATACAGAGTGAGTTTACTTTGGTGGTAGGGCATTATGCTGGTCATTATGGAAGATGGATCTGAGGATATCCTGAAGAGCTGGTTTGGTTATGGCGAATTTCTTCAATGTGTGTTTGTCATTAAAGTATTTAACTTTTCTATCATAAATGAAGCTCAATTTAGCTGGATACAGGATCCTAGGATGAAAGTTGTTTTGTTTTAGGAGATTGAAGGTCAAACTCCTGGGCTCAAGTGATCCTCCTGCCTCAGCCTCTTGAGTACCAGGGACTAGAGTTGCACACCATCATGCCTGGATAATTTATATTTTGTATAGAAACAGGGTCTCACTCTTTCTCAGGCTGGTCTTAAACACGTGAGTTCAAGCAATCCTCCTGCCTCAGCCATTTACTTTTAACATATATGTATTTTTATATTTGAAGTGAGTTTTTTGTAGACAACATATAGTTGGGTATTGATTATTTTATCCTCCTGTGATGCCTGTCTTTTAATTGGTCCATTTAGCCCACTGACATTCAAAGTGATTATTAATATAGTTGGATTAATATCTACTTTGCTTTTATTAAGCTGGCAATATAACTTCCAGATAGTTCCACATTAATTAATACCTATAGATCAGCCTAGATCTGCCTGCTATTCCACAATATGGATGTACCACAATTGATCAGTTCTGTGATGATAGGCATTGAGGTTGTTGAATCTTTTGTCATTGTATCTTTCTTTTACCATCAGATTCTGGTCTTGATTTACTGTGAATGGTCTCTCTGACCTTAGGCCAGTTCCATCACCTTTCCAGGCTTCAGTATCCCTACTAAAGTGAGTAGATAAAATGAGATGATGATGCTTTCTGCTCTGAAATCCTATGATCCTTAGGCTTAGATTGTGCCAGTGGCTAATCTTCTTTTCAGCCTCAGGATCAGAGTCAAAGAAGAGTTCCTTTTCTGATGTTGAATAAAACCTTCTCTTCCCCAGGCCTCCACTGAGAGCTCAGTCTACTCAAAGGCCAATCATTTTCTTTCAGGAGTAGAGATACGAGAAGTCGATCTTTTAACATCCCAAGGGCCATGTGAGGTGGCTTTGCACTGGGCTGGAAATCTTTCTGTAAGGGGTATTTGCTTTAGCTGCAGGAACTGATACTGAATAGTTTCACACAGCCCAACTACTATTTGCATAAAATGTTCCCATAAGGCAGGGCATTGTGCCTTTTTTGCAAAGAAGAAAAAATGCATTAAGAAGGGCCTCACAATGATGGGAAAATGGTTGTTAACATTTCTGCCTGACTGATAATCTCTGATGTTACCCTTGGGAAGCCCCAGCTTTCAGAATGATTTATTTGTCAGGGTTTGGAGTTTTTTTACTTACATAATGGGTTATCTCCGCAAATGTAGCAATTGACAGTGGAAGGATGTTTTCAGGGGATATTGTTTTTTTCTGATTTCTAAGGTGAAGTTTTCATTTCAAAGAAAGAATAAAAAGGGACAAAGAATTAGTTGGCTTTTTGAGGTTCATTTTTGTTGTTCTTTACACATTCTTTTTTCTTCCTGCCAAATTCTGAAATTGAATGTTTTGCCCTTGGGGTGAAGCTGAGGGTGAGGTTTTTCTGACATTTCCTGTGATACCCTTGGTTTTATATTTCTTTGGTGTACAGAAACTTTGCAGTGATATTATTAGAGAATTCATGAGAAGATATCTTGCCAAGAGGCCAGAGCTCAGTCTATTTTGCAGCACACAGCAGGGATTGAGTGGGAGATGCCAAATAGTCAGAACTTCAGGGTTCCTTTCCGAGGGAGAATACAGGAGACAATCTGAATTAGCTATCTGCTACCATTTTGTTCTTGCATTTGAAAATCATATAACTTTGGTTAAGATCACCACACAGAATAACTTTCTTTCTTCTGACTTCCCCAAATCCCTCATTGTTAGGAGATAAATATCACAATTTAGTGCCTGAACTTTTTAGTCTGGGGTTCAAGTTAATGACTTTCAGTGCTAATTGTGGCCTCTAATGAGTTACTGCAATTGTATGCGGTCTCTGTGTGGATGAAGGTCCATTTACTACTCAAGAGGTATGTATTTATTGCCAGCCTCAAAATAGGACCTCTGAGGCATACGGTTTCTTCTCTTACCACATTTACAATATAAGAGAAAGAAGAAAAATTAGCAGTATAGGATAGATCTTAAGTCTGTTTTTAATTAAGTTCCAAGAAGGTAAAAGAAGTAGTTATATAGGGTGCCCATAAAGTTTGTGTGCAATTACAAATTTACAACTATTTAAAATTGCACATGAATTTTATGGATACCTTGTATATGCTAAGGGTGATATCAAAGATAATCTGAGTCAAGAAGAAGCCAAAATTCACAATTATGCTAGTAAAGGAACCTTATATTTTTGGCCTCAAAAAATGTGACATAACCTGGTAGACAGCTCAGAGTTTGAATTTCAATAACTCCATTGACAACACTAGAACCTGAACTTGTCCCACATGTGAAAGATTTTCACTCTAGTAGGAAAGAAAAATGACTAAAATGACCTCTATCCAAGGGAGGAGGAAGAATTCTTAATTGAAGAAAAATTCCTTGGGGGACCTTTCATATTCTTTAGGATAGCAATTTTTGCAGCCTCTTTCTGATTTACCATAAAATGGCATTTTAGGACAAGGCTTTGGCTCAGAAAATACAATCAGAATCTCTCCTGCTGCAAGAAATGTAATTACAGGGGGCTTTACATTGACAGCGGCTGACAAGATTTCAACCAGCACATTAGAAAATCAATGACAAATATATTTTTCAACATCAGGGAGTTGTGATGGGCTTCCCTTAATTGACAGCCAGGGAGAATCATGTAACTACTTGTAGTTTCCTAATAATAGTTTATGTAATTTCTTTACAGGCTAAATACATGGTTTCTCACCTCCCTCTGCCTTCCCTCTGCCAACTCTCTGTAGAGGAGATTAAATTTGATTTTGGTTCTTATCACACCATCTTGCAGAAGAATTCAAATGCATCATTCTGATGTTGAATAAAAAAATCCTTACTCAAGAGTAGGAAGATGGAAGATGGAATTAAGTATGGTCCCCATATGGTTAAGCCCCTCTGCTGATTCAGAGAGGACTTACTTTTAAAGTTTCTCTCTCTATACTTTAAAAGACTAATAGGAGAGATCAGTCACCATTCCTATGTGGGTGTATGCACATATTTCTTTGTGTGTATATTCTAAATGAAAACACAACTTTGTAACTGGCCTCATGAGTTTTTAAAAAGCATTTTATAAGCGGTTCAATTGGTTCTTAAGAGTAAAATGTATGATTCTACTTCATTTCATTTTTTTATTGAACTTTATGAAGCTACTATTTTGTAAGCTAAAAAACTATTGAATGTTAGTGATTTTATAAGGATCAACAAAATACAACAGCTAAAAGTCCAGCGGCGGCTTGGGTATTGTGATTTCCATAGCTCTGACAATGACCCATAACCTTAAAACTAGCTAAAACCATTTTCTCCATAATTAAAAAAATATATAATAGATAGTTAATAATACCGCAATTTGAAATAAAGTAGAAAGGGCCAATATCAGTGCCATTCCTTGTAGCTGAAGGAGGCCAGCAGGCAGATCAAGGCGGTGGCAGGTGGCAGGGGAAGGACATCTAAGGCAGGCTTGACAACCTCATGACATCTACCTTTCTGGCAGATCATGTTTCCAGGGTATCTCAAAGTACTAGCTGAGAAGGGATTCCCACATCTACATAGATCCATTGGTTCCTCATTGACTTTGCTGGGAAGAGGCTGTATTGTTCCTCATCCAAACTTGCAGTGACCTTTAGGGCTGAAATTGAGAGACTGAATATGCAGACAATGGCCAGACAACATAGAAAAACAGAACCCTGACCTGCGGCCTGCACTACCTGCCCAGGAAACCAGCCTCCTAATCTATAATAACCAGCGCAGAGGTCAGCCTGCTGTAAATCAGATTTGCAGGAAGCCAGATTGCAATCTCTAGTAACAACCCTGGAAACCAAACAGTAACTTTTGTGTCATTTGGCCCCAAATATTCAGGACTTGATTAATAACTCACAGTTTCCCTAATTTGTGCTCTCGCTTTCAATTTAGGACCCACCAGAGAAAGCCAAATACCCTAACCAACCAGAGAAAGCCTTCCCGTCCTTTGCTTGTCCTCTCTGCCAGAGGGCAAGCAATGCTGGCTGGCTCTCTTGCTATAGCAAGCTCTGAATAGTCTGCTTTTCTCATTTGGTTCATTTATTTCCACAAGGAACTGCACCTTCCACTCATGGTTCTGAACACTTATCCCTTGTCTTAAAAGTCACTGCTTCCATCAGCTTCTTTGTCCAGTCCGCTGGCGTGGAAGTTTGGATCCCCTCAGGGCCACTGTACTTGGGCCAGGGAGGTGGAGCACTGCCTCGGAGCTGTTTGCCTACCTGCCTCGGAGCTGTTTGCCTTTCTCTGCCTGCCCTGACGTTGGCTCTTGTGCCAAGGCTGAGGCAGGGGAAGCCGAGAAATCTCCTTTTACTTTAAGATGTCTCTAAATAACTCCGGCTCCAACAAAATTAGATAGAAGAGGTGGTGGAGTGGTGGGTGGAGGGACAACCCTGCTTGCTGTCCCTTTTGACCCTGGTCTCCTCCCCAAACCCTGAATTGCCTTCAGGCTTTTTCTCCTTCTGTCTGGTCCTCTTCACCTGTGGCAGCTCCCTTCTTTGTCCAGACATTGTCCACACAATGGAAGAAATTTCCTCTGGTTCATTGGTAGATGACTAGCTGAGGCCTGAATCCCGTTGGCCTGAATCCTCATCAGCGGCCCACCCGCCCAACCTCTCCATGAGCAAGCCTGGTGCAGCAGGCCACCACCAGAATTCGGTTCTCACTGTGTGACCTGGCCTGTTCTGATTGGCTGATGCCTCATCTATTCTAATTGCCTGGTGTGCCTAGAGTATTGTGATTGGCTGATGCCTGGACTGATCTGATTGGCTGGTGCCAGGACTGTTCTGATTGGCCAGTGCCTACACAGTGCTGGTTGTGGAATGATTGAAATCTCACACCTATCTGGCTGTCTTTGGTTGCCTAAACGAGAAGGTAAGGTGCACAGAAATGCAGATGAGAATACATATGGATGTTTTTAAAACTATTACTCCCTTTGTAAGCAGAACTCCCTTCCTAAGCGAACTTACTCTGAGGCTAGGTGAAGAGTGCAGAGTCATGCTTTCTGCTTGCCAGCACGCAGCATTGTGCTTAAGGTCCAGGATCTTGGAATCAGACAAGGCTGCCCTGGTTCCTGGCTCTGCCACTGACCAACAGGATAACTTTGGATCGTATTGACCTCTTGTGTCCTAATGTGTAAAGCAGAGCTAATGGCGCTTGAGTAGAGTCATGTGTGGATTTAACAAGATGATGCATAAAATACTAAATGCAGTGCCTGGTACCTAGAGTAGCTGCTGTTGGCATTATTTAAAAGAGCAATTTCTTCCAGGATTTTGAATTTTATCAGAATTCTATAAATCTGTGTTGTAGGGCACATGAAAACATTAAGCAACCTTTTGGATTTAGTTTAACAGCGAGAGATGGGGTGTCCTTATCAAGGTTCATTGCTGTAAATCTGAGAGATGGACTCGGCGCACATAGGCAGAAGGGGATTTTCATACTTGCTTTCTCAGTGGGGGCTGTATTGCCCAGAGAAGGGGTGAAAATTGGTTTTCAGGAACAAACAAATGCTTAGACATTACAAGGCGTGTAGCCCTCCACAGAGCCACAGTATATAAGCACATATATGGAATATCTCTGGTATCATAATAACATTTCATTGGAGGGGATGGGGGATTCAGAATGATTGGGGGGGAGTCTATAAAAGCATTCGAGAAACACTGGAGGAAGTAGACAGTTCTTAGAATCTATGTGTCTACGCCCAGGCTCAGATCAGAGGACAGCCGGCTACCGGCACAGGCCAAGCTACAAAAGTAGCTTGGTTAGAACACTTCTTACTGCCACTGGGCACTAGATGCCCCAGCACCAGGGCAGGGAACACATTCCTGTTGTTTTGTTTTATTTACCCCAACCTCAGAGTCCTAGATCCCCACGTCACACCATGACATATTCCATGATAGATTCCCCATATGCACTCGGATGGCAGGCAGGAACAATGACACTGGCCTCTAGATGAGTCACTGCCAGCACTGTGATTCCAGGGTACGTTTGAGCCTCAACTACGGCACTAACTTTTGTAGCTATTTGTTTAATGTCATCTGTTTTTTGAGTTGGGTTTTCATTAGCCCCGCATCACAGTTACCACCTTCCCATTTTCAGGCAAGTGTATAAACACACACACACACACACACACATATATTTTGAGACCGAGTCTCACTATGTTGCCATTGGTACAGTGCCATGGTGTCACAGCTCACAGCAACCTCAAACTCTTGGGCTTAAGTGATTCTCTTGCCTCAGCCTCCCAGGTAGCTGGGACTACAGGCACCCACCACAATGCCCGGTTATTTTTTAGTTGTAGTTGTCATTGTTGTTTAGCAGGCCTGGGTTGGGTTCGAACCTGCCAGCTTTGGTATATGTGGCTGGCTCCCTAGCCACTGAGCTACAGGTGTCAAGCCTGGGCAAGTGTATATTTTATCTTCTAACCTTTGACTTGTCCTTCAAGAGATAAGTGGAGATTCCATTCATTCCTTTTAGGCTTTCCCTTTCCCTCCAAGGGGAAGGGGTTACATCCTTGGTTCCTAAGCCCTTTCTAACTGCTGGCTTAGGATATTTCTTGACTGATCCTCTTCTACCCAATTTTCATATTATTCCCAGGGCCACCCTTCATCAGCTGTGCCCAGATTCTCTAAATCTATGATTTAAAAAGTCTGTGATTGTTTTAAAACCAGGTTAGGGTGGAGTGGGTAGTTGGGACCAGGGATAAGCAGAGGTCAGCTGATGGCTCTGGAAAAAGGCTTTGTGGCTGCCATCATCAAGATTGCCGGATGTGCTTCTTGGAGAGAGCTCATTGTCTCATCTGGTATTTGTACACAGCACTAGTGTTTCAAGTTTCATATACATTATCTTATTTGGCAGTAACTACACTGTGATGGGAACCTTATTATGATATCTGTTTTCCAAAGACATGTATGTACAGGAAGTACAAACTATCAAGATGTAAATGTTCAAAGAGAGAGTTAGAAAGAACTGGATCTTATTGTGCACTCTGAGACTGATCAAACTCTTTTGAATTGAGCCCTGGTGATAATTAGCTATCTCTGTCTTTCATAAGTTGAATGCTCTGTGGCTACAGAGCTGCTTGAAACGTTTCTCCCTCTATTCTTGGCTAGCTGGCTTTGACACAGTATTATTTATACTCGCAAAGTCTTGAAACAGTAGTGCCTCTGTCCCCCACCCACGTGAATCACTCCTCTCTGTGTGCGACCACTGAACCACACACGTGCCTCACATTCCGGCTTCCTTAGTATATGCCCAGTACCGGGTAAGTGGCTTTACATGGAAGATTTTGTTTCACTTGCACGGCAACCTCCTGACTGACTTACTACTATTATCTGGACTTTACAGATGTGAAAACTGAGACTATAAACAATCTAAAATTGTGCAGCTAAGAAAATGGCAGAGCTGGGATTCAAGTGTCCATCCGTCTGACATCTGTGCTTGACTTCTTGCTCTTTGTATCATATTTTGCCTCATATTAGCATCTAAACTCTTAAGGATGAGGCCCATGACTTCTTTGTTTTTTACTGAGGAATAGTGCCTGGAACATCACAGGCCCTCAGTAAATATTACTCATTGAATGAATGAATAAAAGGATGGATAGATGGAGCCTCTCAGAAAACTCAGTTAAGTATCAAGTGACTTTCATCGCTCAGCTCATAACTTTGAACTCTCTGATTTCCTGAGGGGTGAGACCGTTTTCTTCTGCCTGGGTGTGGTTGTGTTTTCCTACTGGTGTCTTGTTTTTTGTTCCTGTTGAGTAGAGACAAAATACTAGCTATCTATGTCATGAGGTTATTATGAAAAATTTGGAAGGCTCATAAGAATAAAAAAGGTCAAACAAATTATAGGCATTTAAAATATGTATCATCTACACGGGGTGGCTCATATAGAATGAGAGTTTTCTGGGCAATGCCTGTGGCTTGAGGAGTAGAGTGCTGGCCCCATATACCAGGGGTGGTGGGTTTAAGCCTGGCCCTGGCCAAAACTGCAAAAAAAAAAAATAATAAATAAATAAATAAAAATAAAAAGAGAGTTTTCTTTCTTGTGAATAGTCACATAAAATCAGGGAATCATTAGAGATTTGAATAAGATGGATAGAAAACTGATAAATATCATATTTTACATATTTTAAAAGTCTTTCTCATCTCAATTCTGCTTTAAAATAATAAGGTGTCAGATGTCTTAGTTTGCTTGAATGAGCCAATTTCATAGAAAAGGGGATTTTCTCTTCTTATTATAAGGTTTATCTGTTCGAACCCCTCCCTGGTTCAAAGTCTTCTCAGTTCCCTTGGTACCTAGAGGGTTGTGATTATTTAATTACCTAGATGATTAGTTCAATCTTTGTCTTAAAGAGTTTGCACCTTCTTGCAGAAAAAAAGAAACCATTAATTTCTTTAAGAATAATTCAAAGAATTTGTTCATAAGATACAGAAGTAAAAGGTAAAATCCTAAATGAATTTATGACATAATTTCAAATCAGAGAAATTCAAGGAGAAACTTGATTCTCGAGCTCCTGGATCAACCTTCTTCCAGTGGTATCTTCTTGAAATGAATTTCTTTCCTCTGTCTTCAGAGCAGGTGACTTACCTTTGCGAACTGGTTTCTTAGGGAATTGCTTCCAGCTGACTCTCAGGTTAACATTAAAAGCAAAAGAAGGGCTGGGACTTAAAAAAATGTGAGTGGCATAGACTGGAGGGAGAGTGATGGGTGTCTCTGCTTTCTACATTCCTTTAATGAGCAATTCTTAACCTTGGCTGCATGTTAGAATAACCTGCATATCTGGAATTCTGATCACACCGCTAGAGATTCTAATTTACTTTTAGTGGCCTATGATCTGGGAATTAAATTTTTACGAAGCACTCCAGGTGACTAAAATATAGCGCCAAGATTGAGAGTCATTGTAAAAGAATTTCATATAACATGGAACAATGGCAAATAAAGAAAGAAAGGGTGAGATCTATCCCTGTCTTGGCTACAGCAAAGCAGCCTCAAGTAGCAGTTCCCAATCTTTTTGGCATCAGGGACTGGTTTCCTGGAAGACAGGGTTTCCACAGTTGAAGTAACAGGGGACGCTTTCAAGATGATTCAAGCACGTTGCATCTCCACCTCAGATCATCAAGCATTGGATTCTCAGAAGAAGCACACAACCTAGATCTCTTGTGTGAGCAGTTTACAGTAGGGTTTGTGCTCTGATCTGCCAGGAGGCGGGGCTCGGATGGTGATGCCAGTAGCTGGGAGCGGCTATAAATACAGATGAAGTTTCTCTAACTTGCCTGTCACTCACCTCCTGTTGTGGGGCCTGATTCCTAACAGGCCATGCATGGACTGGTACTGGTCTGTGGCCAGGGGATGGGGGTGGCATATCCCTGCCACTGAATGTTTAGTTTAGACAGCAGCATCAGAATCATCTGGGAATTTGTTAAAATGCAGAATCCTAGCCCCAGACCTAGGAATCACAGGGCGCATTTTAACAAGATCCCCAAATGAGTCATCTGAGAGCTAATCCAAATAGCCACAGGGTGGGACAAAATAACCAGGGGTGGGGAAACATATGCTCTGGGCTTCCTACAAAGGTAGAGTCTGGCTCATGTGGGTATCACATTTAGCTGGAACATCGTAATGGATTTGTGTCCTGGGGCCTTCAAACCTAGATCCATCCCTATGTAATAATTCCTGTGTCTCTAAAAAACATGGCCACAATGTGGGTCTACCATACAAACTTATATATGTATATTTGTTTAGGAAATCAGAAACAGTGTATATACTATGTACAGTTTGGCATCGGTTTCTCAGTTATCATTAACATTTTTCTATGTTGTTAAATATTATTTGAAAGCATGATTTTTTAATTACTGTAAAATATTCTGTATTCTATAATTTGTTTATTTTTCTTTTCTTTTCTTTTTTTTTTTTTTTTTGGTTTTTGGCCAGGGCTAGGTTTGAACCCACCACCTCTGGCATATGGGACCGGCCCAGGATTCCCTGCATAATATTGCAAGTTTCTGCAGAGAGGCCAGACTCATCCCACTTCTTTAAACCAGGCAATGTCTACCTTTTCATACACTAGGACCTCTAAAAAAAATGTTAATGAAAAATTTATCCAGAAGTTCCAGTTTCAATAATAATGGGTCATATTTCATAGTTCAAGTTTAAGACTGTAATCTATTAAAGACTATTGACCCTGGACTCTTTTTAAGTATAAAATAGCCACAACCATTTGTTATTACCTTTTGCTTTTTGAGACAGAGTCTTACTCTATTGTCCTGGGTGGAATGCAATGGAATCATAGCTCATGCAACCTCAAACTCCTGGGTTCGAGCCATCTTCTTGTCTGAGCCTCCTGTGTAGCTGGAATTACAGGTGCCCACACAATATCCAGCAGCTAGTTTCTTCTATTTTGGGGAGAGATAGGGTCTCATTCTTGCTCAGGCTGGTCTTGAACTCTGGAGCTCAGGTGATCCAACCACCTCGGCCTCCCAGAGTGCTGGGATTAGGTGTGAGCCACTGTGCCTGGCCTGCCACAACCATTTTTTTTTTTTTTGAGACAGTCTCATTTTGTTGCCCTTGGTAGAGTGCTATGGCATCATAGCTCACAGCAATCTCCAACTCTTGGGCTCAAGCAATTCTTTTGCCTCAGCCTCCCAAGTAGCTGGGACTACAGGCGCCTGCCACAATGTCCGGCTATTTTCAGAGATGAGATCTTGCTCTGGCTCAGGCTGGTCTTGAACCTATGAGTTCAGGCAATCCACCCACCTTGGCCTCCCAGAGTGCTAGGATTACAGTCATGAGCCACTGCACCCAGCCTCCACAATCATTTTTAAAGGCTGATTTCTATACAGTTGATCTTATTTCTCCCAGAATATAGTAGGCGTGTTGTAGGGCTTTGAATCAAATCTAACTTCTGAGAAGGTGGTAAAATGCATTTGATTTGGATTTCTAAAGACTGATTTTTGTCTTCAATTTATAGATTAGTTGACAAAAGAGAGGAAACAGTTAAATCAATTATAGTTTAATATCAAATTACCCTCGTTATAGTAAAAGAAGAAAGTGATGACATGAGCTTGTACAGCTAAAAGCGGGGATGTGTTGTGACTTAATTTTCATTGTAGACACTGTCCAGCCACAGCGTGAAAGGAAGCTGTGCTTCACGTATCCACCTGACCCATGTGCATGCAGAAAGCCTGGTTCTTACCAAAACATGATGAATCAGGACCAAGCCACACAAATGGGCACTAAACTTGGCTTCTCACCACTGATAATAAACAGCAATGTAGTACTGAAGGCTGGGGAAACAACTTAAGACAATAGAAACAACTGTTCATCATGTATTTTCATGGCACTCTCAGGATTTCAGCCCACCAAGGCAATATGAATGTGTCAGAGTGATTCCTCTCCATCCGCCACGACCATGGTGCACTTTTTGTTCGTTGCTTGTTTACTTCAGTAGTGAAAATTTCAGTTTCCTTAGGAAATCACTAGAAACTTCGTTTCCTCTAAAAAGCAAATCTCAGAGCTTCAGATTTTATATTAAAATTTGTTTTAAATATAAGGGATTGACATTATATTGTGAGCTGAGTCAAAAATTATCGAAGAATAGGACTAGTAGGGCTATTTAAGATAAAGTTTCTGAGAACCATAGAAAACATCTTATTTCAGGACTTTGGAACACAAATAAGGCAGCCCAGGAGGAACATGAAGGCAGTCATTTTTTCCTTCCTTCCTTCCTTCCCGTCTCTCTCTCTCTCTCCTTTCCTCTCCTCTCCTCTCCCTTTCCCTCCCTCTTCCCCTTCCTTCTCTCTCTTTCTCTCTTTCTTTTACAGTATGCAATTAGCTCTTTACACTGAAGAACGGGTCACCATTTTAGGAAGTATAATAGAGATGAATATAGGAACAGTAAGAGACAGGTGCCAGATGGCAACATCCAGGCAGTCCTGTGATTTCCATTAACTTTTCAGAAGATTTGGGATCCCAAATACACATCTAGCAGTAATAGTCATATAGTTCTAAGAGAATAAGGAGAAATGCCCTGAGAAATGATATTGCACCAGAAATTGCCAACACATTAAGTATAAATTACATTATAATCCCTACTAAGCACCCCTGGTCATTGATCACTGCACAACATCATTCCCATGACCTCCAGGCTGCATTCAACTCCCGGAAACATTCCTGACTCCTCTAAAGACCTTGTGTCTGGGTCAGGAGACTAGGAAATAATCACCTTCTACCCAGAGAACAGGGGTGGGTCTGGTATTCACTGGATCAGCCTCTTGAAGCCCCAGGAAGAGAGAGAGGGTAATGTAGGCTCTGGATGTGAAGATGCCTAAGTCATGAGACTAGTTGGCCTGCTGAGTGAGCACCATCAGCTTAGAAAGAATCTTCAAATATGGCAGAGACAGTTCCCTGTGCAAATGAGACTTGGGCGTCCTGCTTGGAAAGCCAGAATCCAGAGAATCTCAGAAGAATATGTGGAAGTCCTAACATTGGTTTCATTTGGGCTAGTATTCTGCTCTCGGCTTTAGGTTACAAGAAATCTTCACAGACCATCATCAGGGACCTTCATGAACTCATAATTAGACATTTGTCACAAGATTGTGAAATTTATGCCTGGGACAAAATGGTGCTTCAGTTTCAGCCAAGTATTTTCCATCTGAACACACACTGAGTGATTTTGGGTGTCTTTTTTTGTTGTTGTTACCTGCAGAGGGAAATAGTTCAATAAAAGGATATTCCCAGTCAGAACTAGTGCCTCGAGTTCCTACCCATCCATGCTTCTGGCTCTGGGTTTTCACATAATACTGTCCACCAATATAAAATTGAATCAGTGAAGACTCAAATGCAAGACCTAAATTTGTTTCTTGTTTAAACCTCAAACTTTCACCTTCACTCCACTTGGCTTCTGGCTATATTATCCTCTGCCTGATGCATTATATTATTTTTGTGTGGCTTGCCCTCTTTGCCTGGCTTTGGTTTCTTCCCCACCTGGTAGTGACCTAGGGCTGGTTTTCAGTGGTGTCTAGTTCATAGCTATTGTGGGAGGAAGCACAAGTTAGGCACACGTAGTTCAGATGCCTCGCCCAGGTTTTACTACTTTCCACTGTATGCTGCTGTGGATACGGGGATAGGCTGTCTAATCCTATTCTCTATCCAGGGCTGGTGAGGGCTGGGAGTGGGCCAGTAAGTGGGCTGTGAGTTCCAGGAACAAGGATTGGACTGAATTGGATTGTACTCAGTGAAGGGACTGGATTATAGGACATCCAGGAGTGAGCAAAGCTGGGAAAGGACACCCACACCAAGGTGGCCAGAGATGGCACGGACGCTATTTTACAGAGCTGGTAACTAAGGCCAGACAATGGCAAAAGCTAGTTTCAGAAAATAAATGCGTATAAAGTACTTTAGGTAAATTGTTTTTTGTCTATGAGCACCCAGTAATTGGTAGCTGTGAAATTCAGGGTTAAAGTAATGAGTTCCGGATAGTTCTCCGTCCTTACGATCATGCTCCTTTGAAAAGCACACACACACGTACATACAGATACACACACAAAGGGTGCCAAAAAAGTATACACATTGTAAGAAAGGAAAAAAAAAACTGTATTGAAATTGTAATACTCAAGTCACATTTGATTTTGCAGCTAAGAGATGCAAGATACAATATACAAGATAAAAAATGTTATGAGTGTGTATTGAGTATTACAATTTTAATAAAGTGGTTTCCTTTCTTAAAATTGTGTAAGTTTTTTGGCACCCTCTGTGTGTGTGTATGTGGTGTCTGTTCTCCATGTCAGGATGTGGGGGGTTGAACACCAAGATTAAAACAAGCATTTTATGGTCAAATTGCTTAGATTTAAATTTCAGCTCTGCCCTTTGCCAGCTGCATGGCCTTGGGAGGCAAGCCTCTGAGTCTTGCTTTCTGAAATAATAGAACCTGCCTTCTAGGGCTATTATGAAGGTTCAGTGAAATACTTAGTGACAAGTGCTTAGCTCAGTGACAGCTATTATTATTTTTGGATATTTCTTGTCTCTACTCTTAAGTTTTTATTATGGATTCACCCTGACAATCTTCCCTCTTTCATATTAGTTAGATAACATATGTGAAATACCTGGCATGTTTCTGTGTAAATGTCATCAGCCATTATTATTATTATTATTTGTGACATGACTTGCTTCGCATCATATACTGAGTTCATGACAAAGCTAAGATTCAACACCAGGCTTTTGAAATCCCAGCCTAAAGAAGTTTCCATTTAAAGATGATGCCGAAATGCCGTTCACCTTTACTCAATGAGATTTTTTCCTGTGCGTGCTAATTTTAGATAGTATTTCATGGCAATTTCCAAAGGCTTTAGCTTTTCACCTCTAAAGTGTCTCTAGACCCCAGTGGAAACTCTCAAGAGCCACTTCTGATTCCAGGTTTGGAGTGTTCCCTTAAATATATTTATTGATTGCATTTCTTAATAGAAAAGGCCATTCTTTCACCACTTAATATTTTCACTTTAGCTCTAAGTCTCCAGAAGGTTTCAATTTGTTGAGGAACTAGTTCTGGGGGGGAGGGCTGGGTGCCAGAAAGGGATGAGTACTAACTGTGCTGTGGGCTGCAGCACCACCCGGATAGCAGCACCTGGAAACCGGGGTAGGAGAAGGATTTAGGGCTCTGCTTTTAAGAAATATCTCATCAGGTAAGAAATTCTTCAGGTTCCCGAATTTCTAAGCTACTCACTAATATCCGGCAGGCCTCCTGCTCTTGGGCTGTCTGATAAAGGCTGCCAAATCCAATTTACCAGGAGTGGCAGATTCCTAAAGCTGCAAATTGAAGAAGCCCAATGGTTAATATGAAATGAGAGGGGAATCTAGAGAGGTCAAATATATATATATATATACAATATATATACAATATTTTACAATATATATATATTTGTAAAATAAGGGAAACTTTTGAGAGTAGAAAGGGAACTCTTAAATATGCTTGTGACTTAGCTTTCAGAAATCATCAATGTAGTTTAGTATCAAAGAGAAAAACCATATGGCCATCTCAATAAAGGCAGGAAAAGCATTTGACCAAATTCAACATCCATATGATCAAAACCCTCACCAAATCAGTAATACAAAAAAATTCCCTCTGTCTTATAAAGGTCATATTAAAGAAAGTATATGGGTAACGTCATACTTAATGGAGACAGATTGAATACTTTCACCCTAAGATAAAAGACAAGGATGTCTGCTGTCACCACTTCCAGTCAATGCTGTATTAGAGGTCTTAGATAGTGCAATGAAGCCAGAAAAAAAAGAAGTCATAAAAACGAGGAAGAAAAAAATAAGACAATGATAACTGCAGGCAATTATTTATGTATAAAACTCTATGAAATCAAGAAAACAACTAGTTACTGAATCTAGTAAGATAGAGGGATACAAGATGAATGTACAAAAATTACTTGTATTTTTTTTCTTTTTTTTTTTAAGTTAAATCACAGCTGTGTACATTAATGCGATCATGGGGCACCATACACTGGTTTTATAAACAGTTTGACACATTTTCATCACACTGGTTAACATAGCCTTCCTGGCACTTTCTTAGTTATTGTGTTAAGACATTTATATTCTACATTTACTAAGTTTCACATGTACTCTTGTAAGATGCACCACAGGTGTAATCCCACCAATCACCCTCCCTCCATCCTCCCCCCTCCTTCTCCCCTCCCTTTCCCCCTTCCCCCTATTCTTAGGTTATAACTGGATATAGCTTTCATATGAAAGCCATGAATTAGTTTCATAGTAGGGCTGAGTACATTGGATACTTTTTCTTCCATTCTTGAGATACTTTACTAAGAAGAATATGTTCCAGCTCCATCCATGTAAACATGAAAGAGGTAAAGTCTCCATCTTTCTTTAAGGCTGCGTAATATTCCATGGTGTACATATATCACAATTTATTAATTCATTCGTGGATTCATGGGCACTTGGGTTTTTTCCATGACTTAGCAATTATGAATTGGGCTTCAATAAACATTCCGGTACAAATATCTTTGTTATAATGTGATTTTTTGGTCTTGTGGGTATATACCTAGTAGAGGAATTATAGGATTGAATGACAGATCTATTTTTAGATCTCTAAGTGTTCTCCAAACATCTTTCCAAGAGGAATGTATTAATTTGCATTCTCACCAGCAGTGTAGAAGTGTTCCCTTTTCTAATTATTTGTGTTTTTAAATGCAAATAATAGCAAACAGTTGGAAATAACTTAAAAAACAATTTCATTTACAATAGCATAAAAACAAAAAAAAACAGTTAGGAATAAATTAAAAAAATAGATCATTACCCTGAAAATTCCAAATTGCTGAGAAAAATTAAGTTAGGCTTACTAAAGAAGCATGTCATGCTTATGGTTTGAAAGACTCAATATTGTCAAGATGCCAGTTCTTCCCACGCTGATCAAAAATTCACTGCAAGTTCAATCAAAATCCCATTAAGCATTTTTTGGTAGAAATTGACAAGTGGATTTTAAAATGTGTACAGAATGTCAAAAGACCTAAAAAGATAAAAAATCATGAAAAAGGGAGACATACTAAAAGATTGATATTACCTAACTATTACTGTAAGTCGGGTATTGCTTATTTTATTTTATTTTTTTTTATTTATTTATTTATTTTTTTTTTTTGTAGAGACAGAGTCTCACTTTATGGCCCCCGGTAGAGTGCCGTGGCCTCACACAGCTCACAGCAACCTCCAACTCCTGGGCTCAAGCGATTCTCTTGCCTCAGCCTCCCAAGTAGCTGGGACTACAGGCGCCCGCCACAACGCCCGGCTATTTTTTGGTTGCAGTTTGGCCGAGGCCGGGCCTGAACCCGCCACCCTCGGTATATGGGGCCGGCGCCTTACCAACTGAGCCACAGGCGCCGCCCATTGCTTATTTTATACAAATACCTGTTTCATGTAGTAATCAAGAGATTGTGGTAATGGCGTAAGGCTAGATAAGTAGACAAATGGAGCATAACAGAAATTCAGAAATAGACCCACACTTTGGGGTCAGTTGATGTTTTTACTGTGGTTTTACCCATGGCATTAAGTACACTGGCCTTGGTGTGTGACCATCTCCACCATTCATTTCCAGAATTTTTCATAATCTCAAATTGAAACTCTGTGTCTGTTAAGCATTAATATCCCATTACCCCATTATGTAACTCTCTCATCTTACATAAACATTAACTCAAAATGGGATCACAGATTTAAATGTAGAACATAATCGTAAAATTTTAAAAAGAAAATGTAAGAGAAAATAACTAGGACGTAGGACTGGTGACAAGTTTTTAGATATGACACCAAAAGCAAGTTCCATAAAATAAAAAATTGATAAATTGAGGTTTATGATGATTAAAGACATTGGCCTTGTAAAAGACCCTATTAAGAAGATAAAAATATGAGCTATAGACTGGGAGAAGCTATTTCATAAAGGACTCATATTTAGAATATAGGAAGAATTCTCAAACCTCAACAGTAATAAATAACCAATTAGAAAATAGACAAAAGACATAAAGAGCCTTTTCACTGAAGAGAAGAAAAAGATATATAATACAAATGACAAACGTGCGATCACTAACCACCAGATGGATCAGGTCACCGTGCATCTATTAGAACTGCTACAAGGAAAAAAAGCAGTGACAAGTCTGTGGAGGATGTGAAGAAACTAGATTTCTCAGACATTTTTTTATAATGGCAATTTAACATGGCATAATCACTTTAAAAATCAACTTAGCTCTTTTTTTAGAAACTAAACGTGTGCTTACAATACTACCTAGCAATTGCATCCTGGGCATTTATCCAGGGGAAATGAAAACTTACGTTCACAAAACAAAACCCTCTTACATGATGTTGATCAAAGTTTTATTTGTATGGCCTGTAGCTAGAAATAACCAAAATGTCCTCCAGTCGGTTAGGTAGCCCGTGGTCTGTCTATGCCGTGGATGGTAGACTCAGGATGAACTGTTGATGCGTGCAACAACTTGGATGGATTTCAAGAGCATTATGCTGAATGAAAAAATCCAATTTCGAAAGGTCATATACTGTCTGATTTGATTTATGCAGACAGGATTTCAAGACAAGGATTTATAAAGATGGAGAACAAATGAATGGTTGCCAAGGGCGAGGGACGATAATCATGGCAGATGTGACTTTATAGGGATTGTGTGGGGATTTTTGTGGCAGTGACCTAGTTCCTTATCTTGACTGTGATGGTGGTTACAGGAATCTACACTTGGGATAGAGTAGCCTGGAACTCTGTATACACACAATACAGAGCCAATTTTCCGGTTTTGATAGTGGACTGCGGATGCAAGTACTGGATAAATGCGGGGAGGGAATCTTTCTGTACTATCTTGGCAACCTCCTGTGAGTCTATACTTCAAAATAAAAAGTTTTATTCTGCCTTTGGAAAGGCAAGATGAAGAAATTGAAAACTCAGGTCACAGAATGGGAGACAACAGTTTTAATGATTTAACATCTCATAGGGCACTAATGTCAAAAATTCTGTATCTCCATGATAAAGACAAACAATCCAATAAGAAAAACAGTCAGAATATTGAACACATACTTTACAAAAGAAGATTCGTAAATGACCAATATGCACGTGAAAAGATGCTTCACATCATTAATCACTAGAGACATGGAAATTAAAACTACAGTGAGATACCACTTTACACACACTGGAATAGCTAAAATTAAAAAGACTGACAATATCAATATTAGCTAAGATGTGGAGCAACTATAACTCTCCTATATTACTGGTAAGTGTATAAATTGAGACACTCACTTTGGAAAACTCTGTAGCAGCTTTTTTCTTTAAGTCAAACCTGCATTAACCCTGTGAGCCCATAGTTTTACTCTCACTAATACACATGTATACAGGAAAAATGAAAACTATGCCTACAAATAAACCATACAGGACTGTTCATAGCAGCTTTGTACACAATTTCCCCTAAATGGAAATGACCCATGTGTCCATCCATGTGACACTCAGCAATAAAAAGAAATAAACATGCAACAATATGGATGAATCTCAAATCATTATCTTTGGTAAAATAAGCCAAGCCCAAAAGAATACAAACGTTATGATTTCATTTACATGAAGTTTAAGACTGGAAGAAATAATTTATGGTGAGAGAAATCAGTATATGGTTACGTGTGTGTGTGTGTGTGTGTGTGTGTGTGTTTGGGGGAGCGTGGATAAGGGCATGAGAAACCTTCTGGGGGTATAGAAATTGCCTATGTTTTGACTGGGTTGTTACTTATATGATAGATATATTTGTCAAAACCTATTGAATTGTACACTTAAGAGCTATAACTGCTGGTGGGAATGCAAACTAATACGTTCTTTTTGGAAAGAAGTTTGGAGAACACTTAGGGAACTAAAAGTAGACCTACCGTTTGATCCTGTGATTCCTCTACTAGGTATATATCCAGATGACCAAAAATCATTTTACAGCAAAGATATTTGCACCAGAATGTTTACTGCAGCCCAATTCATAATTGCCAAGTCATGGAAGCAACCCAAGTGCCCATCCACCCATGAATGGATTAACAAATTGTAGTATATGTACACCATGGAATATTATGCAGCCATAAAAAAGATGGAGACTTCATATCTTTTATGTTTACATGGATGGAGCTGGAACATATTCTTCCTAGTAAAGTATTTAAAGAATGGAAGAAAAAGTATCCAATGTACTCAGTAGTGTTATGAAACCAATATATAATCACCCACACTTTCATACAAATGATAAAACACAACTATAGCCCAGAATGTAGGAGGGAAGAGGCAGAGGGAGGCCCAGTGGAGGGAGAGTAATTGGTGGGAATTCATCTATTGTGTATAATGCAAGGGTACATGTCAAATCTATTAAGAGTAGAGTATAAATGTCTTAACACAACACATAATTAAGTGCGGTGAAGACTATGTTAACCAGTTTGATGTAAGCATTCCAAATTGTATATAAAATCAGTACATTGTACCCCATAAATGTATTAATGTACACAGTTATGATTTGATAAGAAAGAGCTATAATTTTTACTATATGTAACATTTCTTTCGAGATGTGGTCTTGCTGTGTTGTCTAGGCTGGCCTTGTACTCCTAGGTCCAAGTAATCCTCCTGCCTCAGCGTCCCCAGTGGCTGAGACTACAGGTGTGCACCACTGTGCTTGGCTTAGCCCTTTTAACTTCATCGAAAAAAAATGAAGGATCAAAACCTAAACTTAGGCAGTCCCAGACAAACATATATATTGTCACTTAAGGCTTCCAGCACAGATTGGCAAGGTGACAAGTGAGTCTCCTCTTCTGATGGTGAAGTAGTGAAAAACTAGCTGGTCATGGAGCAGAATATAGCTTCCTTTCCAGATCCCCAAGTCCAAAAAAATGGGATAATGATCACAAAGCAAGCCTGAAGCCAAAGATACCACGACATAGGCCTGCCTTGATTTGGTTGTGCCTTGGAAACTATTTCCCCTGTTGTCATTACAAAGACAAGAGGTCTCTGAATGTCTAACCAACTGGTATCTGCTTGTCACTGGTAACCAGAATGCTGGAAAGACAGTTTTTTTCCAGTACTGTTGGCCCTGGGGCTAGTTTTCTGACTCAGAGACTTTAGAAAGAGACCTCGTGTATAATCTGAAGCACCTGTATGCTCCCCTCTTCTCTGCTTGGATTCCTATTTCAAGGACTCTGTTTGCAAAGTTAAATTTCTGCCCAGTGGGTTTGTTTTTGTAAGAGATTCTGAATCAATGATTTCTTTAACGTGCTTTGATTACCTAATCTCTAGGCTGAATTTCAGCTCTTTCATTAATTAGAGGATCCTTGGAGCTGAACAGAGAAAATTAAATCTCCTGAGAGCCCCAAATTCTTTCATAGATAAAAAGAATATTTGGGAACTACCAAATCTAAGTGCTCATTCTGGCTTTCCTCCCTATAAAGAGGGGACTGAACTACAAAGTTACTAGTATTTGAACACCACATAGGATGCAAAAGAGAAAAGCAAAGGCATCTGCTGTCTCAAAACTATTCCTTTTAAGAGATTTTCCTGGCAGCGCCCATAGCTCAGTGGGTAGGGCACCAGACACATACACTGAGGCTGGCAGGTTCTAATCTGCTTGAAGTGGGCACCTGTAGTCTCAGCTACTTGGGAGGCTGAGGCAAGAGAATAGCTTAAGCCCCAGAGTTTGAGGTTGCTGTGAGCTGTGATGCCACAGCACTCTACCCAGGGCAACAGCTTGAGACTCTGTCTCAAAAAAAAAAAAGTTCTTCCTGGAGAGAGATTAAAGATAGCAGCTGAGTAACAGCTTCCCTGCAACTGGGAACAGTGAGTCTGGGGAGACAAGACTCCAGGCATCTCTAGCCGGTGGGATCTGCCTATAATCATCTCTTTGAGGATACAGGGAGCCAGCAAGGGACTTCTGGACCCCAAGAGGAGGACAAAAACAGTGGAAAACTGGCAAGTGGTTGCTTGTGTTCGATCAACCTAATCAGCTGGCAACCGTAAGTACAAGCAGCAGTGAGACTGCAAAGAGGAAAGGCCTTACCTGTGAACTGTTTCAGTGCTCTTGAACTTGGCAGTCAGTTGAACTGCCTTAGGGAGAGCTTGAGCAGGAGTGTGGAGCACTCTGGGCATTGTCTGGGGCCCCAGACTGAGCCACTGAGCTGGGCGCAGGAAGCCATTGTGAAAGAACTGCCCCGGCAAGCTCTGCCCTCAGGGTCTCAGAGCAAGGTTTGGGCGGGTCAAAGTAACCTACTGACTGAGCAGCCTAAAGGTGGGGACTGAGCTGCCTTACAGCCTTAATCCTTAGGGGCAGAGTGAGACGGTTTTGGCACATGGGAGCCTTGGGCTGTTGCCCTGGGTAGAGTGCCGTGAGATCACAGCTCATAGCAACCTCAAACTCCTGGGCTTGGCGCTGCCCAGACCTCCATAAGAGCTGTGCAGCAACCCCCGAGCGGTGACCCACACCCACCGGGCCTCTGCATTCCTGGACCAGGAACTGTGGGAGCCACGCAACCCTGAGTCCTCCCTCCTGTGTCCTCCCAGCTTCCACACTAACCCAGTCATCTGGACAGGGACTCTGGTAGCTGCGTGCCCTTTGGAGCCCTCCCTGCCTCTGCACAGAGCTCTTATCCTGGCCAGAGACTGCTGGAGCCTTGGGCTCTCTGTGCCAAAGTCACTGGGCACCTGGCACTCCCAGAACTGTGCACACTACCCCCAGCCCTGTTGCTGGATCTGGGTGTGTCACAAACTGGAGCTGCTTCCACAACCAGAACTCCCTAGCTAGAGCAGCCCCGGAGGAACTACACAGGGTCACTCCCTACAAAGATCCAGCAACAATAGAGTGATCCCGCTGGGGTCTAATCTTGGAGAGACACCTCCCCAACTCTGAGGACAGCCAGAGGCAATGGTGAAAAACACTCATGAGGTGAAATCAACAGAAAAACTCTGGCAATATGAATAATCAGAGTAGATCAACTCCCCCAAGGATCAATGGGGCAGAAACAGCACAAGATCCCATGCACAAAAAAATAGCTGAGATGTCAGAAATTGAATTCAGGATCTGGATAGCAAATAAGACTGAATTAGAATTCCAAAAGTTATCTCAAGAATTCAACAGATTCAAAGACCAAATTACCAAAGATTTCAACACATTGAGACAAGAAGTTGCATTCCTCAAAGATCTGAGAAACACAGTAGAATCCCTCAGTAACAGAATGGAGCAGGCAGAAGAAAGGATTTCTGACATTGAAGACAAAGCTGTTGAACGCTCCCAAACCCTCAAAGAAGAAGAGAAATGGAGAGCAAAAACAGACCACTCTCTCAGAGAGCTCTCGGATAATTTGAAGAAAACCAATATTTGTCTTATAGGGATCCCCGAAAGTGATGAAGTGGCTTCACAAGGCACAGAGTCTCTTCTCCATGAGATTAAGAAGGAGAACTTTCCAGACATGCCAAGAGACTCTGAAATTCAGATAGCAAACAGTTTCAGAACTCCAGCATGACTCAACCCAAATAAGACATCCCCCAGACACAACATAATCAATTTCACTGAAGTTAATATGAAAGAGAAAATTCTGAAAGCTGCCAGACGAAAGAAAACCATTACCTAAAAGGGGAAGAATATCAGAATAACTGCAGATCTCTCTGCTGAAAACTTTTAAGCTAGAAGAGGATGGTCATCGACTTTTAATCTCCTAAAACAAAATAACTTTCAACCCAGGATCCCGTACCCAGCTAAACTGAGCTTCATTTATGACGGACAAATTAAATACTTCAACGACATTCACATGTTGAAGAAATTTGCCACAACTAAACCAGCTCTCCAGGACATTCTTAGACCTATCCTCCATAAAGACCAGTGTAATCCTCCACCACAAAAGTAAACCCACCCAAAAAATTATTGATCAAATTCCAACTTCCACAGTCACAAAAGGATTAAAAATGTCCACTGGTCTCTCGAAAGGCTTATCAATACTCTCAATTAATGTGAATGGATTAAATTGTTCTCTAAAGAGGCATAGGTTGGCGGACTGGATACAAAAACTCAAGCCAGATATCTGCTGCATCCAAGAATCGCATCTTACATTAAAAGACAGATATAGACTCAAGGTGAAGGGATGGTCATCTATATTCCAGGCAAATGGAAAGCAGAAAAAAGCAGGCGTTGCAATCCTGTTCGCAGACGCAATAGGCTTTAAACCAACCAAAATAATTAAGGATAAGGATGGAAACCTCATATTTCTTAAAGGTAATATTCAATATGATGAGATCTCAATTATTAATATTTATGCACCCAACCACAATACACCGCAATTTATAAGAGAAACTCTAACAGACATGAGCAATTCGATTTCCTCCACTTCCATAGTAGTTGGAGATTTTAACACCCCTTTAGCAGTCCTGGATAGATCCTCCAAAAAGAAGCTAAGCAAAGAAATTTTAGATTTAAACTCAACAATTCAACATCTGGACTTAACAGACATCTACAGAACATTTCATCCCCAAAAAACTGAATACACATTCTTCTCATCAGCCCACGGAACATACTCCAAAATCGACCACATCCTAGGCCACAAATCTAACCTCAGCAAATTTAAAAAAAATAGAAATTATTCCTTGCATCTTCTCAGACCATCATGGAATAAAAGTTGAACTAAATAACAACAGGAACCTGCATACCCATACAAAAACATGGAAGCTAAACAACCTTATGCTGAAGGATACATGGGTTATAGACGAGATTAAGAAGAAAATCACCATATTTTTGGAACAAAACAACAATCAAGACACGAATTAGCAGAACCTCTGGGATACTGCAAAGGCAGTCCTAAGAGGAAAATTTATAGGACTGCAAGCCTTCCTCAAGAAAACGGGAAGAGAAGAAGTCAATAACTTAATGGAACATCTCTAGCAACTGGAGTAAGAAGAACACTTCAACCCCAAATGCAGCAGAAGAAAAGAAATAACCAAAATTAGAGCAGAATTAAATGAAATTGAAAACAAAGAATTATACAACAGATCAATAAATCCAAAAGCTGTTTTTTTGAAAAGATCAATAAAATAGATAAACCTTTGGCCAACCTAACCAGGAAAAAAAGAGTAAAATCTCTAATTTCATCAATCAGAAATGGTAATGATGAAATAACAACAGACCCCTCAGAAATTCAAAACATCCTTAATGAATACTACAAGAAACTCTACTCTCACAAATATGAAAATCTGAGAGAAATCGACCAAAACCTGGAAGTACGCCACCTACCAAGACTTAGCCAGAATGAAGTGGAAATGTTGAACAGGCCTATATCAAGTTCTGAAATAGCATCAACTATACAAAATCTCCCTAAAAAGAAAAGCCCAGGACCAGATGGCTTTACGTCAGAATTCTACCAAACATTTAAAGAACTAGTACCTATACTACTAAACCTCTTCCAAAATATAGGGAAAAAAGGAATATTACCCAGCACATTCTACGAAGCAAACATCACCTTGATCCCCAAACCAGGGAAAGTCCCAACAAGAAAATAAAATTATAGACCAATATCACTAATGAATATTGATGCTAAAATACTCAATAAGATCCTAACAAACAGAATCCAACAACACATCAAAAAAATTATACACCATGACCAAGTGGGATTTATCCCAGGGTCTCAAGGCTGGTTCAATATACGTAAATCTATAAATGTAATTCAACACATAAACAAACTTAAAAATAAAGACCATATGATTCTTTCAATTGATGCAGAAAAAGCTTTTGATAATATCCAGCATCCCTTCATGATCAGAGCACTTAAGAAAATTGGTATACAAGGGACATTTCTTAAACTAATAGAGGCCATTTACAGCAAACCCACAGCCAATATCGTATTGAATGGACTTAAATTGAAATCATTTCCACTTATATCAGGAACCAGGCAAGGTTGCCCATTGTCTCCATTGCTCTTTAACATTGTAATGGAAGTTTTAGCCATTGCAATTAGGGAAGAAAAGATGATCAAGGGTATCCACATAGGATCAGAAGAGCTCAAACTTTCACTCGTCACAGATGATATGATCGTATATCTGGAAAACACTAGGGATTCTACTACAAAACTTTTAGAAGTGATCAAGGAATATAGCAATGTCTCAGGCTACAAAATCAACACCCATGAATCTGTAGCCTTTATATATACCAACAATAACCAAGCTGAACAAACAGTCAAGGACTCTATTCCTTTCACAGTAGTGCCAAAGAAGATGAAATATTTGGGAGTATACCTAACAAAGGACGTGAAAGATCTCTACAAAGAGAACTATGAAACTCTAAGAAAAGAAATAGCCGAAGTTGTTAACAAATGGAAAAACATACCATGCTCATGGATGGGAAGAATCAACATTGTTAAAATGTCCATACTGCTCAAAGCAATATACAATTTTAATGCAATTCCTATTAAAGCTCCATTGTTATACTTTAAAGATTTTGAAAAATAATACTTCATTTTATATGGAATCAGAAAACATTACTGAGCAATAAAAACAAAGCAGGAGGAATCACGCTACCAGACCTGAGACTGTACTATAAATCCATAGTGATCAAAACAGCATGGTACTGGCACAAAAGCAGAGAAGTAGATGTCTGGAACAGAATTTAGAACCAAGAGATGGATCCAGCTACTTACCATTATTTGAGCTTTGGCAAGCCAATTAAAAACATTCAGGGGGGAAAAGATTCCCTATTTAACAAATGGTGCTGGTGAACTGGCTGGCAACCTGTAGAAGATTGAAACTGGACACACACCTTTCACCATTAACTAAGATAGACTCTCACTGGATAAAAGATTTAAACTTAAGACACAAAACTATAAAAATGCTTGAAGAAAGTGCAGGGAAAACTCTTGAAGGAATCGGCCTGGGTGAATATTTTATGAGGAGGACTCCCCAGGCAATTGAAGCAGTATCAAAAATACACTACTGGGATCTGATCAAACTAAAAAGTTTCTGCACAGCCAAGAACATAGTGAGTAAAGCAAGCAGACAGCCCTCAGAATGGGAGAAAATATTTGCAGGTATAAAGGTCTAATAACCAGAATCCACAGAGAACTCAAACATTAACAAGAAAAGAACACGTGACCCCATCTCAGGGTGGGCAAGGGACCTGAAGAGAAACTTCTCTAAAGAAGACCCACACAAGATCTACAAACACATGAAAAAAAGTTCATCATCCTTAGTCATCAGAGAAATGCAAATCAAAACTACTCTGATATATCACCTAACCCCAGTAAGAGTAGACCACATAACAAAATCCCCAAACCAGAAATGTTGGCGTGGATGTGGAGAAAAGGGCACACTTCTACTCTGCTGGTGGGAATGCCCACTAAAACGTTCCTTCTGGAAGGATGTTTGGAGAATACTTAGAGACCTAAAAATAGACCTGCCATTCGATCCTATAATTCCTTTACTAGGTTTATACCCAGAAGACCAAAAGTCACAATATAACAAAGACATCTGTACCAGAATGTTTATTGCAGCCCAATTCATAATTGCTAAGTCATGGAAGAAGCCCAAGTGCCCATCGACCCACGAATGGACTAGCAAATTGTGGTACATGTATACCATGGAATACTACGCAGCCTTAAAGAAAGATGGAGACTTTACCTCTTTCATGTTTGGATGGAGCTGGAACATATTCTTCTTAGCAAAATATCTCAGGAATGGAAGAAAAAGTATCCAATGTACTCAGCACTACTATGAAGCTAAATTATAGCTTTCACATGAAGACTATAACCCAACTATAGCACAAGACTATGGGGAAAGGGCCAAGGAAGGGGAAGGAAGGAAGGGGGGAGGTTTTGGTGGAGGGAGGGTAACGGGTGGGGCCACATCTATGGTGCATCTTAGAGTGGGTACAGGCGATTGCACTAATGTACACAGCTATGATTTAACAATAATAAAAAAAAAAGATCTTCCTCAGTTTGCTCCACTCAGTTAATTTTTTTTCTTTACGTCTCCTTTTTTTCCAGAGATGGGAAGGAGTCTTGCTCTCTCCCTCAGCCAGGCTGATCTTAGAACTCCTGGCTTCAAGTGATTCTTCTGTTTAGTGGCCTGACACCTATCTCACTTTTTCAACTCTGGGCCTTGGATAATAATATTCCTTCTTTGGGGAGTGCCTTTCGTCTCTGTCCACTTCATCCTTCCATGCTCATCCCAGTGCTACTTCCTTGAAGATAATCCTCCCTCCACTTCCAATTGGATATGTTTTCATCCACTGCTAAGCTGCCTCAGCACATTGGGGAAAAATAATTCTTATAAACTTACTTTTCATTTTATAATAAAGCTTATGTTCATCTTATATCCATTTTTTGCAGTAGTTCTCAACCTTCCTAATGCTGCCAGCCTTTAATACAGTTCCTGTGGGTTGCGATCCACAGGTTGAGAACTGCTGCATTTTATTTTTATTTATTTATTTATTTTTTGCAGTATTTTTTTTTGGCCAGGGCTGGGTTTGAACCCGCCACCTCTGGCATATGGGGCCAGTGCCCTACTCCTTTGAGCCACAGGCACCACCCAACCTCTGCATTATTGGATGAAGGACAAAGGTATGTTCTACTTACCTACGTAAGCTTTTCTATATGTATATTTTACACAGTATTTAGCACATAGTAGTCATTTAATAAGAATTTATTGATTTTAATTCCCACTTTTTAAAAACTTTATTTGTACTATGCAAGATTGGGATTAGTTATTACAGCTTGGCTAGGACCAAGAGTTTTAAAAGTGTCAACTCTTTCCCCCTCCCCCCTAATAATTGAGTACTGTCTTTAGTTTATGTGGCACATTTAAAATGAAAGGAAAGGCCAGGAAACATGACTGATATTCTTTAATACTCTCCAAACTGTCATACCCTTGTCATGGCCCTCAGTTAGACAGAAGCTGTCTTTCCCTAGAAAATAAAGACAGTAAAAGACCATAGAATGAGCTGAAGCCTGGTGGTGGCTAACAGCAAAGTTGTTAAGACCTCCACAACTTACCTTGGAGTCATGACCATTTTTTTCTCTAGGAAATTTTCTATAAAATATTATTTTTACTGGGTCTTAATATTTGATAACTTTGCAAATGTCAGGCTGTCTAAATGTCTAAGGGAACCATTTTGTCCAAGGTGGAACTGGGAATTTAAAGGGAGAAGAGTTGGGGTTTGTGATAGAAAGAGAAATTGAAATTTCTAAGGGAAAACTAAGTTTCCATAGCCCAGAGGGATAGGAGAGTATGGGGCCTCTTCTCCATCTCACTCTTTTTACTGGGGAATTTCCTTGTGGAACTTTTATTTATTTATTTATTTATTTTTTATTGTTGGAGATTCATTGAGGGTACAATAAGCCAGGTTACACTGATTGCTATTGTTAGGTAAAGTCCCTCTTGCAATCATGTCTTGCCCCCATTCCTTGTGGAACTCTTGTCTGATGAAACCATGAAGTGTTTCATTTCTGCTTTAAACAAAAGAGCTAGTCCTTGATCAATATGTCTAATAAATATCACTGATTGATTGCTGAAAAATGCCCTTGACTATTCCAAATGGATTAGCTCTGCTTGACGTGAGAGCCATATGGAACTTCCATCTAAGATGACCACTGGCCTTCTTGCAGCCCAGAAATGACCTGATATCACGTGTGGTTGCTTTGTTTAGATAAAGCATGGCTTCCCACGTCATTGAAGCCCAAGTCCTGCCCCATTTGACTGTATACTAGACATTTTACTTGGACACAAGGGTACCTAAATTTGATGAGAAAGGCTCATCAGATTATTTTTCATATTTTCATAGGCCTTCAAGGACACATGCCTATTTTTTTATAATCTTCACCCACTTTCCCTACCCTGCTGGGTGCTTCTCCTTCCATTGTGAAGAAAATAGATTCTGAGGCAGGCAGGCACTGAAACTAAGATGTTTGTCATGGTCTGTGAGGAATGTAGAACTTCACTTAGTCCTTGGCAGGAAACTACAGTCCTGGGGCACAGAGAAGGAAGAAAAGACTGGGAGCCAGAGAGGACACTTCTCCTCACTCCTTCTTGGACAGAGCTGCAAGATGTAGCCTTCTGGCTTCAGAAATCAAGTCAGGTTTGTAATGAGGACAATAGTGCTGGGACAACTTGTTTCTAAGTCAAGTTTCTCCCTGCCTCCTTGGAAATAAGCCAATGAGAGGAATTACCTTCAACTGTGTTTCTCTACTTCTCTGATTTTTCAGGCTGTAACTAACTTTTTGAAACTATACACAAGCAGAGCCGAAAAGGTATAATATATTGGTAAACATTTTAAAAATAAAATTTGAAATCTTACCATGCAAAAATAGATACTATTATACACATGGCATGTAAATCCTTCTAGGTATTTTTCCCAGGCAAATCTACACACACATCCATTTTAAAAATAGATTCACAGGTATTGCTTTGCCATCTGGGATTTTTGTTTTGCTTTTCTTGTTTTTAAAAAAACATTACCTTGTACAGTACTTCCCTGTCAATGAACATAGCTATACATAAACATTTGTAATGGCTTCATAAGTTTGATTTCAGAAATGTTTTATGTTGAGTTGAGTGTATCATTTCAGTACTGGATTTGAACAGTCATTGATATGAATTATTTTGCTCAGCTTTATTTTCTAATGAGGACTCAGAGTTCCTTGGGTATATTTATATTAATATTTTGGGCAAACAATTCTGGCTGTTGGCCTAAAATACCTTTCTAATGTAACCAAAATATCATTATGTATTACTCAGGGCTGCCTTACCACTTGTTACTTTAGGTAAAGCTTGCTTCTAGCTCTTATTCTAGGTTGAAACGTTCAGAGTCTTCCCCATAAATTCTATGTCTTCCTTTTGTTTTCCTCTGTTTCCATTTCTGATCCCATAGATTATTCCATGTGCTACCGTAAAGCTGAATGTAGATCCCTTCTCTTTCTCTAAGCTCTGCAAGCAAAACAACCCCTCTCTGTATGTTGTGCTTAACTAAAGATTTAATGTGTCATAGAGGTGAATCCCATCATATCATATAGAGCCTTCCCACAAACCTTTTTGCCAATGCTTCCTAAGGTCCAGTTTCCATATAAATGACTTCCTTATTACACACAGACTCTGCCATGGCCCTCTACCCTGCCCTCAAATCACACTTTTCCCTCAGCTGAGGAGTGTGTGCATGTGGTCATTCTGTCCCAGGGAGCCTCAGAACTCTGATGAACAAAAATAGTTCACACATATAAATGTTTATTCACTTTAGTTGATTTGAATGGAACTGGTGGCATTTTGATGCTACTGTTCAAACATATTTATTCAAGTAACATAGAATTCTAGATCTGTGGGGCAAGGATCAGCCTCAAAGGATGGAGCCCAGCTCCCTTGTTCTGCAGGGTGAGAAGCCAGGGACTATGGGGTCAATATTGCCAGCCTCACTGGGATCCTGAGGGCAGAACTCCAGGTTCCTGATTCCATTGCTTTACATTGTGAGACCAAATCAGAAGTCCTTTCCCCATCACAGAAAAAGGAGGAAGTCCCTCTGCCTCCTGCCCCATCCTCCTGGGTCAGAGGTGCCCAGGACCAGAGAGTGGATTTAGGGTCTAAGTCCAAAGCATCCATGCTTTTTAAGAAAGGGCACAAATTAAAGTAGATGAAGTTTTAGACATCAGAGAAAAGAGTGAATCATTAGTGTTCAAACCAAGAGTCTAGCATTACTGTCGTGACTTCCCTTCTGCTTATCTCATAAATCTGCCTAAGCCTTTGTGACCAGAAGGATGACCTCAGTTTGAAGGACCTTGGCGTGGGGTCCAAGATTTTGTAGATTTGTTCCAGGAGTTGCTGTTTGACACTATGTACAATCTTTGGGAATTACCTTAACCTTTTCGTGAACTGACCCCCTCTGCAAAGGGAGACAATGTTACTTGACTTCACATGATGCCTTTTAAAATTCTATGCAATTCCCAGGGGGGGACATTGTGTTTAAGTCAAGAGGGAAAATTCATACTTTACCCCTTCAACAACATTTAGATAATTATCTGTGATAAACAATGTGGTGGAGTTTATTTTTGTATGAATTTTTAGTCCTTTTCAGTTGAATAAAATGCAATTACTCCAAGAATGTTTTAACTTTAGCTTCTGAAAAATCTTTGTTTCGCCTTAGGACGTTATAGCTTATGACTCATAGGAAAAACTGCCCTCAGGGAATGAACTGTGAAATTATAGACAAAATTTAACCAGTTCCTCTATAGTATCCCTGGAACTTCTTTCTCCTCTGGATGTGTGTAACATAATGTACAGTTAATTCTTCCTGGTTACTGATACCTAGTTCCTTGAGTTAGGTTGCCATTAGCTTCTTCCCAAGTCCATTTGCTGATGATGTATATTGCATCTGTTCTGATCTCTCCAGTGAGCTTTACAGTTGAATTCTAACTCTCCACTTGAGTATTCTGCAACCAACTCCATCTAAAATTGTCCTGAACAACAACAACAAATATGTCCTGAACAGAACATAATCTTCCTTTTCCTCCATGCCAAGTCCTCCTCTGTCTCAGTTAACCATCCAAGTCTGACATTCATTCCAGATCATCCCTTCTCTCACCCGGCAGGTTCAATCAGTCAGGAAGTCTTATTAGTGTTTCCAAAGTCTTTCACCCACATCACTGGCCTGGTTTAGTCTCTTATCATCTCTCATCTGAGCTAGGGCTATTTACTGATTCAACAAATATTTGTTAGAAATATATTGTATGCCAGGTACTATTCTTGGAACCTGGGATACAATCAACAGGCAAAACAGAAAAAGTTCTCTGCCCTCACAGAGGTTCTACTCTAGTTAGGGATAGAGAAGGCAGACAATGAAAACATAAATAACTTTTACATAGTAAATTAAAAAAAGTTACTATAGAGAAAACAAATACGTACCAATGTAGGGATTGGGGTAGAGAGGCTATAGTTAGCCATTTTAAATATGATGACTCGAGTAAGCCTCTTTGAGAAGATGACTTTGGATCAAAGACTTGAGGAAAGCCACGTGGTTACCTGGGAGTAACATCCCAGTCAGAGGGAAAAGGCCCTTATCATGGGAGTATGTCTGACGTGTCCAGAAATAGGACACCAGAGGAGTAACTGTGGGGTTTTGAGCAGAGAAATGATGGGATCTGACATATGTTTCAAGGGGATCACTTTTTTTTTTTTTTTTGAGACAGAGTCTCACTTTGTCACCCTCAGTAGAGAGCTGTGGCACCACAGCTCATAGCAACCTCAAACTCCTGGGCTTACGTGATTCTTTGTCTCAGCCTCTCAAGTAGCTGGGCCTACAGGTGCCCACTACAATGTCTGGCTATTTGTTGTTGTTGCAGTTTCCATTGTTGTTTAGCAGGCCCAGGCTGGGTTTGATCCTGCCAGCCTCGGTGTATGTGGCCGGCACCCTAACCACCGAACTACAAGTGCCAAGCCAAGAGGATCACTTTGGATGCTGCATTGTAAACAAAGCTTGGGAAACCAGGAGAGAAACAGGGATACAAGGTAGGGAGCAGGACCAACAGTGTGGGTGAGAGATCTGAGGCCTGGAACATGGTGGTAGAAGTGGAGGTGGTGAGAAAAGGCAGACTCTGGAAATATTTTCAAAGTAAAGGCAACAGTATTTCTAGAAAGACTGGGTTTACAGTGTGACAGAAATATAGGAGTCAGGGAGAGGGAGTTAAGCGACCCAAGGAGTTTACCTAGCTATGGTTTTGAAAGAGCTCAGGAAATTTCACCCCAAGATATGACTCCTTGGGATCATAGAGTATTTGGAGTAAAGAGTATTTTGAATTAAAGACCCTTAGAGATCAATAGGCCTTGGAAAGGAGTTTCCCTCTATCTGCAGAAACCAAAAAGAACAACTGACTTCCCTTCCCCTCCCTGGTATCTCAATATATAGCAGTCAAGGTGATCAAGAATTCAACCAGATTTGGCTCAAAATATTTTAAATTTAATACCTGCCTCTAAGGTTAATTTAATTTGTAAACAAAATCATTTTTAAGTCAATCTGTTTTCCCCATCCATTCATCCTCCCAGCAGCCATTTATTCCCCCTAAATAGAATTACCTATATGCCTCATCTCCTCCTCCTCCCATATAAAAGGAGGGTACAACAAGTTCTTTTTTTTTTTCAAATGTAACAAAATTTTATATTCATGAAATTGACATCTTGTAGACATGTAAATAAATATTCATTCATTTCATTTCTGCCCTTTTCTTCTTGTATTTTGGAGCCAATACATTTTTTTCAGGTCCCAATTTTTTCTTTCTTTTTCTTTTTTTTTTTATTTTTGGGGATTCATTGAGGGTACAAGACATTTGCGCCACACCTTTCGGGGGCAAGACATGATTGTAAGAGGGACTTTATATGACAAATGCAATCAGTGTAACCTGGGTATAACAATTTCTAGACTTCACTGGGATATTGGGTAATCACTCTGTAACTCTCCCCACATACACAGTAGATGCACCTTTTTTCTCTTATTAATCTGCCTTAATTGTGAGTTGATCTTTTAGAGCAGGTGTCCTCAAACTGCAGCCCGTGGGCCACATGAAACGCTGTGAATTATATTTGTTCCTGTTTTGTTTTTACTTCAAAATAAGATATGTGCAGTGTGCATAGGAATTTGTTCATAGTTTTTTTTTTAAACTATAGTCCAGCCCTCCAACAGTCTGAGGGACAATGAATTGGCCCCCTGTTTAAAAAGTTTGAGGACACCTGTTTTAGAGGAAAAGAAGTTTCCCCTCATCCTCTCATCCCCAGCTTCTCCCTGCTCAGCAGGGAGAAATTCATTATCCATCCTCTACAGATGAACTTGTCCTTCCTCCCTTGGTACCTTCGGCAGCTCCCCTTTACCTACACCCCTTTCATTTACTACAGGAAGTTTTTCATGGTATGGCTCTGTCTACCTCTTCATTGTCATTTCCTGTTTCTCTACCTTGTGACAATCTCAAGCTCCGTATAGGGCTCTGCCCACACCGTGCTGGATCATGTTTTGGGGTCTTACAATGCTGTAGCATATTTTCTTACTTTGCTTAGGCACCACCTCCCTTCTTTGTTGATTTGGCCAGTTGTTGGGCACTGGATTTCTAGTCCAACCTAGGTACTATCTTTTGTGAAAGGTAGACTGAGCACCACCTGTGCATGCCCGCCATTCCTGGCACACTACCACTATAATCATCATCCCATCGGGTTGCAGTGTGTTTGTATTTTTGAAGCTATAAACTATAACTCTTCTCTCCCTTCCCTTGCAAGTACTTACAAGGCACATAAAGTATAGCTGACCCTTGAACAACACAGGTTTAAACTGTGAGAGTCCACTTACTACCCAGTTATTCTTCCTCCTCTGCCATCCCTGAGACAGTGAGACTAATCCCTCCATATCATCCTCCTCGGCCTCCTCACCACGAAGTCGATGAGGATGAAGACTTTTAGGATGGTCCACTTCCACTAAATGTGTAGTAGATATATGTTCTCTTCCTTGTGATTTTCTCAACGTTTTGTTTTCTCTAGCTTCCTTTTTTTGGTAAGAACACAGTATATAATACATATAACGTATAGAATATGTATTAGTTGACTGTTCATATTATGACGAAGACTCTGGTCAATAGTAGATTATTAGATAAGTTTTGGGGGAGTCAAACCTTCAGCTGCATGAGAAGTTGGTACTCCTAACCTCCATATTGTTCCAGGGTCAACTTTAATAAGAATTCCATAAATATGTGCTGCTCTGGTTAGAAAGCCCTGGAGGATGGAGCTGTATGATTCTAAGCTAAGCCAAATCCCTCTCCAGTTGGTAGGTCTTCCACGGCATCTTAGGATACAACCTTGAAGACCAAGAGCGGCCAGTTGAAGTCAATGCCTCATGTAGCTAATGACTTTCTTTCTGTCTTCTTTCAGGTTCTGTCTGCATTGCCTTAGCCAACTTGGGCTCCAGTGTTCCCACCTGCCCCTGGCATGTGCTGTGAGGAATCCTATGCATTTTATATACTACTCTCCTGAATGTAAGACTTAAAACACTGCTTTCTCTTGGTAGTACTGGTGACTGCCCTGTGTAGGGTTAGTGTGGGAGTGAAGGTAACAAAATAATGGAGTGGCCGAGAGACATGCTGTCATGGTCCACGTAGGTCCAGGCCACCTATGTGGGCAAAGTTTGAGAAAAGCAGATGGGACCATTTTGTAAGCTTTCTATAATATTCAAACAAGATCAGCATGTGTGTTCAAAAAGGGCTTTTGGGAACACACGCTAACAGAACAGAGCAGATGTAGGAAGCATCAAACTGAGCCTTTCTGGAGGGGAAAAATGAAATGAGAACCCAAACAAGGCATTCCTCCCACCATGAAATAAAGACCCTGATGCCACATTGTACTGTCTGTTTAGCTCTCACCACAGGGGATCTGGGATTGCAGCCAGGTGCACAGAATCTTGCCTTGGGCAGCTGAATGGAGCCATGGCCATTTGCTGAAAGACAATGGCACCCAGGCTGTGCAGCAGAGCAGCCTCGCACATGTGCCTGCGAGAGCCGCAGCCTCCAAGTGGCTAGTTGGTGTTAGCTTGGCAACCTCACGTTCTTCTGAAGGCTGAGCCTGTTCTGGGGGAGCAAGTGGGGGCTAGTTGGCAAGGACAGTGGGTCTGGGGCTTAAATAATCTCAAATGCCTGTGACTTTCTAAGTCTTTGGTAAATTACCTTTCATTAGCTTTGTTAAGCCTCAGCAGCCTGGAATTGTCTCTTCAAAACTCAGCCATCTGTTACCCTCCTGTCTATAATTCTGACCACAAAAAAGAAGGGTTTACTTTCAGCAAAAGACTATTCTTTCCTTTTAAAAATAACAAGGAGGAAATGGAGAGGGCAAAATGAATGAGGACGAAAGAGTCAGAGGCAGTTACATAAGAAGGTGGATATTTCTGAAACAGGACCCTGAAAAAGTGTATTGTGAATTTGGGGGTGACTAGAGTTAGCATAATTACCATATTAGTCAGCACACTGCTGAACAAAAAATAAATATATACTAAGCTACTTTTAAATGCAAGGAACTAGGGTAGGTTCTGGGAAAGTAAAAGAAAAAGAAAAAAGACTTTTAAGGAATAGTCACTACCCTCAAGGAAAATAATGTAGCTGAACCAAACTGGGTTCATTTTTCTATAAGCAATGGAAAACCGAATACCAAGCACTGGGTTTTTGCATTGAGAAAAGTTTGTTGTCAGGAGGCCAAAATAAGGAGACAGGAGTCAGACTCACATCTGTCTTCTAGAGATGGAGGTCGGGGCAGGTTTTATAGACAGAGGGTCATGAGGCATGATCTGATAGGATCTTGCAATGAGGTGACGCCAGGAAATATACTCTGATTGGATCCTGCCACGGGGTGATGCCAGGGCTGATCTGATTGGATCCTGGATCCTGCCATGCAGTGCCCACTTCTTAAATTCAGTCCCCTGCTTCCTGCTCTTCTGTCAGAAAACTTAGCTTCTGCACATGGTTGCAGGCTTGGCACATCTGGGCACACTCAGGTTATGTGACTTTTATCCTGAGGGTCCATGGCAACTGAAAAACAACTGACATTTTGAACATAAAAGTTGAACCAGGCCGGGTATGGTGGCTCATGCATATAATCCTAGTGCTCTGGGAGGCTGAGGCCAGAGGATCACTGGAGGTCAGGAGTTTGAGACCAGCCTGAGGAAGAGTGAGACCTTGTCCCTATTAAAAATAGAAAAATTAGGTGGTGGGCACCTGTAGTCTCAGCTACTCAGGAAGCTAAGGCAGGAGGGTTGCTTAAACCGGAAGTTTGAGGTTGCTGTGTGCTAGGCTGATGCCAAGACACTTTAGCCTAGGCAGCAGAGTGAGACTCTGTCTCAAAAAATAAAAAAACAAAGAAAAGGAAAAGTTGAACCAGATTGGTCTGATGTGATGACAACAGTAGAAATTTAAATGACAACTTAAGATTTTTTTAATTTAATTTTTTATTAAATCGTAACTGTATACATTTATGGGGTACAATGTGATGATACAATGTGGAATGCTGAAATCAAACTGATTAACATAACCATCTTCTCACTTATTTTTGTGGTAAGACATTTACAATTTACTCTTAGTTGTTTTGAAATGTACCCTTGCGTCGCGCACATTAGGCAAGATCCCACCAAATGCCTTCCATCCTCCCTCCACTCTCTGTCCTCCCTCCCCTCTTTCTTGCTGAATTATACTATAAATATGTATAAATATTATGTGTCAGTAAAAAAATAAAAATTAAAAAACTAGAAAAAAGAAGGGTGCCCAGTATTTTGGCTAAGGGGATTCTTTTCGGGGACAGAATAGCCTGTCTCTCTGTCCCAGAGAGAATTGGGTGGATAATTCATAAGTAACCTATCAAACCTGACCTCTTGCCATGTGACAATTCTAAGAAAAAAGTGACATCTGCACAACTGATGCATATGTACATTTATAATAGAAACATGTTGGGTGGTGCCTGTGGCTCAGTGGGTAGGACGTTGGCCCAATAGACCGAGGGTGGCAGGTTCAAACCCAGCCCCGGCCAAACTGCAACAAAAAAATAGTCAGGCATTGTGGCAGGCACCTGTAGTCCCAGCTACTCAGGAGGCTGAAGCAAGAGAATCGCCTAAGCCCAGGAGTTGGAGGTTGCTGTGAACTGTGACGCCCCAGCACTCTACCGAGGGCAATAAAGACCATCTCTAAAAAATAAAAAAAAGAAAGAAAAGAAAAAGAAATGTGAAATTCATTGAGTACTGTATAAGCTAAATTTCTAATGTTTCATTAAAAACTCATCTCAAAATAAAAAATAACTGAAGAGAAAAACCAGCTTAAGAAATGTTGCAAGTCAGATGTTGACTATAGGCCAGAGACTCCACTGGGAAGACCAGCTTAGTAACTTTTTCTTTTCTTTTTCTTTCCTTTTTGTTTTTGAGACAGAGTCTCACTATGCTGTCCTCAGTAGAGTGCTGTAGCATCACAGCTCACAGCAACCTCAAAATCTTGGGATTAAGTGATTCTCTTGCCTCAGCTTCCCAAGCAGCTTGGGACTACAGGTGCCTGCCACAACACCTGGCTATTTTTTCATTGTTATTGTCATTGTTGTTTAGCAGACCTGGGCTGGGTTCAAACCCGCCAGCCCTGGTGTATGTGGCTGGTGCCCTAACCACTGAACTATGGGCGCTGAGCCCAGCTTATTAATCTTAATAGGGATGTATAAAAAACCACAGGACAAGGATTTTGAAAAGACTCATCTGTTTAGCTTGTTCTCCATGGTAGTCGGCCTCCAAAATGGTTCCGGCCTCTGACTGCTCATACCTGTATGTAGTACCACAACCAGCATGACCAATAGACAGAGAACAGTGATAAGGTTGTGAAATACTTTGCTCTCTTTCTCATGCAGATACTGACTCTGGAGGAAGCCAGTCCCTTAGAGCCACATAGGAGGGAGCTGAAGCTTTGGGCCAGCACTATATGAGTGAGATTGGAGGTGGGTCCTCCAGCCCCAGTTAAATCTTTCAAGACTTTAGCCCCAGATGGCAACTTAACTACAACTTAGTGAGACATTCATGGTCAGAGCCACACAGCTAAACTGCTCCTACATTATGGACCCTCAGTAAGTACGTGAAATATAATGTTTGATGTTTTAAGCGGTTAGATTTGGAGGTAAGGTTTTATGCAGCAATAGATAACTGATGTGCTGTCTAAATAGTTGGACTAGGGCAACCCATTCGAGATCCTTCCATTGTATTGGGAACTTTCCCATCGTCTAGTAAACTATCGCCCTATTGTTTCTGCTTGCCTGTTGTCTGTGAATTCATTCTTCAGTTCTCCAGACCAAGAATCTGACCAGTAGAAAAAAAATCTCTTATCACTACTATTTTTGTTTTTAAACAATCCAATGTCCTGAATCTATTTTTCTCTCCCTTCTACTAAAATGCCTACTCTAAAAACAAAGAAAATTAGTTGGACTAACCATTCTTTATATTTTTACATAGATTTTTGAATTTATTGGCATAACTGAGTCTCTCTTTGTAAAGCCATTATAAAAATAAAATACACATTTATTAGACTTTATTTCTTTTAAAATATTTATTGCAAGATTTATTTGAAAATATAAGCAGAGGTAATTAAGTATATTTTAAAAATCATTTCATCTGTGATTTTCAATTTTCAGATGATTTTTCAGAAATGTGTATTGTTTAAATAAGACACAATTATAAAATCATAGTTTTGAAATCCAGACAGGACTCCTGACAGGTCATTTGAATTACCATGCTAGTTCTGGGCACTCTGCCCCCAACCCTTCCACACATATCACATTGATTTATTTTTTATCTTTTTGCAGTTTTTGGCTGGGGCTAGGCTTGAACCCGCCACCTCCAGTATATGGGGCTGGCACCCTACTCCTTTGAGCCACAGGCACCACCCGCATTGATATATTTTTTAATCATCCTTTAAAAAGGGAAATAGATATGACACAAAGAAGTCCAAGGAAGAGCAACCACATGTTGTTATTTCCTAACATGGAACATTCAAGATGCTTTATTGTTGTTTTGCTTAATTTTTATTATGTTCTTCTGAAAATAAGTGAGATGACCAACATGTAACATCTGGAGGACCGAGGCAGAGACTAGAGGAAGAGGTATTTAACAGATTGTGCAGGAGAAAGGTGGTAACCTACCCCTTTTCCCAAAGACCGTGCCCCCATGTTGAGTTCCATTCCCAAGGTCAGGGACTTGAGAGTTGGACAATTGACTCTTCATAGTTATGAAAACAGTTCATATTTTGTCACCACTAAGGCAGCTGAAAATATTAGTCCTGAAAAAAAGTGTAAAGGAGTGAGGGTTGAATTTAAAATATGCCAGACATGGCCGATTAGACCCTATAACAGAAGCAATTCTTGGTGCAGGTGGGAGGAAATACAAACGAGAGCCCCTTCCACATTCTACTCCTTCTTTTGCAGTGAAATCTGGATTCAGAAACTATTTGTAATGCAGAAGGGTCGTCTTGTTAAAGCAGGGTTTTTCCACCTTTTTTATCTTATGATAAAAAAACCTTATCTTGAACCTATACACTTCCACAGCACACTTAAATTATGTTGATCCAAAAAATCATGTTGATCCAAGGAAGAAAAAGAATATACTTCCTCTGCTTTGAACGTCTTTTGAAAATAATGTAATGATTGGTATTTTAAAATGTTCACAGCACACCCAAGATCCTCTCAAAGCACCCCAGGGTGCCGTGGCACACCAGGTGAAAATCACTGTTAAAGTCTGTAGGATCTCGCCCTTCTTCCCGCCCCCTGGAAGGTCTGGGGCTCAGACATGTCTCCATCTCCACTGTGGGAGTGAGATGCAATTTAGTAAATATTCCTGACTTTGTGTTATTGTTCTGTTTGCATCTGATTCCCATTTTACAATCAGGCTTTGGCAGTCTCTGGAAGAATCCAGCCTGCCTCCATCTTCTTTTTGCAGTTATTGGAAAGGCGAGCTGCCCACCTCACGCATTAGCTCGTTAACCTCATCTTTTTTCTTAGCTGGGAGACAGTTTGTATGTCTGTGCACGAGCACAGGTGCACTCAGATGTACTAAGGCAATCTCAGGTGCTCTCGGCTACTCTCAGAGGGAGTCAGTAATACTCTGGTCCAGGAGTTTCTGGTTCAGTGATCCCTTTCCAGGCCTCTCAGGCTGAGATTTTCCATTAAAAAGGATAACTTGAGACTATACCTGAAGTATACAATGAAATTTTAAAAAACTATATGACCATGTGCATTCAATAGCTAAATAAAACATAGATTAATCAAGTACGTGTTTCAAACTCTTAGGTATGAGCTGAGTGTAATCAGATGGCTCCTAATTTCTGAATCCATATTCCAGTCTTTTCTCATAAGCTTATCATAGCCATGGAATTCTGGGCCTGGGCCTGCCCATCTCCCTGGCGACAAGTCCAAGGCGGTAGCCGGTAAGGCCCATCATATCTCAGCTTCCCAGAGCTCCTGGCACCCTTTGGACAGGCCAAGTTCATCTACTCAAGGCTTGGATGAGAATGAGAGAACTTAAGGGAAACAGAGAAAATTTTGCTGATGTAGAATTTTGTTTGTGCTAAATAAACACTCACTTCAACATTGATGAATTGATTAGGAAGTGAACTACCCTACATTTTCAGAGTTTCCTAAAATTGAAATAGAGAAAAGGCCTTATTTCTAGATATTTGAAGTGAGACTACCTAGCCACATAGAAATAGATGTGACATTACACCAAATAATCATAATTTTAAAATACCCCTCATCTCATACACGTTCCTGCCATGTTAGCTTACTCAGTAAATATCTCCACAGTAGTGTTTAGCGTGTTACTTACAGAGAATACGCATTCCTTGAGAATGGATTTATACTTGGCACAAGGTCTGGAATTTGTGAAATTTCAGCAAATGTTTGTTAAACAGCTGATCAATGAAATGAATGACCCTTTCATACTTACAATGAAAATATCTGATCTATTTTTCTAATTTACCCAAATGAAGAAGTGCCTTCCCTCACACTGAGTAACGTTGCACGGTTGCTTCTGTTCTCCCCCAGTCTAGTGATGGATGGCGGTTGCCTTGCTTCACTTATTTTCCGCATAACCTCTGGGTGACCCTCAGTGGGGCCTCACCTATCTGGCACTTTATCAATCAACATTCCTTGCATGTTTATCGTTCCTATCTGTTTCGACCCCATGGTTGGATCAATCCTCAGTGTAGGTGTTTAATCCCCGAAATCAATCTCTCCCAGATTCTTAACCGTTTGACTTTGCTAGGTCTGATTTCCTTCTAGTTCTAGGTAAAGTTATTTTGACCCCAGCAGCCTACGGGAGAGTTTCTCAGAGGCCGCTGAGAGGCGCATGCCCGCTGTCTTCAGCCTGGTGAATACTTGCGTGGATTTATGTGAGCAGACACAGTCACTCAGCTCAAGAAACGGGTCCCGCTTATAGCCTCTGCTGCTGACTGCCCATTTGGCCTCAGTGTTTTCCTCTGAAAAACGTGCCCACCTTTTCAGCTTTTAGCTCAGAACTAACTATGGGAAGATATGCAGAAGCCCAGAATTCCCTGCTCCAGAATGGAACATGAAGCCAGGTACAGCATATCAGGCAGAGAAAAACACCTGAGTGGCAGCAAGGTCAAAGGGAAGGCAGGTTGACAATGGCATCTAAAGAACCCCCTGATGGGCGAAACATTGCCCATCAGCTCCAGAGCCCTGCAGCCCACCCAGGTGCACAGGGAGCTGAGTCAGCCTCTCTGTCCCCTGGCCAGAAATGTTGACCCAGCCAAAAGTTAGATCTTTTAGGAGACAAATTTACTCTTGCAGCCACTTGTCTGTCCTTGCACTGTCAGTTGCCACAAGCAGAGATAACAAAAGCCAGAAGCCATTCAGGAGCAATTCTGCTCAATCGTCAGGGTAATGTTTAATTGGAGCCCTGCTAGTCAGGTGCCTGGGACTGGGCTAAATCCTTTCTGTGCAGCCCTCACTGAATTACTCTCCTGATGCTATGACCTATCATTGGAATGTTAGTTGAAGAAATGTAGGCTTTAAGGAAATATTCTCAGTATCATATGGCTACTTAACAATATAGTGGGGATTTTAAGCCAGCCCTGCCTGACAGCAACGCCTGGGAACTAGGAAGGCAGCTGCAGAAGACGGGTTCACCCAAAATCAAGCTATGTGGCCTTGGTGATAGTGATTGCTCTTCAGAACGCCAGAAGTTCTTCAACCTGACTTTCATCTCTTCCAAGGGGGAAACACGGATGTTCTTTTTTTTAATTGTTTGGAATTCATTGAGGGTACAAAGAAATTAGGTTTCACTGATTGCATTTATTAGGTAAAGTCCCTCTTATAATTGTGTCCTGCCCACAAGAGGTGTGTCTACACCGTGACCACTCATCCCCCTCTCCCCACCCCCTCCCCACTTGCTCATTCCCCTACTCCCCACCTTGTATTAGCTCATTTACTGCCTTCATGTTAGAACTGAGTACATTGGATTCTTGCTTCTCCATTCTTGTAATGCTTTACTAAGAAGGATGTGTTCCACCTCCATCCAGGTTAATACAAAAGATGTAAAGTCTCCATCTCTTTTACTGGCTGAATAGTATTCCATGGTATACACACACCACAGCTTGTCCATTCATTCCTGTGTTGGTGGGTATTTAGTCTGTTTCCACACTTTGGTGATTATAAATTGAGCTGCGATAAACAAGCTCAAATGCAAACAAATGTCCTTATGATAAAATGATTTTTTTTTCTTCTGGGTTGATGCCCAGTAATGGGATTACAGGATCAACTGAGAGGTCTAATTTGAGTTCTTTGAGGAATCTCCATACTTCTTTCAAAAAGGTTGTATTAGTTTGCAGTCCCACCAGCAGCGTAAAAGGGAAACATAGGTAGTCTAATGTCATTTTTTTTTTGCCTCCTTGCAAACACTTATTGAACATATGAAAGTATTTTCAAAGAGTTAAAAACATGACTCATAAATATAGAATAAGCATGCATCAAAAATTTATTCAAATCATTGAGGGAACCACTATGATTGGAAATCTGGTTCCAAAAGCATATTTAGGAACTGGGTATTTTGGGCATATTTGAGGGGAAGAGGAAGAAAGAATGACAGAATAAGATTCCTAGATGAGGTGCAAACTTTTCATGTCCTACAGGGCAATACATGAATTTGAGGTTATCATCTCTACCAAATAGATATCTACAAAGCAACAGGTGACTTCACAGTAATGTCTGGCTCTGATCAAAGTTAAAGACAAAGTCAAACGCAAGTGCACTTTCTTAGACCAGTGAGTTCTCAAACTTTGCTGCACATTAAAATCACTTGGAGAGATTTGAAAAATCATGATGCCCTGGATTCTCCCTTTATTAGTTCTTATTGCTGCTATAACAAACTACCACAAAGTCATGACTTAAATGCAATTTTATTCTTTTATAGTTATGGAGGTCAGAAGTCTAAAATGAGTCCAAAGGACTGTTCCTTCTGGAGGTTCTAGAAGGGGAATCCATTCCTTGCCTTTCTTTGTAGAGGCTGCCTCTGTTCCCTGGCTTGTGGCCCCCTGGCTGACCCTCAAAGCCAGCAGCATAGTATCTTCTCTTTTTTCTCTGACACCTGCTTCCATCCTAAAACTTTCTCTCTGTCTGAATCTGAGCCTCCAGCCTCCCTTTTACAGGAACCATTGTGATTACTTTGGGCCCACCTGGATAATCCAGGCTAATCTCCCCTCTCACAATCCTTAATCATAGCAGCAAACTTTCCCACTATGTAAGGTAACATATTCACAAATTCTGAGGATTAGGTCAAGGATATTTTGGGGAGGTTATTATTTAACCCATTGCATCATTCTGTACCATTAAATTAATATATCTGGGGATGAAAGCCAGGTAGGTGTACCCAGGTGTTTCTAATGTGAAGCAAAGTTTAAACACCACTGCCCTAAATAAATCATCTTTGCACGACCCTGCTAAACAATGCTTCAATATGACATTAAGAGAACATATTCTTTTTTTTCTTTATTTATTGTTAAATCATAGCTGTGTACATTAATGCAATCAAGGGGTACAATGTACTGGTTTCATATACAATCTGAAATATTCTCATCAAACTGTTCAACGTAGCCCTCATGACATTTTCTTAGTTATTGTATGTAGACAGTTGTATTCTGCATTTAGTAAGTTTTGCCTGTACCCATTCTAAGATGCACAATAGGTGTGGCCCCACCCATTACCCTCCCTCCGCCCTAACCTCCCCCTTCCCTTCCCCTCCCTTGGCCCTTTCCCCATATTCTTGTGCTATAGTTGGGTTATAGCCTTCATATGAAAGCTATAAATTAGCTTCATAGTAGGGCTGAGTACATTGGATACTTTTTCTTCCATTCCTGAGATACTTTGCTAAGAAGAACATGTTCCAGCTCCATCCATGTAAACATGAAAGAGGTAAAGTCTCCATCTTTCTTTAAGGCTGCATAATATTCCATGGTATACATGTACCACAATTTGCTAGTCCATTTGTGGGTTGATGGGCACTTGGGCTTCTTCCATGACTTGGCAATTATGAATTGGGCTTCAATAAACATTCTGGTACAGATGTCTTTGTTATAATGTGATTTTTGGTCTTCTGAGTATATACCTAGTGAAGGAATTATAGGATCAAATGGCAGGTCTATTTTTAGATCTCTAACATTCTCCAAACTTCCTTCCAAAAGGAACATATTAGTGTGCATTCCCACCAGCAGTGTAGAAGTGTGCCCTTTTCTCCACATCCATGCCAACATCTCTGGTTTTGGGATTTTGTTATATGGGCTACTGTTACTGGGGTTAGGTGATACCTCAAAGTAGTTTTAATTTGAATTTCTCTGATGATCAAGGATGATGAGCTTTTTTTCATGTGTTTGTAGATCGTGTGTCTGTATTCTTTTTTTTTATTATTAAATCATAGCTGTGTACATCAATATGATCATGGGGCACCATACACTTGGTTCATAGAATATTTGACACATTTTCATCTCATTAGTTGACATAGCCCTCCTGGCATTTCCTTAGTTACTTTGCCAAGACATTTACATTCCACATTTGCCAAGGCTCACATGTACCCTTGTAAGATGCACCACAGGTGTGATCCTTTCAATCCCCCTCCCTCTACCCACCTCCCCCCTCCCTCCCCACGCTTTCCCCCTTCCCCCTGTTCTTAGGTTGTAACTTGGTTATAGCTTTCATGTGAAGGTCCTAAGTTAGTTTCATAGTAGGGGTGAATACATTGGATATTTTTTCTTCCATTCTTGAGACACTTTACTGAGAAGAATATGTTCCAGCTCCATCCATGTAAACATGAAAGAGGTAAAGTCTCCATCTTTCTTCAAGGCTGCATAGTATTCCATGGTGTACATATACCATGCGTCTGTATTCTTTAGAGAAGTTTCTCTTCAAGTCCTTTGCCCACCCTGAGATGGGATCACTTGTTCTTTTCTTGCTAATACATTTGAGTTCTCTGTGGATTCTGGTTATTAGACCTTTATCGGAGGTATAACCTGCAAATATTTTCTCCCATTCTGAGGGCTGTCTGCTTGCTTTACTTAATATATTCTTGGCTGTGCAGAAGCTTTTTAATTTGATCAGGTCCCAGTAGTGTATTTTTGATACTGCTTCAATTGCCTGGGGAGTCCTCCTCATAAAATATTCACCCAGGCCAATTACTTCAAGAGTTTTCCCTGCACTTTCTTCAAGTATTTTTATAGTTTCATGTCTTGAGTTTAAATCTTTTATCCAGTGAGACTCTATCTTAGTTAATGGTGAAAGGTGTGGGTCCGGTTTCAATCTTTTACAGGTTGCCAGCCAGTTCACCCAGCACCATTTGTTAAATAGGGAATCTTTTCCCCACTGAATATTTTTAATTGGCTTGTCAAAGATCAAATAACGGTAAGTAGCTGGATTCATCTCTTGGTTCTATATTCTGTTCCAGACATCTACTTCTCTGTTTTTGTGCCAGTACCATGCTGTTTTGATCATTATCGATTTATAGTACAGTCTCAGGTCTGGTAGCGTGATTCCTCCTGCTTTGTTTTTATTGCTGAGTGATGTTTTGGCTATTTGAGGTTTTTTCTGATTCCATATAAAATGAAGTATTATTTTTTCAAGATCTTTAAAATATGACAATGGAGCTTTAGTAGGAATTGCATTAAAATTATATATTGCTTTGGGTATATAGTCATTTTAACAATGTTGATTCTTCCCAGCCATGAGCATGGTATGTTTTTCCATTTGTTAACATCTTCAGCTATTTCTTTTCTTAAAGTTTCATAGTTCTCTTTATAGAGATCTTTCATGCCATTTGTTAGGTATACTCCCAAATATTTCATCTTCTTTGGCACTACTGTGAAAGGAATAGAGTCTTTGACTGTTTTTTTGGCTTGGTTATTGTTGGTATATATAAAGGCTACAGATTTATGGGTGTTGATTTTGTAGCCTGAGACATTGCTATATTCCTTGATCACTTCTAAAAGTTTTGTAGTAGAATCCCTAGTGTTTTCCAGATATACAATCATATCATCTGTGAAGAGAGAAAGTTCTCTCTGACCTTATGTGGGTACCCTTGATAGCCTTTTCTTCCCTAATTGCGATGGCTAAAACTTCCATTACAATGTTAAAGAACAATGGAGACAATGGGCAACCTTGCCTGGTTCCTGATCTAAGTGGAAATGATTTCAATTTAACTCCATTCAATATGATATTGGCTGTGAGTTTGCTGTGGATGGCCTCTATTAGTGTAAGAAATGTCCCTTCTATACAAATTTTCTTAAGTGTTCTGATCATGAAGGGAAGCTGGATATTGTCAAAAGCTTTTTCTGCATCAATTGAGAGAATCATATTGTCTTTATTTTTTAGTTTGTTTATGTGGTGAATTCCATTTATATATTTACATATATTGAACGAGCCTTGAGACCCTGGGATAAATCCCACTTGGTCATGGCGTATAATTTTTTTGATGTATTGTTGGATTCTTTTTGTTAGGATCTTATTGAGTATTTTAGCATTGATATTCATTAGTTTATATTGGTCTATAATTTTCTTTTCTTGTTGGGTCTTTCCCTTGTTTAGGGATCAAGGTAATGTTTGCTTCGTAGAATGTGTTGGGTAGTATTCCTTCTTTTTCTGTATTTTGGAAGAGGTTTAGTAATATAGGTACTAGGTCTTCTTTAAAGGTTTGGTAGAATTCTGATGTAAAGCCATCTGGTCCTGGGCCTTTTTTTGGGGGGGGGGGAGATTTTGTATAGTTGATGCTATTTCAGAACTTGATATAGGCCTGTTCAACATTTCCACTTTGTTCTGGCTAAGTCTTGGAAGGTGGCGTACTTCCAAGTATTGGTTGATTTCTTTCAGATTTTCATATTCCTGAGAATAGAGTTTCTTGTAATATTCGTTAAGGATTTTTTGAATTTCTGAGGGGTCTGTTGTTATTTCATCTTTACCATTTCTGATTTATGAAATTAGAGATTTTACAAGAGAACATATTCTTGACTTACATTACTTTGAAAGACTTCATGTGCCCTTCCCTCCCCATATGACACTTTGGCATATTGATGATTTTGAGGTAAAGGGACTTGAAAAAGAGCAGAAGCGAGAAGACCACTCTGTCCTTCTGTTTCTTAAAATCAGGAGAGGAAATTTCCATGTGAAGGATGCCCTCTTATACAAAAGGAAAGTGTCATTCTTATCATCAAGGAGGGAGGTTGAGGCCAAGAGAAATCTGTACAAACAAACCTTATTAGACTAAACCTTACCTTGGTAGCCTCTTCTCCACCCAATTAGCTATCCTAGCCCAAGCCTCTTGGTCTTGTCACATTTTTACAATTCACTCCTCTTTTCTCATTTGGCATGTAAGTGCTCTACTCTATTTGTGTTTTGGGTCTTCATTTCCTTATGAAAACTCCCATGTCATGGAAGATTCATTTAAATAAATTTGTTCCTGTCTTACTGATCTATGTCAATTCAATTCTGAGTTCCTACCCTCCAACCCCCAGCAAAAAAGAAGGTATTTTGCTTCCCTTATACTTTATTTTTAAAATTTTGGATAATTTTTCTTTCTTTCTTTTTTTTTTTTGTAGAGACAGAGTCTCACCTGATCGCCCTCGGTAGAGTGCCATGGCGTCACACAGCTCACAGCAACCTTCAAATCCTTGGGCTTAGGCTATTCTCTTGACTCAGCCTCCCAAGTAGCTGGGACTACAGGCGCCAGCCATGACGCCCGGCTATTTTTTTTGTTGCCGTTTGGCTGGGGCTGGGTTTGAACCCACCACCCTCAGCATATGGGGCCGGCGCCCTACCTGCTGAGCCACAGGCACTGCCCTGGATAATTTTTCTTAAATGAACTAAAAGCATTATCAAATACTTCTTAAATTAGCAAAACTATACTCTGATCAACAACCCATGACCTCAAGGCTGCTTTCACTAGCTTTGCAAACTGGCCTTCTACCCTTATGTAATAACAGAGCAAATGGAACTCGCTCTTGTCAGAGCAGCAGTGACAGAGGAGGAAGGTGCAAGCCAAGTGATGGAAATGCCATCTGTCACTATGACTGCCACACATGCTCGTGGTTGGCTGCTGGAGGACCAGCAGTCTCAGGTTTCCACAGCCAAGAAGCATGATCTGTGGATTACAAGGGCCCATAAATGCTGTTCAAATAACGAACATGAAAATAACACGTACTCCCCCTACCCCCCATCCCTCAATTATGCCTAACAGCGTGAAGCAAACAGAAGGAGCTGTGAATGCCCTCTGCGGCAGCATACTTGGGGATCTTGGTCAATCTCCAAAAACAAAATCTCCCGCAGTAAACCTTTCATCAGTTTGAGTTAATGCATTTCACCCAGCGCTGATCCTGGAGCCTCAGGCTAAATTTTACAGAAGAAATGGGTGCTGTTTTTTGACGTGAACACCCGAGTTGATTATATTGGTAGTTTTTGTCTTTTAATTGCAAGAGCAGGACGTTCCCATGGTTTAGTAATAATGTCAGGATATCCTTGGAAACTCTGAAAGGTCTGAAGTATGTATCTAAGGCTTAAGGATGGGGAAAGTTATATTCTTAGGATCTTGCTTAGCTGCTCCATTTTCACCTATGCACTCCTCTCAGTTCTGTTCATGTGGGGAAACCTCACCATCTTGTAAATATAACAGGCACACTGGCTGACATGCTTTGAAAGGTCCCCTATACGAGACTGATAGTCATAACCTCAGTGAACCATGGGTCAGGTTTCCCAAAGCCATGGTTTTCAAATTCTCTTCAACCAGCAATAAAGTTTTTAAATAAAATCATATGCAAAAGCCAATATATATGTGACAAAATAAAAAAAGGAACTGTTAACATTTGGCACCATTATGCTTCTTATGAAAAGGATATATAATTGATCCTAATTACTTGCTAACTCCATGTTTGTGAACTCACCTACTTGCTAAAATTTATTCGTAATCCCCAAATCAATACTTGCAGTGCTTTTACAAGCATTTGCAGATATCCATGAAAAGAATTAAGTCAGCTGAGATCCATGTTCCCAGGTGAGTGTGAACAAGGCAACATTCTGCCTTCTTGCTTCAGCTTTCATGCAGGAAAAGTGTCCTTTATGTCATCTGGTGAGCACCTTTCTCTTTTTTTTTGCACTTTTATGTTGTATATCGATAATTTTTTTTTTTTTGAGACAGAGTCTCATTATGTCGCCCTCAGTAGAGTGCCGTGGTGTCATAGCTCGCAGCAACCTCAGACTCTTGGGCTTGAGCGATTCTCTTGCCTCAGCCTCCCAAGTAGCTGGGACTACAGGTACCTGCCACAACACCTGGCTATTTTTTTGTTGCAGTTGGTTAGATGGCCCAGGCTGGGTTCGAACCTGCCACCCTTGGTGTATGTACCTGTCACCATAACCATTGCTATGGGCACCAAACCTGTGTATTGGTAATTTTAATATTTAAAATGGCCTCTAGAATAGTGCTAAAGTGCTGTCTAGTGTTGCTAAGTGCAAGAAGGGTGCTATGGGGCATAGAATCCCTGTGTCAGAGAAGCTTCATTTAGGCACATGAATTAAATGATCATGAGCTAATAATGTACATTAAATAAGGCACCTTTCAACAGAAACACACAAAAATTGGTTATGTATCAATCAGGTAACAAAAATGTCATGACCACAGATTTGTAGAAACCTAATCTTTTACTTCCTGTAGGAGCAATGGTTTGGTAAACTCACTAATTCAGGGTTTATCATGTTTTATAAAACACAATTTCTGAGAATAACAAGAATCCACTGTATCTTTATTTGGGAAAATGTCTAGGAAATGGCTTAAGTTAGATGAGGAAACTCCAGGGGCCCAGGAAGAGATTTGTTCCTATGTGGGTGATGTAGTGAAAGAAAGGGAGAGGATAGGAAGGCAAAGAAAAGAAGAACTGCAGGTAGGAAGGGACATATTTGACAGTTTCTCGGTAAAGGACAAGAGAGCAGCTCCCAGCACAGAAAAAGTGTGTTGGAGAACAGGAATGTCTGATGTAAATTTGTAGGATTCCTCGTCATGTTGGGTACACTATGACTCCTCCCTTGTAGCTTCCAGCTCTTTCTTAAAGTCTACTATCCTTACAAGCAACTCTCATTCTGTTTTTGTTTTATTTTTTTTTTTTAATTTTTAGCTTTGTGCACATTGTGAAAAAGAAGTGCTCTTGCCAACTAAGCCCTTGAACTTCTCAGTGGCAGGTTGAGGGGAGAAAGTGCTGATGAGAAGAATTTGCCCTGGTGGACATAGGATTCTTCTAGATTCTCCATGGCAGGGATCTGGGGAACAGAGTCAGAAAGAGGCAGGCTGCCGCTACTTCTCTGGATTCAAGGGCCCAGGGCTTGCCGAGCACTCCTCAGCCTTGCTGGCTTTTCTGGGCTCTGGGGTCCGTGACACAGGACCCCTGCATTGTGTTTCCTGAGCCTGGTGCATGACAAACTGCATCACAATTGTAAGAGGCAAAGTCTCACTCAGCAGAGAGAACAGGGATGATATTAGCCCTCTGGGGTCTGCAAGCATCTTGAGAGGGCTTTGCAATGTTGAAGGCTTTCGGATTGAAAACCCCTTACCCTGGTAATTGCAATGATGAGGGGAAACTTCCCCTTTCTCCCAAAAGTTCACTGAAAGATCAACTCACCATTAAAGCACATAATAAGACAAAGATTTATTTACTGTGTGCATGGGAAGAATCACAGAGTGATTTTCCAATATCCCTGTGGGGGTCCAGAAATTTATATGGCCTCCTCTTAGATGGGAGGGGGATATGAGGATATAGATAATTCTATTTAGTTGCAATAAATGGTTGCTAGGGAGTAGGGGCATGACTAGATGATTGGGGGAATGAATGCACGGGGAGAAACAGACTCACTTGTAACTTAAGCCGAGAGACAGGTAGCACATTTAAGATGATCTGGACCAGATCTGGTTACCTTCTTAATCTCCTTTCCTGCAATATATTGAGATACCAGGGAGGGGAAGGGAAGTTAACTGTTCTTTTGATGGGTCCATCTGGTTTATGCTGATAGAGGGAAACCCCCTTCCAAGGCCTGTTGACCTCTAAGGACCTTTCATTCAAAATAGTCATTATTCCAAAGAGTCATTTTTTTTCTGGGGCACAATTTCCCGAGCTCCTTCATAATTTTACTGGGTCTCAATGGCGGGGAGGGTCCAGATAGCTGTTCTGCTTGGGGCAGGGCAGGATATAAAGCCTTGTGAAATGATCTTCCCTTGGTCCCTACCTCAACCCCGAGGGCCAGAGTATGCCGACTGTGGACCTGTGATATAACGGCCATGCCGTACAACAGACTCACACACACAGTTCTTTCTTGGATCTATGCCTAGGACATTCCCTGATAATCCCCCTAGGAAAGGAGTCACCAAGATTTAGTTTTTCTCGTCTATTCTTACTTGGCCTTTCCAGAGGGCACAGGGTTGTACCCAGAGCACAGTCTCAGAACCTAGGAGTGGACTTGGGGCCAGGGAAACCTGGAGCTCCCCGTGGTTGGGTGCAGCTCTGTTTGGTAGTAGCAGAGCCCCAAACCTGTCACTTGTCTTCCTCTTTCTCTGTGGTATTCTGCTAGAAACCAGCCTACCCCACCCCCCATCCTGGCTCCTTTCCTGGAAGATGGAGTTTTTCATCAAATGAAACCAGCCTCTTGAACATTCCAGAGAAGCTCAAGCAGGTGGTAATTTCCCCTCACTCCACACACGTGTCAGAAGTTCTCTTGCCAACTAAGCCTTTGAACTTCTCAGGGGCAGGGTGAGGGGACAAAGTGCTGATGAGAAGAATTTGCCCCAGTGGACGTAGGATTCTTCTAGATTCTCCATGGCAGGGATCTGGGGAACAGAGTCAGAAAGAGGCAGGCTGCCGCTACTTGGCTAGATTCAAGGGCCCAGGGCTTGCTGAGCACTCCTCAGCCTTGCTGGCCTTTCTGGGCTCTGGGGTCCGTGACACGGGACCCCTGCATTCTGTTTCCTGAGCCTGGTGCATGACAAACCACATCACAAATTACCTCATTGTATTTTCCTTACCAATTCTGTCAGGCTGATACCCAGGTTCCCCTTTTGGGTTTATGAATCAACAAATCAGCGGTTATAAAATCTGTGACAAGGGAAATTTACCTGCCATACATAAATGTATTGGAGGTGGGTGGCAGCAGAAAAGAAGAAAAGATTGTTACTCACAGTGTGTGATAAGATGCCAGGCTCTGAGTAAGACTTCCTCCAGATTTTCAGGATGATAGTGTGTTTGTGTCTTTTTGCTAACATGAACTAAATAGACAATATAGTCACATAGTTGGTTGGGTAAATTATCTCTTAGATGACTTGTCGGACTCAGCAGAACATTTAATTCAGGCAGAATATCCTGACCAATAGCCCTAGATGAATAAGGACTGGCCGCCACCCAGGGTTTTAGCATCTAAGTGTAATCTAGTTAAAAGGTTTTGCAATAAAATGTGAATGTCTCTTCCATCCTTCTCTTCCTTTCCAACCCAGCCCCGCCCCAGATGTGAGAGCTTGTGGGATGGAGGAGGAAGGTGGAGGGTGAACTTTAGGGTGAACTTGCAGTCCTGGTGGCCTGGTGGCAGGTGCAATCAGCTTCTTGTCAGTTGGGTCCTCAGCCCACCTTCTACTTCGAAGGAGAATTGCCTTTCATGGGTCTCAGATCCTATCTGATTGGTAGGTCCTGAACAAGGCAGGGGATGTCACAAGTGGGGTTCTTCACTATTTTCGGTTAGGCACACGTTCTTTCCAATCAGAATCCTGTATCTGCAAAGACTCATTAAGCACATACTGTCTCCAAGCCCTGCATGATCCAGAGTGAGCCGTCAGCTCATGTTTCAGCTCACTGGCTACCTGGACAGAGCTAAGCTCACGGAACTGGACAATGGTCTTTGGTAACTTGGTCTAAGGCAAAGTCATATCTGGGACCTGGGCAAGATGCCCAAGTTGCTGCCTAACAGAAAAGAAATTCTCCTTCCTCTGTCTGTACCCATCAGGGGTGGAGACATTAGTTCACCAACCCTCCCTTCAGCTTCTGGTCACTTTTCATCACTTTCGCCTGAGCAAACCTCCCTGCCGCCCAGCTCCAGTGGAACCGATGTACCAAGGTCAGATTCATCTTCCCTAAATACAGCTTTGGCTGCCATTCCCCCCTCTGCTCAAAATCTTCAAAGAGTTCCCACAGCCTACAGAGGGAAGACGACGGTCCTTACTCAACCTGTCGCTATGGTCCACACAATACGGCCTTAACCTGGCATTTTCAAATTCGTGTCTTCCCTCTCTCCTAAGCCAACCCCCTCTACACTCAATTCCCTTCCCGAGTTTCCCAGAGCATGCCCAGAACACTTTCTCCTATGCCCCAGTTTACAAATGGTCCCTTCCATATGGGGGTGCCTCCCTTGCTCTGCACTCTCCCCCCAAAAGCCCACATCCCCATTCTTCAAGGATTAGTTATTTCTCCAACTAACGCTTAATTCCTTCAACCTGGAGGGATGCCACTCCCTGCTCTGAATTTACTGTTTTCTCTTTTATGCATTCATTTGGTGCTCCTGGTTCTCTCCAAACCCCCTTAATAAGAAGTTGGTGAGTGGGTACCGACAACTCGGAAGAGGCCCATGGCAATGGAAGCTTCTCAGGCTTTTCCCCCTTCTCTCTTTTAAAGCCCAGGCTTGGTCAGGAGCGAGAGCAGAGGGGAAAAGGAAAGCTCTCAAACAGAGAAATACACGGTATTTACCCTAAGAGAAAGGATGTTTTCTAAAGGGCAAGGCTGTTTTGTTTGGCAAACAGGAGTTCTTCACTGTTTAGTGTCGATGCTCTTTGTTTTCTAAAGCACAGGGTCTAACATTCCAGACTGTCTATGTAAAGCAGATGCTGTGGTCTGCAGCACAGTCTGAGAGACGTCCCTAACAGACGTACTGAGAAGCTCACACACTCTCACCCAGGGCCCCCTTTTACAGCATGGCTGGCAGGCATCTCAACCCTCTGCTATGAATCCTGAGCCAAACAGACTGCTCACTCCTGACTCAAATCTACGACCTTGACTTCATCAATACATTCGTCTAAACAAATGAGCGAGGCCCCCTCGGAGCACTGCGGCATTGAGACAGGATGAAGCCTTTATATATTGTGAAGACAGACCCTATTCTTCCCAGCACCAAGGCATAAGAAAGCCTTTTGAACTGAATTCCAAGAAGCTGCCAGCTAAGATAAAAGGGTCCCTTGACCACAAGTTTCAATGCTGTTTCTCATCCTCTATTAGCTCCTAATGTGACTGGGAAAAGCGCTTTGCTCTTGGCAGCAGTTTCCTCATCAGCAAATGACGTTGGTTTTGTTTAAAAATATTTTCTTGATACTGTTTTGGGTCTCTTCAAGCTCTAGAAGGAGATGTCTGAATGATCTTTGTGTCCAAGACTGGAGTAAATGGCCTCATAAGCTCTAGAATGCTAGGTGTCCACATGACTGTTTTATGCCCAAGATGAAAGTGAATGACCTTTTAAGATCTCTTTAAACATCGTGATCTCTGAGACTTGCTATAATCCCTACTGTACAAAGAAAGAATATACATTTGTGAAAATCTGCGCAAACTCTTTTATTGTTTGAGGATTTTGCTCACAGTTTTTCTGTGATTAATGACATGTGATTGCTTTTTTTTTACCCCCTGCATTCATTGGTATCAGTTAATATTAAAAATCAAGTCTGGGTAACAATATGAAAAGGATTCATTGGAAAGTACTTTTTTTTTTTGAGACAGAGTCTCATTATGTCGCCCTTGGTACGGTGCCGTGGCATCACGGCTTACAGCAACCTCAAACTGTTGGGCTTAAGCCATTCTCTTGTCTCAGCCTCCCAAGTAGCTGGGACTACAGGCACCCAATACAATGCCTGGCTATTTTTTGTTGCAGTTGTCATTGTTGTTTAGCTGACCCAGGGTGGGCTCGAGCCCGCCAGCTTCAGTTGTATGTGGCTGGTGGTGTAACCACTGTACTTTGGATGCCAAGCCCATTGGCAGGTACTTTGAGATCTCAAAGAATCAGCTCTGTGAACTGGGAACTAGGATGACACAAAGGTTAAGTAATAAAGAATCTGACTCCATTACCAGCTTTTACATTCCCACCGCCTTCCTTGCTATCTGGATGGCCACATGACAAAGACCCTGGGGGTTCTATGCCCCTGTGGGTGGCCAGGAATCTCAGATAATGCAGCCTCTAGCCCATGTGCTGGCTCCAACCTGCCCCATAATCACAAAAGCCCAAAGCCACCCTTACCACCTTGCCTCCTAGTGTAAGCCTTTCCCTCCTAGGAAACTCAGCTTGTCGTGATTCTAGATACATTTTATTCAAACTCTTTGTGAGCATACTGGGTTATCTCTCTTGATAAATAAATAATTCCTGCTCAGCAAGATGCTGCCTTAGCCTGATGCTGCCTCTACTTCTGGGAATAAGGTACAAACTGGCCCTGGGTTTTTGTCACACACCCCAAAGATTCCGAGTTCTGAGTAGGAGAATTGCACCACTTGAGCAAAGAGGATGATGGTCTGGCCACAGGGCTGGAGGATGGTCTCCTTTTCTGCTGCACTAGTTACGAGCATAGCAGCTTTAGAAGTGTCAGGGTCGAATACGGGGACAGGTAGATGAAATAAAACAAACTTCCAATACAATACTCAAAGATGGAAATTCTGTAGTTTTGAGACTTACCTATTCTTTATGAATAAAAATGAACACATGTCTTGCAGTGTTCATACACTAACAAAGCTTTATTTTTATTTTTTTTTTGGAGACAGAGTCTCACTATGTCACCCTCGGTAGAATGCTGTGGCATCAAAGCTCACAGCAACCTCCAAGTCTTGGGCTTAAGCGATTCTCTTGCCTCAGCCTCCCAAGTAGCTGGGACTACAGGCACCCACCACAATGTCTGGCTATTTTGTTATTGTTGTTGTTGTTATTGTTGCAATTGTCGTCGTTGTTTAGCTGGCCTGGGCTGGGTTTGAACCTGCCAGTCTTGTGTGTATATGACCAGTGCTGTAACCACTGTGCTACAGGTGCTGAGCCGTAACAAAGCTTTCTTTAAAAATTGAGATAAAATTCACATAACAAAACTCACCATTTAAACCCTTTAAACTGTACAATTCAATGGTTTTTAGTATATTTCCTATGTTGTGCAATCATCACTGCTGTCTAATTCTAGAACATTTTGAGCACCTAGAAACGATATTTTTTTTTTACCCCCAAAGCAGTCAGTCCCCATTTCCTCTCCCCAATCCCCGGCATTCATTAATCTTTCTTTTTCTATGGATTTGCAATGTTTGCAAACATGGATTTTTCTGAGTGGTTTCTTTAACTCGGTGTAACACTTTCAGGGTTCATCACAATGTATCCTGTATTGGGACTTCACTCCATTTTGCGGCTGAACAATCTTCCATTGTAGGGATATGCCACACTTTGTTTCCATTTTGTTTACTCACTGACGATCATTTGGGTTATTTCAACTTTTTGGCTATTTTGAGTTAATGCTGTTAGGAATATTCACGTACAAGTTTTTGTGTGGACACGTGTTATCGGTTTTCTTGGGTGTAATTTGGAGGCATAGAATTCCTGGGTCTGAACTGTAGCTTCTTAACTCTTTGAGGACCCCTCAGACTTTCTCGCAGAGGCTGCACCATTGTACATTTCCATGGACAACTTAGGAGGGATTCAACTTCTTCACATCCTCCTTAACACTTGTTATTGTACTTTTTATCATTTTTATTATGATGATTACCATGGCCATCCCAGTTGGAATGAAGTGGTATCCCACTGAGGTTCTGATTTGCGTTGCCCTAAACTCCTGGTGCTGAGCATTTTTTTTTTCTGTGCTTATTGCCTTTTGTTATCTTCCTTGGAGAAGTTACTATTCAAATTCTTCTGTCATTTTAAAATTTGGTTAACTATTCTTTTGTTATTGAATGTAATAGTTCTCTGAGCAGGTTGACTTACTCCCTATCTGAAATGCAAGAAGTATTTCAGATTCTGTATGTTGTTTTTCTTTTTTCAGATTTCAGAATAGTTGCATATGTATAATGAGATATCTTGAATATGGGACTCAATTCTGAACATAAAACTCATTTATGTTTTATATGTACCTTATCCATAGGCCTGGCCATTCCTTCACGCTATCCATATAGGCTGAAGGTAATTTTGAACAAAAACTTTGCATGAAACCAAGTTTGTGTGCATTGAACCATCAGAAAGCAGAGGCACTCAAAAAGTTTTAGAGATTTTGGAGATTTGGGACTTTTTGAATTAAGGATGTGTGACCTATACATTTTGGATACAAGTCCTTTATACAATTTAAAAATATTTTCTATCATTTTGTAAGTTATCATTCTACATTCTTAATGTCCTTTCAAGCATAAAAGTTTTTAATTTTGATAAAGGCATATTTATCTATTTTTCTTTTCCGTTTGTGCTTTTGGTGTCACATCTAAGAAACCACTGCCTATTCCAAGCTCATAAAGATTTACACCAAAGTTTTCTTCTAAGAGTTTTATACTTTTGACTCTTACACTTAGGTGTTTGGTTCATTTTGACTTCATTTTTGTGTATTATGTGAGTTAGGGGGTCCCACTTCATACTATCACTTGTAGTTATCTAGTTGTCCCAGCACCATTTATTCAAAAGACTATTCTTTTCCGGTTGAGTGGTGGTCTTGTCACCCTGGTCAAAAATCAGTGGAATACAGATGTATAGTTTTATTTCTAGACTCTCACTTCTGTTCCATTGATCTATAATCTGTCTTTATGCCAATACCACACTGTTTTGATTCTGTAGCTTATTTTTTTTTTTATTAAATCATAGCTGTGTACATTGATATATTCATGGGGCATCATTCACTAGCTTCACAGACCGTTTACCAAGTTTCACACATACGCTTGTAAGATGCACCGCTGGTGTGATCCCACCAATCCCCTTCCCTCTACCCACGTCCCCCCTCCCTCCCCTCCCTTTCCCCCTTCCCCCTATTCTTAGGTTGTAACTAGGTTATAGCTTTCATGTGAAAACCCTAAATTAGTTTCATAGTAGGGCTGAGTACATTGGGTACTTTTTCTTCCATTCTTTTTATTTTTTTTATTTTTTTATTTTTTTGGCTGGGGCTGGGTTTGAACCCATCACCTCCGGCATATGGGACTGGCACCCTACTCCTTGAGCCACAGGCGCCACCCTTCTTCCATTATTGAGATACTTTACTAAGAAGAATATGTTCCAGCTCTATCTATGTAAACATGAAAGAGGTAAAGTCTCCATCTTTCTTTAAGGCTGCATAATATTCCATGGTGTACATATATCACAATTTATTAATCCATTCGTGGATCGATGGGCACTTGGGCTTATTCTATGACTTAGCAATTATGAATTGGGCTGCAATAAACATTCTGGTACAAATATCTTTGTTATGATGTGATTTTTGGTCTTCTGGGTATATGAGCAGTAGAGGGATTACAGGATTGAATGGCAGATCTATTTTTAGATCTCTAAGTGTTCTCCATATCTCTTTCCAAAAGGAATGTATTAATTTGCATTCCCACTAGCAGTGCAAAAGTGTTCCCTTTTCTCCACATCCGCGCCAACATCTCTGGTCTTCGGATTTTGTGATATAGGGTTATCTCACTGGAGTTAGATGGTATCTCAAAGTAGTTTTGATTTGCATTTCTCTGATGATTAAAGATGATGAACATTTTTTCATAAGTCTGAAGGCCGCGCACCTGTCTTCTTCAGAGAAGTTTCTCTTCAAATCCCTTGCCCAGCCTGCAATGGGATCCCTTGTTCTATTCTTGCTAATGCGTTTGAGTTCTCTGTGGATTCTGGTTATTAAACCTTTGTCGGAGACATAACCTGCAAATATATTCTCCCATTCTGAGGGCTGTTTTCTTGCTTTACTTACTGTGTTCTTGGCTGTGCAGAAGCTTTTTAGTTTGATCAAGTCCCAGTAGTGTATTTTTTGAAGCTGCTTCAATTGCCCGGGGGGGTCCTCCTCATAAAATACTCACCCAGACCGATTTCTTCAAGGGTTTTCCCTGGACTCTCCTCTAGTATCTTTATAGTTTCATGTCTTAAGTTTAAATCTTTGATCCAGTGAGAGTCTATCTTAGTTAAAGGTGAAAGGTGTGGGTCCAGTTTCAGTCTTCTACAGGTCACCAGCCAGTTCACCAGCACCATTTGTTAAATAGGGAATCTTTTCCCCACTGAATGTTTTTTGTCTTTTTTTTATTGTTGGGGATTCATTGAGGGTACAATAAGAAAGGTTACACTGATTGCAATTGTTAGGCAAAGTCCCTCTTGCAATCATGTCTTGCCCCCAGAAAGTGTGACACACACCAAGGCCCCACCCCCCTCCCTCCGTCCCTCTTTCTGCTTCCCCCCCCATAACCTTAATTGTCATTAATTGTCCTCATATCAAAATTGAGTACATAGGATTCATGCTTCTCCATTCTTGTGACGCTTTACTAAGAATAATGTCTTCCACTTCCATCCAGGTTAATACGAAGGATGTAAAGTCTCCATTTTTTTTTTTAATAGCTGAATAGTATTCCATGGTATACATATACCACAGTTTGTTAATCTATTCCTGGGTTGGTGGGCATTTAGGCTGTTTCCGTATTTTGGTGATTGTAAATTGAGCTGCAATAAACAGTCTAGTACAAGAGTCCTTATGATAAAAGGATTTTTTTCCTTCTGGGTAGATGCCCAGTAATGGGATTGCAGGATCGAATGGGAGGTGTAGCTTGAGTGCTTTGAGGTTTCTCCATACTTCAAGAAAGGTTGTACTAGTTTGCAGTCCCACCAGCAGTGTAAAAGTGTTCCCTTCTCTCCACATCCACGCCAGCATCTGCAGTTTTGAGATTTTGTGATGTGGGCCATTCTCACTGGGGTTAGATGATATCTCAGGGTTGTTTTGATTTGCATTTCTCTAATATATAGAGATGAGGAACATTTTTTCATGTGTTTGTTAGCCATTCATCTGTCTTCTTTAGAGAAGGTTCTATTCATGTCTCTTGCCCATTGATATATGGGATTGTTGGCTTTTTTCATGTGGATTAATTTGAGTTCTCTGTAGATCCTAGTTATCAAGCTTTTGTCTGATTGAAAATATGCAAATATCCTTTCCCATTGTGTAGGTTGTCTATTTACTTTGGTTGTTGTCTCCTTAGCTGTACAGAAGCTTTTCAGTTTAATGAAATCCCATTTGTTTATTTTTGTTGTTGTTGCAATTGCCATGGCAGACTTCTTCATGAAGTCTTTCCCCCGGCCAATATCTTCCAGTGTTTTTCCTATGCTTTCTTGGAGGATTTTTATTGTTTCATGCCTTAAATTTAAGTCCTTTATCCATCTTGAATCTATTTTTGTGAGTGGGGAAAGGTGTGGGTCCAGTTTCAGTCTTTTACATGTAGACATCCAGTTCTCCCAACACCATTTATTGAATAGGGAGTCTTTCCCCCAAGGTATGTTCTTGTTTGGTTTATCAAAGATTAGGTGGTTGTAAGATGTTAGTTTCATTTCTTGGTTTTCAATTCGATTTCAACTGTCTATGTCTCTGTTTTTGTGCCAGTACCATGCTGTCTTGAGCACTATGGCTTTGTAGTACAGACTAAAATCTGCTATGCTGATGCCCCCACCTTTATTTCTATTACTAAGAACTGCCTTAGCTATACGGGTTTTTTTCCAGTTCCATACAAAACGCAGAATCATTTTTTCCAAATCTTGAAACTACAATGTTGGTATTTTGATAGGAATGGCATTGACTAGGTAGATTGCTTTGGGAAGTATACACATTTTAACAATGTTGATTCTTCCCATCCATGAGCATGGTATGTTCTTCCATTTGTTAATGTCCTCTGCTATTTCCTTTCTGAGGATTTCAGAATTTTCTTTATAGAGGTCCTTCACCTCCTTCGTTAGGTATATTCCTAGGTATTTCATTTTCTTTGAAACTATGTTGAAGGGAGTTGTCTCCTTAATTAGCTTCTCATCTTGACTGTTATTGGCGTATACAAAGGCTACTGACTTGTGGACATTGATTTTATATCCTGAAACATTACTGTATTTTTTGATGACTTCTGGGAGTCTTGTGGTTGAGTCTTTGGGGTTCTCTAAGTATAAGATCATGTTGTCAGCAAAGAGGGAGAGTTTGACCTCCTCTGCTCCCATTTGGATTCCCTTTATTTCCTTGTCTTGCCTAATTGTATTGGCTAGAACTTCCAGCACTATGTTGAATACTAAAGGTGACAGAGGACAACCTTGTCTGGTTCCAGTTCTAAGAGGAAAAGCTTTCAGTTTTACTCCATTGAGTAAAATATTAGCTGTGGGTTTGTCATAGATAGCTTCAATCAGTTTTAGAAATGTGCCACCTATGCCTATACTCTTCAGTGTTCTAATTAGAAAAGGATGCTGGATTTTATCAAATGCTTTTTCTGCATCTATTGAGAAGATCATATGATCTTTATTTTTGCCTCTGTTAATATGGTGGATAACGTTTATGGACTTGCGTATGTTAAACCAGCCTTGCATCCCTGGGATGAAGCCTACTTGATCATGATGAATGACTTTTTTGATGATAAGCTGTAATCTATTGGCTAGGATTCTGTTGAGAATTTTTGCATCTATGTTCATGAGTGAGATTGGTCTGAAATTCTCCTTTTTGGTTGGGTCTTTTCCTGGTTTTGGTATCAGGGTGATGTTCGCTTCATAGATTGTGTTGGGGAAGATTCCTTCTTCCTCAATTTTTTGGAATAATTTCTGCAGTACAGGAATAAGCTCTTCCTTGAAGGTTTGATAGAATTCTGGAGTGAAGCCATGTGGACCAGGGCATTTTTTGGTTGGAAGATTTTTTTATTGTTTCTTTAATCTCAGTGCTTGAAATTGGTCTGTTCAGGAGGTCTATTTCTTCCTGGCTAAGTCTAGGGAGAGGGTGTGATTCCAAACATTGATCCATTCCCTTCAAATTGTCAAATTTCTGGGCATACAGTATCCGGTAGTATTCAGAGATGATCTCTTGTATCTCTGTGGGATCAGTTGTTATTTCCCCTTTATCATTTCTGATTGAGGTTACTAGAGATTTTACTTTTCTATTTCTCGTTAGTCTGGCCAATGGTTTATCTATTTTATTTATTTTTTCAAAAAACCAACTCCTTGATTCATTAATTTTCTGAATTATTCTTTTGTTTTCCATTTCATTGATCTCTGATTTGATTTTGGATATTTCTTTTCTTCTACTGAGTTTAGGCTTAGATTGTTCTCCTTTTTCTAATTCCATAAGATGGCTTGTGAGATTGTTGATGCACTCTCTTTCTGTTTTTCGAATGTAGGCATCTAAAGCGATAAATTTTTCTCTCAAAACTACTTTTGCAGTGTCCCACAGGTTTTGGTAGCTTGTGTCTTCATTGTTGTTATGCTCAAGGAAGTTGATGATTTCCTGTTTTATTTCTTCCTGTTTTATTTCTTCCTGCACCCATCTGTTATTCAACAGAAGATTGTTTAATTTCCATGCCTTTGGGTGGGGTCAAGCGTTTTTGTTTGAGTTGAGTTCCACCTTTAGTGCCTTATGGTCTGAAAAGATACAAGGTAAAATTTCAATTCTTTTGATTCTGTTGATATTTGTTTTGTGTCCCAGGATATGATCGATTTTGGAGAATGTTCCATGGGGTGATGAGAAGAATGTGTATTCTTTATCTTTGGGATGGAGTGTTCTATATGCGTCTATCAAGCACAGTTGTTCTAGGGTCTCATTTAAATCTCATATCTTTGTTTAATTTCTGTTTAGAGGATCTGTCCAGCTCTGTAAGAGGAGCGTTAAAGTCCCCTGTTATTATGGTATTATCAGATATCATATTGCTCAGACTGAGTAAGGTCTGTTTCAAGAATCTGGGAGCATTTAAATTGGGTGCATAAATATTTAGAATTGAAACGTTTTTTTGTTGTATTTTTCCCTTGACCAATATAAAGTGACCATCTTTGTCTTTTTTGACTTTAGTTGCTTTAAATCCACATGTATCTGAAAATAAGATTGCAACTCCTCTTTTCTTCTGAATTCCATTTGCCTGAAAAATTGTCTTCCAACCCTTGACTCAGAGTTTTAATTTGTCTTTTGAAGCCAGGTGTGTTTCTCTCAGAGCAGATGGATGGCTTGTGTTTTTTAATCCAGTCAGCCAATCTGTGTCTCTTCAGTGGGGAATTCAAGCCATTAACATTTATTGAGATAATTGATAAGTGTGGTAGTATTCTATTCGTCTTATTTTGTGAGAGTCCATTGCTTAGTTTTATCTTTTGCATCAGTGTGGAGGTTAGGTTCTGTCCTTTAATATCTGAGTTCTTACTTTGCTGCTGATCCATTCTGGTGGTCAGTGTGTAGAACACGCTGAAGTATTTCCTGTAGAGCTGGTCTTGTTGTGGCAAATTTCTTTAATGTTTGTATATCCGTAAATGATTTGATTTCTCCGTCAATTTTAAAGCTTAGCTTAGCAGGATACAGAATTCTGGGCTGGAAATTGTTCTGTTTAAGTATATTAAAGGTAGATGACCATTGTCTTCTTGCTTGGAAAGTTTCATTAGAGAAGTCTGCAGTCGCTTTGATGGATTTTCCCCTGTAGGTCAACTGGCGCTTACTCCTGGCAGGTTGCAGAATCTTTTCTTTTGTCTTGACTTTGGACAGGTTCATCACAATGTGTCTTGGAGAAGCTCGGTTAGAGTTAAGGCAACCTGGGGTCCAAAATCCCTCTGAAAGCGGTGAGTCAGAATCTTTGGTGATATTTGGGAAATTTTCTTTGATAATATTCTCTAGTATGGCTTCCGTTCCTCTGGGGCATTCTTCTTCCCCTTCTGGGATTACTATAACTCATATGTTGGAACACTTCATAAAGTCCCATAATTCTGACATTGAATGTTCTGTTTTCTCTCTCTTCTTTTTTGCCTCTTTTACTATCTGAGTTATCTCAAGAACTTTGTCTTCTACCTCTGAAATTCTTTCTTCTGCATGGTCTAACCTGTTGCTGATACTTTCCATTGCATCTTTAAGTTCCCTAATTGACTGTTTCAGTTCCTTCAGCCTGCTGTATACTTTCTATATTCTTCATATCATTCATCTCTTATTTGATTCTGTTTTTGGATTTCCTTTTGGTTATTTTCCACTTTATTAGCAGTTTCCTTTATTGTTTCTATCATTTCTCTCATTGTTTTCATCATGTGTATTATAAATTCCCTTTCTGTCATTCCTAGCATTTCTTTATATGTGGAATCCTCTGTAGCTACCTCATGGTCCCTTGGCGGGGTTGTTCTGGACTGGTTCTTCATGTTGCCTGGAGTTTTCTGCTGATTCTTCCTCATGAGTGATTTCTTTTATCTGTTTCCTTGCCCTACCCACGGAATGTTTTTAATTGGCTTGTCAAAGATTAAATAACGGTAAGTAGCTGGGTTCATCTCTTCGTTCTGTATTCTGTTCCAGACATCTACTTCTCTGTTTTTGTGCCAATACCATGCTGTTTTGATCACTATTGATTTGTAGTATAGTCTGAGGTCTGGTAGCGTAATTCCTCCTGCTTTGTTTTTATTTCTGATTAATGTCTTGGCTATTCAAGGTTTTTTATGATTCCATGTAAAACGAAGTATTGTTTTTTCAAGATCTTTAAAGTATAACAGTGGAGCTTTAATAGGGATTGCATTGAAATTATATATTGCTTTGGGTAATATGGACATTTTAAAAATGTTGATTTTCCCAGCCATGAGCATGGTATGTTTTTCCATTTGTTAACATTTTCAGCTATTTCTTTTCTTTCTTTCCCCTGGAAGCTTTGAGGATTTTTCTCCTTCACGTTAACTTTAGTGAAGTTAATTATGATATGCCTGGGGGATGTCTTATTGGGGTTGAGTCGTGCTGGGGTTCTGAAACTGTCCGCTCTCTGAATTTCAGAATCTCTAGGCATGTCTGGAAAATTCTCTTTCATAATTTCATGCAGAAGGGCCTCTGTGCCTAGCGAGGCCACTTCATCTGTTTCTGGAACTCCTATGATTCGGATATTTGCCTTCTTCGAATTATCCCAGAGCTCTCTGACAGAATGATCTATTTTTGCTCTCCATTTCTCTTCCTCTTTGAGAGTTTGGGAGTGTTCAAAGGCTTTAACTTCGATGTCAGAAATCCTTTCTCCTGCTTGCTCCATTATGTTGCTGAGGAATTCTACTATATTTTTCATATCTTTGAGGGCTGCAAATTCTTGCTTCAGTGTGTCTAAGTCCTTGGTGGTTTTGTCTTTAAATTCATTAAATTCTTGAGGCAACTTTTGAATTTCTCCTCGAATTCCTAATTCCACTTTGTTAATCTTGTCTGCAATCCAAATTCTGAATTTGATTTCTGACATCTCAGCCAGTTGTCTATGAATGGGATCTTCAATTGCATCTGCCATATCTTTCCCTGGGGGGGTTGATCTGTTCTTGTTATTCATGTTACCAGAGTTTTTCAGCTGATTCAGCCCCATGGTTGTTTTACTCCCTCTGATTTTTCTACTGGGGCTTTGTCGAGGGTCTGTACAGTGTTGTGGCCTGAGAAACTGGGGCCCTGACTGGTGTGGTGGGGCTAAGTGGTTCTGTCTTGTTTTCTGCTGGTTTGTGTTCCACCCTAGTGAAACAGATACTGTGGATTGGTTCAGTTCAAAAAGTCCAAATCAATTATCTCAGTCTGCACCTGTCTCGGGTGAGAGTTTAAGAGGTCTCTGGGAACTGGATCACAGGGGTCTGGTGACTACTCTGGTGTGGCTTGCTCCAGTGCTGCGTGGTGTCAGGAGGAGCCACCCAGCCAATAGATCAGTCTGGGAAGGTTGATGCCTCCTTCCCCACCTTGCACCGCTGTCACCCCCAGTCACTGATAGCCCTGCAGTTGGCTGACCCAGTTACCTGTAGTGAATTGGTACTCCAGGAGTTTGCACCTGCCTGAATCACAAGGAAGTCTGCAAGGCCGCTGCGCTCTGCCTCTCTCTAGCAGGAGGAGGTGAGGCCTGACAACCTCGGGTGCTTGATGAAGGTTGCGGGGTTTTCACTCTGGTCCAGTCTCGCCCCTGATTAATGTTACTGACAGAAAAGAACAGAACAACTCTGTGGTTCCCCTGCAGAAGAGAAGCTGAATTGAGTTCCAAATCAGCTTGTCTTTGCTCTTGTATTGTCTATAGGCTGACGATCCCCTGAGGGCCAGGTGCGTCTTAGGTTTAGTAAAGTGGACCTCTGGGTTAGCCCCGCCCTGGGAGTTTCCCCAGTTTGCAAGTTGGAGTAGCCTCAGGCAAATCCTATACTCAGAGTCTCTGGTTGCCCAGGAAGACAGGGGGTGTGGCTTCAGAATATTCGGTAGTAAGCTGTATTGCTAGCAAAAGAGGGCTGCTGTTTTATGGCTCTGGCAACCGCTGCTCCGGTGTAGCTCCCTTCCAGCCAACCGTCCTCTCTCCGCTCCCATACCCCAGAGTCTGCACCGACCAGCTGCAGCCCAGCACTGTTTACACCCCTCGAGCAATTGCCCAAGAGTCTGGACCCCTGGGGGACAGGCCTCCAGACCTTGGAGCGAGAGCAGAGGGGAGTGCGAGGAGCGCTGGGAGCCTGGGGCTGCGAGCAGAGAACACACACAGCTTTACACAGTTTTATGCCTGGCCGTATTGTCACCAAAAGACGGCTGTCACACTGTGCCTCAGGGAACTGCCACTCCAGTGCAGTCCCCTCTCCACCGACTGGGACTGGCCTCCAGACCTCAGTGTGAGTAAAGGGGAGTGCTGGGAGCACAGAATTCCAGTTAGAGACTATATACAGTTTATACAGTTTTATGCCTGGCAGGAGGACGCCGTGGCACCCTAGTAGGGGAGGTAGGTCCAGTTTTTAGAGGGCCTCTCCCGTGGAGTGTAGTGGGAGGACCTTTGAACTCTGCCCGGTTGTTTGTGGGGCACTCTGAGCCGTTCTCATGGGGGAGGGGACTCCCTTCCGCTTGGTGATGGATTTTGTACCTTTTGTTTGTATCCTTGTGGTCGCAGCTCACCTCAGTGGGGTTGACCTGCGTTCTTCAACCTTCTCTTTTAGTGCAGCTCAAATCCACCAGGTTACTTGCTGAATTTTTGTCCTTTAACTCTCCTACTGGATGGGAGCCTCTGTGGAAAGCTGGCTTCAGTCAGCCATCTTGTCTCCTCCCTGATTCTGTAGCTTGAAAGATTTTTCAGACTTGAGAAAGAAACTTAAAAAAAAAACTCTTTACTCCAGAGAGATTGAATTGCATAAAATTTTAATTTTTTCTCTATTATAACAATACAGGTGCTAACGGTGTACAGTCCTAATCTATCTGATTGGGGGGATACAAATGAATAGGTGACAACCTTGTTTGTATGTCAGGAAACATAAAACCTATTCTATGTAGGATAATTTCATGTTGCTGAAGAGAAAATTACATGGCAAAATACTTTATTAAAGGAAATTTCCATTAAAAATAAAACCTTAAACTTTTTATTTTGAAATTTTTGTGTAAAATCTCATGACTCAAACACAGATATTTTGATTTAGCCATGATTTCCTTCTAGTCATTAGATGCATTATACTTATTTTTGCACATTTTAATCATAGTTTACATATGTTTTTCATTCTTTTTTAAAAATAGCATTATTATAATTTTTATATTTTCATATGGTATTCATATTTTAATGAGTACTTAAAATTCTATTGCTAAATGTTACAAGTTACATTATTCATTATTTTATATTTAAATTTTTCCACATTTTCTTTTGCTCTTAAAAACAATAAAAGTTTGTGCCTTTTTTTCTTTTGGATTTTTTAAGAATAATTATTATTATTAGAATTACTTAGTCAGGGTGATGCCTGTGGCTCAAAGGAGTAGAGCACCAGCCCCATATGCCAGGGGTGGCGGGTTTAAACTCAGCCCCTGCCAAAAGTTGCAAAACAAACAAACAAAAATTAGTCAAATGCAAACAACATTTTTACTTATTGTAGTCTTCTCTAAAAGTATTCTATCAATTTGAATTGTTAATAGCAATATCTGACAAATCAGTTCCTACATAGCCTTGCCAATATTTGGATTTAGTGAGTGTATTTCAGCTCACTAACAATATAAAATTGTTTTAATTTTTACTTTTTAATTACTAGCACACTTAAATACTTTTTCTGCTTATCACCTCTATTTTGCTTTATCGAGAACAGGATATCTAAAAGTATTTTTCTAATTATTAAAGTAATATTTGTGGAATGTAGAAAAGCATGAAAATAAAAGTCATCCATTATCCCACTACTGAGGAAAAATGAAGCTAAATGTCCTAGAAAAGTGAGGTCATGCTGTATTAATATTTTCATTTTTTTGTACAACATCATTTTCTCCTATCTTAAATAATATATATAAGATAAAAAATACTGCACAGTATTTTTTATTTACCTCTAAAATTAGTATGACAAAGTGAAAGTGGAATGCCCATATCTGAGTTTCCAGAAAGGACCAGGCCAGAGTTCATGCTACCTGGGTTGTGGCCACTGACTCTCAACAATGTGGAAAGCACATCGTACTAAGAAAGCTTTTCATATCTGTACTCCCAGACGCTTCAGAGTAGGTGTATTGTTTAGCAGAGCATTCTGTTTTTCTGTTGACCTTTTACAATTTTAACATTCATTTATCCTCTTTGATCAACCACAATTGTTAAGATTTTTTTAAAAGTAGATTAACAAGTGGATTAACATTTGGAGTTTGCCATTAAGCATTTTTAGTTTGGTGACTTAATAGTTCCATAACTAAGTCATATTGAAGGCAATGGCTGATTAATACTTTCAAGATTTAATTATACTTTTGACTTACAGCTGATTTGTGGAGTTTTGTTACATTTATAAATCTCTCCCAGCCATCATTTTTTCTTATTTCATAATCATTAAATTTAATTATATTCACGCACAGACCATTTATCTTTTTATAATTTATAAGAGTCAGAGTTGCCTTGATATTTGAGGAAGCTTTTACTTTGGATGACTAGCTCTGAGAGTTCCCTTTGTATATTTGGGGAAATGTCCACCTTTCATGGCCATGGTATAAATTTGAGGTCTAAGGTTGTGTTCTGTGGAAGTAGCCAGTTCTTCATTCTAATGAACATTTTTCTAGCCTTTTAGAGAGCCCTCACTATTTACAGCCACATATTTCGGGGTCTTCTTTCACCATTAGATTCCTGCTTCTCTACTATTTATCCACAGTAGGTTGGCTCCAGTTGAAGACTTGGGATTTTCCTTCAGATAGAATTCACCTTGAAATCTGGTCACTGTGATAGCTCATATTTTATAGGCAATAGCTGGGCAGCTAACGAGAGAGTTCAAGTTGGTTACTGGGCTACCCTACTGTCTCAAGCTATGATATAGTCAAAGACACAAGTACTGTGTGCTGAAAATTACTATCTTCTCCCGTGCTCACAGGGTCTATTTTACCTGGTGACTTTATTCAGCTTTGTTTCTATTTTTCAAACACAGAGGAATTTGGACTGCGTCCTATCACCACTGAACATTTCCAAGAGGAAGACGGTTCATGGCTTCTCCTGGCATACTCACCTGCTTGGGTGCAGCTGTAGCCACTGCCAAGCAAACGGTTAGCCTAGATAAACTTTTAGATTCCTTCCTCCCTGGAAGGCTATGATTCAGTCTTGTGTTCTAGCAATACTGTGAAAACCACATGCCAATAACCTTTTAGATATCATCTCAATCTTCATGATACTGCTGGTACTCTTAATAATTCTTTTAACTTACAAAAGCAGAAATGTACACTGAAAAGGTTGTTGTACTCCACTAGATTTGTAAGCCTTGTTTAGCCCAATAAACTTCCCAAAACCAGGTTCACTGGCTTTAAGAGCCTTTGTTCTGGAAAGAGTGCCTAATTGCCAAAAGAACTCATTTATTTTTCCCTACCTAGGTGGGGGTTCAACCTGCCTTCTCCTCTGGATGTTAGCACCCTCAGATTCTTCCTGCTCCCCTCAAACTGCTCACAGAGCACACATACTATTTCATTTAAGTGTACATTTTGTATGTGTGGCAGGGAGCCAGTCAAATTGTCATACAATGTGAGGAACAAGCTAAATTAGTCTCAGTTGGGTTTATAACAAATTTGGTTGGAGTGGGTGTCTGAAAATACAGGAGACAGGAAATGTAATGAAATGGAAAACACATTTGCATAAATGCGTGTAATTTCCCAGATCTCCATGTGAGTGAAGAAAACACATGCATTCTGTTGAGATCCATGGCTTTCTGGAGTCCCACTCTGTCCCCTTCCCTTACTCTCAAACAAACCTCATGAAAAATCCCAGAAGGCCAAGAAAAATGTCAGAGGCCTGAGGGGAGACCTGGAAAGAGACACTCAGATGCTTACAGGCCCAGCTGCATTGCCAATTGTTTAGGCAAGACTTCAGAGGAACTGCTGGGCATTGTGCAAAAAGAGACAAAACTGCCAGTGCCTTTGCTTGGGGTAGATTTTTCTTTCTAAGTTTTAACAAGAGATATTAAGACCTTTTGGGCTTTGGCTTCATGGGCAGCTCAGGCCTTCCAATGAAGCCAGGCTGCTGGCACAGGCAAAGGAGTCCTTACCACTACAGGCTCCTGACATTCCCAGTGCCCTGCTTGCTCTGCTCTGTGTGCAAGAGACTGGGGCCCATGGGCCAAATGTCACTGGTTTGAAAATAAAGTTTTCTTGGGACACTGCTACCTTCAATTGTAGGATGCCTAGTCCTCCCTTCAAAGCACTTTTTCTAGGATCTGTTGGCAAACTTTTTGGGGGGCGGAGACAGAGTCTCACTATGTCACCCACGATAGAGTGCCATGGCATTACAGCTCACAGCAACCTCAAACTCTTGGGCGCAAGCAATTCTCTTGCCTCAGCTTCCCAAGTAACTGGGACTACAGGTGCCTGCCACAATGTGCCTGGCTATTTTTTGTTGTTGTTGCAGTTGTCATTGTTGTTTAGCTGGCCCAGGCCAGGTTCGAACCCGCCAGACTCAGTGTATGTGGCTGGCTCTGTAACCACTGTGCTACGGGTGCCGAGAGTTTGCAAACTTAATTGTACAACAAGAGCTCTGATGCCCATTCCAAAAAGAAAAAAAAAGAGTTCCAAAATTACTTTGAAGAGTGGATGAGGTGCTGGCTTCAGTTCATAGCTTCCCATAATTCAGCAATGAAGTATGATGAGTTCACAAACTTAACTGTCAGTATATATGTCGTGTATCTCTCTCTCTTCCTTTCTTTGGAAAATAATAAACTTTGTACTTTTTTCTATCCTAATCACTTTGTGAGAATTCTTTCTCCAACCCAGCCATGAGTACCTCATAAGTTTCTACCCTAACAGCCACAAAGCCTGGTGTATTTACTATCTGGCCCTTTACAGAAAAAGACCCCTAACCTATGCTTTGCTCACAACAATCTGTTTGCCTTTTCCTGCAAAGATCAAGTTTTTGGAGGCTCTGACCTTGCCTAGTGTTGGGGTCCTGCCCCGGGAGCAGAGTCTGCTAAGACCTGTGGAAACTGGCAGTGACCCACTGAAGAAATATAGAGTTAGAAACGATGGTAAAGAAAGAGACTAGAGTAGAATTAAAGGTGTGAGCTTAGGGGTCCATTGCCTGTTTGTGGGATTCCAGCAATGGGCCTGAGTGTTTGCTCCACTCTGCCTTTATTGAAGTCAATTTGTCCAGAGGGTAAGATGAGGGACGGAACAGAGATGCCAGCTGTTTTTCTGATTGAGCATATAAGCTCCTGTTGTTATTATTATTAACCTTATGGGTATCCTTGAGAAATCTGAAATCTGAGCCTTGTACTGGGAGAGCTTCCTGCTTAAGATCACACACACAGATTTTTAGGGAGGTGTTAACCTCCGCTAGTTCCCTGTGCAGTAAAACAGTCACTGGAGTTAATCTCCTCTGAGGAATTAGTGGGAAGGAAGAATTTTTCTCCCATCATCACCACAGAGGATGTTCCTCTGTGATAAGGGATAGAAGCTCTTCTGCCCATATCTCAGGGCTTGTGCTACTCCCTTGATCTCTGCCTCAGGCAAATGCAAATCTCTACAATGGGTATCCGCTTTGCCTGTTTATTAGGCAGGAAATGACCTAGTTAATGTATCTTTCTAAGTCTTTGCCATAGTCTCTTCTATGACCATTTTTCCTCAGAGTGTTCACAGACCCAGCAGGGGTATTTGTAAACTGTATCCCCAACAGGCTAGAATTTCAGAAAAGGCAGGAAGCTTGCTAGCAATGGCTAGCTTAAATGTAAACTAGCTGACTTTTCTTTGTTCTGACTCACTCAGCTTAATTTTTAATTTTCCTCTTTTTCCAGGGGCGTTTTCCCTTGCTAAGACCAAAAACCCCATTCGCCCAGCACCTTGGAGTCTCTGTGTGTCCAGAGGGTGAACTCTTCTCTTTGTTTTAAAGTTCACTGCGGGCATCAGTTTCTATAGTAAGGTTTTCTTGGATCAGGCATCAGTTTCTATAGTAAGGTTTTCTTGGATCCTAGATTAAACTAAGTGCTTTGGAAGGATATGATTAACTTAATATTCTCAGGGCCTATACAACTGCCTGATACAAAACAAGGACTCAGTGAATGATGTTTGCTAGATTTGTGTAGCTAGATACCCACTATTACACTGTGCTGCTGTGAAGCGTGTAATCAACGCTGAAGGTGTAGGGATGATTTGCTGAGAACTCTTAACAGCACACGTGCTGGAGTTTCACTGCACCCAGCTCACTGTCAAGCACAATTAACTTTGCCAGGCCTGACTCAGACCCCATCCAAGGGAGTTTAGTCAGCAGTATCAAGTGAGCCACATTCTGATTCTTGTTTTAATTGTCACAACTTCTCAATTGGAGCCTCATGGGCTCCGTGGTACAAAGGCCTCAGGGCTACTGGCAAAATTGTGCTGTGTTCTCTGTTCTTGACCGCCAAAGGCAAGCTCTCTCCTAGGCTTCCCAGAAAAGCTGTGATTCTGATTTCCTATTAGAGACAGTCCACCCTGAGCTCTGCTTTCATATTGGAGCTTTCTATTTTGGGTTGGATTGCCAGAAAAGCAGCTAATGTGAAAAATTGATTTTATGAGACATTCACCAGGGAAATGGCTAGGTATGGATTTCTCGGTGTAAAATAAGTGAGCATTTATGTATAAATATGTATGAGCGCAATTTACTGGAGCACTGCATGATTAGAAAAAATGCCCCTAACTAAACTGTATCTCATACTACAGTGTGCAACTGCAGAAGATTCGTTCATCTTTATTTTAAAACCTGGTAAAATAATGTTCTAAAAAGGAGCAATAAAAGAGGTAAAAATTCCTGGCTAGCTACAGAAGACAATCTTAGAAGAAGTTAGATATGGTGATTCACTCTGTAATTGACTTATGATCTGATCCTGATTACACCTTGGGATTCTTGCCTCATGACTAATTCAAGTCTTTTAAAGGAACTGTAATATTTGATATGAAATAAGATCTTGTCCTGGCAAGGAAATAAATGCTCTCACTACAGTCTAAAATGATTCCAGCAGGCAGAGTTTGATTTTGCTGGTGCTACTGACTGCCAATTATGCAGGCATTAAATATTTATAATGTGGCCCATCTCAGCCCTCCTGTCCTGTTCCCTTCTCCTGTCTTTTTTGTTTGTTTGTTTGTTTGTTTGTTTTTTGCTATTTGAGACACCATGGCCATGAGGTCTAGAAGACACTTTATAGGTTACCTAATTCAGTGTTTTCATTTACAGATGAAGGAACAAAAACTCAGAAGTGAAATGATTTGATGGAGTTCCCTAGTAAATTTTGAGGCTGAGATTTGAACCCATATACCTTGGCTCCTAGAATGGAGCCTCTAAACACCTCTTCTTGCTATTATGTCCCTGCCAAAAGGGACAAATGCCTTAAGAGGGCATTTATCTTAGGGCAAAATGCCTTAAGATAAAAACTACCATCAGTCAGAATTACGGATTTGAAGCAATGAGAAAATATAGGATTCGCCAGAAGATAAGTTGGTAGGGGGGAAGTAATTTCAATTATCCATGAGGACTAGAGTATGATTATTTAACTCAAATTGATTCCCTCGCGTTAAGGATACCCCGTAAGGGGAAACCATCTCTAAAACGAAATGCCTTCTATGACTTACCATGATTGCTGATAAAATTAAATTGGCTGAACATTTTTATACAGTGATTTTTATGTTCAAGAATTTCTGGACCATTTGAAAGTGAAAGAAGCCCAGAAAAATTCACCTCATTGCAGCTCCTGATACAACCACGGGATTGGATGGACTCATCAGCCCTCCTTGTTGTGTGTGCTCTTTTTCTACTAGTGGAATAATTTTAAACACCGGTAGCCATGAACATTCTCATTGAAATTCTAAAAATACATAGTAAAAGGACCTACCAACAGGTATCTCCCATCATCTGGAATCTCTGCAAAGTCTACAAGTAATTTTATGAAAACTCTAAGAGCAGTCTGTACCTTGTCTTTAACATGCTGTATTTGAACCTGACTACCTTTTGCCACTGGTGGATAATCCACTGACCATGGAGTGGGCAGGAGGCCGTGAGGCATTCTGGTAGGAATATGTATAATTTGGGGGAGGGTGGATTTTTATCCATTGTTAACTAACCCCAGGCCTCAACAAGACTCTGAAAAGACTCAGAACGTTCTATTGGCAGTGATCCTTTTTTCTTCTTATAAGTAGAATATTCTGAGTGTAATTTATAACAAAGAGTGATGTAGTTAACATCTCACACAAGCTCCATAATGTTTAAAACATGGCATTAAAACTTGACAGATGGAAAGGTCCGAAGTTTGTCTTGTTATTCCAACAGCTATCAGTGTGCTCTTACCCCAGAATAAAACTCCCTTAATCAATAATCCTTTGGATTTCAACAGATCTAACACTTTGGAGTGGACCTGAGCATCTGTCGTCGTCGTCTTCTTCTCTTCTTCTTCTTTTTTTGGTGAGATAGAGACTCAATTTGTCTACCCTTGGTAGCATGCCATGGTGCAACAGCTCACAGCAACCTCACACTCTTGGGCTCAAGTGATTCTCTTGCCTCAGCCTTCCAAGCAGCTGGGACTACAGGCACCCACTACAACCCCTGGCTATTTTTAGAGATGAGGTCTCACTCTAGCTCAGGGTGGTCTCAAACCTATGAACTCAGACAGTCCACCTGCCTCAGCCTCCCAGAGTGCTAGGATTACAGGTGTGAGCCACCATGCCCAGCCCTTATCCTTGTTAATTATTAGAGAATTTTAATATCTCTTCAAAGTCATATCATAGTTATTTTTATTGGTCAGTGATTGACAGAAAGTGCCATGTGCTATAGAGCATCTTACAAAAAATATTTGTACTATAATAATTTCTAGATTTGGTTCCCTCTTGAATTACTTATCTAATTTAGGGTAGATCATTTTATCCTTCTGACCTCTCAATCAAAACATAAGAGGGTTGGATTAGAGTGTCTCTAAATTCTCAACTAGTTTTCACATTTTTGAGGTGTCCTCACTAATGAGCTGTACATTTTTATTATAATTCTCAAATATAGGTAACCTTTGGCATGTGCATGAAGGGTGATGTGGAAGAAATAAAGTTCATTGCATAAAAATGAAGAAAAATGAATGAAAAAAATCTATGGTGGAGATCTGAACTTGGGCGGAGGGAGATGGAATTTTCCATATCAGTTAGCATTTGGAAGAGGTGTTTAGAGGCCCCAGGAAGGCATGGAGCTGCTGATACCACACAGAAGAGGCAGAGGAACCTCCTTCCTTCCTCTGTCTTCTTTCCTTATTTTGAAACAGGTGAGAGGCTGTGAGAGTAAGTAAAAGGATGGTAATAAATTAAGGGTGGGAGTGGCCACGGGAAGTATGATGAGAATGAAGCCATATCCCCCTCCCCTCCCACAGTTCTGTACAACACGGCAAAGGAAAATATCATAAGGAAAAGGCTTTGGCCCTCATAGCTATTTTAGGATGTTGGCAGTTGACCCATAGGAAGGGTGGTCTGGTTTCCACAGATTCCACACAACAGACAATCTTGTATAAATATTTCATATGGTTCCTGTCTGTGTCAGGGTTACTACCTTGTTAGAATTTGACCGCGTGCTTTTCCTGATAAAGGCAGGTAAGGAAGAGAACACTTTAATATTCCTCATCTTTCATCACATGGAAGCCTCACCTAATCCCCCCTCACACCCTCATCTCAAACATCCAAACCAGCTGAACAAATCCATCCTATCTCCCAAACAACACGAAACAGAACACCCCATACCTTACGCAAAGAAAAAGTTATCCATGATGCCTCCCTTCCCCCTTTGAATTTAAAACACTTTCACAGCAAGGTGTCAGCTCTCTTTCTCCTCTAAGTCCTGTAGACTTCAAATGGGATTCTTAGGACTGTATTTATTTTAATAAAATATTATTAAACAACCTAGACATGCCATATATTTTTACTACAACCAGTTACAAAGTGCAGGATGGCATCTACCCCTGATCCATTTCTGGAAAGAAGAAAACTCAGGGTCATTTGGCTTCATCTGTGGCAGAAAGATTTTGACTAAACACAGAATAGAACTTCCCAGAGACCTACAAGAAAACCGAAATAGCTCACAGAGGATTATCAGTCACTTTTCTTTCCCTGGAGATGTTTAAGCAAAGAATAATCACCCACCCACTTCTCCGCCTGGAAATAAGAGTCATCCAGCAGGAAACTCTGACTCAGCGGGTCTGTAGCCACCCCCACAATGAGAGCTGTGGCTGAGTCCCTAGGACCACACCCACACACACCCACACACAGCTGGGGCCTCGGAGTCTTCTCCTTTCAGGAAAAAGTAAGAAATAAAGAATGGCTTGAAGAATACCTTCTTCTCTGGATAAAGGTCTCGTGTTATCTTGGAGTCTTGCCTGGTGTAGAGGGGAGAGCGTTGAAACCATCGATCAAGACCAGGTCTATTTGCATTAATTGATCAGTGTTAATTGGTCTGTCCAACAGAATCTTACACAACATGCAATGTGTGATGGAGTCAACGACATGATATGGGTCCTCCGTAGCTTCAAGAGGGTTGGACACATTTTAAAACCATAACTAATAGCAGAAAGCAGACTAGGATATGGAGTAAAGGATTGGAGCTAAGGAAAGTGTTTTCCAGGTGAGGGCAGAGAGAGGCGAACAAGGTGAGCTTGAAGATCTTTACCTTCTTGCCATTGGCTGTGGCTTGAGGAAAACACTTAATTTCTATCCAGAAAAAAAAAAAAGGCTATATTCTCTCCCCCATCCTCCTTCCCTTCCGCCTTTTCTCACCATCACACGAGTTTCTTGTGAACTTCCCTGTGTCCTTAAGGGCCATAAACTAGCAGAGGATTTTTCCAGAGGTGAGGTGGAAACAATTTGGGTGGCTCCCTGAGCCTCGTCCAATCAGAACAGCCTCTGGCTGGGATACTGTCCAATCACAATGGAGCAAACCTGCACAAGAGCAAATTTCCACCCTGTGTCTGCCTTTTGTGGTGAGGATTTGATAGGCCCTACTTTCCCCTCCCCCGCACACACACCTGGGTCTGCCCCGGACTTAATTCACTGAAGGCTGATTTACTCCCACCCTGAGATGAGAAGTAGGCAAATCAGAAAGTCAGGTGTGAACTTCCTTCGTCCTTTCTTTGGGAAAGTTGACCTTCCATTTTATTTCCCACAAACAAAAGGGAACCTGACTTCATCAAAGTTTAGCCCAACAAACTCCTTCCAAGAGACCCTGTAACCCAAGGACTCCAGGATGTTATGGCCACTTGGTGGGTTCAGATTTCTCCCTGGGAAGAGGGCCCATCCCTCCTTGAGGACCCCAATCTCAGGACAAGTCCTGGGAAGGAGCCGCCCAGAGGCAGGGAGCTGGGTGTGCCAAAGCTCTTCGCTGTCCAGGACAAGAGATGGTTCTCTCTGAAAGCGCCCTGCTGCCTACGGGAAGTAGAACCCAGAAGGTAACTGGTGTCTCTTGTCACCTGTGATTTGGTGCCTTGAGGCAATGAACAGCACACCATTAGTCAGTTTCAACCTCTGTCTCTGCCTTCCTCTCTATTTCTTTTGGATACTTTTAAAGTGCAGGCTTAATAGTACACACACCGCGCACCCCTTCCTATCAGTGTGTTTACAAACAGAATGCAGTTGGTGCCTTCCACATCACAGGCGCGAACAGCCTGCAACTGATTTCATTTATGATCTGGGTTAAATAGAATGTCTTATGATATTGTTTATTCAATAACCTTTGCAAACTCAGTCAATCATGGCTAATTTCTACCTAAGAGAATAGCTTCCCCAAAGTACCCATTGATACGAATATACTATATACACAATTCGACTTTATTCAGTTCAGTATCATGCATGCATGCTTAAATCGGTGCCAATCTAATTCCCATGTGGCTTTAAAACATTTGACCTTGCTGTTCACTCTTCTGTGAAATTATAGTTACATTTATTCTATTTGATTCTAGAACTAAGGATTGTGACTTTCATTGTGAGGCTAAAAGAAGGAGGTACTTAATAATAGAAACCAAAATCATACCCTTAAAGTTCACTATGATAACTAAATTCAAAACAATAAAGTAAAAGGTCAAAGCAATTTTTATTTTTAGGAAAAAAATAACAACCAGCTAAGCTTCAAAAACATCTGGCTAAAATGTAAAGACAGCTTCTAAAAAAATAGTTATATAAAATTTCCATTATATGTTACACACTGTTTTTAACTTTAAATAAAGTTTAAAAGGTACATTTGGTTTGACTTAGATAGCTGTTGGAAAAATACCATTGCGACTGTTATCAAAATGCTTATTATATATTTTGTTGTAAAAATGCACTGATGACTACTTTAAAAATGTGTCAAAACTAGTTTTTTAGTAGTTTAAATATTCTGTGTACTCTAATGTTTAATTTCTTTTTCTCATTAAAAATTTTCACAAGGGGTCACAAAGAATTTTGCAAAAATATCTGATGGCACATAGGTTAATGTCTAATCTTCAAATAGGACGGTAAGTTAGTTATCTTTCTTCCTTTTTTTTTTTGAGACAGAGTCTTATTATGTCGCCCTTAGTAGAGCGCTATGACATCACAGCTCACAGCAACCATAAACTCTTGGGCTTAAGCAATTCTTTTGCTTCAGCCTCCTGAGTAGCTGGGACTACAGGCACCTGCCACAATGCCCAGCTATGTTTTAGAGATGGGGTCTTGCTCTTGCTCAGGCTGATCTTGAATTTGTGAGCTCAAGCAATCCACCTTCCTCAGCCTCCCAGAGTGCTAGGATTATAGGCTTGAGTCACCGCACCCAGCCCCATTAGTTATGTTTCTAAAGGTACTTGGAGTGGCAGAGCTAGAAAGAGTAAGATTTTTTCATTCTATGACACACGCCATCAGCCTAGATGGATGGTTGATTTCTAAACAAGTTCATTTTTATTACAATGATGATTCACCATTATTTTTCATGTTAAACATATTTTTAAAAAATAATTTCTGTTTTGTGTCATCTAATCAATTCCATCACTACATCTTATCATTGTGCTCTTAAATATTTCCTTTTTTCTTTCTTTTTTTTTTTATTAAATCATAGCTGTGTACATTAATGCAATCATGGGATACAATGTGCTGGTTTTATATACAATTTGAAATATTTTCATCAAACTGGTTAACATAGCCTTCACGGCATTTTCTTAGTTATTGTGTTTAGACATTTATATTCTACACTTAGTAAATTTCACATATACCCTTGTAAGATGCATGGTAGATATGGTCCCACCAATTACCCTCCCTCCCCCTCCCCTCCTCTTCCTCTCCCCTTTCCCCTTCCTAAATATTTCTTAATAATAATAAGTGGTCAGCATTATGTGACAAGGAAGAAAAAGCTTATTTTCTCAGTGTGTTTAGGGTGGCCTCATTTCCTGCTAACAAACCACCCTCTCCATCTTCTCCCCAGCCTGCTACTACTTAGCTTGTAAAGCCAAAACAGATCCTCTAGGGGAAGATGCAATCAGAACTTATGATTTTTATATAGTATATGATAAATCCAAGTAAGACAATGGTCATTGGCTAAAATGGACAGCAGCAACCTTTTAACCATGGGCACATCATGAAGGCAGGGGTGAAGATCACATGTACAGTGACCACTTTTTTACGGTTCAGTTCAACCACAAAGACCAACTAAGATGATGAAGGAAGCCCTTGAGTGAGAAACATCACATCCAAATGTGTCTTCTGATTTCCTTAAAATGTATATGGCTTGTCATTCCATCAATACAATATGACTGCATAGAACCCCTCAAAATATAATGGGGAAAAGAGTTTTATGCTAATTATTAGTTCTAATTTTTAAAGAAGTAAGCCATAACGACCCATGGTTTATATTACCAATAGATGGAATTTCTCTAATAAACATAAATATTTATGTATTAAACAAAGAATATTTCACCAAAAAATGAAGCTAAATTAGATCAGTCCAGTATTAGACAATTAGCATCTGAACTAAGAATGAAGCAGTAGAAAATTAATGGTTGTAAAGTTGTGAAGAAATCTTCCTTTTTTTTTTTTTTGAGACAGAGTCTCACTATGTCACCCTTAGTAGAGTGCTGTGGCTTCACAGCTCACAGCAACCTCCAACTCCTGGGCTTAAGCGATTCTCTTGCCTCAGCCTCCCGAGTAGCTGGGACTACTGGTGCCCACCACAACACCGCTTATTTTTTGGTTGTAGTTGTCCTTGTTGTTTGGCAGGCCTGAGTTGGGTTCGAAGCCACCATCTCTGGTATGTGGTTGGCACACAGTTCCTGCTCCTGACCAATAAGTTCAAGGACGCTTAGAACATCCTGAAGGAGTACAGGAGTCACCCAACTGGCGACACTCCCCAACGTCAACTGCCTGCTACAAGTCTGTGGCATAGTGACCACCTGGGCCCTCCTGACATTTATCCTGGGACGATCCTGCCCCTGAGGCCAGCGAGGACTCCTGCAGCTGCCCCCTTGTCCACACTCCCTGGGATGGCATCCTGGGTTCCCTTTGTGTAAATTACCCTGTTTGGAGATGGGTCTCTGTGGTCCTTACTAGAAATTTTATTTTTTAAATGTAAAATTCTGTAAACACTATCAATGATAAAGAAATCCTTGGCTGTGGGGGGTTGGGGGGAAAATGCTGAGCTATAGGTACTGAGCCAAAGAAATCTTCTTGACTTGGTAACTGAGAGGCCTTAACACAGAGAAAGACATAAGAGAGAAGGTGACTATCACATCAGTTTCAAAGTTGCAAGCCTGCCTGACTAGTATTCCTAAAAAAAAGAAAATCAAACATCCATGTAGTCTTAGTGGGGAAAATCTGTGAGTGTTGTTTAGACATTGAATTTGATGTAACAGGAGGAAAAGAAAACTCTTAACAGATGGGTGGAATCCTGTGCAGAATCTGACGTCCTGTATTTATTAGCTAGGAAGTCCCAGGCATGTCATTCCTTGATGGATTTGGCCTCTGAGGAATCAGGATCTGGAGTGTGCCCACTTCAAACCCTCAGGGAAAAGCAGACACCACCAGGGCAGGCTCCTCCCACCCACTTCTGTTCTGAACACTGAAGGTCTGTTATACCCATTTACATTACATCTGCTCAAGACACCATGCTATAGGATTCAATCACATTCTTGGCAATTTGAGAATTCCTGGTGGTTTCCATGAGGCTGTTAGAAGTCATCTCAACGCCCTCTGTAACCTCTAGGCCCTTCTATCTTCCAGGAAGTCTTTGAAGCTTCCTTTGGTTGGTTATTTTTAGATTCTCATCATGGTATCCATTGATCCCTGAACTTGACCAAACTCAGTTTTAAAAGGCCCTGTGTTGTAGACGTGGACCTGGTCAGAGTGAGGAGCTATGAGACTGCCTGCTGGAAGGCGTCCCCGCTGAACTCAGGCCTGGGAAGTGCTGGAGCTTGCACCCCATGGTGCGGATGACAGCATTGCATTGGTAGTACCCTGAGCCATCTCTAATTACTCCTGCAGCTGGGACGTCCCCAAATGCTGTCCTCAGGCTAGCCAGTGAGATAACAGACCTATTAACTATAATCAAAGAGAGCCTGGAAGAACCTTCTGGGTGGTGCAGCCTTACAACAGGGAGAAAGTAGCACAAGTTTTTGCCCAGGACAATCTCATGTGGAAAAGGCCTTTTAGAATTGGTCTGGGTACCATTGAAAGCATTCAAACAGGCTTCTATTTTCCCCCCCAATTTAGTCAAATCACAAAGATTCCAAGGAATAAGTTTTGCTTTGTGACTGCCCAATAATCAAAATATCAGACCTACTGATTGGGGTTGGGGTGTATTTGCCTGGTAATCCTTTCTTTCCGACAATTCAGGATGAAAATTTCTTTTCCTTCGTTATTACTGATGCATGGAAATTTAAACCTTTTCCCTGCCCTTCATTTAACAAATTATACTATATATCAAACACAACAGAAATAAATGAGAGGAACAGATAATAAATAAGTCTGTCTCAAAGGATGGACATAAGGACTATTATTGTTACGTCTGTCAATTGAGAGGGGTTATTTTTTTCTTTGTACCTTGAGTTGGTTGGTTAATTTGCATTGGTGTCAGAAAACTGGGAATTTTTTAAAATATTAAAATTAATTGGAGATTGTCTTCTCTTTCTTCCCCTTTCCTTCTGTTCTTGAATGATTCAATCTTAAAGTCATTGAGTCTGTATCCATTTGAAGAGAGAAAAAGGGGACATAGTAGCCCAGAGTGGGGTGTCCAAGCTCAAGCAGAGAGGGGGCAACCTGGTGTGGTGGTAGAAAACAAGCAGGGAGGGAAAGAAAATTAGGGGAGGAGGAGGGCAATGCAGTATCAGAAGTCAGAGAATAATCAAGGTGAGAAAGGGACCCTCAAGGTCAAAGTGAAGCAGGTGGAGGTGTCAGAACCCCAGCAGGGCGAGGAAGCTGTCTGCCTGGGAGAGGATTCAGCAGCAGTGATGAGAAACTGTGAATATACCGACAGATTGACCACCCACGTGATATTAAGAATACGGCAAATATTTTTCAACTGTCAAAGATGGGCAAGACAAATACAAAAATGAAGAAAAAGGAAAAAAAAAAAACCGTGTTATTGGATTGTAATTAGAAACACCAGGGTGAACTATAGTTTTCCTGGTTTTCAAGATGTAAGATAAGTGTAGAAATAAACATGTGGTGATCATATGCATACATGTCTACTTTCTATCTCTGTTACCCAACAGGACCTGGGATCGTGGCATCCCAAGGGCAACAAGCAATCCTAGTGCCCCGATGTTGGCTTCTAGATCCCTTTCCACTAAATACTTTGCACAAAACCGAGCTGATTCTAGGGCTAGAGAAAGGAAAGGACCAACTGAGTCTGAAGTATCTTATTGTGCCCTAAAGCAAGGAAATGCTCAAGGACAGAGCCTTGAGCACAGAAGCACAAAAGCACAGAAGCGAACTGGAATAGGCTTCCACTGGGCCACATCAGAGACAATTTGAGCATCAAAATAAATAATAAAGAATGATATAACAGGTTGAAACGAATAAAGCAGCAATGAGTTCATACTGATAGAAATCAGAGAATGAAATGAATGGAGAGTCTGGGAAGGAACAAAGTATTTACGTAGTTTCAAAGTGCTTCCCCAATTACCTATGAGTTACTAAGGAGAAAAAGTAACTACAGAATGGAAAACCCTGGTGGACACCTTCTTAATCAGTGATCACAGTGAATGTCGTCAGTAGTGGGACAGACTGAAATCATGGATCACCGGATAAAATGAAAAAAGGACACTACCTTTCTTTTTGTGATACACCCACCAAAGACATGGAACTTGAAGCTACGTGCGGAAATGTGAGACAAGCCAAAATGGAAGGAGCTTCTGCAAAGTAACTGGCCTGTAATCTTCAAAGTGTCAAGGTCATGAAAATCAAGGAAAGGGCAATTATTAAAGCCCAAAGGAAACTAAAGAATTATGATAGCTCTATGTATTGTGTGCTTCTGAATCAGATTCTTTTATTCTAAAGGGTCTTACAAGGACAATTGGAGAAATGCGTAGAGGCAGAGAATTAGATGGTAGTTATATTTAACAAGGTTAATTTTCTGAATGTGATGTTTTACTTTAGTTACACAGGAGAATGTCCTTGGAGCAATAAATTATTTGGCAATGATGTAGCACTAGGAAACAGCTTTCAAACAGTTCAGGGAAAAGGTTTTTTATTGTAATTTTAACTTTTATAAAAGTTTATGAGTCTTTCAAAGGGCACCAGGAAGAAAATGGAAAACTAATTCATGGAAAGTTGTCTTATGTTTTTTGGTATGACCCACAATATAAAACACACACACACACACACACACACACACACACGTGCACGCACACATGCACACATGCCTTGTCTACCATTAACAGGAATCATGTTAATTGCTGAGAACACTTAAAACTGCTTAATCAGGGGCGGCGCCTGTGACTCAAAGTAGTAGGGCACCAGCCCCATATACCAGAGGTGGCTGGTTCAAACCCGGCCCCAGCCAAAAATTGCAAAACAACAACAACAACAACAACAACAAACAAACAAAAAACTGCTTAACCAGCAAATTTAGCCTTGGATCTTAAGGGAGCTGGGGATTTCCATGCACCTCTTTTACATTCATTGTTTTCTCCTTGACTTGAATGAAACAAAATAAAGAACTGAGGAAATTTGAAATAGTGAAAATTAGCAACAAATGTTCAAGAATAGAGATTACTTACATAAACGGCTACATCCATACCGTGGGATGCTACAAAAATGAATTCATCAAAAATCATGTGTGCAACAAGACTTATTTCCATGAGAAACTGTGTATCATACTATGAATTCAGTGTAGCTGTTTAAGAACAGTATTTCAGCATGGTCCTACTCCTGAAAAGAGCATACTAAAACATTATAGATGCTATCTGGGTTGATGGATTCTGGATGAGTTTTCTTTTCTTTCATTTGCATATCTGAGTTGTCTGAGATGAACAGGCATTAAAGTAAAAGTTGTAATAAAGCATTTTGCAGGGTAATTTTGATCAGTCATTGCTTAGATAATGAACACGCTATATTCGGCAAGGCATTTGTTAAGCAAGCATTAAATACTAATGAGTCAGAATATATAAGAAGTGGAAATTATGGTCTTACTGATTTGGGGACACAACACACACCCCTTGCTCAAAAATATTCAACTGCCTATCAGAGAATGTTCAAATAACTTGCCTTAAAATTCATAGTATTCCAATTTCTACACAAGCACTAATAGAAATACAATATGAACCACATAGGTGATATTAAATTTTCTAGCAGCCACATTAGAAAAATGAAAAGGAACAGGTGAAATTAATTGAAATCGTATGATTTATTTAACCCAATAGAGCCAAAGTGTACCATTTCAACTTTTAACCAACATGAACATTTTCAGTGAAATACACGCTACTCTTTTGTCACTCCCAGTCTTCACATTCTGGTGTATGGTTTATACCAGGGGTCCTCAAACTTTTTAAACAGGGGGCCAGTTCACTGTCCCTCAGACCATTGGAGGGCCGGACTATAGTTTAAAAAAAAAAAAAACAACTAGATTAGTTTCATAATAAGGATGAGTACATTGGGTACTTTTTCTTCCATTCTTGAGACACTTTACTAAGAAGAATATGTTCCAGCTCCATCCATGTAAACGTGAAAGAGGTAAGGTCTCCATCTGTCTTTAAGGCTGCATAGTATTCCATGGTGTACATATACCACAATTTATTGATCCATTCGTGGATCGATGGGCATTTGGGCTTATTCCATGACTTAGCAATTATGAATAGGGCTGAAATAAACATTCTGGTACAAATATCTTTATTATGATTTGATTTTTGGTCTTCTGGGTATATGCCCAGTAGAGGAATTACAGGATTGAATGGCAGGTCTATTTTTAGATCTCTAAGTGTTCTCCATATATCTTTCCAAAAGGAATGTATTAATTTGCAATTCCACCAGCAGTGCAAAAGTGTTCCCTTTTCTCCACATCATAACCCAGTTACAACCTAAGAATAGAGAGAAGGGGAAAAGAGAGGGGAGGGAGGGGGGAGGTAGGTGGAGAGAGGGGGATTAATGGGATTATACCTGCGGTGCATCTTACAAGGGTATATGTGAATCTTAGTAAATGTGGAATGTAAAGGTCTTAGCAAAATAACTAAGAAAATGCCAGGAAGGCTATGTTAACTAGTGTGATGAAAATGTGTCAAATGGTCTATGAACCAAGTGTATGGTGCCCCATGATCATACTAATGTACACAGCTATGATTTAATAAAAAAAAAAAAACTATGAACAAATTCCTATGCACACTGTACATATCTTATTTTGAAGTAAAAAACAAAATGGGAACAAATACAATCACACTGCCTCATGTGGCCCGTGGGCCACAGTTTGAGGACCCCTGGTTTATACCTACAGCACATTCAGCTAATGGCCACCTAGGGCCATTGCATTGGGCCACATGGCTCTGCACCCAACTATATTCCTATTTTAACTCATAATCTATGTTCCCCTCAATATACCATTGTATTTTGTGCCTTTCCTCATCCTGTTTTCCTCAAATGGAAATGCTTTCCATCCCTTATTTACTTCTGGAAATGTCACTCAGACTTCGAAGAAAAGTGCTCTTGCCAACTCCTCCAGGACATTGTCTTGATTCTTCAGTCAAATTTATCACTCTCTCCTCTGAGCCAGAGTTTCCACTTGTATCATTTTTGTTGGATGCAAGTTGAATTCTGCCTGGTGTTAGAGTTGGCAGTTTTCTTCTGTCTTCCCAACCGGATTAGAGCTCTTGCTGGCAGCAGCATCTTATTCATATTTGCTTCTGCAAATACTTTGCTCAGTCTAAGTTTGGTGAGAGGGATACATGCTAAATCCACACCACCTCAACACAACCAAAATTTCGGAGAAGCAGAAAATGCTGAGAATTATAAAATTGAGAATAATAACTGCAGGGCTGAGGGTGGCAGGAGGACTCACTGAGGACCTGAGTGCTGGGCTGAGCCAACCCAACAGTCTCCCATCATCTCTTGAGATTCAACATGGAGTCTTGCACCCAGACATACATTTTTTAAATTACTGGCTTCTCCTTTAGGGCAAAGGTTTCACACATTTAAACATTGTGTTTTCTTCTGTTGTCAGACAGAGACAATTGAGAACAGCTGAGCTAAGTCTAATCCTAAGGCATTAGCCTGCCAAGTGGAGCCAGGCTGATTTGTAAACAACCACCACCTATAAAGCATAATTTGTGAAACAGGTGATTCTCGTGTTTCTGCAGCTGACTCTAAGAGCTTTAGGAAGAACAATCCCTATGTATTCACTAATACCTGAAATAGCTTGAATGGGACCAAAGTCATGGATCATTGGTATATAGTTAAAATGCAACTATGAATTGGAGGAATAAATTCATAGACATAGTCATAATAAAGTTTCTTAAAATTGGTTGGGCATGGTGGCTCATGCTCGTAATCCTGGAAGTTTGGGAGACTCAGGTGGCTCCGAATCACTTGAGGTCAGGAGTTCAAGATCAGCCTGAGCAACATAGCAAGGCCCTGTCTCTACAGAAAATAGAAAAACTAGCTGGGTATGGAGGTGTGCACCTGTAGATCCAGCTACTCGGGAGACTGAGGCAGGAGGCTAGCCTAAGCCCAGCAGTTGGAGACAGCAGTGAGTTATGATGATGCCACTGCTGTCATCCCTGGGAAACAGAGCAAGAACTCATCTCAAGATAAAAAAACCAAAAAACTGGACTTTAAGTCTGAAGAGTTGTTTTTGCAATGTATTAATAACAAAATAGTTTTCCTCATAGACAAGTCACTGCAGCATTCTTTGGAATGTTGAAAACAACCACCCCATCCTTGCAACAGTAGCGTAATAATAGATAATATATGGTGCGGCCAACCCCTCAGGGTGAAGTGCAGTAACAGAAAGGGGCTGACCATGAACTGAGCTGCCTGGAGAAGAAGCCGAGGGGGACCCAGAAGAGCCACCCCAAAGAGAGAGGGTTTCCAGATTAAGAGAGTGGCTGGAGAAAGCCCCAGTAATGAATGAATGTTCAAGTCAAGGATGTCCAGGGCCAATGAGTGTGAAGCTTCACACTGACGGTCAGTGGAGACCCCTCCCCCATTCACATTTATCCTTTTGCTCCAATCCTGAAGGAGTCCAAGATGGCAGCTGGTTAATCTGCAGCCAGGGCAGGGAGACTTTCTGTCTTTGAAAAAAAGGTTGAAGCATTAAATAATAGATCAGACATTCTAATTTTTGAACCTCATTCAAATTGATTATAGGATGCTATTTTACTTGAGAGTGATCAGAAAAGTCATGGAATAACCCAAGTGTGCACCTAGGGTCAGGGCCAGGACCCAGCAATGAGTAGAGAGTCCATGTTAAGAATGGAGAAAAAAGAAACAGAATAAATCTGTTTTCGTATCAATCACACCTTATCAATCCTCCCTGTCCAGTTATTGACTGACCATCAGAAATAGTCAAAAACCCTGGCATATGGGAAGGGCTGATAAATGTTTGAATAACTTACTGAATAAATGAATGGCTTCTTTTTTTATTATTGTTTCAGGGTAATTCGAGGGCACAAAGAATGAGGTTACAATCTTGCATTTGTTAGGTAGAGACCCTCCTATAATTATGTCCCACCCCTAATGGTGTGCCATGGCTTATTCTCTTTGAGGCATTGAAATTCACTGAAAATTTTGTTATTGGAGAAGGAAAAGAAATAGACGAGGAGAGAAGACCCCAAGTATGTGCTGTGAATGAGAAAACCGGTCTGTGATTCAGTGAAGGCTGTGCTGATTTTAAAGTCTTTTAGGGAATCTTATATTCATGAGTACTCCGGTGGGTGAGTAACTCACAGAAACGTACTTCTCAAAGAGAAAAGAAAGATTGGAGAATTCTTGATGTGAAGCATCCCATTTTTACAGGGCCAGGACGAGGGCAGTGTGAGACAGTGTGGTGTCATCTGGACACTTGCCTCACTCTCTGAGCCAGCCCTGCATGCATGGACCTCAGAGTGACTGAAAATCAGAGCCCCGAATAAGGAGGCTGACTCCAGGGGACCCCGAGGTTGTGGCTGGATCAAGAAAAGTCCCCAAGGTGACCAGAAGCAGAACAAAGCCCTAAAAATGAAAGGCTGGGATGCACGCAGAGGGTTCAACTAGAGGACCCAAATCCCTTCCAGGGGGAGCAAGTGTTTGGGGGAGTGCAAGACAAAGCCAGAAAGAAGAGAATGGGATGTGGAATCAGAAGGAAGACAGAGGGTAAAGAACGCGGGGTGTGGGAGGGACCCAGAGATGTCCTGGGAACCGGACCGAGGCAGGCGCTGCCTCCTTATGGGACCTGGTTCATGGGCCGGGCTGCTTGGGCCCATGCAGTGGAATAGAAATAGAGCAAACAGGCTCTTCAAGTCTCAATCCTCAACTGTGAGATAGAAACAATATCTCCCTCACCGGGTTGTGGGAGAGAACGAGAGCGATTGTTCCCAGCATTTCCATTCTACAAGGTGCCCATTGCCACAGTTGCCCAGAGTGGGAGAATTTCAGTGATGCAGAGCTGGGAGAGCCATTTTTGATCCTTTAAAATTTTCCTGTCAAGGAGGTGCAGAAGGTCCTAGGTCAGGGACAGAGGAATCGACACTCTGTGTGTGTGTGTGTGTGTGTGTGTGTGTACACGCACCCAGGTGCATGAGTCTGTGAAAAGCCCTTGGCCAAATGAAACTCACTTTCTGCTGCCCTGCTGCTGCTGTTGAGGTCTGTGAAGCTCGCCCAGCCTTTAGAATGTTCTTTCTTCCCTCTCTCCCTGCCCCCTTAAGCTGTGAGCCTGCACAGAGACATGTCTCCTCTCCCAGCACCTAGTGCAGACACAACCAAAATGCTGACGAAACACTTACAGGATAAATGAGGAGCCAACCCCTCCCCCCACAACTGATTTCCTTTGAAGCCCACATTGTGATGTCTGCTGAGGTTACTGTGGTTTTTTTCCTGGGTCCAATTTTTTCGTTTGGAAAATTGTCCTCCTGTTTCCTTAAATAGACTTAGAACTCCGAATCAGGGCACCAATTAGAGATGTTGCTGACACAATCAGAAATTAACGTCTGAACCCCATCACAGCCCAGGGAGAATAATGAGGCAGGGCAGGGAGCTGGGCCTTAGAGTCTGAGTTCCAGACCGGCCATTTACCAGCTGTGAGACACACAGCAAATTCCTTAAGCCAGTTACCCCTCAACTGCCTTGTCTCTAAAATGGGAATGATATTTGCCTCAAGAAGTGGTAGAGGTTAATCTGAGGCCCGAGGGAGGCTTCTGGGCCATTCTGTTTTAAATGTGAAACCACGTCCCCACCCTGGTCTCTTTCCCAGTTGTAGTTTCCCCGAGTGCACTTACAACCTTCTGATACACCAGATAATTCACTTACATATTTTGTTCAATGTCTGTCCTTCCTCACTCATAGGAAAGTTTCATGAGCAAAGAAAAGGATCTAATTTGAAAAAAGGAAGTATTTTAGGATTGAGCCCAATGCTTGCATCCTGAGTCCTGTAGGTTACAAGAACAGCCTCTACCCTCTACGTAAATGAACAGGTCATGTTGGATTCTAGACACGGGGGAAAGGGAAATGGCCTCGCCATGCTCTGAGAAGTCCCCAGTCCTTCCAGAATAGTGGTTCTCAGAGAGTAGTCCTTAGACCCTATCCCCAGGGGTCTTCAAGACCGTTGTTCAATGGGTCCACGAAGTCAAAACTAATTTTATAACACTACTAAGGTTTCCTTGCCCTTTGACTATATTACTATTTGTACTGATGGGGCAAAAGCTTTAGTAAGAGTCAAACTCTTGGCAGTGGCAATGAATTCTTCTAGGAGTGATTTTCCTTGTAGCCACACATTCACAGTAAAAATGAAGTGAAATAAAATAAAATTCCAGTTTTACCTAAACATGTTTTTGATAAAGCCACAAAATGATGAAGTGTAAAGATTTTAACCTGCAGTGGATGTATTTTTAATATTCTAAGCAGCACTCCAGGAAGCGCACACCATCATGCTGAAGTGGGATGGGAGTCTGGGGGGAACCCACGTGTACAGCTCAGCTGGGAGCTGCCCTGGCTGCTCTTTTTTGTAGAACGCCACTTTTTACTTGAAAAAATGACTGACATGCAACCCCTGGTTATTCAGCTTTGTGTATCTGGCAGACACATTCTCAAAAATGAAATAAATGAAAATTTGTTTTCACTACAAGAAAAACTGATGATGTTGGTTGCCGGTGATAACCGTTGACCTTTTAAGCTGAAAGTTGAATTTTTGAAAACTTGTATCTGGCATCTTAAGCCTTACAATGTCTACGTGTTTCCAATGCCTAAAAGACTTTTCCGAAAAGATCAGAGATGTTATTAATATTGTGATTTTTAGGTAGCATAAAATAAAATGTGCTACCGTTAGGAATGTTATCAGTAACTTAAGCCAACAAATAATATTTTCAGCTGACTGATGCATAATTTTTCAGAATTATACATGGGTAAAAGATCTATTCAACGTGCAAGGGAGACTTTTGAAAAGAGAATTTAAAAGATTTTTGGAGAAAGATTTTTTTTGTGTGTGGTTTTCGGCCAGGGCTGGGCTTGAACCTGCCACTTCCGACATATGGCACTGGATCCCTACCCCTTTGAGCCACAGGCGCCGCCCAAGAATTTAAAAGATTTTTTAAAGCAATTTTAATGTAACAAAGCATGAATTCTTCATTGAGATTCGATTATGACATTCTTCAAAGAGAAATACCCCAAATTATCTGAAAAAGAAATTTAAATACTCTTCCTTATTCTTATTATATATTTGCGTGAGGCCAGATTCTTTTTGATTCAACTTAAACAACATCATAACAGATTGTATGTAGAAACAGATAGGAAAATCAAGTGTCCTCTTCAGTGACCCATTAAAAAGACTCGCAAAAGTGCACAATGCCACTCTTCCAATTCTATCATTGCTAACATAAACATTTGATAAATTATCTATTATTTTCCAAAGGCAAAACATTTTTAAAATCTTTCATTTTTATTTCTAATATGACAAATATTGATAAGTATAACCCCACCTAATAAATGAGAACTTCTGGGGGGTTCTCAATAATTTTGAAAACTGCTGTTCCAGAGTGTGTGGAACATGGTAGGGAAAAAAGAGCATGATTTTTGCAACAAATGGCTATTCTTCAACTCTTATTTTCCACTTCCTAGCTGCTGTTGATTTCTTGTATGATCATATTTATACTTATTTTCCATTTTTTTTAGGGGGGGAACTGAACTGTACTAGGCAATGTACAAGGGTTGATTTTCTTTCTTCTTTTTCTTCTTTAGACCCAAATACACAGTGTCAAGGTCACTCTGAGAGTTCTTTCTGCAGACTCCAGCAGCTTCGGATCTTTAAGAGTGGTTGGGTCCACTAAGAGGGAGCCAAAAATAAAAACATCCACAGAGGAGCCCACAGCATGGAAGCCCCAGCTCACTAGAGTACTTCTCTATGGTCTCCAAGATCAAGCTTCATAACTTGCCGCCCACCTGGTCCTCCCAGTCTCAGTCTGCCATCCTCCAGTCTCTGTCCCAACTTGACCTGGTCTCTTCCCTGTCCCAGTTCTCCTTCTGGACATGACCTTTGACATTGCTCACTCCAACCTGCAATAGCTGTGTCCACAGTCCCCACTCTGCACTATCCATGCCAGTGATGTAGGATAGAACATTCCGGTCCCTGCTGGAATCAGGGTTGGTACCACTGAAAGTCACCCAGGGGTAAGAGCTCAAGCATCTATCTTCCTGTCCTTTGTTTCAAAATGACACTTTTGGGATGAGGCTGTGCATTCACAGGAACGTAAGCAGAAGGTTTCCAGGGAAGGCTGAGGCATAATGTTCATGGTCTTCAGCCTCCATCAGGAAACCTAGGAAGATCCCTCCGGGATGGCATTGTGTGTGGAATTGTGAGGGTGTCTTAGAGAAAGTTGAAGGATTTTGTGAGGACATTCTAGATTCATTCAGATCCCTGGGGAACAGAGTCATTTCTGTTTTTACAGTCCAGAAGAATATTCAGATGCATTAACTTTTAAAACTTGGGTCAGGGTTCCCTAGAAATTTTTTCCCATAGCTATGATGCTAATCTTGACTCTAGACATTTTACTTCTGATTGAATAAAGCAAATAGCTGCCTTGGGAATATTTTAATATGTCTGCTCATTTGCTATGAAAGTAAATGAGCATTTTTTTTTCCTGCAAAATGCAGAGTAATGAGCACAGGGACAGGAGGAGTGATGGGGAAGAATGAGAAGTTATGGAAGAGAGTAGAAGAGAAAAGGCCAGCAGGGTGTCTGTTAATCAAGAGTAGAGAATCCAGCCAAGAATTACGTGCGGTTTTTGAAGTTTCACTTTGCTGATGAATTTTCGGCTATCTTCTATCTTACTACTGTGTAGAAGTTCTTCATAACGCAAGTACACATGACCTTGGTAGTCTGACTTTTGGAATCCTGCCTAAGTTGGACAATTGCCAGTACAAAGTTGCCTGAAAAGGGTGTCTCTGTGAGATGAGAAGCAAACTTTCCAGGTACAAACTCTTATCACCGTCTGCCGTCCGCTGCCATGGTGATCTGACTTCCCGGGCCTGGGTTGTCTCATGTTTGAAACTGAAGCCAGGCTTAGCTTATCCTCCGCTGTGGACACCAATAAGCATGTTCATAAAAACAAATAAACAAAACAAAACAAGAAAACACTATCGCCGTTTTGCACAAAGAGTTTCCAATTTAGAACATTTTGTTTCTCTGTCTCAAGAAACTGTCAGCGCCCAGCAGGGCGGCTGAGATCCATTCCTGCCTCCCTGCGCCTCTCTCGGCTTCCTGAACTTTCTTAGGCTCTTCTTTCAAAAGAGAGCTAAAAATCACCCTCTTGGAGATGAAAAATCACCCTCACATTTTTCCTAACATGAGCTGCCTCTGGAAACTATTTCTCAAGACTTCCCACCCTCAGTGGGTGGCATCTTCCTGCACCTGCTTTGCGTGTTGTAGCCTGGCATCATCATAGACTCTTGGAACCCTGTCCCCTCGCAGCACCTGGCACCGCATCTCACACAGGGCAGGCCGCCTTTCATCTGCAGCCATGCGCGCTCTCTCCCCACCTTAAATTCTATTTCCCGTAAGATTTCTGTTGTAGGACTTTCCTGTCTTCTTCTGACCTTTGTTCCATGTTTCCACTCTCTCTGTTGTGACTGCAAAATAAAAATGCACTGTTATATCTAATCCTATTTTCCTCCGAGTGTATTATTTGTTTCCTTTTCAAAGTCAAGCATCTCCTGAGTGTCTGTGTGCTGTCTCCTGAAGATATCTTATCCACAGAAAACAGATTCTCCTGCTTTTGAACAGACCTAATTCTCAGAAACAAGGGGTTCTATAGAAAAGATTTTTTAAAAAAATTCCTCAAGAACTCTTGGCATTTTGCCAATTATTCCTTAAACTACACCTAAGAAAATATTTAATTCCTCATTTAAGACAGAAGTACACCTTACCCACCCTCCCCATCCAATTTTAAGTGCCTGTTCATTGGTTAAATGCCTCAAGGCTTCCACGGTAAATACTTACTTTGAATTTTCTGAAATTTACCCCTTTGATGAGGGTTTACTTAACTTTGAGATTTTTGGACCAGGAGGAACCTTGCTCAAGGAAGGGAAAAAAGCCTTCAAACATCTGACACTAACAATAGACACCAGGGACCCGTCTGTGTGTAGGGTATTCACCGGTGGATGCCTGCTCTTTGGAGCCAGTATAAGAAATAGCCTTATCTCAGGTATTCAGTATGGGAAGCCAGCAGGCAGGTGCCTTGGAGCTGAGCTACAGGAATCCTCAAAACCCATTCTCACTGCTTCTCCTTTGTTGCTTCCAATGCTAGTGAATACGTCCACCTGTGCTTAAAAAAGGACAGGAAGTAAGCTCCCCATAACAGTGCATTCGTCTCTCCGTACCAGTACAGAAACATAAAAATAGAAAAAGAAAACCAAGGTAGTGATTCCAAATAATTTTGATTAAAGTTTTTGTTCCAACACTTATTTTACGTTCCCGCGTATGGTGCCTACTTTTTTGCCCAAAGTTTTGAGGGAAAAAGGATATACCATACACATGGGTAGTACTAATTTCCTCTCTACATAAATGTTTTTAATTCTTTTGTTTATACTTATATGTTAAAAGCGTAACTCTAGGAAGCAATAACAGTATCTGTATGCAAAATAATACCCTGGAATATGGTAATCAGTTTTGTTGAACTTGAGATGAACTTGCAATGAAAGCATTTTTGGCCAACAAAGAGCGACATATTTCTCTCTGTGCATTTTAGGCAGAAGCTAGCAATCTAGCTGATACTTTTATAAAATTCCCTTACTACACAAAAAACAAGTACCTAAATACACAGAAATAAAAATGTGAATTAAAAAAACAAAAGATTTTTTTTTCTGAAAGTTTGTGCCAAAAACATGGGTGCGAATTATACATGGGAACACGCTATCGCTGGCAAAAGATGGTACTTGCCCTGTTCTGTGCCTCAGTTTCTTCATATGTACAGTGGAACCCCAGATATCTTCCTCACCTAAGTATCATGTAATAAATACTCAACAAGTCATTCTAATTATTGTTAACATTATTCTTAATATTAATCACAATAATAATATTAGCAACAACTTTAAGTAGCTAACATCATTGCATAATGTTTAAGAGTGGTTGGGTCCACTAAAGTGAGCCAAAGACAATTAAATTACAAAACAAAAACCTGCTCACTAGAGCACTCACCCATAATGCTAACAATCCCCAAACCGCCCCAGGTTACAGCTCAGGAAATTTCACCCCCAAATACGATTCCTTGGTACAATGAGTGTTTTGCCTTTGGAAATTAATAGGCCTTTAAAAGGGCCTTTTCCCTCTATCTGACCCATCAAAGGAACAACTGGCTTCCCTTTCTTGTTATCTCAATAGATTGCACTAAAGAAAACCAGAGCTGCCCCAATTTATTTTAAACATCATACCTATCCCCCCATCGATTCATTCTCCCACGTATTTATTCCTTTTCCCTAACAACCGTTGATTCCCCATAAACAGAATTACCTATAGGCATAAAAATACCTGGATCCCATTGGATATTAGGCAGTCGCTTTGTGATTCTCCCCATGTGCACAGCAACAAAACGCTTTCTTTTATTAATCTACCTTATCTGTGAGTTGATCTTTCAGCAAACTTTTGACGGAAAGAGGAAGTTTCCCCTCATCCCTGTTAGCAATAAATCCACACCAACATCAAGATCCTCTGCTAATGCTACTGTTTCACTCTCCCCGCACAGTGCACTATCTGGGAGAAACGCAGCCACTCTTGCCTTTAGCCTCAGAGGCTCTGCATGAGCTTACACTACATTCTCAGTCTCAGATGTTATCAAGTGTGCCAGACGGCAGGGTTTGTAATCAATGTGCCCATCTGCCATCAGGATTTGATTCCTGAGAGATGTAACCCAGAGCACGGGCAATCGAACACCTGCACTTTTGCCTACAGTCCCAGCGACTTGGGAGTCTGAGGCAGGAGGATAGATGGAGCCCAGGAGTTTGAGATTGTAATGAGCTATGGTGACACCACTGCACTCTAGCCTGGGTGATAGAGCGGGTTCCCTCCCAAAAGAAAAAAAGGAAAAAAACAAGTTAGGCCTGATAGAGCATGGACGCTGATAAGCACCAATTCAAAAGACAGTAGGAAACAGGAACATGTTAGGGACTCGGTCACCAAATCCAGACCCAGGGAAAGGTTCTTCATCAAGTAAATTGCAAGGAGAAAAAAAGAAATAGGAGGAAGAGGAGGGGAGCAGAGAAGGGAAAGAGGAGGAAGACGAGTCTGTAGATTAAAAGAGAAATCACATCAGTCCATGACAATATATGGTCCATGTTAGAATCCTGATTCCAATAAGTTATTTTTAAAAAGCAGCAGATTATTATGAAACAATCAGGAAAATTTACATGTTGATGGTGTAATGGATGATATTAAGGAATTATTATTAATTTGAGTGCAAGTGGTAATGATTATGATTACTTATTTTGAAAGAATTTTTATCTATTGGCAATGTATACTGAGTGAAAAATAAGATTGATGTGCATAAAAAAAATTTTTTTTTTGAGACAGAGTCTCACTATGTCACCCTTAGTAGAGTGCCGTGGCATCATAGCTCATAGCAACCTCAAACTCTAGAGCTTAAGGGATTCTCTTGCCTCAGCCTTCTGAGTAGCTGAGACTACAGGTGCCCGCCACAATGCTTGGCTATTTTTTGGTTGCAGTTGTCATCATTGTTTAGCAGGCCTGGGCCGGGCTCGAATCCACCAGTCCCAGTGGGTGTGGCGGGCATCCTATTCACTGAGCTATGGGTGCCAAGCCAACGGGAGTAAAAATTTTTTTTTTTTTTTTTTGTAGAGACAGAGTCTCACTGTACAGCCCTCGGGTAGAGTGCCGTGGCGTCACACGGCTCACAGCAACCTCTAACTCTTGGGCTTACGCGATTCTCTTGCCTCAGCCTCCCGAGCAGCTGGGACTACAGGCGCGGGAGTAAAAATTTTAACAGTTATCCTCATTTTGCATGTTTGAAGTTCTCCATACTAAAAACTCAATAAGGAATAAATAAGTAAAAATGGCTATATTGCCTTGTTTCCCTTAAATATTCATTGTAAAACTTTCGCAAACGTCAGTATAAAAATTATAAATATGCCCTGAAAACTTAGAGATTAACAGAATTAACTCACATTTTTCTATCAGAAAGCGCAAAGGCAGTTCAGTAGTTCAGTTGGCAAGTCATTCTTTTTTTTTTTTTCCTGCAGTTTTTGGCCGGGGCCGGGTTTGAACCCACCACCTCCAGTATATGGAGCTGGCACCCCACTCCTTTGAGCCTCAGGCGATGCCCCATTCTTCTTTCCTAAGCTTAGCTTCCTGGTCTCATAGTAAGGGAGAGAAGCCTGTATCATGCAGTGAAGATGATTTGATGTCCAGTTGTTCCCGAATAGGCTTAAAAAGTATACGGTTAACATTGTTCAAATCAGAGTTTAATGTAATTGCAGTTTTCTACAGTAGGATGTTTTTGTTTTATTTTGTTATTGGTATTTAATTCACTTGGGAGTTGGTATTTAATTTACTTAGGAGAAAAAGAGAACACTAACATATTTGCCTATCAGTTTGAACAAAGCCCAAGAGAATATAGTAAAACTATATTATGAGGGTAAGAATAGGCAATCAGCATCTCAAGAATGCGAACTCAAAACTCTCCTGGAAAGTACAGAAAAGTTTAGCACAAGTAAAGTATCAACTTCGAGAGTCTGTTTGGTTAAGCCCTTAGAATAAAACATACATATTTATTTAGTTATCAAAGAGCCTCAAATTTCTTCTTAACCTGTAATACAAACAAAAGTGATAACTAGGTCCAGGGAAACAGAGATTTGGAATATTATTGGATTACACCACTCTAGGGAAATGAACCTATTTAATTTTACATTCTTTCAGTGAATAGAAACAGAGACTTATTTTGATCATGGGTTAGAGCAGCATATGAGGGATAGCTGAGACTCGTAGAGAAGAACACAGAAGGGACCGGAAGCCTATCAGCTTCTTTGAACGTGACACCCCCTCATTTTTAAATTTGATTACTTTGCCTGTAAAATGAGTCTCACTATCTGTAATAGTTTATGCTAAAGCAAAATGGAAAACTGAGATTTTCTTTCTCTTTACTTTTAATTCCACCCTCTTCATGTGCAATGGCTTATTCTTTTACTCATTAAAAAACAGGATTTTTTTTTTTTTTAAATCAAGGATTTTCAAGTCATACTTCCTGCCTACGTTTGGGAATTTGTTTAGTTTTGGTTTGGTTTCTTGTCTATTTTGACCTGGTTAGACACAGGCCCCATTTCCCTACTTTAAGAAGGACTGTCAGAAAAATTATCGAAACTTGAAAATACACAAAAGAAATAGTGGCCAGATGATTGAGGTTTTGTTTTTCTTTTTCATTGCACTGTTAGGCTTGACCTTCTATTTATTGCCCTATATTATCTCTTTGTAGGCAAAGAGATGGACTTGCAAATCTTTGTTCAGTAGATATGCAAATAAATTCTCTCTAATAAAACAAACAACCCTCCAGGTTATAGTTTAAAGTAAATTGGACATTAACCAGCTTTATATTTAACCCAGGAATTTATGAAATTGCTTATGTAGCTTTCCAAATTCCCCTTAGGCCAGTTTTCACATCTTACCAGTTTCCTCATTAGTAAGTGAGTTGCATACAACCTTTGGCATATGCTCATTTTATCATCATATGAGTATTACGCTTTTTAACCTTTTGAAAAATTTACTTTGATGGTATTGTTCCGTTCTCCAAACAGAAGCTTTATAAGTGGTCTGCCTTTTTTCCCCTTTTAACATTGACTTTTTTCAATGATGCTTCAAAGGTATATATAAATATGTTCCAAAAATGTGCCACAAGTTGACTTTTTGTTTTTTACTTAGTAGCAGAAGTTTAGCATCTAGACCAGTGGTTCTCAACCTTCCTAGGGCTGCGACCCTTTAATACAGTTCCTCATGTTGTGGTGACCCCCAACCATAAAATTATTTTCGTTGCTACTTCATAACTGTAATTTTGCTACTGTTATGAATCATAATGTAAATATCTGATATGCAGGATGTATGTAGGTGACCCCTGTGAAAGGGTCATTCGACCCCCAAACGGGTTGTGACCAAAGATTGAGAACCACTCATCTAGGGAATAGTAATAATTCCTAGGTAGTCAACTAGTAACTTTACTTTTCATACATAGTTATGCTATCTTACAAATACACATATATGATAAATGATTAAGATCACGAGTCTGGAGTCAATCCAGCTATACCCTTCATCAGCCATAGAACCTTGGACCAAATATACTTAATTTCTCTGGGCCCCATTTACCTTATCCATAAAATGGAGCCAGTAAAAAGTATAAGCCATTGGACTCGAGAAAAGTAAAAGAGGAAGAAAATGCCTATTATTTGCAAATAGGGTTCCTGAAAATAATAGAGAGCTTATCACGTAAAACACCCAGAACAATACTTAGCATACAATAAGCACTCAATAGTGTTAGCTGTTATTATTATTATCATACCCACGGAACGGGGTTGTCTCAAAGCTTGATTCTAGTCACTAGAAATTATTGTAATTACAATGGATCCTGCGAGGGAACTTTGCTGCGACCCAGAAAGAAGACAACGATTGTTATTTAATAATATTGCTTGGAGAAAGAGCCTGTGCTGTCACAGACTTTGGCCAGAAACAGGCCTCCTTGTCTGTTTTATGAATTGGCTTTGAATCACTGCCAGGACTTTCAGGAAAACGGAAAACGGATTTGTAGCATTTGTGAAGCTGAGTCCTTATCTAAATTCCCAGGGCTGGTTTGTCAAATGGAAATGAACTGTGCCCTTGCTTTCTTCCCCTGGGTTTAGCCTCCAAGAATCTGGTTCAGCACATTGCTGTTTCCACACGTTAAAACTTGGTGAGGATTCTCTGGTGTCTTTGTTTGCTTTGAAACTTGGATGACATGCTTGTTTTTGCCAGCATTTCCAAGCACTTTGTTGTCATCCCATCTTAGTGGTGAAGAACAGTGAACTTAGCAAAATATTTTGAAAACTAAGCTTTGAAAATCATTTAGTTGTCAGGTAAATTGGCTTTTTTTTTTTTTTTGGTCTTTTTCATCCGTATTTGGTACCCACATCAGCTCTGAGACAGCAACAAAAAATCAGAAAACCTCCACATTTTATAAGGATTGTGGGATTCAGTAATGAGAGTAAACGAGAGATTTGCCAAAAAAGTTTTGGTCTGATTCATAACGTGACCATAGAAGAGAAATGTGACTTCACCGTACTCGAATACTGACTCCTCTTTAGATACAACATCCACTGTCACCATCTCTTGGTCCCTTTGGTACTCATCCGTGTCTCTAGATGGTGAAATAGGACAGCCTGCTGGAAAATGCCTCGAGATCGTTCTAAGGAACACATGTGGATTGCAAATACAGAATATCAGATTGTAGGAAACAAAAGATCGAGGCTACTCTTTTCTTTTCTTTCTTTTTTTTTTTGTAGAGACAGAGTCTCACTGTACCGCCCTCGGGTAGAGTGCCGTGGCCTCACACGGCTCACAGCAACCTCTAACTCTTGGGCTTACGTGATTCTCCTGCCTCAGCCTCCCGAGCAGCTGGGACTACAGGCGCCCGCCACAACGCCTGGCTATTTTTCTGTTGCAGTTTGGCTGGGGCTGGGTTTGAACCCGCCACCCTCAGCATATGGGGCCGACGCCCTACTCACTGAGCCACAGGCGCTGCCCGAGGCTACTCTTTCTTCACACCTGCAATATAAACGTTTACCACGTGAATTGGGAAAGTCATACATATTCCGTGATTACAACATACTTAGCAAAAGCAAATGCTTGTGCGGGCACAGTAACACCAAGTCAGTTAGTTCTGCTTATGCTGTTGCAAATTTTGGTTTTGTGTCAACTGTCTTTACAGACTCTGCTGCTTCTTTTCCCTTCACACCACAGCATGAGCGCTGAGAAGGGACTCTGAGAAAGGAGATTCAAGGGGGCTGGGAGGAAAACCTGGCCGGCTCAACCAGGAAGTCCGGAGGGAGCGTAAGAAGGTGGGTATGAAGTAACCTAGGCAACCAATGACCAATAGAAAGAGACAACCAATGACCAATAGAAAGAGGCAACCAATGACCAATAGAAAGAGACAACCAATGACCAATAGGAAAGGACACTACTGCCTGGCCGCACAGACAGACCAATGAGAGACTTGCTGCCAATTTCAAAAGGGGTATTTATACCCGTGCAGGCCTTTACCTTTCCTCTGTTCACCTTTTCTTCTACGTGAGAGGGAACCACTTCTAATTTTCTTTAGAAGTGCTCTAAACTTTCTCTTTGTTCTTCCTAAATAATCTGTTACCCTGAAACTTGTGTAACTTCCTATTCACCCTGCCTGCGCTGCTCCAGTTTTATTACCAGTTTCCATTTGTTTTTTACTTTCTTTTTTTTCATTTGATTTTTTTTTTTTATTAAACCATAGCTGTGTACATTGATATGATCATGGGGCACCATACACTAGTTTCACAGAGCGTTTGACACACTTTCATCTCAATCGTTGACGTAGCCTTCCTGGCATTTTCTCAATTATTGTGCTAAGATATTTACATTCCACATTTACTAAGTTTCACGCATACCCTTGTAAGATGCACCACAGGTGTAATCCCACCAATCCCTCTCCCTCTACCTTCCTCCCCCCTCCCTCCCCTCCCTTTCCCCCTTCTCCCTATTCATAGGTTGTAACTGGGTTATAGCTTTCATGTGAAAGCCCTAAATTAGTTTCAAAGTAGGGCTGAATACATTGGATACTTTTTCTTCCATTCTTGAGATACTTTGCTAAGAAGAATATGTTCCAGTTCCATCCATGTAAACATGAAAGAGGTAAAGTCTCCATCTTTCTTTAAGGCTGCATAATATTCCATGGTGTACACATACCCAATTTATTAATCCATTCGTGGATCTATGGGCACTTGGGCTTTTTCCATGACTTAGCAATTATGAATAGGGCTGCAATAAACATTCTGGTACAAATATCTTTGTTATGTTGTGATTTTTGTTCTTCTGGGTATATGCCCAGCAGGGGAATTGCAGGATTGAATGGCAGCTCTATTTTTAGATCTCTAAGTGTTCTCCATATATCTTCCCAGAAGGAATGCATTAATTTGCATTCCCACCAGCAGTGCAAAAGTGTTCCCTTTTCTCCACATCCACGCCAACATCTCTGGTCTTGAGATTTTGTGATATAGGAGAGTCTCACTGGAGTTAGATGATATCTCAAAGTAGTTTTGATTTGCATTTCTCTGATGATTAAAGATGGTGAGCATTTTTTCATATGTCTGAAGGCCGCACGCCTGTCTTCTTCAGAGAAGTTTCTCTTCAAATCCCTTGCTCAGTCTGCGATGGGATCCCTTGTTCTTTTTTTGCTAATGTGTTTGAGTTCTCTATGGATTCTGGTTATTAACAGAGAACTGTTTTTTACTTTCTGTTACCGCAGAGCCTTGGTTGAACTTTATGCGCAGCCAAGTAATTGAACCAGGTAAACTGGGTCTGGGGAATTGGGACCCCTGACCCCCAACAAGTAGCTGTTTTTGTAGCAGAATGACCAACATGCTTTACCTTTACACTGCTAGAAAGATTTTGTGTTTTCTTCCAACCTGCTTGGACGTGAAAACAACATCTGAACCAGTGATTTTCAACTGGTGTGCCATAGCACACTGGTTTTCCATGAGAGGATCTTAGGTGAGAGACTTGCTGCCAATTTCAAATGTGAAAATTTTTGCTGTGAAAATTTTTAAAGATCATTATTTTCTAAAGAAGTTCAATCCACAGTAAGTATATGCTTTTTACTTTTTCTTTTAATCAACAAAGTTTAACTATAAGTTCAAGTGTTCTGTGAGATAAAAGTTGAAAAACACTGATTTAAAGTAAGCTTGCCCATAAGACACATGGAATGATTCAAGAACATTTATTTGGCACCGAAATAGAACTAGACACTTAATACTTTTTGTGTTAGTTACATGTACTATTTTTTGATGTCAACTCTCACCTTGGGAGCTAAAGGGTGATTCTGTTAAGATCCTTGTTGAAATATGTGACAGTCTCCCCTTAGGACCATTCCAGTATTAGTGCATGTAAGTGAAAGGAGAGATCAGCTTCTCTAGGTTACTTATGTGACTAAAATATATGGCAATTCCTTTGAGTACATCTAGATTACAAGTTAACAAAGCCAGTGCCTGGTAGGAGCCAACCACCAAATTGTGAAATCATGCCTTTAAAAAAATGCAAAATATTGTGAAATATAAACTTCCTTTCCCCTCTTTGCATTTGCTTCTTTCCTATGCCTTTCCAGCTTGGCCATCCTGCACCTGCTGCCCCAGGGAAGGTGTGACACAGCAAAGAACAGAGGAAGGGGACCCACTGAGGGCTTTTGAATCCCAACAGTCAAGGCCTCCAAGAAGACAGGAAAGGCAGCTGTGGGCAAGCAATGAATTTGGAAGAATCCTTAGCCTGGCAACTTGGCAGGCACTCCCTGGGCTCCAGGGAAGAGGAATGTTGGCACAGAAGGGACGAGAATTTAGATACCCCTAGTGCCTGCCCACGTCAAACAGAGCAGGTGGAGGGTGAGAATGAGGATTTAGAAATTCAGAGATGGTTGGGGTGATGTGGAAAGTAGAAAAGACCCATGTCCTTTCCTGAGTAGAAGCTGGAGAGGTGGCAAGAACAAGAGAATGCCGTGTCCCCAGACAGACGGGGTTAGGGAGTATCACTGAGCTTCCAGCATGCAGGTAAAGTAAGGACCTGGTGGGGTGACTCAGTATTGACCTGCATGAATCTAAGACGGCAGACCTGCCACGGCCTGCTCCACCATCTCCCAGGCCTCAACACTGCACAATGGCTATGGAACTCACACCCAATTCCAGGCAAGGGAAGGAATCCTGAATTGGGTACGTGTGTGTACGTGTGTGTGTATGTGTGTGTGTGTCTGTGTTCCTGACACCTTTCTAGAGTGAAATCATAAAAAATTAGAGTTCTAGAAAGTAAACCTCTTTCTTAAACATTGAATTTGTAGACTGGGCTCTGTCCACAATGGAGTCTGGTCTTTCCAGGGATGTTTATTGACTTGTTTTTTTCACACTGGCTGGTCTTACTCAGCTAACCCTGGGCATGTCCACGGGTCCTCCATCAATCACGCCCTCTTTCCCTCCTTTAGGTATTTGGTCCCCTCATGTTCTCTCCGGCCCCTGTGAAAAGCTGATATCAGAAGAGGAACTGACAGAGCATGATGCCAAGATACCACTGAAGCTACCACCTCATCTAGGATAGTTACTTCTTGATAGGGAGTAGAAATGTAGGCCACAAGAGAAGATTTGTAATACTAGAAGGCCGGATCTTCACCAAATGTTGAGTTGATGACTTCCTTAGGAGGAGTTATCTTTTCCCAGGGTTTCACAGCTACTCTGAAGCTTGTTTCCCACAGAATGAAGAAAAAAACGCAACTAATAACTAGGGAGAAAGCTGTTTCTTAGAGAGCAAGACCAGTTTCTCAATCTTTTTGTTTATTATCACTCCCTAAGCAGCCCTTTTAGACATTTTTTTCATTAACTGTCTCCCTTCAGGATGTTTTAATGCCTCAGAAACATAATTAAGAGCTATTCTTAATGTACTACATGTATATTTATGCTTTTTATATTTTGAAAAAAGTGAGTTTTTGCCTCCCACCGATTTTTGCCCCTTGGGGGATGTTCCAGCCTCATTGAAAATGCATGTTGAGTCCATGGAGCAGAAGAAATGAACAGGACCTACCACCCTTCTCCACCCCAAGTTTGTTTCCTTGCTTTGAAATAACATAGACTACAAGCAGGCAAAGTAGAGAATATTCTTTTGTTGTGGGCACTCACTGCCTCAGGAGGTATGATAAATATATTCCTGGAAAGTTTAGGAAGAGCCTAGTTTTAGTCATTTGTTAAAATGTAATCTAGGTTCAAGGTTCAGCTAACAACATTTGAGGTACTTGATTTTGGTGCAAAGCGTTCCTATAAACGGTGAGCTAACCCAAATCCTATTGAAATGACATCCTGGGGTTTTCTCGTCCCACCTAACAATTGCCTTTTGTTAGAGCAGCATGACAGGGCACTTTGTATGATGGGTGCTCATAATGAACTGTTGTGTACACAGGCCATAATTATAAGAAGCTTAATAATGGTGCACATTTATATTGCTTACTTTTATCTTAGCGAATCTGAATTCATTTTGCACATTATATCATTAATAATCAAATAGATAAATGCATTCATTAAAACATTCCTCTTTTTAAATGTACATACTATACAATAGATGTTTATTACTATGCAGAAATATTAGAACCATCTAGTTAGCACTTGTAGAAGAGTTGAGTTTCTGCACAGTCAATATGGTGTAACATTAGAGCAATCTAGCTTGTTTCTAACAGACTATACCTTCATCTGTTTCCATCTGGTGGTGGGCCAAGCCCAGCAGCAGTGAATTCATTAATGAATTTGTTCATTCATTCATCCATCCATTCACTGAACATCTGTCTCAGGCCAGCTTCTGCCGTGTACCAACAGCTCCTAGGTGCTGGCTTTCCTTGGCCAATACATAGTCGGGGACGATCTGAAGGCCAAGAAGCTGCAGGGCATGGAAAATGGGATGTTTCCTTCCTGGCACTCGCTTTTGGGTGTGACAGTAACTTTAAATACATGCCTGGTGCTTAAAGCTCCTTGTGTCTCCCTTAAATCAAACCAAAGCCACAGTGTGCCCTCATCCTGCTTGACTCCCATAAGAATCCTGCAGTCCTCTTATAAAAACATGCATCTGCTCATGGTCTCAGGCACCATGATGGCTGCTGCTTTCCCTTTGAGAATTTTATGTTGTTCCCAAAGAGGAGGAGGAGGCCTAAAATGCTCAGCTGTCCCTAGTCACAGTGGAGTCTGGTCTTCCCAGGATGTTTATTGACTTGTTTTTTTCACACTGGCTGGTCTTACTCAGGCAACCTGGGGCATGTCCACGCATCCCAGGTAAGATTTTCAAGGAGATAGATGGGGGCCCTTGTGCAGTACGGTATAGGAGAGCATGAACATAGTGCCTGTCTTCATAGTGGGATTGGGGGTGCTGGGAGACTTCTTGCGCCACAGGTATGTCTGCCACCAATGTGCAGATGCTTGAGGTCCACTGCAGAGGACTCCTCTGAATCTTTCAAAGGCTTTCAAATTAGTCTGGACTGACCATTTCCTCCCGATTTCTTGGTGAGGGTCAGAAAGGGTCAATGCAATGGAGGAAGGCGGGGCAGTGAGAATGGTCAGATGCTGTCCCCAGGTTCATTGGTAGCAAACTCCGCCATCTGTCTGAAACTGGGGAGTTCCTCCTGACAGCCACCCTATGTGCCACGCCCAGGTATATCCCACCTGCACAGCCCCAGCAGAGAACCTTCTGGCTGCTTCGGGAGGGACTGACTTTGCTGTATCTCTTCTCCAATCTCTTCAGCATGCACAAGAAGCAGAGAAAGAATACTGATCATTCTTTTCTTGAGAAACATTTTGCCCTGGTGGAAGCATGGTCTAGTATCATAAGATTACTCATTTGTTTTGCGACCCTGAGAATTTCACCTTTCGCTTTGCTAAAATGAGAAGATAATATGGAGATCATTAAGTGACATAAGCCAGATGCAAAAAGACAAATATCACATGTTCTCACTAGTATGTGGGAGCTAAAAAAAAGAAATCCAACTCAGAGATAGAAGGATGGTTACAGAGGCTGGGAAGGGTAGCAGGGAGTGGGGGATAATGTGGGGGGGCGGGGTGTAAGCAGAACTAAATATACAGTCAGATAGAAAGAATAGCATCTAGTATTCAGTAGCACAGCAGGGTGACTATGCTTAACAATAACTTATTGTATTTTTTAAAATAACCAAAGCCGTGGAATTGGAATGTTCCTAACACAAGAAAGTGAGAGATGTTTGAGGTGGTGGATACACTGGTTAGCCTGATTTCATCATTACACATTGTATGCCTGTATCTGAAATATCACATGTGCCCCATGAATATGCACAACTATTAAGTATTCATCATAATTAAAACACATATATTAATTACCTCTTTCAAACAGGAGGCTGGACAGATGAGGGCTATTCTTACTCTAAAATCTTAGGTTGTAGGCGGGGCGTGGTAGTTCATGCCTGTAATTCCAACACTCTGGGAAGCCAAGGCGGGTGGATTGCCTGAACTCATGGGTTTGAGACCAGCCTAAGCCAGAGTGAGACTTCATCTCTAAAAATAGCCAGAGCGTTGTGGCGGGAGCCTGTAGTCCCAGCTACTCGGGAGGCAGAAGCAAGAGAATTGTATAATCCTAGGAGTTTGGGGTAGCTGTGAGCTGTGACACCACGGTACTCTACCGAGTACAACAAAGTGAGTCTCTGTCTCAAAAAATAAATAAATAAATAATAAAATCTTAGGCTGTGTGGTTGCCTGAATCTCGCTTATCCACGTGTATCTTACTCCTGTCCTAGGGACCCACAGAGCGGCACCAGCTTCAAGCTCATGTGTCCTGAGCAGTCCCATGGGGCTCTCTTGTACACATTTGGTTTAATGTTCTGCTGTCATTCCTTCAGAATTGTTAATAATTTTTGAACAAGGGACCTCACATTTTCATTTTGCCCTGGGCCCTGCAGATCACCCTGCTTGAGAGCGTGGTGGACCTGGACCTACCTTCTGGACCTACCTTCTTCTGGGAAGCCTTTACTCAGCCCCCAGGGAGAGCTGGCTACTCTTGTGAGCTCTTTAGAGGTCTGATCTTGCCCTTTCATGAGACTTAGCAAACCATTTGCAGGTCCTTCTCTGTTAGATTGTAAGCCTGCTGGGGAAGGTCCTAGGTCAGAACCTTCTCGTACCTTTGATGCCTGGTGAGGTAGCTGGCACTATTGGGCACACATAAGATATTCAATATATATTCCTGAAATGAATTTCACCATTTTGAGCATATAATATCTATAAGTATTACTACAACTTTTAAGTATATTTATTAACCAACAAGTATTTATTAAACCTTACAGGCTGGGCTCTGGGTTGGTCAATTAAATAGGATCATTAATATTACACATATATGATTTAAAATTGTGTTTGTCCCTCTAAAGAAAAAGAAAACCAGAGTAGAGTAAAAGAGACCAATGGTACAGCACTTAGCTCTCCTTAAGGAGCATAAAGTAAGACGTAAGTGAGTGGGTCCTGGTGCCCGGGTTGCTAGGGACTTCCAGAAAAAGGAAACAATTTGTAATGAAACACTGAGGTTAGAAAGAACTCGTTTCCCTGATTTAGGAACTGAGAGAAGGCCAGTGCAGATGGAGGTATTCATGCACTCTCGGGATATTGGCAAGAGATGGGGCTGGAGAGAAAGACAGGCAACCTTTGAAGATTTTTGAGCATTAGAATTACGTAACCAAGCTGCCTCTCAAAATGATTTCTTCAGCTGCATAGGGAAAAGTAAATTGGATGAATAATAAATGAATAAGGATGGACGTAGGGGATCTGAAAGGGTGGGGGGGCTGCAGTAATACAGACAAAGATAGTGATGGTTTGGGCTAGGCAGCAGTGGAGGTAAGTAGAGGGAGAATCTGTGAGATATTTGGGAAGAAATTCAACTAGTTATTGCTGGTACCATGTAAGGGAAAGAGAGATGCTGTCTCTGGCTTCAAGCTCGAGTAACTGCATAGATGAGGAGGCTGTTCACTGAGATGGTCAACTCAAAGAACTGGGCTTAGACAGGGTAGGAGTCAGGAGTGTGGGTGTGAGTGGTCAGAGGATGGAATAGTGCCACAGTTAAAGGGGGCTAGCAATAGTTTTCTGAACAATCTCAACTCTCACTGGACAAGAGAAATGAACAGAACCTTCAACAAGAGAAATGAACAGAACCTTCTCTGAGGAAGACAGATGAATGGCTAACAATCACATGAAAGAATGCACATTGTCCCTAATCATCAGAGAAATGCAAATCAAAACCACTGTGAGATATCACCCTATCAGATGAGGTGCTATCTCACTAATAGCACCTAATTATTAGTGAGGTGATAAAGCCCACATAATAAAGTCCCAAAGTCACAGATGCTGGTGTAGATGTGGGGAGAAGGGAACACTTTTACACTGCTGGTGGGACTGCAAACTAATACAACCTCTTTGAAAAGAAGTATGGAGAATCCTCAAAGAACTCAAATTAGACCTTCCATCTGATCCTGCGATCCCATTACTAGGCATCTATCCAGAAGAAAAAAAAATCATTTTATCATAAAGATATTTGCACTGGATTGTTTATCACAGCTCAATTTATAGTCCCAAAGATGTGGAAACATCTTAAATGCCCACCAACCCAGGAATGGGCTAACAAATTGTGGTATATGTATACCATGGAATACTATTCAGCCACAAAAAAGATGGAGACTTTATATCTTTTGTATTAATCTGGGTGGAACTGAAACACATTCTCATTAGTAAAGTATCACAATAATGGAGAAGCAAGAATCCAATGTACTCAGTACAAATATTAAGCTAGTAGATGATCTGAGACACACCCGCATAAGAGAAAAACTCAATTCCATTTAAGTTGGGGAAGGGGGAATGATGGAGTGGAGAGTTGGGAGCAGGGAAGGGGATTAGTGTGCTCCCACTTAATGGGCACAAAGTAAGGGCATATGGCATGCCTCTTGGGTATGGGACAAAATTACAAGAGGGACTCTACCTAACACATGCAAACATTGTAACTTAGTTGTTTATACCCTCACATTAACCTGAAATTAAAAAAATATATATTTTTTGGTGCCACAAGCATAAACTGGGAATCTTGTCCCTTCACGTTAGTGACGTTGCTTCTCCCACAGCCAGAATAGGTCTAGGAACCAGAGGGGCCGAAGTGGGAACAGCAGCCCTCACTATTACATAACATGACCCACTTCAAATCTTTCCCCCCATTCTAAGCGCCTTTGCTTTTCTTCTCAAAGAGGAGATGGCCCCAGCGGTTTCCACTGAATTGTAAGTGGACACTGCATTTACATCCAAGAAACCAGACCAAGACAGTGAGCTTGGTCTGAAAGCAACCAGATGGAGAAATCATGATGTCGCCCTTCTACTCTTAGGGGAAAGAGCTTTCACTTGGATTGGCCACCAGAGGAAGCAGTGTTCGCAGGTTCCATGAGGTGGTCTGGTTTTGGACAACAACAAGAGGCAAAGGTCCAGTTCAGGGTTATGATTGGGGATTAAGGGAGGTTTCCAAGACAGATGGAAGGAGCTGGAGGGAAGGGTTGGGGTGGAGTTTGGATATAGAATGGGGAATAATATGGAGGTGAGAGATGAGTTGACAATAACTGCAGGGTATTTCCCTTGGATGTACAGCTGTGATCAAATTAAACAAAACATGAAGCCTGATGTTCTCAAGGAGATGGATGTGCAGTCAGGGCTGATGCTTTGGCCCCAAACATGTAACTGAATGGTATGGGGCTTCCAGAACCTCTGTTCCTCAGACTTTGGTGGGGTTGAAATGCAGGACTATGGCTCTGAGTTGGGGCTGTTCTCAAATTTCAGGCCAGCCTTAAGCATGTGTGAACTTATTTAGTGTAATCATTTACCTAGATTTATAATTCTAATGTCAGAAAACTCTGGAAGGAATGCTATTCCGGGATAAGCGAGGCTGGATACATGATGTTTTATTTGTGTCACTCGATAACCTCTGCTCCATTCTCCCACATAAACTAGAACTCCTGACAATGCCTTGGGTGAGAGTCATTGTCTCCATCCTGTGTTTTTATAAGCTCTTGTTGGCAGGAAAGTGATCCTATTCCCATCTTTATAATGACCTTTCTGTATAAAGGCTGTGTTGTGAATAGTGAATAATATATTTTAAAGTATTAACAACTTCTGCTCTGTGTTTGGGGATGGAGAGGGAACATTAATATTTTAATATTCATGTCTAATTAGATTAACATAGTTTCTTTGTGCTTCCCTTTCTTTTCTTTTTCTTTTTCTTTTTTTCCTTTGTGCTTTTCAATAACCAAAATGTCCTTTGATGAGATTTGATGGCTTGAATGAGAGATTGATTCACACATTCCCTACTTTAACATCTTGGTTATACAATCTAATCTCCTGGGCCTATGTATTTGGAAATGTGGAAATGATGATATCCCTTGTTCTTCTTGTGTGACTATAAAAGGCAGGGGAAGGGAGAGGACCTAAACTTCAAAACTGGACACACTTTTATTGCTTAAAAAATAACAATGGATTTTTTCCACCTACATTTGATGTATCTATCAGAGATGGTCCTGGATTACAATCATTGGACTTAACAATTTTTAAACTTTACAGTGGTGCAAAAATGATATGTGTTCAGTAGAAACTGTAGCTTGCGTGCCCACATGACCATTACAGCTTTCATTTTTAGTACAGGATTCAATGAATTACGTGAGGTAGTAGACATTTTATTACAAAGTAGGCTTTGTGTTAGATGATTTTGTCCAACTGTAGGCTAACCTAAGCAGTCTGAGCACGTTTAAGATAGGCTAGGCTAAGCTATGGTCTTCAGTAGGCTGAGTGTATTAATAAACACATTTTTGACTTGTAATGCTTTCTAGTTACAATGGGTTTATCAGGACATGACCACGTTGTAAACTGAGGGACATACGGACATGCTAGGCACTGGAATTAAGATACGAAGACAGAGTTTAAAACATGGGAGGATAAACAGAGAGTTGGTGTGCATTCTGGAAGTTACTTACAGTAGGAAGTACTGGTGGGCATGGGAGCACACCAGCAGGACACCAACCCAGGTCATTGAGGTCCAAGGCCGTAACTTATGAACTGAGGTCTAAACATTGAATGAAAGTTACCAAGGGAAGCTAGGAGAAGGAATAATGTTTGTAAATGCCTGGGAAAGATAGCTAGGACGGGTTTTCAGAGATTTATACCCCATCCAACAAACCAGACCGAGACAGTGAGCTTGGTCTGAAAGCAACCAGATGGAGAAATCATCATGTCGCCCTTCTACTCTTAGGGAAAATAGCTTTCACTTGGATTGGCCACCAGAGGAAGCAGTGTTCGCAGGTTCCATGGGGTGGTCTGGTTTTGGACAACAACAAGAGGCAAAGGTCCAGTTCAGGGTTATGATTGGGGATTAAGGGAGGTGCTGCAACAGGGGGGAGAGTGAGGGTGCTGGGGAGGAAGGAGCTGGGAGGGAGAGGACCAGACCCTACAGACCTGGTTGCTATTGGGATGAGATCTGCATGAGCTCCAGATGGCTGGATAAGAAGCGACTTTCCCCAGGGAAGGGGAAGCCACTGAAGCATGTGACCTGGTCAGATAAACAGTGAAGGGAAAAGATAAGTGTCAGGCCAGACGGAGCAGACCATAGAAAGCTTATAAGAGTTGTTTGAGGCTCTGGCTGTCATAAAATGTTTCTGAGTATGGACCTCAAAATATGAATATCTATTTATTTTTGAACGATATAAGCTAGTCTTTATGTATATATTTTAAGCATATAAATAGTCTGTGTCATAATCTGTTTTCTGTTACTGATAACAGAAAGCCTGAAACTGGGCAATTCATAAACAGAAGGAATTTATTTCCTATAGTTCTAGAGGCTGGAGAGTCCAAGGATGGGGCGTGGCACATCCAGTGAGAGCCTTCTTGCTGGTGAGGACTCTGTGGTGTCCTGAGGTGGCACTGGGGAACCACATGGAGAAGGGCCTGAGCATGCCAGCTCAGGTCTCTTCTTCTCTTATTATGAAGCCAGTCCCATTCCCAGAATAACACATTAATCCATGAATCCATGAATGGGCTAATCCATTCATGAGGGCAGAACACTAATGACCCAATCACCTCTTAAAGGTCCTACTTCTCAAAACTGCCACACTGCTGGGGATTGAGTTTTCCTTTTATATTATTTATTAATAATATAAACAATATATTACATTAATTAATATTATAATATAATTATTAATATATTAAAAATATAAACAATGTATTATTCATTATAATATTATTATTTTCCTTTCTTTTTTCCTTTTTCTTCCTTCCTTTCTCTCTCTTTCTCTCTCTCTCTCTGACAGAATCTTGCTCTGTCATCCTGTATAGAATGCCATGGTGTCAGCCTAGCTCACAGCCACCTTAAACTTCTATGTTCCTGTCTCAGTCTTCCAAGTAGCTGGAACTATAAGTGCACACCATAATACTGGGCTAATTTTTCTATTTTTTGTAGAGATGGGGTCTCACCTGCTCAGGCTGGTTTCGAACTCCTGAGCTTAAGCGGTCCTCCCACCTTGGTCTTCCAGAGTGTTAGGATTACAGGTGTGAGGCACCGCAACCGTCTGGACTAAGTTTCCACATGAGCTGCAGAAGAACGAATATTCAAATTGTAGGACTATACATATTTCAAACAAATATATATGTGTTTTAATGTATGTAAACATAAATATTTTGAACATATGTAGCATTTTAAAGATGAAATGAAATATATAAAAATAGAAGTTCTAATGTTTTCCCCTCACCCTGCAGTGGGTTCTCTGGTGAATCCCCCGTGTTCTAGCATCTCTCTAGAGACCATTGTGAGGGTGGCTTTGATAAGATTGACCCCCAAGATCTTGGTTCTAAGGGTACAATGGAACTTGGAACTCTGTACTATCAGAAAGGTTGTGCCAAAGGCTATGCTTATGCACATGCAGGTCTAAGAACCGAGAGTTTGAGTCTAATCACAACAAATTCTAACAATGTTTTCATTCCTTGGGGAAAAGGAACTTTTAGGCTATTTTCAACATTACAGAAAGATAGAAACAGCACAATTTCTTACCAAAGCAAAGACAATTTTCAGATTTTTTTTTTTCCCTGAGACAGCATCTTGCTACATTGCATAAACTGGTCTCAAACTCGTCGGCTCAAGTGAATTTTCATGAATTTTTAGTTTTGCTCTTCTTTCTTGAAAATGACATTTTTGTGTTACTGAATAAAATAATTTTGGTGGTGAGGACCATTGGAGAATTTCTCATTGGCTTAATTATATTTCTAAAATCACTTGCTAATTTTGACTGGATAGTCTGCTTAGTTTTGGATGCAAAAAGGCTCATCTAACTTAAATCTTAATTTTGAAACTGGTGGTAGAGGGAGCTTTTACTACCTGTGGGCCAGCACCATGTTGTGGACTCTCACTGTGAAGAGTCTAAGCAATACCATGGGGATAAAACACATGAGATAAGAAACCACATTAGTACATAGATATTGCTGCCGGGATGGAGCCCTGGACAGTGACTCGGAGCAGAGAGCCTGCCTGAAGTCAGGAAATGTGTCAGAGTGGCTCACGTTGGTTGAGTATTGAATAAAGAAACGTACTCTCCCCAGGGACATGACCTTCTCCTTCCTTCTTTGTCAGAGTGACCTCCTCTTGCCCTGACCAATACCCTGTGGTCTTACTCAGAACCCACAGATACTAGAACTCACCTTCCCCACTGAAGCACTCGTAAAGGCAGGAGGTCCAGATGGTGAAAAGTTCAATTTGACTTTTGCTCCTTCCGGAAAAGGATTTGGGAAATTTTCTCCCCACAAGACAGATGCTCTTTGCCTAACCAAATCCCCAAGCTAACAGATGCATATTTATAAGTGAATTTCACCAGGGCACCTGCAAAGGCAAATTTCCATATCCCAATATTTATTGGGACAGAGGGCAGTGGAGAAGGAGTGAAATGAAAGGAACAAGAAATTGTCTCGGCAATTAAAATTTTTTAAAGAAAATCATTCTTTCAGGTCGTATTATATTTCAACACCTGTCAGCTTCTGATTTTTGTAGATTCAGAGTTTCACATAACCACATGGAAGGTTTCCATGTTTGATCCACACACAGGGAGACCTCTCATCCCACTAGGTCTCATAGGAGGATGGGGCCCTGAATTCATCATCCACAGAGATCAAGAAGAGACTAAGCTACACAAAAACTCAGCAAATAAAGCCAAGGACATAAAATAACGGGAAAGCTATGAAAGCTCTTTCTAAAAATAATAATTCACCTTGAAAATGAAATAGTGGTTTCTCCAGATGAATATCACATTTCTTTGTCTCCTTAAGTCTCATGTATTTCTACTCTGTTATTCCTACTCTGTTATTATGTTTTAATAAAATGATAAAAATGCTTTCCCCAGATTATTTATTCCTTCCTTTTTTTTAGGCTTGGTTTTTCTTTTCTTAATTGGAAATAATAGTGGATACAAGAAATAAAAGTTATTCTTTTTATTCTCAGCCAGCCAGGGAGCTAAGGTGAAGGGGATTTGATCACAAGAACTGTGATGACTCCAAGGCGGCTGGGAGGGTGGGATAAAGGACAGTACTTCAGTCTGAGAGAAGATTCCAGCACCGGCCTCATCTTGCCCAGTTAAGCGTGGTTAAGGCTAATATATGAGTGGGAAAAGTCTGCCTGGTGTTAAAAGGCAAAAACAAACTGTGAAATAATTTAAACAGGGTTATTTTGAGTCAAATGTGTGTGACCACAGGTCCGGAGAACATGGCTTCCAGAGGGTCTCAGAAAATGTGCCTGAGGCAGTATGATAGTATAATTTTATACATTCATGGGAGACAGGAATCATACACGAAATAATATATCGATACAATGAAAGGCATACATTGACATGACCACAAAAGGTGGGCCATCTCAAAGTGGGGGCTTATAGGTTATAGGTGGGTTTAGAATTTTTTTTTCATTTGTAATTGGTTAAAGAAATGAAGCTTTGTTAAGTTAAGATGAGGACGTCTGTTAATTAGAGACAAGCCAACCAACATTTGCTACATTTACTGAGACTCAGGTGATCTAGTAAATAAATTGGTGGCCTGCTGGTGTGGTCTATCTTTGTCTTCCATGGGCTCGGGTTCCATTTATGATTTAGTATCTTACTGGTACAAAAGATAACTCCAAAAAGGAGGGAGTATAACTAGGTGTGTCTGACCTCCCTTCTGTTTTTGGCCAGCCATTCAGCCTTAAGGTTTTCCTGGGGTCCCTTTGTCCAAGAGGGGGTCCATTCTGTTGGGTGGTTTGCTTAAGATTTTATTTTAGTTCACACTGGAATTTATTTATTTAATAGGGACTGAGAGGCTTCCTTGGATGTTCATCTTAAGGGTAAAGAGGGTCAAACACCCAATAGTAGCCCACTTCACTCTGTTATTCATTCATTCATTCATTCACTCATTCATTTGACAAACATTTATCCAGCATCAGCTGTATTTGAGGCTCTCTTCTCAGATCTAGGGATATAGGAGTGGACAAAACAAGGTCACTGGGGTCATGGAGCTCCCATTCTAGGGGGAAAATAGACACTAGACAAATAGTCAAGGAAATCCATAAAATGTTAATTAGAGATGAGGGCTAAGAAGAAATATGAGGTTGATGGGAGGGAAAAGGGATAGAGGTCTGGAGGAAGGAGGGAGCAAGTGCTATAAACTTGGGGGAGATTGCTGCAGGCAGAATTTGGGAAGACTGGAGACTGTCCTTCTGCAAAGAGCAGCAAGTGACCAGAACACTTAGGGCTCGTTCTCCATACTTGTGTCTGAGGTGCAGGTGAGAGTGGGCCTCTGCAAGCCATTGCAAGGATTCTACGTGGATACAGGGTGAGATGGAAGCTGTTGGAAGGCTTAGAAAATTAACAGGGTAGCACTTATATTTTTAAGGGATAAACCTACCTGCTAAGTTAAGAACAGGCAGACCATGCTTGGGGCATGGGATGGGGAGCAGCAAATGTGCAGGCAAAGGATTAAGAGTGAGCTCAGCTGGTTTGGGATGGGGTTTTCTCCAGCCACATTGACATGGAATAGGGGCAGAGTTGAACTTAGCTGGGCTTGGGTTCTGCAAAGAAGCCATGATGATGATGATGATGATGATGATGATGATGAACCAAGGAGGAAGTATTAGTTTCTTGTAGCTGCTATAACAAATTAGCACAGACAATGATACAAATTACTGCGAATTAGTTGGAGGCACAAAACCACAGACATTTATCTCTTATGATTCTGGACACTAGAAGTCCAAAATTAAGACATTAGCAGGACCAAGCTCCCTCTAATAGCTCTAGGAAAGAATTCTTCTTTGGTTCTTTGAGCTTTTGGTTGCCCCAGGAGTCCAAGGCTTGTGGCTGCATCACTCCAGTTTCCACCTCCATCTTCACATCACTTTCTTGTCTGTGTCTGTGTCCTCTGCTCTTCTGTGTCTTATGAGGACACTTGCCATTGCATTTTGGACCCACCTGGATAATCCAACGTGATCTCATTCCAAGATCCTTGATTTAGTTACATTGGCAAAGACCCTTTTCCCAAATGATGTAATATTCATAGGTTTTGAATTTTAGGATAGAGACTGGTCTCACAGGGGGCAAAAACAAGAGATTATTCTCTAGACAACCTTGGAGATGGCAGAGGGCTAGTAATAGATTCAAGGTCTCGAGCAAAGAATATAGAAGCCTGTTGTATCTTTCTTCTTTTCCTGTTTCCTCTTCATTGCCCTGGACTTAGGAAGAAAAATTTCAAACTCTCATGCAGGATGACAACCTTTATTTGTTTACTGATTTGGTAAACTTGAATAGAGATCTGAGTTTGCCATAGCAATTTTTAAGAATAACTTCCTTGTTCTATTGTTGTTTTTATTTTGACTTACAAACATAAGAGACTTTATTTCAACTTTCACTCTTACTACAAGCCATGTCTTGAAAGACACAAGCAACATTAGTTGGAGAATCCAATTAACTTTTCCTCTTATGGGGATATAAATCTGGGTGGTTATAAATTAGGGTAAGAATCTTATCTTAACATCTTTAATGGAAGTTGCTAAGAGACGCAACTTCAGACATTAGTTCTCAATGTTCCTTAATTTAAACACATTACTACGCACTCACACACACAGAGTGCTGCCCAGTGGGAATGTCAAGGGGAAACTATGCAATTAATATCAACGGGTATTGTAGATAAATGACTAAGAAGTCAAATCACATGGATCCAATTCCAATTCTTTGACCATGGACTTTCTCCTTCTGATTTAAAATTTGTACTCATTTTAATTCATTAATAAGAGCAAATTACATTCACTTGCATGGTGGCTCAGAAATAACATTTGTAACAGGGCCAGCTGAATAGTATTTTGTAGATGTCTGCTAGAAAGAAGAGAGAAACTACTGCAAGGAATGAACACTTGCAGTCACCTAGCCCCGGCACCACTATAACCAACTGTCTGAGAATGAATTCTAGCTGGGAATAGGTTGAATTTCAGCTGGGAAGATGTTATTTAGATACTTGGGTAATCAGTAATTATTACCAAGTTATACCTCATTTCCAGCCCCCAATACCTTGCTTGTATGGGCATTTAGACTTTGGGCACTTCTAAAACAATGCCCCCATGGGCAGTGTCCCTGTGAAGTTTGCTTTCACGTGACATATATATTCATGTATGCATGTGTGTATTTCAAAAACTCATTAACTTCCAGGTAGTAAATTTGAGTGAAGTCATGGCATCAACAGGATGTATTGCCCATCTGGGAACATTCCTCTTTAGCCACCAACATGTAGAAATTGTTTCTTAGGGTTGACACTTCAACTTGAAATGATGTTTTCCCCTTAGATTGGCTAAGTCAGAATGAACAATGCATTTTCACTTTGTATGTTTATTCATTGCTACTATGCACCAAATGATATTTTAAAGAATATGAGTCTTAGGCAGCACCTGTAGCTCAGTGGGTAGGGTGCCGGCCACATACACCAAGGTTGGGCTAGATAAAACAACAATGACAACTGCAACAAAAAAAATAGCCAGGCATTGTGGTGGGTGCCTGTAGTCCCAACTACTTGGGAGGCTGAAGTAAGAGAATCTCTTAAGCCCAAGAGTTTGAGGTTGCTGTGAGCTATGATGCCACAGCACTCTACCCAGGGTGGTAGCTTGAGATTCTGTCTCATAAAAAAAAAAAAAAAGCATGACTCCTTTCTAAATGAACTAAGCATAGACATAAAATGCTCCATTTACAAATAGATCACTATTAGAGCAAACACTAAAGAAATACAAGTGCCTAGGCACAATCTGTTATCCTTAGTCTCAGCCTGGATAAAAATATTATGTAAGGCTAGGTGTGGTGGCTCACGCCTGTAATCCTGGCACTCTGGGAAACTGAGGTGGGTGGATCAGTTGAGCTCATGGGTTCGAGACCAGCCTGAGCCAGAGTGAGACCCCATCTCTACTAAAAATGAAAAACTGAGGCCAGAGGATAGCTTGAGCCCAAGAGTATGAGGTTGCTGTGAGATATGACAGCACAACACACCACCGGGCAACAAAGTGAGACTTCGTAAAAAAAAGTAAAAAAAAATTTTTTTTTACTTAATCCACTCCTGGCCACATTCAGGCCCAAGGAAAAGCTAGCTTGCTAAATGTCTGTGTCTTCTCTTCAGCTTAAAAATCCTTCTTGGGAGTATTCTAAATCTGGGCATTTGATCAGAGCACTCTGGGTTCAGCAGCTCAGAAGCATCAGGGAGCTCCTTAGGAATGCCGCAGTTCCCAGGCTGTGCGACTCCTCTGCTGTCCTCTTCCAGCGCTACCAAATTGGGCTTAGGCATTTTTACAGGATCCCCTGGCAATTCGCACACATCATGCAGCTTGAGAAGCTCTGCTGTAGACAATAATTGGCCCTGTTCTGAGAGGAAAAGCTCTGTCTAAATCTTGCAAGGAAAGCCACTTCTATCCTTCTAAACTTCCAACTAAAAGACCATACCATCCTCATTACCAGAGAAACCTCAGCTACAGTCAGTCTCTGCTCTGACATAGTAGCTACCCCAATGGCTCGATCACCTTCTCAGCAAGGCTGCTTCTCTCTGGGTGTCAACTCGCACCTGCCAACTGTGCCTTCCCCAGACCCAGCACAGAGCAGGGCAGAATGTGGCTAACCTCCACACTCCAATCCTGATAGTGGCAGTGGTGTAACAAAGACATCCTTATGTTATGGGACCCAGCTCTTGCATTTTCACTTGGTTTAAATTCCAAAAAGCCCATCCATTCCATAGCTCTCTCCTGTTTGGTCTGGAGCTCCCTGGCACACCTGTTTGTACTTCACCCCATCTGCTTTCCTCAATTGCTGCAGAGTTAATGTCTAGGGCCATGCCTGTCTGTAAGTCCAATCATGGCAGAGAAGCTAGAGGTTGTAAAATGGTCAGGCTGACCTGACTGTGCTGCAGAGCCCTTCCAGAAATTTGCCAATCTCGTGATCTTGAATCCTATTTAGACAGCCCCCAGCCAGCTTCTTACTCCAACCTCCTACCCTTTGCCAGCCGAGGCTGTCACACTCAACTTTGACAAGTCCCTTGTGTCCAATGGGAAGAAAAAAAACAAAAACAAGAAAAGGTGTATTATAGACATAAGATGACTTTTTTTTTTATTTTTTAGGGTTTTTTTTTTTTTTTTTGAGACAGAATCTCATTTTGTTGCCCTCAGTAGAGTACTGTGACATCATAGCTCACAGCAACCTCAAACTCTTGGGCTCAAGAGATCCTCTTGCCTCAGCCTCCTGAGTAGCTGAGACTACAGGCGCCTGCCACAACATCTGGCTATGTTTAGAGGCAGGGTTTCACTCTGGCTCAGGCTCATCTCGAACCTGTGAGCGAGATGACTCATATTATCTGTCAAATGCCGAGATAATATGAGTTTGGACCCCCAAACACAGCTGATCTCCATGAAGATGACCAACTATGGGCCAGCCTCCAGCCACCCCGGCCCAGGTTGGTCAGCTGGAAATGTGGGGATCAGTATCTCAGGGAACATTGGTGGCGAGCAATTGTTCTCCCCAGCAGAAATGCCATCAAGTGCCACCCGAGGGCAAGTTCTCGCACCCTGCCTCTGCTTCCCTCTCCCATGCTTTATCTCTCCGGCTCTCCCAGGCTGTGCGACTCCTCTGCTGTCTTCTTCCTTCTTCCTCTCCCTGGGGCCGCTGCTCAGGCCTCGTGTGGGAAGCTGTTAGAACAACAAAGCTGTTCCTACCTTTAAAGGCTGGTTGGCTCGGCGCTCGTAGCACAGTGGTTACAGCACCAGCCACATACACTGAAGGTGGGAGTGTTCAAACCTAGCCTGGGCCAGCTAAATAACAGCTAAACAACTGCAACAACAAAATAGCTGAGTGTTGTGGTGGGCACCTGTAGTCCCAGCCACTTGGGAGGCTGAGGCAAGAGAATCGCTTAAGTCCAAGAATTTGAGGTTGCTGTGAGCTATGACCCTATGGCACTCTATCAAGGGGGACATAGTGAGACTCTTGTCTCAAAAAAAAAAAAAAAAAAAAGGCTGGGATGCACCTGCTAGGGACAATAAGGCACATGGGTGGGAGGCAGCCAGGGCAGCATTTGCTGCTCTGTCAAGGAGAGAGACATGTTTTTAGGAAGCTCTGTGGGAGCAACCTCTCTGGGGCTCATCACCTCCTCACCTACCATTTTTCAGTAATAAGAAGGCTTCCCAGCCTCACTATCTTCCTTCTTACACATTTCCAGGACAAACATGTTTTATAAAACTGACAGCAGTCTTAGAATTCCCTCCATCGGATGTTAGAAGCATGTACAGCCATCTAGTTGTGTGGCCTGAACATTTTGCAAAACCAAAAACTCTTCTCCTTTTTTAACTCCAAAGAAAGAGATTTTCAATATCCCTAAAATGCTAGGAGTGTTTCTGTTACATTTCACAATATTATATTTTATATTTCACAATAAAATAGTATTTGGCACTTCTGAAGTTTGAAAATTATATATACTTCCTTCAAAGATCAATTCCCAAGAACCCCAAGAATACAGAACCTTTGTTTGATAAATATTGACTGAAGAAGCTAGGCTATTTCATGAAAATATCTCTTAGTTGCAAATTGTCATTGTATAAGGGATGTTATTGTTTAACTTTATATTATGAAAACTCAAATATATACAAAAGTATAGAGATAAAAGTGATAAAAGCAGCCCATATGTCACCATCACACAGCTTCAACCATGATCAATTTGTGGTTAATCTTGTTTTACCCTTCACTTACACACAGACCATCCTTGCATTACAAACATTCAATTTATGTACAACTCACAGTTATAAATGGATGCTATTACAGTAAGTCCCCAAGTTAAAAACATCCAACTGACATATGACTCACACTTATGAACAGAGGCCATTACAGGTAATAGGGGCAAATGAACCTGTTCCAACTTATATACAGATTCAACTTAAGAACAAACCTATAGAACTTATCTCATCCATAACCCAGGGACTGCCTGGGTTTTGTCTCCAAAGGAACAGATTTTCAATATCCCTAAAATGCTAGGAGTACTCTTTTCTCGTGATAAAAATCCTGGACATCATACCATTTTGTTCATAAGCACTTCAACAACATGTATCTCTAAAAGATAAAGACTATTCTTTAACAGAAAATAAATCACAATTCCATTATCATATTTTTCAACACAGTTAAATATCTAGTGTTTGTTAAAATTTCCAGAATGTTTTTTATTATCAGTGTTTTGTTTAAATCAGGATTCAACTTTTAATGTGTAACTCATAAATAAGCAATCATTTGAGGTTATCATCAGAATAAAAATACAACATTAAAAAAAAAAAGCTTAATTTTGGAATTACTCCCTAATCCACAGGCCCACGAAATCAGTGGACCAAAATTCGCAGGCCGTCAGTGTGGTGAAGTGTTTAGGAATCAAATCCAATGTGGGTTTGAATCCTGAATCCTGATCACTGACTTTGAGCAACTTACAGAAAACCAACCACTTTCGTGAATAAGGTTATGACAGTCTGGGACTCTCCTGCAGGGTCACCAGATAAAACCCAAGGTGCTCAGTTACATTTGAATTTTACAAAAACAACAAATTTTTATCAGTATATCCCAAGCAAAAATCTGCATGTAACTGGGCATGCTGTGTTTTTACTTCCCAAATCTGGCAGTCCGTCTGTCCTGATGATTGTGAGGACTGAGGGGATATCGCATGCAAAGTGTTTGACACAGGGTCTGACATATCCTAACTGCATGATCAATATCAGCTGTTCAACTGTGTCCATCCTTGGGGAGAAAAGGGAGGGAGTGTGGCTCTCGGTGGGTCCCCATCTGCTCTCTGCTTTGTTTGGGTCCTGGACCCCAGGTGGGAGGCAGCAATCTTCTTTCTCTGAGCTAAAAGTTTGAGCCACAGCCAGTAACTACCTCCTGTGGGTTTCCAAGTCTAGCTGAAGAAATTGTACAGTGTTTGGGCAGCCTGAGATGCTCCTGATAACAAAGATATTTCTGAGCTCTACTTAAAAATTGAGAGCTTTGGCAGCACAGAGGCTCCAATCCCACCTGGCACCAATCAGGGGAGCTGAGTAGCAGCTGCTCTCTTTAGCTGGGCATGCGCTCGCCAATTTGCCATCTGCTCCATTCACTTACACAGATCACCTGCCTGGTCCCTGTGGGTATTTGGGTTTGCTGCCTCTGAGCCTCCTCTCCCTGTGCTGGCTCTTTTGTCCTGGAAAATGTTGATCCAGAAGAGAGGCTATGTATGGGTTAGCAATGGGGAAAGGAGGAGAAAGGATCCCAAGACAACATCTTTAATGGCCCAATTTAAGAAACTGTGAATTGTCTTGCTCACAATGCAGGGGCATTTAAAATAGAGACGGGTGGTAAAGTACAAACTGGAATGAAAACAAGCAAATCCAAACCAGGGCAGTTAGGGTGTGAGTGTGGGGGCTGCGAGGTGTTAAAGGGTCAGGAAGAAAGTGGAGAAGCAGATAAGGAGAAATAGTAACCAAAAACCGTGCAGAATGAGATTAGAGAGAAAAAAAGGAGTAAAAAAGACAGGTGCATGTCACTATTACAAACTTCCCCCCCAAGTAGAGTCTCTGCAACACATAATCTGCAAAGTATAATCCCAGCCTGTTTAGGGGTTTCTGGGGGATTCTCATATGGTTCGTTTGATCCCTGAGTCCAGTGTGCCATGGTCAGTGGGTGCTGGAACCAGGTTTAGGTGTCCCTCCCACTGAGTGTGCCTCGCAACTATTGACAGAGAGGGACTTCCGGGCAGAGAACTTTCAATGACTGCTTCAAATGAAGCTGGCAGGCAGGGTCTTCTTTCCCCTTCCCAGCTCTGGGGGCCGGAAATAGCCCCAGGGGAAGTGATTAGGTGAAGAATAGAGAATCCTGTTGTCCCTGGAAATGGCTTCTGAAACATCCCCTTTCCTCAAAATGCACATGCAAGTGTTGAAAAGCAGAAAATTCAAGAATGGGAATTATGTCATATAAGACCTGCCTTGGTGTGTGGCCGGGAGCGGTGGCTCATGCCTGTAATCCTGGCACTTTGGGAGGCTGAGGTGGATGGATTGCCTGAGCTCACAGGTTTGAGACCAGCCTGAGCCAGAGCGAGACTGGTCTCTAAAAATAGCTGGTTGTAAAAAAGAAAAGAAAAGAAAAAATAGCCGGTCATTGTGGTGAGCACCTGTAGTCCCAGCTACTCGGGAGGCCGAGGCAAGAGAATTGCTTCAGCCCAAGAGTTTGAGGTGCTGCTGTAATCTACAACACCACAGCACTCTACCGAGGGTGACAGAGTGAGACTCTGTCTCCAAAAAAAGAAAAAAAAGAAAGAAAAAGATCTGCCTTGGGAAAAGAAGAAAAAATGGAAATAAGGGTCTTTGCATCTTGAGGGAGAACGAAGCAGCTGCCAGCAGAAGAGAGAACATGTTCAGAAGAGCCCAGCCACCAGGCCTCAGCAGGCTCCAGAAAGGTGAGGAACCTGCTCCCCCATCATCTGGGTTAAGGACCAACCCTTGCAGTGAGGAGGCAGCTTCCTCACAGGCTGCTGGTTTAGCAAGACAAGAAACACAGAGGTTTAAAAAGTCAGGAAGATGATGGACCATCTTCTTAGCAGTGGTTCTCAACCTTCCTGATGCCACAAACCTTTAAAAGGGGTCGTGACCCACAAAATTATAGGAACTTCAAATCTGTTTTCCATTTGGGTCTTGCACATTTCTTTTATTGGGGGGGGGGTTAATTTTAATTGTAAGTACTTATAGTTGTTTATCTTTGCAGGGTCCCTGTGGGGTTTTGATACTGACATACAATGTGATTTAATCAAATTAGGGTAATTGGGGTGGCAAATCACCTCAGGTACTTATTATTTCTTTGTGTTGGAAACATTCTAATTCCACTCTTTTAGTTATTGTAAAGTATACCCTTGTTATTGATTACAGTCACTTTGTTGAATATTGTTCATTCTGTCTAATTATAAAGTATATATTTTGCACACGTTAACCATCTTTTCTTTATCCTCCCCAATACCTTTCCCAGCCTCTCTCAACCATCACTCTGTCTATTCCATGAGATCAATTGTTTTTTAATATTTGGCTTCACCTCCTACATATAAGTGAGAACCTGTGAGATTTGTCTTCCTGTGCTTCACTTACTTCACTTAATGTTCTCCAATTCCATCCACGTTGTTGCAAATGGCAGGATTAATTCTTTTTATGACTATAGAATATTCCCTTGTGTACATGCACCATAATTTCTTTATACATTCATTTGTTGACAGACACTTAGGTTGATTCCAATTCTTCACTATTGCAAATGTGTTGCCATAAACAAGGGATTGCAAATATCTTTTTGATATACCGATTTCCCCTCCTTTGGATATATGAGGTCTGAAAATTAAAGTTCAAGAACTCGTTCTAGAAATAGTGCTACATACCTCATTGCTACGTATCCCTATGGTCACCAGGTGGCCAAGGGTTCATGCTATAATTCTCTAGATAATTGCACTGCTATACAATATGAAATAGACTCTATTTCTTTTAATACTTTTTCTTTTTGCCTTAAATTCTAATTTTTCTGATATTAATATGTCACATTTCAGGTTTTCTATTAGCGTCTGTTTTGTAAATTTTCCTGTCTTTCTGTATCATAACCGTATCTCTCATAAGCTTATAGTTGTGTTATCTGATTGCTTTTCGTTTTTACTCTAAGAGTATTAAGCAGGTGAATGTAATCCCCTTATTTTATTGTAATTGCTGATATATTTAATTTCTGAGAGTAGAAATAAGTCTAAACAATTAGTCGTATAATTCCACTCAGAGAAATATTCTTCTAATGTTTCTAAGGTTTTCTTCCTTCTCTTGGAAACAACCTAAACGCCCACCAACCAGGAATGGATTAACAAGCTGTGGCATATGTAGACCATGGAATACTATTCAGCCATAAAATGATGGAGACTTTACATCTTTTGTATTAACCTGGATGGAGTTGAAACACATTCTCATTAGTAAAGTATCTCAAGAATGGGGGAGCATGAATTCAATGTACTCTATTCTAATATGAATTCACTAGACTATCTAATACACACCCACATATGAGAAAAACTCAAATCAATTCAAGTTGGGGAAGGAAAATGAGGGCGAGAAGAGAGGAGAGGAGGGAGGGGGATGGGTGTGCTCCCCCCCCACTCAGTGGAGGTATGAGTGGGACAAAACTCCAAGAGGGACTCTACCTAACAAACGCAAACATTGGAACCTAATTCTTTGTACCCTCAAATTAAACTAAGACAATTTTTTAAAAAAGAAAAGATTTTCTTCCTTCTCTACTTTCTGCTCTTTCCCTTAAGATAGAAGCTGCAATGTTTGGTGATGTTCTCTAAGACTTTTAGTTCCCTTTCCCATTTTCTATCTTTTATCCTTTTGAACTGTCTTTTCAGAGAACTTCTTGGCTTCATTCTCCAGCATGCTGCTCTGAAGTTTTGTCTGTTCTGCTATTAGCTCATCTACTGAAATTGTTATGTCAATGATTATGATTTTTACTTTCAAGTCCTCTATTATTAGTCATACAGTCTGTTTTTCCGTCAGTGATGTGTGATCTCCCATTCCCTCTGAAGATATAATTCATAATCACAGCTCACAGCAAACTCCAATCTCGGGCTTAAGGGATTCTCTTGCCTCAGCCTCCCAAGTAGCTGGAACTACAGGCGCCCACCCTAATGCCTGGCTATTTTTTGTTGCAGTTGTCATTGTTGTTTAGCTGGCCCGGGTTGGGTTCAAACCCACCACCCTCGGTGTATGTGGCTAACCACTGTGCTACGGGTGCCGAGCCGTATAATAACACATCTTTTAATGCTTCCATCTCGTTCATTTTTTAGCTCTGTTTTCTTTTATTTCAGTTCTTTTGTTTATAAGTTTTGGTGTCTTTCATAGGTTATTTATTTACCTAAAGTGTTACCTAATTTTGCTTGTGGGCTCACATTTGCATTTGAGATTCTCTCTTACCTATTTGTAAATGCTATACCTTTTCAACAAGCTTGTCCCAGTCCTGTAGGGCAGAGGCAGGATGTGATGTCAAGATCTGTGTCAATCAGTAACTACTATTTTGGGGCCTAATCATTCCACAACCTTCTGGCTGTGAGCTCCTTCTGGGGCTGAAATGCCCACATCTGCTCCTGTATTGGGTTAACAAGAAGTAGTCCATCACCATTTTGTGGTGTCCCAATTTCTCATTCTGTCATTCCCCAAGTACCCCCTAGAACTGGGAATACTGGAGCCACACCTCCCATGGACAACAGAACTTTTCTCTCTATATTCAGCTGCTTACATTGTATTTCATAATGAATATCTGATGTTTTTAATCTGCTGGATCAGAATAGTTCACAACCTCCTGATTCACTTATAGAATCATTTCATAGCCTTGATTCCCTTCATACCCTAAGTTTCAGAAAGCCTCAAATTTTTATTGCATACATTAAAATATTTGCACTTTGAATTTGCTTCAGACTGTCTCTTTAAAAAAACAAGGAAACACTTTCCACTTCCAAGTAAGATGTTTCTCTGAATTATACTGCACATTTCAATGAGTTCATGGGGTTTACAATTCATACTCCAAGCAGCACCTGCTTTAAATCTTAATTGCTTTCTTTCCCATGAAAACGGATGCTGAAAGTGTTGGTGAATTGATTTGTACTACATAATACGGCTGCAAACTCGGCTTTGAAATACACAGTACAGAAAACAGAACACAATATTGGAATTTTCCCCAAGGAAATAATTATAATTGTTTCAGGTATTCGAGTGAAGTACATGCTAATGAAAGGGGTAGCTCTAGTTCTGTCGTTTACCATTTGGTGGCACATGTGTCTTCAGTGGTTATATCTGTGTCCAGACATCCAAAGAGACCAAAGAAATGACATAATTTATCTGATAACAATAGAGACGCTCTAGAATCCAGTAACTTAGTTTAGCATCGACTGTCTGCAGTGTTTGTATCTCCCCTTTAAACTCGTATGTTGAAATTCTAACCCCTCAATGTGATGGTTTTAGAACTTGGGGTCTTTGGGAGGTAATTAGTCGTTAGAGTGGACCCCTCACTACCCTATAATTAAATTACCTTCTGGAAGGGACGCAGAGAGCCCTCTTGTATTCTTTTCTACCATGTAAGAGAAACGTGTGGTCTGCCTCCCAGAATAGTGCCCTCATCACTAGAACTTGACCATGCTAGCACCTTGATCCTGACTTCTAGCCTCCAAAACTGAAAAAAAAAAAAAAAAATTATATTTGTCTGTAAGCCACTTTATAGTATTTATTCCAGCAGCCCAACCTAAGACACTGCCTACCTTCCCTTTGCATTGAGCCTCAAGGTCACTATCACTTCAGTGCATCCCTCTACTAACAGAGTCCTGGCTTCTGACTTCACCTGTGCCAGGCATGGACTGTGCCTGTGGGTCACTCAACTTCTCTGGACCTCAGCTTGCTTCTCTTATGAAAGGGTGCAGAGTCAGATACGACAAACATACCACCCGTGGCCACTGTAGAATTGGCATCAACTTTAAGGCTCTGTGAATAGAAACTTAATTCAGAGAAGGCTGGTGAAAATGCCACTTTTGTAAATTAAACGGCTTTTTAAAATAACTTCTATTATTTTTCTTTTAAACAAGTCACATGTATTTTGTTTCAGGGAGCAAAGAACTGTGAAAGAGACTCAGAGCAAGCACATTATTCTAAGTTTCCTGCACTGCTTTGGTTATAGCCTTTAATACTTAATGAATTGCATTTTAAGTCCTAGGGGGACACAAAACTTAAAAGAAGCATACGAGGAATTCTTTTGTAATGTGAACGTTTAATTTGTTGGTGCAATTTCCTCGTAATAAATTTATTCTAGAACAGGATTCAGGGGTATTGCTTGTAGTACACACCTCCAGTTATTCGGTCAGTTTTTCTAGGGTCCTTCTGCAGTGAGGCCATTTCTGGTCCCTGCTGCTGTCTGTGGCAGCCTCGGGGCTGTTTCTTTCCTGTGTAACTGCAGGTGTTTCTGTTTCAGTTTCACACTGTGGGCCAGGGGTCTTGGCCTGTCTTTTGTCTTGCAATTGGCTCACCTTCTAAGCATTTACCAATCCCAGGCAGCAGACACTCCCCTGATTAGCATAGATAATAACATGCCAGTCGAATAACTAACTGAGCCTTAATGTATTCTCCAAAAGAACAATTTTTAAAACTTGGTTTACTTTATGGGGGTGAATTTATTGCCTTTTCTCTAGTCTCTTGGGTGGAGGGGATCAGGGGTAAGGATATGGAACAGAGAGCTGCCCCAAGGGGGCCTGAAGGAAAGATGCAAGCCTCATTCTGACCATCTACCTTTGTTTTTCTGCAACATCTTATTTTTTATTTTTTTCTATTAATTTTTAATTAAAATCATGACTGCATGCATTTATGGGGTATAATGTGATGATTTGATATACAATGCGGAATTGTTTTTTTCTTTTTTTGAGACAGAGTTTCACTATGTCGCCCCCGGTAGAGTGCTGTCACATCACAGCTCACAGCAACCTCAAACTCTTGGGCTTAAGATTCTCTTGCCTCAGCCTCCCAAGTAGCTGGGACTACAGGCGCCTGCCACAATGCCTGGCTATTTTTTTTGTTGTTGCAGTTGTCATTGTTGTTCAGCTGGCCCAGGCCGGGTTCAAAACTGCCAGCCTCGGTGTATGTGATTTTATCTCCCAGAGGACACATGGTAACCTCTGGAGACATTCTTATTTGTCACAATGGAGAGGCAGGTGGTGCTACAGATGTGGAATAGGCCAGGGGTGGTTGATAGACATCCTACAACACATAATACAGCCCCTCTCAACAAAAAGTTATCCAATCTAAACTATCAATAATGTGGAAATAGAGAAACCCTGCGTTATAGGGAAATGTGATCTCTTCCTGGGGGAAATGATGGGATGATGGTTGGAGTGGTCAGGGTTAATATTTTTCAAGAGGTTGGTCTCTTGGTTGTGAAAACTTGAAGGCACATCTACTCTTAGGCACCTTTAGCCAGTGGCGTGCTGACCTACCTCCAGTGTAATTCACCAGATTGTTGCTTTGGCCAGCAATTCTTTGCACCTTGCAATCTACCCACAACCTATGTGTGCAAACACCCTTCCCTCTCCTCCATACTCAGAATTTTGGCTACTCTTCATTGTCTATAATTTTTCCTTTCTGGTTTGCATATTCTTTCTTAAATGCTTATCCTTTCTTAAATGTTCTTTTATATCACCAAGAAAGTATACCCACAAGACACACAACCCTAGAATCTGCAACCTAATTCAGGCAGCTGAATGCTTTTTTAAATTAAAGAATTTTGATGGCAGGAGCTGATAACAACTCTGCACATTTCTTTTTCTTGGCCTTCGCAGGAAGATGTGTATTTCAAAAGGCTGCTTCTTCTTTCCAGTATACCATTACAAGAAAAGTAAAGCAATTTTCCCTTTGAAGTCTTTTCATTAAAGAAGGGTGGGGGTGGGGGAAGAGCAATGGAGAGAAAGAAGGAAAAAAGGAACTTTCCTCAAAGGAAATATTCTAGACAGATGATTTGCTTTAGGGCTCTTACATGTACTCAGCTTTTTAAGAGTCTGAATAACTCAGCAAATCTGAAACAAAGAGAGTTCTAGAAAAGCAACCGATGGCTGGGCTGTGGGTAATGAAATTTGCTTCAAACAATATGACCACTGTATGCGAGTGTTTCAAATGATGACCAGAATGTACACACAAAAATCTTTGTAATGTTGGCCGTGTTCTAATCTTAGAACCAGAGTCGACTTGGTGCTCTTGCCACCGTAGAATTTTGCTTCCCATGGAAATAACTACTTCTTCTTTAGGAGCGAGTGGAAAGACAGGACTTCAAACAGCTAGAGATGTTCTAAGGCAGAGGCAGCAAAGATGGGGCACCGGCTCGGCGCGCTGGCAGGTCCAATTCTTCCTTCCCTTCCCATAGCCAGGGGCTCTTCCTGATTAAGCCCAATCAAGATCTGAGAACACTCGTGGCATTCCTTTCTGTTCCACAACACCTGAAGAGGTCTCACTGCAGCCTGGAGGAGATGGTCAGGGGAGGTTAGTGTCTTCTTTTCACCCCTATCACATGGCCCAACCCATTGCTGTTTATGAAATGCAACCAAGAAAGAGCTCTATTTTTGCTGGACCAGAAGTGCCTGTGATCCTGAGCGATCAAGGGAACTACCTGCAGCAGACTGATTACAGAAATAGCTTTAATTGCTCGCTATATCCATAGACTTTGCAACATGACTTTGAAGCTACTCACATCATGAGATAGAACCAGTTTGCACCTCATATTCAATCTGGTCTAGTGACCAGATTGGCTTTGGCCAATTGAATGAATTGGAAATGACAACGGGCCTTGGGCACTTCTCCTCTGACTCTGGCTCCTCTGTGCTCCCCATGACAGCATGAGAACATGCCCTACCAGCCTGTTGGAGGACGGGACTACAACAGAGAGCCGAGTCAGCCCAGGGGACTGAGCCAAGCCTCTGGTTTGAAAGGGAGCTCAACAAAGATCACCCAAACCACCTAGACTGCCACCACTGGCCACAGACACAAGCATGAACCCCACTGAGCCCAGCTCAGATCGATAGACCCAGGATAATGAACAAAAACAAGTGTCTATTATGTCACACATCTGAGGTCTGGAGGTGTTTCATGAAGCTATGGTAGGTAGCTGATAGGGTAACCAATCACAGCTCAATTTCCACCTTTTCTGTGAGTCCTTCTTAACCACTTTAACCCATAGTGACTTCTCACTTTTCTGTATACAGTGAAGCACTCGCAAACTAAGCCAATGGTTTCTAACTTTTGTTCCAGTGCTAAAAATTTACATATCACTTAGTGATATGCGTTTGATATCTGTGGTGATTGTCATCCTCACCTAAATTCAACAACCATATCAAGTGAGTATTTATTTTCATGATCCTATTTTCTGCATATGTGAGAAGCATAGCACATATATGTAAGAGACATATTTAGTCAGTCAAGGGACAAAGATTGGTTCAGCTAGAGAGTCAAAGCCTCCTTATTAAACTTGCTTTCTCATTGAGAGTCTTGGGACCCCAAAGATGGAAACTGTGGGTCCAAGCTTTATTTTCTGATTGACTGAAGCACTAATTAGGGGTGTGACTTGAATGTTCTCTCAGGTACACATCCATGACATTGTTCATGTTTTGAGAGGAGGGATGATATCTTATCCTGGTCTCGCCCTGCTCCATGCCCCATCTTTTAGCTTGTAAACCGTGCTGTAAATGCAACAGTATTAGTGTGGGTAGGGCTGATGCCAGCTACAGAGGCCTTGCATTTTCTGAAAGGCTATGCCTTCTAGTCATTAGGAAAGCAGACTCTGGAGTCAATATACGGGTTCAATGCCTGGCTCTGCAACTTACTAGATCTCTAACCTGGAGCATGTCTTTTAACTTCTCTGCCTCAGTCTTCTCATCTATAAAATGGGTATATTAAAATATGTCCTTCATTAGTACCTATTTTTTATGGTTGTTGTTGTAATGGAATGAATTAATATGGAAATTAATATGGTTGTTGTCAGTCTGGAATTAATTAACATGTGAAATACTCAGATCATCAGGTGGCACATATCATATTAACCTGTACTGATTTGTTGATAACTTAGATTATTATTCATATAACACAAATATTAACTTATTATTAATAATGGAGTCCTTAAAAAGAGTACCTGGCAACCAGTAAGTGCTCATTAAGTGTTAGATGTTATTATCAATATTGTTATTATTGTTGTTGTTGTGTGGACTTTTTAAGAGACGTATTTGTTAACAGCCCTGAGAAGACATGAACCATGATCTAACTGAGCTCAGCTTCTTGCTTTCTCTGATTTTGAGGGTAACTTCAGCTCATTTTGGTACTTGGTGCTAGATATCATGAAGGCGGACGGGCCATTCTGAGGCATCAGCCTGCTCCTTTCCTGTCCAGGGAACACTGGGCAGATCCTCAGGAAACGTCCCCTTGTCAAATGTCATCTTCTGATCTGCGGAGCTGTCCATACTCAGCTTCTGTGCTGTGGACCTCTTCATAGTCAGGAGGGAAAGACGGAAAATCTGGCAAGAGCCCATTCTTATTTCTGTGGTTTTTACTTCCGCAACTTCATGACTGCAGAATGTTCCTTAGGCCACACCCCCTGGGCCCCTTTCTTTTTCTCAGAGTGGTTGCCTTGTTCCTGGACTCAACAGGTGTCAGTGAGCAACACGCGGCCTCGCTTGTCCTAGGAGCACAGGAGAAGAGGGTGCCCTCTCGAGGGCTCCCTGGGATTATCTGCCGCTGTAGTTTTCATTGTAGGGCCGGGCATCTAGATGGGCAGCTCCACAGGTATTGAATTTGGGAAAAGACTTGTTTGATTTTTAAATGACTGATAGAAAGTAGGAAGGCACAAAACAGTTAAAACACAGATGATGCTGGTGATGGTGTGTGTTGAGCAACCCTATCAACTCACCTCCGTGGGAGTGAATTCTCAGGCATGTTTATGAGAACCCATTTCCAGGGGGAATACGGCGACAGACGGGAAAGCCAAGTGCTCAGTTAGGGCCTGCGGTCAGGGACGCCAGCTCTAGGGGACCTGCCTTTGTCAGCAGTATTCCTAAAACCACTCGTGCTCAGAAGATTGCAGGAAGGAGAAAGGGAGCAGATGCTGTTCCCTTTTCATCAATGGTGCGGAGTGACTAAGTGGCATTCCCAAACCTGTAAGGTGTAGTCACAGCATGCCCCAACGTTCAACAATCAAAATTCTGTCACTCTGTTCACAGTACTGTACCTATACTAAGGAGGGGCATAAAAAGTGCCATCTTTTTTTTTCTTGAGACTGAGTCTCACTGTGTTACGCTCGGTAGAGTGCTGTGGCATCACAGCTCACAGCAACCTCCAACTCTTGGGCTTAAGCGATTCTCTTACCTCATCCTCCCAAGTAGCTGGGACTACAGGCACCTGCCACACACCTGGCTATTTTTTTGTTGCAGTTGTCATTGTTGCTTAGCTGCTCCGCGCTGGGTTCAAGCCTCCCACGCTTGGTGCATGTGGCCAGTGCTGTAACCACTGTGTTAAGGGGCCGAGCCAAAAGTGCCATCATTTTCATTCAACTTCTAATTTCATTCAGCTCCATTGACATTTAAATTCCAATTTTATTCTGTTTGTACAATTGGAAGAGACTTTGATAGGTCATACTGTGCATTATACTGTCTTGAAAATAATAATACTCATAACCACTTACTACAGCTTAAAGATTATTCCAGATGCTTAACATCTATTAACATCTCTAATCTCCTAGCTGTCCCATAGGACAGGTACTATGAATTATCCCTGTTTTATGGACGAGAGAATGGAGGCACAAAACTCAAATACTGGATTTTGCCATGTAAAATGAACTCCTGTGTATAATGCACACCCATGTTTTAGGCCCAAACTTTCAGGAAAATATCCCCCAAGAAAGTGGCCAGCTCTTGGCTAGAAGAAACGCATCTGGGGGGGGCTAACACTTCCCTGATAAATGTGCAGGTCTCACTGCTCCTCCACAGCCACCTGCTCTGTGAAGGCTGCTCCTTTCCCTTCTTCCAGGAAGCCCTCCCTCCTTGTCATGTTGGGGGATACAACTGAGAGATGGTCCCCCATGCAGCCAGCAGGGTGGAAGCATCTGAGGGTGGTCAGCCTGAAGGCAGCCAGGAAGGTCTCTGGGGCCTGTGCAGGGCTCCTGGTCCCCGGGTATGGCTAGGTCTTGGGCCTTGGCCCCTGCCCTGCACAGGATGGCTCACCTCTCCAACCCCACCGCTGCTCTCTCTCTTATTTGCAGCACTTGGTGGAGGCTATTCTGGCCCCCTCCCACTGGATCCTGGAGGGCAGACATGGTGCTTAGGGAGGCCCACTGGGCTCACCTGCTCCTGAGCTGCACTACTCACACAATGAGCATCCTTATTTTTTCCTCAAAAATTTGGGCAAAAAAAAAGTGCACATTATACATGGCAAAATATGGTAACATGTGCAAGGTCTTATAACCAGTAAGTGGCAAAGTTAAGATTTTAATCTAAGCAGATTAATTCAAATTCATGTTTTAACCTCTTCAATAAAAAGTTTTTATATATATTCAACAAGCAAAACAATTTCAGGAAAAGCAGGTTTCTAATATATTGATGAAATGGTATCGTGTCTGGGATTGATTGCTTCAAAAGGGCTATCAAGTCTAGGATGGAAGAGGGTAGAGATATAAAGATCAGCCATAGATTGATGATTTGCGATTAGACGGTGGGTACATGGAATTTCATTTTATTATTCTCTCTACTTTTGAGGATACTTAGCATTTTGCCGTATAAAAAGTTCTTTTCTTAAAGGTATGTACCCTATTAAAAGGCCTGAACAAAGAGATTCCATTGTCTACTAAGATAACGTATTCTATTGTCTCAGAACTTTTGCTTTTGGTGAAAGCTTCCTATTATTTATTCTCATATCTTTTCATGGCCATTTGCTTCCCTCTGCTCTCCACCATGTGAGGATGTAACAAAAAGTTGGCAATTCTACCATCCAGAAGAGAACCCTCTCTAGAACCTGACCACGCAGACACCCAGATCTCGGACTTCCAATCTCCAGAACCAGGAGAAATAATTTTGATTATTTATAGGCTACCTAGTCTGTGCCAGTTTGTTATAATAGAATCATGCCAACACACACAAGAGGAAAGCCCAGACTCCCACCCACACAGGGCTACCACGTGTTGCTCCAGTACAACACAGGGGACAGTGCCAGAGAAAGACAAATAGAGAACAGGACCATGCGAAGCCTCTTGCCTTTCTTCTCTACCAACAACAGCAAAGTACCAATCTTCCTACCTTCTGAGATGCTATCAGTGGAAGCCTAGTGCAGACTCAGAAATTTCAAAATTTACCAGCAACAATGAGGTTGCCCCTACCTCAGTGCCATTGGAAACCACAGAGCTAGAATTTCCACTTACTCCCAACGTTAACAGGACATCCTGCTCAACTTTGGGTGTCACAGAAGGGAGAGCAGAGAGCCTGGATTTCTACCTTCACCTGACAGGAAAAGATTCCTGTTTCTTTAAGGAGCAGTGTCAGAAAAAAAAAAAAAAAATCCAGACTTTCATAACATAACAACAAAGAAAAAATCCAGGTTTCAACTGAAAAAAAAACTCTTATTATATCAATAACCAGGAATATAATAAAAATAATTTAAAAATAGAATCACTATATGCCTACAGGGAGATGACAGAGATGATGGCATTATTTGACAATTATTTTAAAACAGCCATCATAAAGAAAACTTAAGAACACACTTGAAACAAATAAAAAATAAAAGGCCTCAGAAAATAGGAAGTCGCAGCAAAGAAATGGAAGATACAAAGAGGGATTCAATAGAAATTTTAGAATTGAAAAAACGCAATGACCACAATGAAAATTTCGATGATGGACTTAATAGCAAAATAGAGAGAGTGAGAAAGTAAAGCAGTGAACAGAAAGAGAGGAAAATAGAAATTAAGCAATCTAGACAAGAGAAGGAAAAAAATACTAAATTAAATTAACAGAGTTTCAGGGACCTGTGATCTCTAACAAAAGAGCTAACATTCACATCATTGGTGTTCATACAAGAGAGAAGAAAGAGGTTGGCCTTGAAAATATACTTAAAGAAATGGTAGCAGTAAACTTTCTAAAATTGACAAGAGACATAAACCTATATTTTAGAATCTGATGAAACCCAATAAACCCACAACGATTCATTCAAACACACATCATAGTTAAATATCTGAAAATTAAAAAGAAAAACATCTTGACATTAGCAAAAGAGAAATGCACATTACCTGTAGGAGAAAAACAGTTAGAATGGTATTCCATATCAGACTCCTTAGAGTTAGAAGAACTGCCACTATATGTTTTCAAGTCCTGAAAGAAAAGAACTCAGTATCTTATACCCAGCAAATAAATCCTTGAGGAGGGAAACAAAAATCGTGGTATTCTCAGATGAAGAAATCTAAAAGAATTGGTTGCTAGCAAACAATTCCTAAAGAATCACTAAAGGAAGTTCTCTAAACAGAAAGGATATGGTAAAAGAAGGAACCTCAGGACATAAAAAAGGAAGGAAATAACATAGCAAGCAAATATATGAGTAATACAATAGTTTTTTTATCATCTTGAGTTTGCTAAACTTATGTTGGATGTTTAAAGCACAAATTACATATATAATACTGTCAAAAGTGGTTCTAAATGTATGTAGAAATATTTGTAGGCAATTATAAACAAGGGATATGAAGAGAATATTTGTATGTAGGAAATATTTGAGGCAATTATAAACAAGGGATGTGAAGAGATGTAAAGAGAGGTAAGGTTTCTATACTCTGCTCAAACTGAAAAAATAATGACACTGATAAACTATGATAGTTTATGTTTATATATAGTACAATATTTAGAGCAACCACTAAAATAGCTATACAAAGAGATACACTGGAATACCCTGTAGAAAAATCAAAATGGAATTCTAAAAGATGTTCAAGTAACTCGCAAGAAGATAGGAAAAAGAAAAAAATATGGGTGGAAGTTTAAGAATGGAGAGGATTAACAACAAAAGTAATAAAATGGTTGACATAAGCCGTAACACAGCAATGGTAACAGTAAATGTAGGTGGTCTAAATACACCAATTAAAGGGCAGAGACTGGGAGATCCAACTATTTGTTCATAAGAAGCTCAATTCAAACATAATATACAAGTTTAAAGTAAAAGAATTGAAAAAGATATCACGCAAACACGAATCAAAAGAAAGCAAGAATGATGACATTAAAATACATATCAGGTAAATAGTCTTCAGAACAAAGAACACTGCCAGAGCCAGAGAGAAAATCTGCGTAATGATTAAGGGGTCAGTTCATCAAAAAGATATAGCAACTCGAAGTATTTATTCACCAAAAAAAAAAAAAAACCCTGAATAATATGTAAAGCAAAAACTGATAGCACCCCAAAAGAAATAGAAAAATCCACAAGTATACTTGGAGACCTTGCCACTCTTTTTTTTCAACAATTGATGGAGCTGCACAGAAGACAATTACATACAAAAGAACTTGATGCTGCCATTAACTGACAGAATTCAATTGACTTCAATTGACATTTATAGAACATTTCATCCAACTCCAGCAGAACACAAATTCCTTCAAGTATCCATGGATTATGTACTAAAACAGACCACATGCTGGGCCATAAAATTTAATAAATTTAAAAGAATTGAAATCGCATGAATCATAGTCTCTGACCAAATGAAATTACACTAGAAATTAATAACAAATACAACAGGAAAATCTCCAAACACTGGAAAACTGAACACACTTCTAAATAATCTGCAGTTCAAAGAAGTCTCATGATAAATAGCAAAACATATTGAACTGAGCAAAAATCAAAGTACAACATATCAAAACTTGTGGAATACAGCTAATGCTAATACATACTTTAGAAAAAAGGAAAAGGCTCAAATCAATAATCTCATTTCAAGAACATGGAAAGAAAGGAGCAAGACAAACCCAAAGTAATTTAAAAAATAAAATAACTGGCTCGATGCCTATAGCTCAGTCACATACACCGAGGCTGATGGGTTCAAACCCGGCTGGGCCTGCCAAACAACAATGGCAACTACAACCAAAAAATAGATGTGTGTTGTGGCGGGCACCTGTAGTCCCAGCTACTTGGGAGGCTGAGGCAAGAGAATCACTTAAGCCCAAGAGTTCGAGGTTGCTGTGAGCTGTGACGCCACTGTACTCTACCAAGGACGACATAGTAAGACTCTGTTTCAAAGAATAAATAAGTAAAAATAAAATAAAATAACAAAGAGCATAAATCAATGAAGCTAAAAACAGAAAAACAATAAGGAAAATAGATGAAACAAAGATCTGGTTCTTTGAGAAGATTAGTAAAATTGGCAAGGCTTCCAGTGAGTTTGGCAAAGAAAAAATGAGAGAAAATGCATATTACTAAAATCAGGAATAAAGCAGGGAATATCATTACAGACTCTGATCACAAGGATAATGAGAGCATGTGACAAAGAACTCTAGACACATAAATTTGACAATGTAGAGAAAATTGACCAATGCTTGAAAAAAACTCAAAGTATCACAACTCATCCATTGTAAAATATATAATCTGAACAGTCTTGTAACCATTAAGTAAATGAAATTTATAATGAAAAAATGACTCCCCACTATAGAAATATCAAGGCCCAGATGTCTTTACTTGGAAAATCATACTAAATGATAAATAATTAATATTAATTCTATGCAGTTATCTCCAGAAAATAGAATATATTTTCCAGTTCATTGTGTGAAGTTAATATTACCCTGATACCACAATCAGGCAAAAAATACAGTCTAATAAAACTACAGACCAATATCCCCCATAAATACAGATCCAAAAGTTCCTAATAAAATATTAGGAAATAGAATTCAGTAGTACCCAAAAAGAATTATGCACCTATTACCAATTGGGATTTATTCCAAGGATGCAAGGCTGGTTCAATGTAATCTACCTCATTAACAGGCTTAAGGAGAAAAAATCGTATGATAATATAGTATCAATCAATGCAGAAAAGGCATTTGATAAAACTCAACATTCACATGGTAAAAACTCCCAGGGAAAAAAGCAACAGAAGGAAACTTGATAAAGATTATCTTAAAAAGCCTACAGCTTACATTTATACTGAATGGTAATGAATTCTATTACCCGAATAGAAAATTAGAGGCAATACAATCACGGAGTGCCCGAAGCTGAAAGAGGGACTTGAAGGGCACATAATTATCATCCTCTCATTTTAGGTAAAAAACTGGAACCCAAAGTCTTTTATGACCATAAAAGTGACAGATGCACATTTCACCTTCTGTGCTCCTGTTCTCCCCTCTCGGTGTCCCCCCTCAGCATTTGGCTTCTAATAGCAAGAGAAGAAAGAGGGTCGCATTATATTTTCATTTTTCGCTTTTATGAGAAATAGTAGACCTTAAGTCCCTGGAGAGTTTTTCTGCTTTTATTTTTTGTTTTGCTTTTAATACACGTGTATACCATCTAGCTAGGGGCCACATATAGTCATTTAATATGCTCCATTTTGAATTGATAATTTGAGCACTTGTCCCTTTTTTTTTTAACATGAATGCTGACAATTTTTTTTTTTTTATTGTGAGGCAGGGAGCTTGCACGACATTTGCATTGCTCAGAAGGGAGCGGTTTCAGGGAGAGATTTCTGTGCAGGACTGGCAGACGAGCCCTGGCCTGTGCACTCAGCAGGTTTGCTTTCTCAGACTCAGCTCCTCTAAGGGGCCGTTTGATCTCCTCTCCAGCAGAGTTCTTAAAACTGAGCGGTGGCCCGTCCTGCAGCAGAAAGGCCTTCTTCTCCCAACTGCCTATTTTTAAAGAGATGGATTCAGGGCCCAACTAACTTATATCCCGGTGACAAGCAAAAAAAAAAATTAATAAATAAAAAATTTACATTCCACATGTGTACATAGTTTATGAATGTGTCAAGGAAATAGTTTGAATCAGATTTTTATTTCAACACTGAAAGTTGACTGAGAACTTCTCAGATGTTTTGACGTCTACTGGTGTAATTGCTAATTCTCTACTTACATTTGAGTCTTTTTTAATTCCCTCAAAGGAATCAGCACATGCAACTTCTCTGAGAGTCTGAAATTTGTCATAAATGTATGTGTACACACCTAAGTTTGAAAGGTCATCATTCTCGAGGAAACAGGTACGTGAATAGTTCTCACAGCAAAATTCCATGCTGCTTCAGGTATCAGGAATTAAAGGATAGGTATCTTAAAACTATTCATGGTAATTGGTGTTAGACTCTGAAAGGCTAGCTGTGTCCATGACTATCAGAGGGCTCAGCAGCCTAATTCCCTCTCACTGGGAGCATAAGTTGACAGAGATATAGGGTAATACAATTTTGAAATGGAAACCATCTGTCAATCCTTGCTGCACAGCGTAGCCCAGAATGCCACAGAACAAATGCCCTACACTGGGAGGAGTATTCAAATCAAGAGCAGCTGGTTGGGGTCTATGTTACCCCATCATAAGCCCACAGTTCTCTGCTGGCTTCTACTCAGTAACACCCAAATGAGTGCGCCTCTTCCCCCTGGAAAGTTCAATCTTTTGCACCATAAGCAAGCCAGCCAGGGGTCAGTGGGCTTCCTTTAGTACATAAAAACCGACCTGTTTCACTTTTTAAAATCTACAATGCTACTATTATTATTTGAGACAGAGTCTCACTATGTTGCCCTTGGTGGAGTGCTGTAGCATCACAGCTCAGAGCAATCTCAAATTCTTGGGTTTAAGCGATTCTCTTGCCTCAGCTTCCCAAGTAGCTGAGTCTACAGGCACCTGCCACAACACCTGGCTATTTTTTGTTGCAGTTGCCATTGTTGTTTAGCTGGCCCAGGCCGGGTTTGAACTTGCCAGCCTCAGTGTATGTGGCTGGTGCAGTAACCACTGTGCTACTGGTGCCAAGCCAACTCTATTATTTTTCTGATCCGCCCAGGATCACAGTTCAGAGTCCTTGCCCTCGGTTTACCATCGCAGAAGACTGCAAGGTGTTCCTTCACCCACTCATCCAGCTTCCAAGTTTATGGACGACGAGTTAATATCATAGAGAAGATGAACACAGTGAATTGCTTCCCGGATTGAAAATGTCATAGAAAAAGATTGCCCGTAGCTGAGACTCTGTTCCCACTGAGATGCTGGAACTTTGCTTGGATGGTAGTTGGTTTTACAGTTGGGTCCTTTGATGTGGTAGACAACTGTTTTTTTGCAACAATCATAGCGCATTCCATTTTTTTTAAGAGAAACACAGCAGAAGGTATAGCAAGTCTATACCCATCCATTCTTGCCAGAGGTAACATTAAGCTGGTGAATATTTCACATCTCTCTAGCCATTATTCCTTTGACTTCTGCACAGGACTGAACAAGTGAGAACAAAATTAGAAAAAAAGCTGGTGCACACACAGATTTTGTCTTCCGTGATTAGTCACAGAACAGAGAAATTAGGGAGTAGAATTATATTAAAGTAGTCTTTAATTTTTTAATTGTTTTCTGTGTATTTTTTTCATTAAACTATAACTTAGGAACAGGATGGTACACAAATCAAAAGAGTGTGAGTGGGTTTTGGCAAATGCGCACACCGGGATAACAATCATCCAGTTAGACATTATTTTAGGAGCCCAGATTTCTAAAAGTAACATTAACAAGCTAACCTAGTTTTTCTATTGTTTTCAAGTGAACCTGTAATTTTTACCCTTTAAAGGTCAGACCTTGTAGAAGTTGATAAACAAAAGGGATAATAAGTTGCTTCTTTGTTTTGGCCAAGAGTTTTAGGAGTTGGGCTGAGTAAGAATCTAACCTTCAGAAAAAAATAAGATCTCTGGGTAAGCCTAAAGTGTTGAAGCAAATTTTTAAAAAATATATCCTTTCTAAGTTTTAATTAGAATTTCCAATGATTCTCATTGGGCCCATGTTTCCCTCTAACCTCTTTAGAAAACAAAACTGTCACCTTCAAAACAAGTCTGAACAAATCTGAATGCTACTAATTTCACAAATAAATGTTACTGGTATTTTTTATGTGTAATTTGTATTCAAGATGGTACAAACTTTAGACAGGGCTTACTAAACCTTAAAACATAAGCTTTATTTGAGGTACTTATTAAAAATATAGCCCCACTTTCAAGCAGTTACATCAAATGTCTGAGGATCTGCAGTATACCAAATGATTCTGAGAGCAGGGGTCCTGGAACAAAGTTTGAGAGCCTTACATTTAAAAGGACCCAGACAACAGTCTAATAAATGTCCAACAGTCCCTAAAACGATGCAAAATTCTTCCTTTTTTTACTTTTTAATTCCATCAGTGTCATGTTGGTGGGCTGACGCTGAGCCCATCAGCACTGTAGTCCACAGAGGTGAGCTTATAGTCACAACCAGCAACCACACATACTGACGTTTAAATCTCAACTTTCTCACTGAGCAGCTGTGTGACCTTGTGCAAACTGCTCGATCTCTCTGTGACTGCAGCTTTTTTATTGTTAAAAAGAGAGTGACATTTTTGAATAAATTTTTCTAAAGGTTACAAAAGTGCCTCCTTAACATGCTGTTGTGATATTTACACAAATTAATATCGTTGATCCTAATATTTTGCAGTTCTGTATTTATGCTAGCCTACTTGCTAACTTTTATTTGTAACTCCCAAATCAATGCCCTGGCTCAATTTTGTGGACATGCGCGGAGCAGCAGAAGAGGGGCGTCATCAGAAGCACGTCTCCAGCTGTGACACTCTGCCTTCTTCTTTCAGCTCTCAGCTTGTAGACACATGTCCTTTTGAAGTCTATAGAGTGCACGTTTATTGAATGTTTATACTTTTTGGTGGTCATTCTTCTGTTTCTAATGGCCCCCAAGTGCAGCTCAGAAGCACTGTCTAGTATTCCTGAGCATAGAAGCTGTGATGTGCCTTACAGAGAAAATACATGTGTTTAGAAAAGCTTCTTTCAGGCTTAAGCTATAGTGTGTTGACTGTGAGTTTAATGTTAATGGGTCAACAACAAATATGAAATAAGATGTCTTTAAACAGGAACACACACAAAGAAAGGTTATGTGCTGATTAGTCAAAAAAATGTCATGAGCAAAGATTGACAGGAACTACAACCTGTATCTTCCCTAGGAGCAATGGTTCAGTACCTGTTAACTCAGTGTTTGCAGTGACTTTATTGCATATAACTATGGGAAATGATGAGAATTAACCATATATATAAAGCACACAGTTAACTGCTACAGAAGTATTTTTAAATGAAGACTACCTATCTGAGTTTATGGAGAGACCAGATGGCTTCTGCATGGACCCCGTGGGAAGCAGACAGACAAGGCATCTCCAAGGACACTCACTCCAAAGAAAGGGTCAGAGACACAGGATGAAAGGAATCATAATGGGTCAAGGCAGATTTGGTGGCTGGAATTCCCTCAGGTCTCACACCTTCATACAAGTACTAATGTTGCATTTACCAGTGGTCAAAGGTGCCAGTGGCATGGCCCATGCAGTGCACAGATCTGGTCCCCAAGCCAGCTGAAGATCATAATTCCCAGGAGGCTTTAGAAAAATTTGCTGAGGCAGATTTTTCAGACTCACTTCAGCATTTCTAATTCAAATTTTTTAGAACTGGAACCAGACCCCTGGTTCTAGTTCTAAAGACTTAAGCAGCTTCCCAACACCACTCCAAAGACTGTAGTGGGAGCTACTCTGGTAATGGAAAAAAATATTTTTTGGAATAGAATGGTCCTGGGTTCAACTGTAGATACACAACATTGAGCAGGTGATTGAAACTTAGCGAGCCTGGGTTTCTTCACCTGTAAAATGAGGAGAGCGCCAACTCTGAAGCATCATCTTTGAGAGTCAACTAGAGAGTGTATGCCAATTGTCAGATCTAACGTCTGGCATATTGTAGACATCCAATACGTGTTAGGTTGGCCTTCTTTCTTGTTAGTTCATCCATGACTGCTATTCCTGTGTTCTTCTTTCCTATGTGAAAGTGACGTTCCCCCAGAAAGTGCTGGGGTCACTTGCTGAACAGACAGATGCCAGGGCTCCCAGGCAAGCCTTGTGCACTCAGCCCAGTCTCATGATCCTTATGGTTTCTACTACTCATTGAGCCCTGCCACAGGCTGCATTGTTGGTTGGAATGTGAAGCAGAAAGGAAGCTCTCTTTCCTTGGGAACTTGAGCTGGAGTTCCCGGAGATTTGCAGATGTTATCAATGGGTTGAGTACATGCACATGGGCCAGGTGGGAAGTGTGGGTGCCAGAGCACAGGTGGTCACTGCCTCCGAGCTGCACCTTCCACCAGCTGAATCTGCCCCAGGGTCATCTGCAGTCTCTCCAGACCCCATCTGTCTGCCATTGTGCAAAACACAGGTCCCCAGGACCCTGAGCAATAGCTGCGCTCTGGAAGATGAGCCACCTTTGGTGAGGAGACCATTCAGCCTTCTTCCCACCGCCCCTTCCATCCTAACATTTGGCTCATGCCTGCCTTTCTTCCTTCCTCTCCCTCTGCCCCAACCCACCTCCAAAGCTAAAGTTTCTCTTCAGTTTGCTTCTGGCCATCCTCACTCCTCATTATTCATGTTATTGCTGGATCAGCCAATGGGAAACCTCCTTTGTAGAGGCAAAGCTCTATAACCCCCTGATAAAAGTAATTGCCCTCTGACTCCTTGTTTGTTATCTTACAAAGAGCTATTACTCCCCTTGATAGAGAGAGAGATGGAGCCCCAGATGGCTCCCGTCTGTTCCCCTTGACTAGGCTTTGCCTCAATCAGTGATCAGAGCCTTGGTCCATCAGCTTCTAATGGTTCAGTCCTGACTATTAGAAGATGGGTCTCATCTGACCAGTCATCAAAGTGCTTTGAAGTTGAGTGGAATTTTCCTAAACTTTCAAGTTTTTTCCAGTGCCATCTTCACACTGATTGAAAAATGAGGACAGTTACACCAAGTTGGGGTAAGTTGAGTTGGGGAAATGTTGAGAGGTGACTTGTGAACACTGGCATTTCTTGAGTGCTTACCATGTGCCAGGCACTGGTGTGACTTCCATGAATGAACTCATTTAATCTTTCCAACAAACAAGGAGTTGGGTGCTGTTCGAATCAGGTATTATCCTCATTTTATTGAGGAAGACGTGGCAGGATTAAGTAAATAGAACAAGAGCTGAAAACTTTTATTCAGCCGTGTCAGGATCAGAAACCGAGTAGAATGTCCCTGGAGCCAGAACTAGCAGTGCCCATGTTAGGCTGAGCTCTAAATAGGAATTTTTAAGCAAAGAAATCATTGAGCCTTAGGATTCCTGTGACCCTAAGGACTGTCGAGGGGTGGGAGCCATTGAGTTTATGGGACACCCAGTTACCCAGTTTCCATTCCTCTCCCCAGGCATTGGCTACAACAACAGCCCTTCTGCACTTATCTACTGTAGACAGCAGACTTCTCTGTAAGTCTTAACTTGAAAGGGGGGATCTGAGGAAGCCTGCAGCTCACAGACTGCATTCCACCAGTCAGGAACAGTTTGATTCATGTTCAACCTGCCATGTGGTCACTGCCTGGCACCTCTTTGTTGAATGAGTGACTCATGCTCCCTGCCCTGCCTTCCCTTTCTTTTTTTGGAGATGGGGGAAGGAGCACAAGATGAGGAATAGTGTGACCAAGTGGCTGAAAGCAGCTAGGATGGCCCTGAAAATGACTCTGCACCAAGTATGCCCCTCAACTAGTAGACTCAGGAGGCCTCAGGGCTCTTGAGGAGCTGGGTCACAAAAGCTCAAGTTCTAGGACACATCCAAGTTGCTAAGACTCAAAAGCCAATGACACCAGAACTGGGAGCCACTTCAGCATGGGAGGTGTCAGTCACATCTCTTATCTATAACAAGGGGCCCCTTCTCTTAGCCTCTTTATGCAGGGAATGAACAGAAAAGGTTGTTCCATGCTCTTCCTTGGAGCTCTCCTGGGGAAAAATTAATATTAAACTTCTCAAGACACATCCATACAGTTATTTTCAAGCATAACTGGTGAAGAATGCCATGTGAGGGTGGAACCATTAAAAAGATCTGTCTACAGATCTATCTACACAGACAACATCAAAGAAAGAATTAGGGAGGCCAAAAAGTTACTAAGCACCTATAGGAAGGTCCCACTGTTACTCAGAGTCCACACTGAGTGAGGGGTACTGCCAGTCCAATCACGCTCCTCAAACTGATACGCACACATTAAAAGTGAAATATAGCAACACCAACCTTCAAGAAAGATAACTAGCCCTTTTCAGGGGCATTGAGATAATTTATAAATTATTTCTTTTAAAAACAAGATCTTACATGGGATTCTTTCTGCCTTTCTTTTGGCTAGAGCTCCTGTATTCATTTCCTATCACTGCTACAAGAAATTACTGCAAACTGGGTGGCTTAGAACAATAAAAACCTATTTTCTCACAGTTCTGGAGGCCAGAGTCTCAAGTCATTAGGCTTAGGCTAAAATCAAGGTGTCTGCAGAACCACGCTCCCTCTATGGCGGGTGGCTGCTAGCATTCCTTGGCTTGTGGTCACACCACTGTGTGGTCACGGCGCCTCTTCATTTTGTGTGTGCCAAATCCTCTTCTGCCTCCCTCTTACAGGAATGGACATTAGGAGTCCCTCTGATAATCTGGGATAATCTGAAAATACTCAGTTGAACCACACCTTTTGCCATGTAAGGTGATATTCACAGACTGTGGGGATTAGGACCTGTTCCCTTTGGGAGATGTTTCTCAGCTCATTATTGGTCCCAAAGGCCCCTAACAAATCATTAGGTTTCAGGCCAGAGCAAGACATGAAAAGTATCAAAAGGGTCAAAAAGAAGAGTGACCACCATCAACCTACCCAGAGCGGTGGACGCTGGACAGGCCAAAGTGGGGGACATTTGTGAAGAGTCATCAGGTGTGTTCTTCCACCCCGTGGAGGAGGAGAAGAGACCTTCCCCTCCCATGCAGGTGCTGCCAGGAACAGAGTGGAGCAGGCACCAGGCACTGGTGTCTCTTTCCTTTCTAGGGAAGATCGCAGGGACTCTCCCCATGGAGCTGAGCAAGAAGAATGAAGTGAGAGATGTGTGGGGCTGCTTTGGGTGGACCCAGCCAAAACAGATGGTTCCCTGGAGGGGCACCGTGATCCAACAAAGAGGCCGGCCCCCAGGGGCCCCAAGACGGAGGGAGAAGTCATCATTAGCAGAAGGTCAGAAAGTCCCCCAAGGGGCTGGGCACCTGTAGCTAAGTGGTTATAGCACCAGCCATGTGCACCAGAAGTGGCAGTTTCAAAGCCGGCCCAGGCCTGTTTAATAAAACAAACAAACAAACAAAATAGTGCCCAAGGAGAGAGACACAGACCCAATTATCTCTCACATTCCATGTCTGAGCTAATGTCTGATTGACATCTGTGCCCCCTAAAAGACCTTCTGGTCCCTTCCCATCCCTCTCCCCCCATAGCTGCAGCCCCAGAGAAGCCAGAATTGATGCCATGAGGCAGCAGAAGGTGGAGGGATGTCCCAGCATCAGACCTTGAGCGCGAGGCAGGCACAGACCAGGAGGGGAGAAGAACTTTAACTTTAGATGAAGTTTTCAGTCTTGATGCCTGCAGAGGAGTGGCCATTTTCATTATTGAAATGCTTAATCTCTGGCCAAGTATAGTGGCTCACACTTGTAATTCCAACACATTGGAAGGCTGAGGTGGGAGGACCACTTGAGGCCAGGAGTTCTAGACCAGCCTGTCTAATATAGAGAGACCCTTATTTATAGAAAAAGAATTTTTCTTTTTAATTAGGCAGGCGTGCTGGCATAAGCCTATAGTCAAGTTACTTGGGAGGTTAGCGGGGGAGAATTCCTTTGAGACAGAGTTTGAAGGTGGTGACAGAGCAAGATCCCATCTCTAAAAAAAGAAACCCAGAAATGCCTAATTTCTGAAATGAGACATCTTAAGAATTACAGAATAAATTGTAATGCACCAGAGAGAGATGAATGGGGCAGGGGGTTCTATAAAGCACCTTATCAGGCCTACTCTATTCACTATAATATTTGGGTTTCTGTCACTTCATCTCTTTTTATCATTTAGGCCAGAAGGCTGGATTTTACCAATGTCCCTAAACCACAAGGCAAGGCTACTGAGGGTACATGTACTAGCCGGAGCTTCCTAGGTCTTTCTATTTTCAAAAATCAACTGTGCAAATCTCCTTCACAATGTATGTTCCTAAGCCACGGATTACAGGGATTTCTGGGTCAGTCAGTGGGGAGCGCCCAGTGTTCCTCAATTAGCTAAAACCACTGACCTCACGACTTAAAGAATCACAGTTCATTTGGCTTCTAAATTCCAGCCAGCCAGCCAGCTACATTTGGTTTAGACACTGCATTTTTCTCCAGCCTGGGACCAAAGGTCACTGTTTCCCTCCTCCTTCCAGTGCCTGGGAACCCCCCCTGTCTTTTCTTGCCCTTTGTAGGTACTACAAACGTGACCATCTCCGCATTGATCTGCTCCTAACGGCAGCAGCCCGAACAGTTGGAGCTGATAAAGAATGACAAGAATGGAATAAAAGTGTTTTACACCAGGCTTCTCTCTTCTATTTCTCTTTTTTGTAAACTCAGGCAGTGAACCTGAAATTTGAATCCAGGCAACAAACAGTCATGGTTTCCCATCACCCTTTCCAGTTTCAGGATTCTGCTCAGAATGGCCCAGGGCACAATCTGTGCCCATGAAAGTGGCACTGGGTTAGGGTCGACCCACGGTCAATTTTCTATCATGTGAATGGAGGTGTACTTGACCCCTCCATGAAGTGTGATGGACTGCACGTGCTCATCTCGCTCCGTTTCTGTCTATCTTCAATAAAATGAGGGCAGAAGGTTTCAGTAAGGTCTCAAAGTCACTAGGACAAAGAGACTGAGACGTAGGGAGCACGTCAGATACACGTATGTAATGCGCATAACTGTGTGTGATGTTTTCAAATGCAGAAAGACACTGCACATTCTCAATAGGTGTGTTCTAAGTCAGCAGCAGGGAGAGCTGAGGAATAGTTGGGTCGGCATCCAGAACAGTGAAAACCTCAGGTACAGATAACACAGGCACCTTTTAAAGTGAGGGTGAACTAGGGGCTTCCAAGCAGACAGCTGGTTAAAAGCCTATTCACAGAGCATTTAGATACACAAATGCCCGTCCCCACCCCCGTCTTCCACCTTAATGGTGAAGTGTCCCTTCCCCGTGCCCTCTAGAACACTGGAGGCTCAGTCTCTGGGCAGGACAAAAACACAATCCACAGAAGAGTGAACATCAGACCTGGCTAAGGGCGAGAGCGACATTGGCTGACAATGGGCAGATGAATAGAAATATCCCCAACCTTCCTCCCTCGGCTCTACTCCTGACATGGCAGACTCCAGGGAAACCTCGTCCAGACAGGAGATGCAAGTTGCTTCTCTGGGAAACATTAACAATCTGAGAGAAGTGACTCAAAGATACTGAGTTAGGAGTTTCCTGTGAAAACACTCAGTGAAGTCAGCAGACTCAACCCTCTCCACTGTGTGTGATTTCCAGTCTGATTTTTGTACCTTTCTGATACCTCCAAGCCAACAGCCAAAGATCACAGGACATCTGAGGCAAGTTTCTGATGTGAAAGACAGATTACAGATGAGGCAAACAGACAGTAGCAACTTGGAGTGAACAGAAGCTACATAAGGGCATGGAAATTGCACTGCACTCCACAGACAAAGACAAACAAACAAGAAAACGAGCTGTCCTTGTTACTCCCAGAGACACAGGTATTGCAACTTAGCAACGAGAACAGCCGTGTTTAAGAAAGGAAGGAGTAGTCATGTGGTTAATCTCCTAGTACTACCACCTAGCTCAGCTGTAAACAGTGTTTACATAACCCAAACAACGGAACCTGCTTCCATAGGATGGAAGGTATGGAGGGAAAAGTGACCAGGGATGACCTGTGAAGTCTATGTCCCCATTCCCATGTTTTCAAGGTAAAAGTCAACGTTTAAGACGGAAGAAGCCTGAGTCCTAAACTATAATAGAGACACAGACATCTTTTCTTTTCTGAAAAGAAATAGCTAAAATAATTTAAAACTAGCACCTTGAAAATGAGGAAATAGGACAGACCTCCCTGGGGTTGGGAGCTGATAGAATAATTTTGCTGATGAGATTTGGAGAACTATTTGATTCTATGTGTAATTCACTTTTTCCACAAAATATAAGAAACAAATTGTGAAAGCTTCCACTAAGGTCAGACTGCCTGGGTTAGAGTTTGGTTCTCTTCACTGGCCCCTAGAAAACCTTGGATAATCCGCTTAAACTCTGTGCTCTTTCAGTCCTCATCTGTTTAGGAAGCTTCCTCTGCCCTTGAATTCCCAAGCATCCCTCCAGCTTTTGTCTCTGCCACCCAACCCTTGGCTTTATCCTAGGCCACACCCTGGACCAGATCTCTGGGGGTAGAAAACCCTCCTTAATGCAATCAACGGTAGGTGATACTGAGCATATATTAAGGTCCCAGGCTATGTGCTTCACATGAATTATCTCATGTAAACCTAACAATGCTTCTCATCTGAACACCTGTCAGGTAATAAGGTGATGTCTAAGGGCCCCCAATTCACAACCCGTATGCAGCAACATGGAAGCTTAATTCATATTCAATTAGTTCTTGACATGGGCCTGTTTGGGTCATAGGCCAAACCCTGAGTCAATCACTAATGCCAGGAGGCCGGGACATTCTGGAATACATGCTTACCCCTATAGCCAGGGAAGCAGAACTTGCTTCTGGAATTGGGGAATTAGGAAAAGCTTTGTTAGGCAAGGAAAAAAAAAAAGAAAACAAAAAACACCAAAGTCACCACAGTCTAACTCCCCAACTACAACCCAAGTTACTTCCCCCCACTGTTTTTAACTTTAAACAAATTTTTATTACACAAAGGTTGTCACATAATTGGATATTTCTCTACTTTGTATGCAATTATTCTTACTTTCCCTTTGAGTTTAATCCTCTTTCCCTGGACCTTAAAGATTCCACATTTTGCCCCCAAATTCAGAAAAACTTCCAACATGGCACGCTCACCTCAAGGGGAATATTGTTCTTTCAGGATCAAAAAATAAGACATTGAACTAAAGTCCCAATAATTCTAAATCTGGTTTTAGGATAGCCTGTCATCCAACAGCAGGTGGACTCAGGAAAGGAGAGAGAAAGTTCACCGCTAACTACAGGAAGGCTCCTGTCCCAGACCAGCTTTACTGTTGAGAGAGAGCCTCCCCCACATGCTTTAACAAAAACCTGGGTGGAGAGGTAGTTCCAGTGAGCTCTTTGAGTGTCCTGAGATGTTTTAGAACAAGACAAGTCTGTATTTTTTATCCTACCCAGGGCTTCCTATGCTTTTTTTTCAGTTAAGGATTTTTGGCCTCAAACCAACTCCACCCTAGTATTTGTGTGCCTTGGAAAAACTTCTGTGCTGAAGAATTGAGGAAACGGTGGAGGGTTTTGAAGTGTTTACACATCGAAGCGAACGTGTGTGTAAAAAAATGGCAGGAGCCGGTGTGTGCAGAAAAGCAAGCGGAGTCAGAAGGCTACATCACCAGGCAGTGACTTCCGGTGCTCCAAGCTTCATCATGGAACCCACAGGGACTGCAATCTTTCTTCTTCCTTCTAGAACACCTGCTCCCACAGTCCCTGAGAAAAAGCTGCTCTGTGTTGACAGTTGCCCTTACTCCAAACCACCTCAGGCTGTTTCTAGTAAATACCGCATACCAGTCAGGTCTTATTGATGTCTTTTTGTTCCCAGACACCCTCACCCTGCTTTTTCTGTGTGTCTGGCACCTGGAAGCAGCCAGTGTTGCTCCGCTTGCTTTTCTGCATACCAGAGGCAACAATAATATTGACAGTGGCAGTCAAAGGACTTTCTTGCAGCCTTCCTATCGCCAGCTCTCAGATCGTGGTGAGATTCAGAGCCGGAAGAGGAACGCGGCCCCCTCTCTGTATCCCCAGGAGAAGTGTTCAGTTCTGGCTCAAACTCCAGCCAGGATCCTGTACTGAAGTCCCCAGTTTAGCCATCAGGAGAGTGGTAACTGGGGAACTCCTGGACGTTCACAGAAATGGAATGAGCATCTCTTCAAGTGTCCAAGAAGAGGTTGAATTTCCTCCTTCTTGGACGAGATTTCTGGAGGAGATGAACACATCAGGCTGAATGAGATGCTGCTGCCTCCAAAATAGATTCGCCATCCCAAAGGGAACAGACAATCCATGAAGGCACAGGAAGAAGAAAATATAAGAATTTTTGTTTTCTTTTTCAATGTATTTTTTTTGTACATGTTTTAAAATATATTAGTACAGCAGTATGTCATTTAAAAAGGAACGAGTGGACTTAAATGGAGGCTGCGTTCTTAAATTATTTTTAGTTCTTAGGGTAACTGATCAAAACAATTTAAAGACCATGAAATTAGGAAATGCTCATGCTCTTTTCTCGCACTGGAACTCTGTAGATTTGTAGTTTTATGTCCTTGGACAAAGTCCATCAGGAGAAGAGCTGAAAAGAGAAAACTGATCTCCCGGTGGGCTTTCTACCATCTGGGTGCCTTGGTTCTCCCAGCCCCAGGATGGAGCCAGATTAAGACCAGCTCTTGAGATGGAAGTGAGGGAGTTTACAGGCATAGGACAGAGATGGCCTCTGGAGCCAGCTAGGGGCTTCTTCTCTTCTGAGGGTGCAGCTCTACCTTTTTTCTTTTATATCTGATTTCTATATTTCTCCCCCTGTCCCTGACCAAGCACGCAGGAGGGCTGGAGCTATGGCTGGAGCTATGCAGCTTATGTAGATTTAATTCCCAGACTATGAACCCCTTTGCACTCATGAGTGCCCCTCTCTCAGCCTCACAACCAGGTCAGGTTTCACTTCCCAAAGCTTCCTTTTGCAGCTGCCCAGAAACCAACCAAACCCGGAGGAGTGATCTAGCCCAGCCCGGCCTCTGCCAAAGCACCTGTCCTCACTCCAGTCCTCACTGGCAGACTGCCACACCCACCTCAACAACGTGACAGTGAAGGAAACTCCTCTTACCAGGCGCGCTGAGCCCATGCTGTCCTGTAACATTAACTTTATATTCTTTCTTTTCTGGCTGAAGCAACAGTTACCCAGGGACATCACAGTCCTTCATGGAAAACTGAAAATTGAACTAATAGTCAAGTGTCTAAGTTCCAAGATCATCAGACACCCAATACCTTCGAGACCATGGGTGATTCATTAACCTCTCTGCGCCATTTGAGAACTGGGCAAAATCCCATTTTCCCCCACCTTTTCCTTCTTTCTGTCTGCTTGATTTTTTTCTCTCTCCTCTTCTCTTTGTTCCTGTCTAAGGTCATTATGAGAACAAGCAAGATGATCTTTGTGAAATGCTTTAAATTCCTACGAAGGGGATGTATCAATTCAAAATGCTATTGATTTGGGAGATGTTGTTTTTAGTTGCTGTGTCAACACTATTAAGATGCCTTTATAGATGAAGAGGCTTTCGTGGACAGATGATGGTGATGATAGCAGCCCTGGGAATACCCTGGATGCCACGAGCTGTACACTTAAAAATGGTTTAAGGTAGTAAATTTTAGGTCATGTATGTTTTCTCACAATTAAACAAATACATAAAAATAAATAAATATCAATAGTAATAAGGAAACCCTCTCCACTGTTTGTTAAGAAGGCAGGGATCCTGGAAGCCACCTCTGTGTCCCGTGTTTCTCTGGTTCCTGCCTACTTGTCCTTGAACCGGTTGTGGAGTTTCCACAGAGAATGAAATTGCTGAAGGTTTCCGGACCCAAGGATGAAAGATTATTCCAAGGCATGAAATGAAAGGAAAACGGAATTCCCATTCTGAAGAAGTAATGTGGTCTTTATTCCCACCGGAATGCAGGTGGGGTAAAATCAGGAAAGGCATTGCACAGGTCGGTTGCAGCAGATGAGGATTTAAAAGGTCAGGGAGGGCAGCACTTAGTTGCATTCCTATTTCCTGGGAGGGGCATGAACCTGACCCTGCCTGGGTGGGGCAGGTATATTTGGGTGAGTACAGCTGATTCTATCAATTGTGGGTCCACCTTCCCTTCCGCCTTCTGCACAGTTGAGGAATGAGGCCCATTGGAATGAAACAGTCAATTCCAAAGAAGGTTCATCATTGGAGGTCCAGTGAACTTGTAATGTAGCACATCATTCTACATAGTATTTGTATCAGTAACCCATGATATTGATAACTGTCAGAATACAAATCTGTAAGGAGAGCTTCCTTCAGCACCCCCACGCCTGCTGGCCCTGGGAGAAGAGAGAACTGCAGAGGCCTGAGCCCAGCGTGGCTCAGACACCTGCTAACACCCTCGTCTCCTCCTGGGAAGACAACCCTGAGGCTGCCACTCTGGGCCTGACAGACGAGGGTAGTCCCCCAACTGGAACATATCTGTTGTCCCTCCACCTCTCTCTCAGGTTTCGTGGTGACCAGTTCTCAATCCTCTGCCATCTCAGAGAACTGACGCCAACTTTCACCAAAGAACGAACGTTTTACAGCTGGGTTATAAAGCATAATGAAGGGGCTCTCGGAGTGGTTGACATAACCTCCAGCTTCCAGGCTTGTGGCCGAGTGGCGCCACTGTAACTGGACCTGGTTCTTTCTGGAGAACGCGTTCCCTGGAAACTGGAGTGCTGAACATGTCATGTCGTCACCAGGCAGGGCAGAGTCCCAGGAGAGTAGGGACGGCTGCATTAGTCACAGAGAGACTTCAGGAAAGGCAAAGCAGGGAAGGAAGGACGTTAGCAACCTGGTCCAACCCCCTCATTGTATAGATAAGGATCTGAGGACTGAGGTGCTGAGGGTGGGGTGGGATAAGCAATCTGTCTGAGGCTGCCAGTCAGGCAGCTGCTTCTGCGATTTAGAAGACACTTACATTCCCCACACATCCCCCCTATGGCCAGGGAGGCAAAAGGGTACAGCGGAAAAGCATGGACTTTTGAGCCTGGCCGGGGATGCGAGCCCCATCTCTCTCTTCATGGCTCCAGGCCTCTGGCCAAGTTAAACTCTCTGAGCCTTGGTTTCCTAAAATATGAAATGGGTGTAATAATTCTCATTCCTCAAGGTGGATGTGAGGGTTGAATTACATGGCATATGTTAAGTGCCAGCATAGTTTCTGGCAGAACAAGGGTCCTGCAAACGGGTAGCAATGATTTATTACTGTTTCTTGGGCCACTACAGTTCTCTGAGCATGATGGGCCTCATCTGGGGCAGGATTCTAATGCCCCGTGGGTCCTGGATTAGGGCAGGTCCAGAGCGCAGAGAGAAGGCTCCTTGTTGGAATGGAGGGAAGCCTAGTTGGAGTCTGAGGGTCTCCAGACACTGGCTGGCATGCGCCCAGGACACCATGCTCTTTGGGATTACCTGACAGCCATGATGAAGATTCTGTGGCTTCTAGGAAAAACAATAACAACAAGAGCCACGAAGAATAAGCCCCCCATGCTTCCAGGCTGGAAACGGAGAGGCTGCCCACATCGGCTGGCTTCAGGAAGTCAGGCAAATAAATTTGGGGACTTGCTCTCTGAGAAGATGCAAATGAGGGTCCACAGAGCTCTGTTTCTCTGCTGGGGGCGGGGGCGGCAGGGGAATGCTAAATGGTTTTGTTGTCCTGGAACGTGTTAACATGGGCCCCTCCTCAGCCATTATCTTCAAAGCAGTCTCAAAGCAACAGCAGCAGCAGCTGTGAACTTGCTGGAACTCCTGCCCCACCTTTGCCAGCTGAATCAGAAACTCAGAAAATGGACTCCAGGAAAGTGTTTACCAAGCCCTCCAGGCAATTCTTAGGCACTTTGAAGTTTGGGAACCAGTGACCTAGGCTGGTTCTCTGGGGCTCTCTCAGTGACTATCAGTCTTGGCTGCACAGAAGTCAAGGTTATATCTCAGGTAGATTAAATCAGAATCTCCAGGATCAGGCCAGGTACCAGCCTTTTCTTAAAGCTCCCACATTGATGTCTCAGCACCTGTAGCTCCGTGGTTACGGTGCCAGCCACATACACCAGGACTGGAGGGTTTGAGCCAGGCCGAGGCCTGCTGAACAACAATGACAACTGTAACAAAAAAATAGCCAGGCATTATGGCAGGAGTCTGTAGTCCCAGCTACTTGGGAGGCTGAGGCAAGAGAATCACTTAAGCCCAGGAGTTTGAGGTTGCTGTGAGCTGTGATGCCACGGTACTCTACCAGGGTGACATACTGAAACTCTGTCTCAAAAAAATAACCTCCCACAGTGATTTCAATATGCAGCCAAGCTTGAGTCTCACCAATCAGAGCAAGAATGTGAACGAATCAGTAAGTTATGTATTTCGTAATATTTTTGTAAATGCTGCAATGTGTGATAGTATCAGTGAACTCAGAATGCTGTGGGAGTCACCTCCTTTCTTTCTGCTTTATGATTTCTGCATTTGTTTTTCACACCATTACTTCTTTAATTGTTCTGTCCAAGTCTGTACCCTCAAGAGAAGTTCTGCTTGTCCCTTCTACAAATTCACCCACTGTTGATTGGACAAAGTTGATGAATTCATTGGTTCACGTGAAGAAAGATCCCAGAGGAATCTCCATCCATCCCAGACCCTTCGAAGCCAAGGGGAAGTTGAAAATTAGAGACAATTACGTTGGTGACATTTGTGTCTCTTCTCTGTTGGATTTTGTCTGCCGAGTTCTTGTTACACTTACGCATTTTATTCAGCTTTTAGATTATATCTAAAGCACGCTAACGCTAACAAAGTCCCATTTGCTGTAGGTTTTGTTTGGCCTTTGAAACGTCCAAAGGTTTCAGCTACTACTCAACACCGGCCAGAGGGATGGTCTTTGCTGGTGTGTGTCCTCAGCTATGGGGTCAGGAGGGGGGACGAAAAGAGAATCAGATCATCTTCCAGGTTTCTATAAACTGTACTTCAAGAAAGCTGGGGAGGACCCTGAGGGCCACCAGCCTTTTGGGTCATGATAAAAATCCTGTTTACAAATGGGGCAATAGTATAAGACTAAAATGTGAAAGCAAAGGCTGTTAATCTCAGATCAATTACTTGGAAGATTTAGAACTCTCCCTGGAAGCCCAATTTAGCAATCTGTATAGTCTGTGGAGTCTGTTTTAGACTGTCCATATAAAATAAAAGTTAATTCTCAGAGTATTTCCTAGGGTTTCATTTTCCACAAAGTCTCCTAGAATTCTGAAACTACTCTATTCAGGCAGAAGTGAGTGGCGAGTACTTTTGTCCATGTTTCTCCCCACATATGAAGGTGAGTCATCATCCAGATTTCCCTGGAACTTTTCCATGTTGTCATCAAAATTCTTAGGTCCCTAAAAAACCTTTCTGTCCTGGGCACACTGGGACAGTTGATCACCTTGTAGATTCTCCAGATGACATCACCCACCATCTCTTTTTTTTTTTGCTGGTTTATAAATCCTCCCCTCTGTATGTCTCATACATTGCCTCATCTCAAAACATCAGCACTCGTGTTTAGTCAGACACATGCACGTCCACATACGCACTTGCTAAACACCCCCAGTTTCTGCCCCTCAGGGATACTGCAAAGACATTCCTGTATTTCTTTTTAATTTCTACTTTGCATTTTCCCCTCATTGTCATAACCACCCTATCTCTTCACAGGGTTGATTCCAGAAACATCTTGTTCCTTGTCATCAGACTGCCAGAACAAACATCCCTATGTTTCAGAGCTGAACTTAGATGAAAGAGGACATCCCAGAAATGAAAGAGCACCGTTTTATCCAGTGAAATAAATCTTTATTGCCAGCTGCATTGCTACCCCGGGTTATCAGACAAGCCCCCCCATGTCAAGCTAATAAAGGAGATGAATGTGCTCCCCTATTTCAGCAAGACTCACCCGCATCCCGGATCTCCTTCTGCTTTAACTTTCCATCAGATCGGAAAAAAACACAATTTTGCTCCAAAGTTATTACAATAAACTCGGTTAATTTCTCAGGGCACTTCCAAATCTTTTCCACACTTAGATGCCTTAGCCCACATACCAGGCAGCTCATGACTTACCCATCCACTTCCTTGACATCAGAATCATTGGATGGAACCCCAGCTGACATTCACTCTTCTTCCTTACATTTTCTCTGGCTCTCCACGGTCATGCTGTCTTGTCTTCTTGTTTTTTTGTTTGTTTGTTTGTTTTTTGAGAGTCTCCGTCTATAGCCCTGAGTAGAGCACCGTGGCATTATAGCTCACAGCAACCTCCAACTCAAGCAATCTTCTTGCCTCAGTTTTTTTATTTTTAACAGAGACGGGGTCTCGCTTTTGCTCAGGCTGGTCTTGAACTCATGAGCTCAAGCAATCCACCTGCTCCGGCCTCCCAGAGTGATGGGATCACAGGCATGAGCCACTGCACCCAGCCTGTCTAGACTTCTTATCTTGAGTAAGAAAATATCTTTTCTCTTCTCTAAGGCTATTTCCTTTTTCCTTTATCACTTCCCCATTTAGCTTGCGATTTCAGTAATTACCCATCCCATGTACATTTCTTCTATTTTTTGACTTCTCTTTAACATACACACGTGAGGTGACAATTATTCTTAAAAAAAGAAGAGGTCACTCCCAAATCTATGTCTCCATCCCTACACTCCCTAAACTCTCTCTGGAGTTTTCTGTTCATATTCCCAAACCGCTGATGGGCACCTCCACATAGAAAAATCTAAAGGTTCTCAAAACTCACTGTCAACGTCTCCAGAACTGTCCCCCTGTGTTTTCTGTGTAGGTCACCGAGTCCACCTTGCTACATGTTCCTACCATGATCCTTACCCTTCCCTCTTCCTCATGGCTCAGCATTTGCTGAAGAACATTACATTACCTTTGTTGTTAGAAGTTTTTATTACGATGGCAGAATTCTCACTCAAGTTAAACGAGAAAAAGGGATTTATTGGCCCACTGAATCAAAACATAAAAAGGAAGGTTTCACGTGAATGGGAGCAGAGTTCTCTTGCCCTCCTCGGCTCCATTCCCATTTTTGTTTAGACTCATTCTGTCTGGCTCCTTGCCCTGGAGGGGCCATGGCTGCCAGCAGCTCTGAAATGGACCCTGATGACAATAATAAGAAGAGATACTTCATATGAACCTGAGCACCGTGCTAGCCGCTTCAGAGATCATGAGAATGAGAAAAATAATATCTACTTAAAATTGAGAAAATCCCAGCTTGGCGCCTGTAGCTCAGCGGCTAAGGGCACCAGCCACATACACCAGAGCTAGAGGGTTCGAATCCAGCCTGGGCCTGTCAAATAACGATGACTACAACCAAAAAATAGCTGGACATTGTGGTAGGCGCCTGTAGTCTCAGCTACTTGGGAGGCTGAGGCAAGAGATTCACTTATGCCCAAGAGTTTGAGGTTGCTGTGAGCTGTGATGCCACAGCACTCTACCCAGGGTGACATAGTGAGACTCTGCCTAAAAAAAAAAAAAAAATTGGGAAAATCCCTCAACGAGGTCTCTGTGGGCCACATCCACACCTCCAGGAGCAATCAATGGGTCTTAGAACCACGAAGTAGAGCAACGTTCTAGGCTCAGATCACCCACCCACCCCAGTGATTGGGTGTTTCAAGTAAGAGGACCCCTCTGGACCATAGTAGGGGAGAATGTATGCACAGTTAGACGTTGGGACAAGAACCCAAGATGCAAAAACTCAGTGGCGCTCACTGAGGTCCACAGGTCTTTGTGTCATTTTGTGAAAACTCAAGGGCCCCACCAGAATTATGTCTGAATAGATACTTCACCTACAAGCAAACAAACAAAAACTCACACGGAAGAAAGGCTAGACATTCTTCATGCAACAGTTTTGAGAATACCATGAAACACAAACAATTCAAGACCCAAAGTTCTATACCAATAGCTCCTAGCCTCTTCAAGCACAGAATGTGTTTTTTAAAATAAATTTTTAAATGTTTCAAATTTCTAAATGGTAGTGTTATAATGATAAAATGCATGATACCAAGAAAGGATAGCACACCCGTGGTTAGTGATCATCGGCCTCTCGGGCTGACTTCAAGGTCCCAGGGAAGTCTGCAGTCACTTGTGAAATTTGGATCTTCTATCTCTTAGAACTTTGGAAGAATTTCTACCTGTAAAACTTTCAGAGGATACTGATGTTGCCATAAAAATCTCAGTAATGCACCCACTGGATGTCTGTTTTTACACAATTTAACTTTCCAGGGTCCCTTTTTAAGATAAACAGTTGTGAGTTGTACCCTTAGGTTACTGCACCAGTGAACCTGTTGCTGGTCATCATTTCGGGCTCTGGAATCCTGTGCCTGCAGATGGTGTCCTCTGTTTTCTTCTGGTTCCATGTCTACATTTCCTCTGATTGTTTACTGACTTCTCATTCATCGGGAGGGAACTAGCAAACCGAGTGAAGGCTCAGTGGTGTGCACATGAATATGCATCACGTTATGGTGGAGATGAGCCTCCCACAGCAACATTTGGGGGAGACATTTCCCCCTACAACTGCCTGCTACCAACTGCCAGGTATGTTACGAGATGTTATTTGCATCTCTGTGGTTTAGAGTTTAGAATGTAACTGAAAACGTGCTGTGTGTTTCGGGGGGCAGGGTGTCAACTCCAAGTCATCCCTGGGACCATTATTCTACGTCACGCTCCACTGGGCTTGCGAATGAATAAAAACGAATGTTCAAGAATGCCCTTTCCAAGGTAAGCTATTTTATCTCTTCCCTTTCCCTCTTGCACTTAAAAGTGACCAAAAGATCTTCCAAAATAGAAGGCAGCTTTGTATGAAATCAAATTAATCTCCTATTTTTCTTTGACCAGAGAATATTTGTCCTGAGGATTATTAGGCTGCAAAGCTATTCTATTTATGAAAAGTAAAGAAAAGCAAAAACCCAGTAGAGTTAAGCATTAAAAAGAAAAAGCTGTGCAGTGTTCTCTACATTTGAAATTCAGTAAGCTGTCACCAAACTGAATTCTTCCTATGGAGACAGGGGCATCATTCTGCAGGATTTCTCCACCCCAGCATTTGCGCCTGGTCAGATGTGTTTGCAGTCCAAAGCTTTCTGAGAAATGCCCTGTCCTAGCCCAGATCGAAGAGAAAGCTTCTAAAATGGAATATCAGCAGTGAAGCTGTGTTTGTTCATGCTTTCTCCTCCACATTAATATATTTCTTTTCTTTCTCTCTCTCTCTCTCTTTCTTTCATTCGTAGCAGTGCCTGTATTTCCCAAACAAAGCCACCTGCTGTCCAATACAAGTGAAGGCATCGTCCCTGTGTGCACGTGTGTGCATGTGGGGATAGTGACCTGTGTGTTCTCATGTAGAAGGAGTTATTTACATGTCTAAATTTCCAGCGGTGTTGCTCTCTTCAGCCTATTGCAAAATATTCAGCAGGCTGGAATTAACCTCACTGGAGACTGCTAAACCCCAAAGGGATGAGTCTGGGAGTGACAGCTCCATCACCTCTGCGCAGGAAGGGTCAGGAGTCATGTCAAGAAGACATTCACGCTGAGAGGTTTCTGGCGTAGCAGGGAGGACGTTGGACTATGGGTCAGAAAACCTTTCTCTTTCTCAGCTGTGAAAATTGGTGTATGTTACCTTTGTGGGCTGTGGTTTTCTTATGTGGAAAATGAACAGTTTGGCCTAAGTCAGGAGGTGTCCACTCTGGCTCACTCGATCTTTGTGCTTAAATAGCTACGCAAGGGCCTTGCTCCACACCAATTAGATTAAACCTCTAAGGGACATGGGTATATTTTTAAAGCTCCAAGGTGAGTCTTGGTGCAGCCCGAATGGGGAAGTGCCGGGCTCTGTGTCCTCCCAGGCCTTGTCAGCACTGGACCCTGCTGAACTGGCTCCCATTAGGTTAGGTGCCCATGGGGTCAGTTCTGCCCTTAGCCGTCTGGCCTGCCCAGCCATTCTCTCTCTAATGGAAGATTCCTTGTGCATAAGACATCAGGATAGGATTGCAGCTCCCTCAGAATCTGCTGAAACAATTAACATAATTAGCCCGACTTCCCAACCTGAAGGGGGAGGAATTTGAGGGAGGAGAGTGAAAAATCTCCTGCCAAAAGGAAGCACCGTGGCTCCTTAGAAAACGGCAGGATGGCAGTGAAGGCAGCTCTTTCTTCTTTTGCAACTGTGCACAGCAAGCTCAATTGCTGGTTTATATCCAACTCTGATTTCTCTTCTGCAGCTTGGCGCTGTGCTGCAGAGATAAACTAATTTAATCAACAGCCAGAGCTGCATTTTGATCTCATAATCATGTCACATAACTTCCTTTTCCAGGGCAGCGTCACACTTCTCTCTTGAAGTCCTCTAATTTTTCAAAGCTTCCCCCTGCTTCTAACTCCTTTTCAGCCCATCCATCCCCGAGTGGCCTGGCCCACAGATCTGCCCAATTGCTGTGTGTCCCCAGTGCTTTTGTAAGGTCTTTGTCATTTCCCGCTCTCTGGCCCCAACCTTTGTATCCTCTCAACCTTCTGGCTCCCAGGCAATGTTGTGGCATCCGGATGGCTGTGAGGAAGTGAAACTCTGAGGTGCGGGCATGAGTAATGAATCCGGAGAACCAAGCTGAAGCCAGCAGAACTGAGAACAGTATTTCAGAAATGCAACCAAATCATTTAGCGAGGGGCAGTATCGAGTTTCTGTAATCCCCAGAAGCCCCGGACACACACTGATAATTATGAAAATGTAGTTGTGACTAAGTAACAACCCACAGTCTTCCAGAGGTGGGCTGGAGCTGCCACCCCTGCCTTGGGGATGAGTTTGGAAGCTTGCCAGGCCCCATTGCCCTGCCTGGCTCATTCCAGGAATGTTCTGGCCATGCCTGGGGACAAGGGGGGCAGCTGGAAAGGGCTGGTTAGAGGGGCTGAAACTGGAAACTCCACATAGCAGCCTGGTCGGAAGCAAGGAAGAAGAGGAATCTAGATCTTGAGGTTGACAGGGGTGAAATAGGCCAGAGGTCTGGAAGCCAACGAGAGCGGCCTCTGTGTTGCTGTTCTCTGTCAGTAGAAACCACCACCCTAAGTACCAGCCCTCAGCTCAGGGATGTCTGATCCGAGACTATTCTCATCTGCTCTGAACCCTCTTTTGGGCCACTTTCTACAATCGAGACTGCGTGGATGGGTCTGGGAAGCCCTTGGTTCAATCTGGGCCCCTGGCAGAGTTGATCCGCCAGTAACTTCTTTGCTGTCCATCTCGTTTGGTGTAGTGAATTCCTAGGTATCTCCCAAGACTCCGTTTAGGAGTCCTCTTTTCTAGAAATTGCTCCTGAACACCCTCAAACTGGCCTACTATCCTTCCCTTGTGTTCCCACCAAGCCTACGCCCCACGCACATTGAACCCATCTCCTTGTGCAGCTGGAATGGGCACTCTGAGGGCAGAGATCATGTCTGATCCACCCACTGTGTCCCGGCATCTAATGCAATGCCCAGAATACTGTAGACTGATGATGTTCGTCTATGGAATCTTGGCTGGAACAGAGCGGGAGTAGAGGATGACTCTAGGGTATTCCAGCCTTCCAGGCCTGGATGTGCCTGTAGCCCCAGCACTGCATAGAGCCCCATTCCCTCAAAATGGGGAGCTCCCCAGCACCCTTCACCCCATCCTAAGCTGCTAAGGTGTGATCTCATGGTATCCGTTGCTTCCAAATTCCCAGCCTCCTCTCATCTCTGTTGGGCCCTGGCAGGCGGTGGAGACACACCCTGATGACTTATACATTGCCAGTGAGAAACAGAATCTTTCAAGCCAAAGCTTATTTAATTTTCCCTGAATGAAGGCAACATCTGGGTCACGGAGGAAACAGGTAGAACAGGTATGAATCTCTGTCTGCATATTCAAGTGTATGAAAAAAAGGTATCTTGAGTTTTTCGTAACTCAATTTCATGGCCATGTCAAGCCTCATGTTTTTTCCCCTGGGGTGATAAAGTCAGTTTCTCCTTCTCCGTGAACCCTGACCACCAGAGGAGTCACGTGACCTCTCAGCGTCATCTGCTCACTCTGGTTCCCCCTGGGAAGCCCAACTTTGTCTAACATCACTGTTCATCCAGGTGGCAGCTGAGAAGGTCCCTTTCCTATCCTCTGTCTGCTGCTCTTGTGGGCCAAGAAACAATGCTGGGGCCATGATAGTGCCCTGAAAACTCTGTAGGTTGACAGAGGTCACACCTGCCAAGTCACCATATATAGTCACTGCCACTTCTCCAGAACCTTAAAGAGACGGCACTTGGGTTTACTCTGTGCTCAGACGCCAGGATCTTACACACACCGCACTTTCACTGGTTGGCTTGTTTTCAGTTTTGTTTGGTTGGCTTTTGGCTCCAGCTTCCCTAACACTTGACATGGGAAGTCAGGGTTCATTGTCCCCTTTCTCAGGGAACTGCAGTGTCCTTGAGAATGATTGTGCTGCAGAGTTCACTCTTGTAACTCCCCGATCCAATTTTTATCCTTCTAGTCTAAGACATCCTCTCGTAGCCGATGCATATGGGAAGGTGGAGGGCAGAGCATCCTCCTATTAGGCGTCTGATATTTTACCGTACCTTCTCTCTGTCCTGTTCCCATTTCCTCAGAGCCCACCTCTCAAACATCAAGGCCACAAGAAGACCTTTTTTCCCCTTTGATCTTTGCTGTGACAGCCCTTCTTTGTGTCAATAATCGTAAACTACAGTCTAGTTACTGGCTGGAGAGAAGGGTCAAGGTGTCAAAGGGGACTCTAAAAGGGAAATATAATTAGGAAGGGAAGCACAGTTAAGAAGAGAAATATAGTTAAGATTCCTTATAAATCTCTGTCACACTTACCAGCAATCAGGCACTGTTTTAAAGACTTTACTGACATTAACTCACTAAATCATAGTGACCCAAAGAGGGAGATACTATCGCTATTCCCATTTTACAGATGAAGAAACTGAGGTGTTGTAGGGACCAAGTCTAGAGCTAAAACTTGATCCTGGCCAGTCTAGCTCTGCGTCTATACCCTCTTCACTGAAACCACAGCTTCTCCCATGTCAGGGCTTTACCACGCATGCTGTTCTTATCGTAGATTCTTCTTCCTTGAAGTTGTGTAGGAAAAGTTTAAAAATATTAGGATGGAGAATTCTCTTTCTATTCAGAGTACTTATGCTGGGATTTGACAAAATTTGATTTTTATGAGAAATCTATCCGCCACCAATGTGCATGTGAAAAGGGAAGAAAAGCTTAGAAGTTCTTAAAAATAGAATTTCCACCACCAAGGCCAATGCCACTATCCTCACCTGTCTGGAAGTGTTTAACTAGATCCTTCAGCAGTGAGAGTTAGAGGGCCTGTCTTCTGAAGGGGGCTGCCAGTTCCATATGATTGGCTTTATATGTCCTTGATGGTTCTAATTCTAAGAACTATCATCCCCAAATGAATGAAAAGTGATCCAAGATATATTGGTGCACTTCTAATTTCTCATTTTTAGGATTTGGGGGATTACAGAGCTTTTTGCAATCTGGGAAGTACCTCCCTAGGAGAAAATGATGCATAGATTGATATACATACACAATTTATCAAAAACAAAACAAAACAAAAAACAGATAAACCACTGAGTTCTGTACTGTGTGTGACTTCTTCCCAGAAAGGAAGTTGCTTTACTCAGTTCTATACCTTCAACAGCTGTCAGAGAATAAATTAATTGAGTTGGGTCCATATAGCCACAAACCGATGGACAATGCCTGTCTATGGTACCATAAGACAGAAAACTTTCCCCTGCCCTTTATCTACCCCTATTCCCTGAAAATGCCTGATGTTAACAAAAGACTCTGTTCTTCGTAAATTGTACGCCTGGGCATTTGCCTGAGAGCCCAGCACTGCCTGTTTGCAGGAGCTGATTAGAAGCACTCAAACTGGTTTCTGGACAATTTGGGGGTTGCACATGTAACTCTACATAACTCCTGGGAGCAATGTAGGAAAACCCAGAGGCTCTTGTCCCCTTTATGAGCCTATAGAGGGTTCCTTTCAACCCCGTACTGGAAGGTAGATGGTCCCATAACTGGGTTTTCCCCTTTCAAAGGAGAATTTAACACTTTAAGTTTTAAAATAGCTTCTCAAAGAAAACAATCAATGAGTTTCTCTGTATCTCAAGAGTATCACTGAAGTAAAATTAACTCTTATTCTCAACTCTCTAATCAGGCAGCAGAGAGGTGTTTGGGTTAAGACCAAATGTTATTCTCCCTTTGAAGGAAACACAGAGGTGGTTCAGGATCAACTCTGTAACCAACTTAGAACTCTCTGCAAGAAATCATTGCACATGATTACCATGTGGTTAGTTGGCTTTGTGCCACTAAGGTAATTATTAAGAATAAGTAGCAGAAACAGGTGTTGGGAACTGATGGCGGTTCATTTTCATTTCCCTTTTTCTTTCCTGGAGTGTTGGGGTGGCAAGCTTCATCCTTTTCATTCTTTCCTATTAACATTCTCTGTTTCTTCAATGATTTTTTTTTTCTGTGTGTGATCTCTTCTTGCCATCAAGTTTTAGGATCTTAACTGTGTTCGTGGGTTTCTGTACGGTGGAGAAGGCCATCTTTGTTTCTCTCTCAGTGACCTCTGAGCCTTTGAGATTACAGAGCCATCAGTAACTCTGCCAGACATGTTTCCTGTTATGACTGTATACAAATTATGTAATGTAAGACTGTACAAACGAATTCCATATATTATGAAATGCCACAAAATAAATCGTAAAAGGATGAGATGAAATCATTATAAATAGAGCTCTAACATTTTATTCTGTCTCCTATTAGTCTTCTTTCCCCATTACTCCTTGGGGTTTAAGCATCCTTCTTTGTCCAGCATATCATCAAGAAGGTAAATATCAAGGGGGTAGTGAGCTCAGTAAGATCCCACCTATTGGCCATAATGTAAGGGCATATGGCACACTTCTGGGTGAAGGACTCAACTATATACAACCCAGACCTTCAACTTTGCCTTACAAATTCAAATGATGTAACCTGTTCCTATGTACCGTCAAATTAACCTGAACATTTTTTAAAAAGTAAATATTGCAGTGAAATCCTCCCAAAGATTTAAAACTGGTGGTCATTGCCTCAATTATGGTGTGTAACACTTCCCTAACACTAATACCCTCCATTCATATAGGTGAATTCACAAAGAGATTTCCAGGAAACTCACCATTTTATTCATATTACTTAGAATAAACCCTAAACTTTATAAACTTTATAAAATGTTATACCTGATACAATTTTTTAACTAGCTTTCAAAAAAGTATTAAATGTGTGTGTGTGTGTGTGTGTTGAGTAAAGGAATAGTTCATATTTATAGAGCTCCGAGTAAAGAAATAATCTGGCAAGTTTTTGGAGTTTCAGAAATGTACCAGCTTCCCCATCGTGCTGTGATATTACTGCTATTGTATCATAACTTTAGAATATGCCTCAGAATTGGCTATGGGTAAAAATTAAAAACTAAAGTGTAGATCTTGAGAATTTTACGATCTCTACTGCCTCTTGACATAATTCTGAAGAGATAGGCTAATATGCCCTTCCACTTAAAATGACAAAAATAGATGCAGGTTCCATTTATTTAATTTTTAAAAATAAACTTCTTTCTAAATTTATTTGTGAACAAACAAAAGAAGAAAAGTCATTGGAGAGTACAGCCTTACAAAAAGAAGAAATACACAGGGGTGACTAAGCACTGAGTCTGGCCTCTGTTGTGAGGGAATGTATTAAACCATGACTTCGCTGAGCTCCTGTTTGTCAACTGTACCAAGTGTGAGAGACATGGGGAACCAGCCAAAGGGGACAATCTGAAAGGAAAATGCAATCTAGAAGATTAATTTTTTAAGAATCTACAACTATAGAAGGTATAATAAAATTGCAGAGGGAAAATAATGGGGCTTACTTCAAAGCAAGTAGAAAGCAGTATTATCTACAAATGAGTAACAATTCCACTGGCAATCAGATGAAGCTAAGAACCCATATGAGGGACTATTAAAAAGTCCATCTTCTCTCAATCTTGGAGCAAGGTGAAAGGGGGAAATACCTCTACTGAGAATGCTTAACCATAATCCAGTGTTCATAAGACGTTTCAACCCACGTTCACACTATTTCAAACCTAGAATTGAGTTTAAACTATCTCCTGCTTAGGAGTGCCCTCCTGATGTCAGGTAGAAGTAACTACAAATTTTTTCTGAAGGAACTTACCTGAAAGCAAGGCTTCAAGAATTACTAAAGGTAAAGCTCCAAGGAATGTGTATCCATAGTTAAAATCACAGCAAACATAAACACAAGGCATCATAAATGTAAGATTAGAAAATAAATAAAGAAAAATAAAAAATAACCCAAAAGAATGCTTAAAAGCTAAATATAGTAATTGTATCCAAAACTCAATATTCAGTTCACATTACAAATAGAGCTGAAGACTGAATTGGTGAACTGAAAAGTAATTCTGTGGAAATTAGAAGATGGAAAACTTAAACAGACATTAAGAATCTTGTAGTATAGAGTTGCAGGACATAATTATGAGAATTGGAAAGAGGCAATATTCAAATGGAAAAGAGCTAAGAATTTCCTGCCACTGTTGAAAGATTCCAATTCTTATATTTAAAAAATGGAGACAATCATAGAAGATTAATTTTTTAAGAATATACAACTATAGAAGGTATAATCAAATTTCAAGGGAAAATAATGAGGTTTACTTCAAAGCAATATCTACAAATGAATAACAATTCTACTGGCAGCTGACTTCCTTAGAGCAGTAATGGAAGTCAGAAGTCAGTGGAATGATATTTTCAACACACCAAGGGGTGTGTGGATAGCGCAAAACCTGGAATTTTATACCCATGAACATATCATTCAAATATATAGTTAAAAATAAAGATATTTTAAGACAAAAGTATAAAGTTTCCATCAAACCGATCCTCACAACAAGAATTTCTTTCTTTTTTTATTAAATCATAGCTGTGTACATTAATATGATCATGGGGCACCATATACTGGTTTCATAGACTGTTTGACACATTTTCATCACACTGGTTAACATTGCCTTCCTGGCATTTTTCTTAGTTATTATGCTAAGACATTTACTTTCCACATTTACTAAGTTTCACATATACCCTTGTAAGATGCACCACAGGTGTAATCCCACCAATCCCCCTCCCTCTGCCCACATGACAAGAATTTCTAAGTATGCATTTTATACAGAAAGAAACAGAAATGATGGTAAGTGGAAAAATTAGTAAAATGATGGGTATACATAAGTAAAGTTTCAATGTGGGAGAAAGATATAAATAAAATAGAACTAAAATTAAAATACACACAGGCATAGAAGTAAGGAAGAAGCTGTTGAAGTTAAAGTGTTTATAGGTTGGACTCTTTGGGAGAATGGTAAATCCATAGATTAATTTAGACTTTAAGTTTGCATTCATATTAAAAATTGCCAAGGAACCATTAAGGGAATAGAAGGCACATATTTAACAAATCTACGTCTAACTATTTACAAGAATGTCAACAAATTGGAAATATTCTCAATGACAATTATAGGGAATTGGTTAAAGTAATTATGGTATGACAACAGAGTACTAGGCAGCTGTGAAAAATGCAGTAGCCATGTGGAACACAAGTACAAGAGGGACTCTACCTAAGATGTGCAAATATTGTAAGCTGGATGTTTGTACCTTCACAGTAACCTGAAATGGAAAGAAATGAAATAAAAATACAGTGCTATGCATATCTTTCTTTGAAACAGTGTCCAGAGTGGAAGTACAGAATCATGGGTAGAATGTGCCACTATTTTTTATTTTAAGAAAAGGAAAAACAGAAACAAACAATATGTATAAACATAAATGCTTGTATTTTTATAGGATATCTCTGCAAGATAAATAATAAACAAAATCAAGAGATGAATCTACAGAAACCAACACTTAGAGAAAGGCAAACACTCACACAAACACACACATCCCCAGTGCCCATTCATAGAGAAATTCATGGCAAAATGTGCCTCCATGATGGGAGAAAAGCAGCTGGAAACAGCACTGCGACTTTCCCTCTCTTCCACCTGATGACCAAGCTGTAATCCTTGCATTTGTTGAGATGTCTAGGATACACATTATTTCTTTCTTCCATATCCAGCTCTATCGTTCATTTCTTTTCTTTTCTTTTCTTTTTTTTTTGAGACAAAGTCTCAAGCTATTGCCCTGAGTAGAGTGCTGTGGCATCATAGCTAACAGCAACCTCTAGCTGTTGGGCTCAAGCAATCCTCTTGCCTCAGTTTTTCTTTTTTCTTTCTTTCTTTAGTAGAGATGGGGTGTCACTTCTGCTCAGGCTGGTCTTGAACTCCTGAGCTTAAGCAATCTACCCGCCTCAGCCTCCCGGAGTGCTGGGATTATAGGTGTGAGCCACCGCGCCTGGCCTGATTGTTCATTTCTTGAAGACTTAACTCAAGTATATTATTTCCTTTCTAGTTCCCAGAGGATATATAATCTAAAGCTTTGTAGATAGTAGGCGCTTAATAAATAACTAACATATGTGAGTCACTGTGTACCATGTTTTATGGGTTTGAAATTTTTAAGCTACCAAACTTATCTCAATCAAATCAAGCTTTTACAGCATGAAATTCATGGAATACTGTATGAGTTTGGGATGGTTTTAAATTGGAAAGAATTCTGACTTTTTGCTTCCCTCTAGATTGCTTGACAAATTTGCCACCCTAAGAAAGGCTTACTTTGGGCATTTAAGAAAGCAAAAACTCCATAATATAAAATTGTCTTATAAGCAAACATATCAACATGTTCCTAATGTCTTTAATGTGTATGACCTACAAGCCAGCATAGGAAATGCACTCCCTGATCATGTTTGTAAATGTTCCATTCTTACACTTCATTTAATTTGAAGATCTCTTGGGCTGAACTTTGTATCTGAGTAGTAGAGTGGGGTAGGGTCTTGGGTGTGCAATTGGTTGGGGGAGAGAAATTAAAGCATTAATCCTGGCTACCCACACCAACATTCAGGAAGGTCTTCTGGGACCTCTGAGTGGTTCAAATCAGTTGCATCTGGAGGTGCTGAACTGTGTCTTAACAGTAAATGAAGTGAGTGACCTTCTATGTTATGGGGTTATCTGGACTAAATCGTGTTCTTATGCATTGATTTGTATTCTAACCAGAAATAAATCACTCCTGAAGATAAGCAGGAAACAGTTCCTTCTATATGTGTCTGCTACAGTGGTTGTTGCTTGCCACAGAAGTATTTTTTTTAAATGACAGCATTAGGAGGAATCAAAGATGTAAAATTGATGGAGGTGGCATGGGAGTGGAAGCAGCTGAGAACCCTAATTTCCAACTCCTAATTATATGGTCTCTTAGTCAACAATGGTTCTCAAACTTTAGCATATGCAAGATTCACTGGGAATAAAACATGCAAGTTCTTGGACCCTGAGAATCTGATTAGAAGGTCTGGATGGGGTCTGAGACCCTAAATTTTAACAAGCACCCCCTGGGATATGGCAGCCAGGGGACCCCAGGCCCATGCTGTCATCTTCTGCAGTGGTCTCAGAGAGCTCAGAGCAAACAGTACCACCCAAGGGGGTCTGGAGTCAGGCTTTGAGTTATTAATAAAGTGATAGTGACCCCAAATTCTTTACTGACTTTGGTGTATATCCCCGTAACTTTCTATGCTCCCCGCACCAGAGGAGGCAATTAGATTTTGTCAGGCTGGGGCAATGAATTCTAAGAGCCAGTTTATTTTAGCAGCACTAGTGATATAGGCAGGGTCTAAAATTCCATCTAATGTTTATTTCCCAAATGAGCCCAACAGAAGGAAGTGTAGCACCTTTTAGGTCACGGGGCACTGGTAAGGACACCAGCTGAAACCCTAAAAATAGCTGACTCATGTCTCGGGCCCAATCAAGGAATTCCTTCCCGACATTTGGCTTCGGTGGATTTCCATGAATGCACAGCTGCCCGGGCAAGACAAAACTGCCTCACAGAGATAAAACAAAGAGTTTTACATTTGAGAGACCCTGGTCATTGGTGACCTCACAGTGACTTGCTTTTTTCTTTTTTTGTCTAAGAAAAATTGGACCCACTGGCAAAACCTCTGTGGGTCATATAGGCAAGCTGTGCCGGGCAGGAAATGCCTTTTGGGGGTGCATTTTGTTTGGGGTGTGGTGATGATCACACTTGAGAGACCATCTTCTGTCTTGGAGGAGACAGCAGAGAGACTGCAGAACAGGAGCCCTCACATGTGGCTTTCTTTGTCCAGATTCTATCACATTTTTTTTTTTTTAATGGTGGTTGATAATATCAGATAATTCCTTCTGGACAGGAAAAGCCTGAAGATGTGGTTCTGAGATCCGTTTTCCTTCAGAGATGTCATAACGATACGTAGACACATTTACAGAAGTTGCAAGACGGCAGTTTTATAAGTGTAACATCTAAAACTATGTGTTGCCTGAAAGAACAACCACCAAACTCAAACTGTAGTAAATTCTATTTGGTATTTCTCTAGGACATGAAATTTCAGAGAACCTGAAAACCCAAGAAAGAGACATATATGACTTGGTCTTTTTTCATAAGGATTGTGGAAACTTTTAGTCTAAAATCTGCAAAGCCCTTCGACTTTGGGGGAAAAGGTTCTTCATGGGAAAGATACGATTATTAAGTATTAATCTAATTTTTAAATGAATATAGTAGATTTTTAATACTAAAATGAGCATTAACCTTCAAAATGTAGTCATCCTAGAATGCTATGCCTATATTTCCAGGTAGTCACCATTTTCCAAAATATTTCTGGAGTCCCAACTTGTGAACTGCATTTAAAGTTAGGTTAATAGCCGCTCAAGAAAAGCAGTCTTATAACACAAGTACATTTTAACCTTTTTAAAGCTAAATATGTCCTTTTGAAATGTTAAAAAGACCTTAGCTATGCTCTGTCCTGAACCCCATATGACTTACGTCATCTAAAAAGTTTAAATTTTAAGCTGAAATTTATTTTTGTCGCTTACTTAAAGAGAACAGATTTTTTTTTTCTGTTTGTCAACTGGTAATGCATTTTTTAAATACACATCAACATACTACCCCCAGAATTTTTACTTACCCACTGAGAATCACAGTATTTCATTTTATTCAAAGCTTATTTTTGACCCAAAACAAAAACGTTTAATTCTCAGCTTGATTATTCACTTTCCTCAAGAGGCTGCTTCTGAATGAGGCTTTTTTCAAAATTCAAATTTATTTGAATAAGGAGAGCTTTCTACCCTGAAATAGGAGATGTCACAGACTTTGAGGGGTGTTTCAGACAGATTGTTCAAGACTGTTTGTATTGACATTCACAAAAGGACGATACCAGTTTGTGTGCAAAAACTAATAGTTTAATAAAATTAATCTGAATGCTCATTACATTTTTTAAACACAGGGATTGTTCTTCTCATACAGGTCATTGTAGATTAGAATCATTGCGTGTTTAAAGAGTAATAAACCTGACCCCAGGTTTATTAGCCAGGCAGTGTATGAATCTAAGACCTTGAAGTACAGGCCATGACAGAGACATTAGTTCTTATATAATGGGACAAATTCATGAGCTAGAGTGGCATGTTGTAAAAACATGGAGGGGGGGCGGTGATGGCTTTTTTTTTTGGTGGGGCGAGTGACTCGGAGAAAGCATATATTCCACCTTACTTCAAAGACATCTTTAAAGACCAACCACTTCCAAATAAACAATGAGAAGAATTTGACTGATCAAAGTGAGAAATTGATAAATGACCTCTGCCCTGAATGCAGCTTGGATATTTGTTTTCACTTACTAAAAGTCTGTTTCCCATCAAAGTCATGGTTAAAAATATTTGAAGTTTGAACAGGGATGGGTAATTGTTTGAGACCACTCTTTAATGCAAGGGAAATGTAACGGTCATGTGAGGGAGAGGAAACGGCCACATGTGTCCTGTCCTTAGAACCCCTCATGGTGATGACGATGGTGGTGATATTGATGACGTGATGACAGTGGTGGTGATATTAATGATGACGGTGATGACGATGGTGGTGATTTTAATGATGACGGTGATGAAAATGATGAGGGTGGCAGTGATGGTCATGCTGCTGTTTTGCAGGTGATTGTAGTAATGGGACTATTATTTAACGTGGCTGGTTGATCCTTAAGATTTTAATGGCATCTTTCTCCCAGTTGCCTCCACAGAAGCAGTGTGACTTCCTGAGTTCCATATTATCTCAGTAGCAAAAACGCAGACAAGTCACTTACATTTTGAAAGACTGGAAGAAATGAACCAAAGAGAGAAGCCATGTACCTTATCAGAAGCAGTATTTTTGCTCATAGTAAACCAGAGCCTTAATGTCCAGACAGCTCTCCAGCCCTACAAATTTATGGTGACATTCTGTGGTGTATTTACGTTTTGTTTCTCTCAGGTAAAGGTTATAAAAAGGTTCATTTTGGTGTGCTACTTTGAGTTTCTCTTGAAACACAATTTTTATGAGCACCGGGATTAATACGAACATTCTGGAAGTTAAGTGGATTTTTTTTTTTTTTTGCAGTTTTGGCTGGGGCTGGGTTTGAACCCACCACCTCCGGCATATGGGGCTGGCGCCCTACTCCTTTGAGCCACAGGTGCCGCCCCTAAGTGGATTTTTTTAAAGAGTAAAGGGTGTCATGTTACACAATTAAAATCGGGGGAACTTAGTTCAAATCCCAGTTTTCCCATCCTCATGCTGTCTGAAGTCAAATCCCTCCCAGCCTCAATTTCCTCACCTGTGATGCAAGGGTTATAATTACTTTGTCACATGGTAGTTAAGAGAATTCAATCTCTCTCTTGTTGTCAGACACCTGGGTCTGAGGGCGTGCTCCTTTGGTGGCAATGATTTTACTGTTCCCCCTCCAACATGTACACAGTAACCACTTCCTTTGTGCCAGTCTATGAGCTGGACACTCCCAGGGATGCATAAAAAAGTAGCAGACAGGCTACAGTCGTCCAAACACCTGCACAGAGTTATGTGAGCCCTTAAGGGGACAATTCTTTGCCACAGTAAAAATTTAATCAGCAGAACAGCTGCACATTTATTGTTTAAGTGTGTCAAGTAGCAAGAGTGTCTTGAATGTCAATGGTTAGCCCCCTTCCAGTCAGAGTGTAGAGACCCACTTCGTGTGTTTGTTTGGAGATCAAGGTCGCTGGCACCAAAAAGGGAAATGGAATGCCGTTCTGCCACGCGCTGAACCTAGAGAGCTGGTCAGAGCTGGTGTCTGCCTGGTCTTCCTAAGTGAGCTGTTGTATACACCTTTGCTTAAAAACAATAAAAGAAAAAATAGAAAAACATCTCCACCGCTACACCGGCAGACAAGTGTTTTTCGAATCAAAGTAGACATTTTGTAAGCACTTTACGAATGCTACAAATGTTTGGCAAGCTTCCACCTACACATTTTATGACCTTTGTTATTTTTTAGTGTGGGTTGAAAGCAAAGGTTTTAGGATTGTAAGAACGTAAGTCTTCCAGTTTCACGGAGGATGTCTGAGAGAGAAGTGTGACTGGAGTATGTATGTGTGTGAATGAGCATGTGAGTGTGTGCGCGTGAGCACATGAAGACACAAATTCTAGGGCCTATAAGAAGAGGACAAAAGGGAGGTGTGTCCACTATGGGCTGCCACTAGCTCAAAGTCTTGGAAATACTGTGTGCTCTATTTTTAAGTGCTAGTTTTTTTTCAAATTAGGTACTGAATTTGTTGAGGAAAACTGTAACTTTCGTGGTAGAAAATTTGCAGAAAATAGTTACAGAGCAGGAAAAAACCCTAAGTGTAACCTCTGGGTCCCCAGCTTTATCATACTCCGACCTACGACCTACAACTGAAATTTTACTGGCTTTAGAGTGCGAGGCCTGAATGCATGAGCCCTTCTGATGTAGTACAGAGAATGAGACTTCGTGGGTCCCCTACCCTTTGCGCCCCTACTAATCTGAGGTTTCTTTTCTTTTTCTTTTTTTTTCTTTTTTGTAGTTTTTGGTCGGGGCTGGGCTTGAACCCACCACCTCCAGCATATGGGGCTGGTGCCCTACTCCTTTGAGCCACAGGTGCTGCCCCTAATCTGAGGTTTCTCAAAGTGACATAACACATGTTCTCAGGATACACTTTGAGATTTGCTTACTTGTCTGCGTGTGTGTGCCATTGTTTCAGTCTGTTACCCAGACTAGAGTGCCTTGCTGTCAGCCTAGCTCACAGCAACCTCACATTCTGGGTTCAAGTAATCCTCCTGTCTCAGCCTCCTGAGTAGCTGGGACTACAGGAGCCTGACACAATTTCTGGCTAATTTTTTTTCTCAAACTCCCGAGCTCAAGGGATTTGCCTGCCTCGGCCTCCCAGAGTGTGGTATTACAGGCACGAGCCACCGCTCCCAGCACTGACCTTGACCTTTTGGCCTGCAGCCTTTGCTGCACTGTGTGAGAGTGCTGCTCTTTTGGGCGATGCACCTCCGTCCTCATAGGCACCCCTTTCCTAGCCCTCAGGAGGGACATGGTCCCCCCTACTCTTGACAGCACATCTGAGCCCAGGCTTTTAGTAGGATTTAGCAGAAGACTTGGTCATGAGTTAACTGTACTTCACAACCGCTTTTGTAATGGTACACTGTTAGAGTTTCATGTTTAGACCCAACCTTCACACCCTGACCGAGGTTCCATTGGTGTGCCCAAGCCAGGGGCCTTCCTGGGACAACTCCATACCTCAGTGTCCAAGCGCAGCTCAGTCTTCTATAAAAGGAAATACCTTTCATCCTTCCTGGTCCAAATCCTAATCCCCCACCTCTCCTGGAATAATTGATCATGATTCCTTCCCTTTGGGTGCTCTTTTCCTAGACTGATCCTCAGAGCTTAGGCATGGCAAACACAGGAGACACGGGAGTGTCCTGGTGGCCAATGTCTTTCACCTCTAATAAGCACCAGGGTGGGCAACGCCCACGCTGCATGAGCTCAGCCCACCCTGTCTTCTCTCCTTCCTCCTCCAGCCTGACGTGGACAGAACTTCAGGAAAGCTCATCTCCCTTGAACTGGCCATTGCACCTAATTTCTCAAAAGCAACCGTTTGGACAACAAACTATCTATACCACCCATGAACAAAAATAACATTCTGGAAAGTTTTTTAAAAAGCTTTTTTTCTTATTTCTTTAGACACAGAGCTCTGTTGCTACATTTCATCAACACCATTAAAGCACCTGGTAACATCTTGGCCTGAAGCACCTGCTCTTAGATTCCTTTTCTGGGTTCCAAGTTTCCCCATGAACAAGGGGCAGTTGTTTGCCTTATAATTAAAGTTCCAAAAGGTCTTCCTAACACAAGGTGAGGTTCCACTCCCAAAATACTACCATAGCGTGGCAGTGCTGTATACATCAAAAGATACAGTCTAGTGTTAATTGAATACCCTGTTACTCAATTATAATATAAATGTTAAGATCTTAAGCAAATCTTTCTTAAACTTTTCAGCTCAATCATACAATTCCAGGGTATTGTTCCTAGTTTTTAACCATGTTCGCCTGCTGTGGCAGTAGTAGACACAGCTATCTCCCATTTATGACTCCCTTACACCACAGTGGGGTATGTAGTCATCCTGGGAGTCAGCCAAAGTCAAGGTGGAAAGTATTACAAAGCATTAACATTCTTTTTTTCTTTTTTGGCGGGGGCTGGGTTTGAACCCACCACCTCCAGTATATACATACTATGGGGCCCGCGCCCTTTGAGCTACAGGCGCTGCCCCAGCATTAACATTCTTAAGGAAGATAATCTATTTGTTGATTTGCTGATGCCAGCAATTCCCCTGCTCTCACCCCCAATGATAGAAGCAATAATCAAGGACTGCCTTTCCTTCTTTTAGTGGCAGAATTTTACACGCGCAATTTCATTAGCTGTTTAGATAATGCGGTTTGTGCAACAAATAAACCCATAAAAAAAACAATATCAGAGATCACTTGCAAGTGTAGAGTGGCTAAATTGTTGTTTTCAGCAATCACAGATTGACAAAGAGGGTGATCATTTAAGTTGTGCTGATGGCATCTGTGTTAGACAAAAGGCAGTGTCCACTTTTGTAGTTATTATTCACCCCTGCAATTTAAATTGCCTTTTTACTAGGAGCAAAAGAGAAGAAGGAGAAAAACAATTCTAACCTTATATAAATGCAATTCTCCAGATAGATTATTATTATTACTACTTTTTTTTTTTTTTGGCAGATTACCACTGAGTGAAGTATAGTTATATACTTGGAATTCTAGAAATGTGGCCATAAATATCACAATCTAGTTACCTTAGTCTTTTTTAAGCTGGGGTGCCCATAGCTGGATGGTGTGAGAATGTAAGAGGGGCTGAAAACCTTAATGAAGCCCCCCAACATGAGACTGACACAGGACCTGATTCAAGAAGGCACTTGGGAGTATTTGTTGAATGAACGAATCTCCTGGCACTTGGGAGTATTTTTTTTTTTTTTGTAGAGATAGAGTCTCACTTAATTGCCCTCAGTAGAGTGCCGTGGCGTCACACAGCTCACAGCAACCTCCAACTCCTGGGCTTAGGCGATTCTCCTGCCTCAGCCTCCCGAGTAGCTGGGACTACAGGCGCCCGCCACAATGCCCGGCTATTTTTTTGTTGCAGTTTGGCCGGGGCCGGGTTTGAACCCGCCACCCTTGGTATATGGGGCCGGCGCCCTGCTCACTGAGCCACAGGCGCCGCGGGAGTATTTGTTGAATGAATGAATCTCCTGGCTAATCAGTTTCACCAGATGTTAAGTAACTTAAAACATTATTTTTTTTGTTAAAGCAAATCTGCATCAAAGAGTGAGCAACTTTTTAAAAATCAGTTAGGAGACTAGGGAATTCAAGGATAGGATGCGGAAAGTAAGAAAACAACCTAACCATATTACAAGTTAACTGTATGGTATGAAACAACCTCACTAAAGGGGATAGGGACCTTAGTAACACTGGAAATGAGTGGAGTCTGTAAGACTCAAGGCAAAGAAAGCTGTACATAAATGCTGCACTGTAGCTGATAAAGTAGTTTCTCACGGGGGCATGGGTTAGCAATTCAGATGCTGCTATACATGTATATTGGAAATGAACAGTTAGTCAAATGGGTAGCAGATGGTGGGAGTCAGATTTCTCCCTGTTGAATGAGTTTGCAGATAAGCAAAGAGAGGAAGTTAGGAGGATCTAAATGTTAATAGATTTCAATTGGAAACATAGAAACATATGTTTACCTTAATATAGATACAAATGTATCTGTAGGCACTTTCTTTACAAATAAAAATGTCTATCAGGGCGGTGCCTGTGGCTCAAAGGAGTAGGGCGCCAGCCCCATATGCCGGAGGTGGCGGGTTCAAACCCAGCCCCGGCCAAAAACTGCAAAAAAAAAAAAAAAAAAAAAATGTCTATCAATATGTTTCCTTGCCCTCAGCTAAGAGGGTCTAGAAAAAGGAACACTCCCCCACACACACCCAGCACCGGGATCTTGGTTTCTAATACCATTCTCCAGTAAAAGGAACTAGGGCTCTCTGGAGAAATGGCTGAGTCTAGGACTGGGGTCAGCAATACAGAACCTGAGACTAGAGTATCTTATATGCCAGAAAGTGCTTTAGACCCTCAGGAAATCCCAGGAAAAGAGGTGGGTGTCAAAGACACCCAGGAGTCCAATGAAAGAGCTCCTAATGGACAAAATTGGACCAATTGGGGCAAAAAAATAAAGAAAGCAGAACTGGATTATAACCAAAAGTATAAAATAAGCATTCGTAAGTCTGTACTAATAGAAATGATTGAATAAATAAATACCTGGGGAAGAGACAAATTTCTTGGGCAGAAATTTTTTAAATAATTTGTGGATTCTTCCCTTAACGTGGTAGGAAGTGAAGTGTAATTCCCCACTTCTTAACGTGAGCTGTGTTCAGTGACTTTCTTCCAAAGAGTACGACGTGGAAAGGGGAGAAAAAAGTAACGTTACAGTGGCGGAAACTGACAGATGGCGATTAAGGTCAACATCAGCAATGGTGACTCCTGTGGTCTTCCTCCTGAAAACACACCACCCCAGGCTCAGTATGGGAAAAAGGTGTTCAAGTGCCTACAAAAGACCTGAGAACCTGTCCTCAAAACTGTCAAAGTCATCAAAGAATAAGAAAAGTCCCAGTAACAATTACAGCCAAGGAAGAAATTGAGAAATCTTGACAATTACTTGTAATGTGGTATTCTAGGCAAGATCTTAAACCATAAAATATATATATATATAAAGTAAAAATGAAGAAAATTTGAATAAACTATGGGCTTTTGTTAATCATAGTGGATCACATTGACCCAGAAGTTGTAAGAAGGCCATCATGGGAACATAACATGTTCATCATTGGGAAAATTGGCTACAGGGTATATGGAATCTTTCTACTACCTTTGTAATTTTTCCATAAATCTAAAACTGTTCTGAAATAAAAATCTTTTTAAAAATCTGGATAGGTCATAGGTAAAAGGCCAAATATGTATTAATCTTTAAAGAAATGGGGTGAAAACAGGCGAAGACTAACCCAGAATTTCTCTCTTGTCCGGTGGTAGAGTTTACGGCTCACAGAACACCTCTGAAACTTTGGACTTTACCTAAGATAACTCCAAGGAAACTTCAAGGATTTATGATCTTTCTGCTGTTTAAGTAGTAGAACAAAGAGGAAGACTTGAAGCCCTCTAATGATTAACTAGTATATTTACATTACCCAGGTTAAAAAAAAAAAAAAAAGAACTTCATCTGTAGTACAGAGAATCAAATCAAGCACTTATCAGCAAGACTTATTAAAATATTTTGCTTTCATAACATATAAAGATGATAAGTAAAGCTGCTTAATGAATATTTTAGCAATATTTCCTCATTCACTTTTAAACCCCTTTGGATGTTTATAGTGACTATCATATTTATTCAAATAATTCACTCATTCTAATTTCAGCAAATTTCCTCTTTTTACCTTTTGCTCTTTGCAAAGCTAATATCCCAGGTTGTTCTTAAGGATGAAAAAAAAAATCACCCTCTGTTTAGTTTATATTCCTTTTAAAATGTTTTTGTGCTCATTTTTCATTATATAAGGTCCATAGCATCCATTAAATTAAACTTTTGTTTTAATACTGAGTCATACTTGTTTTTGAAAAAATATCTCGTCTAACTAAACATATATTCTATTTCATTTAATATCTTTATAGACATCAATGGGAATTTTGCCTTTCCGTCCTCCCTCTCCACCTTGTCTTCCTTCCTTCCAAAATGCTTATTGAGCATCTGTTCTGGACAGGATTTAGGAAAACCAATACTGTAATAGATAACACATTGTCAGTATCAAAGAGTTCACAGTCTAGTAAGACGAGCAGAAGAATGGGCAGAAAATTAAACCTCATCATAGTATTAGGATGAAGAGGTGCCAGCAATGCTTATGATGGGATGCAAGACAGAAGGGTCTTAATCAGATGGGGGAGACCTTTCTGGGCAGCCTCTGCCCCTCACTCAAAAGTTGGTTATCACTTTCACAAGACTGCCTCTTCCGCCCTGAATTACATCTGAAATCTGATCGCTCCAATCAATTTCTAAATGCGTCCAATGTAATGCAATCAACCAAACCTTCTTTCTTATCACCTTTTGGTTCCTCTCTGTACTATCCCCCCTGAGTCCAAAATAAGATGTTTGTGATAAATCCTCAAAAGAGGAATGAAGTTCTTTCTGTCCTCTGGCCCTCTCCACATTAAATACAGAAAGCAGAAAGGGTTTAGAAAAGTGATGGGATGTAAGTACTTTGCATATTATTTAGCTAAGTATTTGAATTAAAAAAGCCAGATCTCTTTCAAGCTGAGAAAACTACTATAATAACTTTTAATATTTCTGTAAAATTGTGTTCTCTGATGATATTTTGGTCTTTTAAAGTTGTGAGTGGTTAGAGATGCCTGATTTTTACATCAGTCCGAAGTGATAAATAACTATCAAGCCATAATCTGATAGTGCCATTCTCAACGGCTGTGTTGAAAAAGAATGCTTCCATTGTAGCTCTGCAAGGGACAAAGTGGAAGGCTGTCACAAGGGTCTTAGTGTCACCCTGTCTCCAAAACATGCTGAATATCATGGGCTCATGTCATACTACTGTGTAAGGCAGTGCCTGCGTCAATACACAAAACCATATTATGTAGAATGGATAAGAACTACCGACAAATATTAACATTGACACATGAGCTCTGAAACCATCAGTTTTCCCACCATCAAATTTAGCAGTAGGATTTCATTTCTTTATGTGGAGGTTGTGTCGCTCAGATCCTTGATTATTATTTCATTCAGGAAAGAGAGATTCTAAATTTGTGAACATTAGAGAAAAAAACATGATTTACGTGTAAATTATAAACACTCCACTGTACATCCCACAGAAAGTTTTGCTAAAGCTGGATCTGAAAGCACCAGGCTGATCGTTGAACTCTCTTTTTGTGAGAGCCAACAATTTATGAAAAGAAAGAAGCTGTTGCTTCCACAAAGCCCTGAGTGTATTACCTGACTTGAATAAACTGTGGGTGAGAGTCTGGGTACAGTTTTGGTTTGTCAACAATAGTTTCACTAGATAAGGAAAGCCCCAAAGGCAGTTCTTTGACTACACTGCACCCCTGGCAGATCACGCCTCTAATCTATTCAGATAAAGAGAGTTCTGTGGAGAACCTGTAACCAGCACCACCCAGGGTGAGTGTTCCCTTTCAGGCCTGTGGAGGAAAAAGCTGATGGTGTGTTTTCCACTGAGTAAGGCGCTGTTACCAGGGGGAGAAGCAGAGCGAAGTTGCAGCTTAACAGAGGGCAGCGTTCAGTAGAAGACGCTTGCTCCATCACGGACCTGGGCTTCCTTCATCTCCCTGACATCATCTGCAGAGCAGCGGCGTGGGCTGTGGCAGGACGTCCATCCAGGGAGAGACTGTCCAGAACCTACGGCCAGCTGGCTGCCTGGGACACCCGAGTGTTTGCTACATTGCTGCTTGGCTTCCTCCCCTTCTGTGCTCTTCCCCTTTGGTTTCCTGGGAATAACCATTTCTCATCCTTTATTGTTCTAATCAGATGCCACAATGCCAGAAAATACCTCTTGTAGCCCTGAGATAAGTTAGTTGTCCTCGTGTTCCCAACACACCTCATAGCAGGTATCACCCTCAGGGTGAGTGGATGCCGCTGGGCCCTCCATAGGGGCCGTTGCTGTCACAGTGCTTGCCTGGCCCAGTCGCTTCTTGAACTTGTGTCTAGGCAAAAACTTTAAGGGGAAAGGAGAGCAGAGATAATGAAGGGTGATGAGAAATTGTTGGGTGCAGCAAGCTGGGGTGCAGCCAACTCTGAAATCCCCACTGCAGATTTCAGCACCTAAGGGAAAAGGCCAGGGCAAATGTCATCACTCTTGAATTGAAAGAGAAGAGAAAAGTGAGCGCGGCACTAATTCTATCTCCTCGGCCCAAGAGAGGAGTTACAACAAAGTAAATCTCAACGGGGAAAAGATGGATGTGCCTGAAATACGTATGTGTGCACGTACATACGTGTGTGGGTGTGTATATGTGTGTACGTACAGCACATACGTCGTTTTGTAAACGATTACACCAGACACCTTGGCATGTTTCCCTTTGCTTTTGAGAGAAATTTTCTGGGCCTGCCATGACTGGCACTAATTCAGATGAGATAATCCCAGCAGAATCACTTCTCTTGTCGTTTCCAAGCCCAGATAAGGTTCCAAGTTCCAATTACTTCTGTCCTCTCGAAGGTGATTAGGCTGCACTACTAACTCAACCTTATCAAAAGTAAGATCCTTGAGAAGCCTGTTACTCACGCTGTTGGTATTTTTTAATAGATTGAGAAGGACCCCAGTCAAGAAGATATGAGGGTGACTAATTTTTGTTCGTACATGATAAACTGGGTCGCAGAAATCTAGCGAGAATGCCTGATGCCTCTAAAATCCTCTAAATCTAGTACCAGCAGACCGACTTCAAGATAGGTAGGCAAGAATGTGGTTCCTGATTTAAAAGAACCTTATCTTGCCCAATGACTTGTGAAGTATTAGTCATATTTTTCCCTATCATAGGTCAGAGGTTAGCAAACCTTTTTTTAGGAAGGACCAGATAGTAAATATTTTCAGCTTTGCCACCGGCCACACTTTGTCACAACTACTCGACTGTGCCATTGTAACGGGAGGGCACTTATTGGTGATATGTAAACAAATTTGCATGTTTTCTTTTAAACTGTGTTTTTAATAAAACTATAGTAGTATAAGGAAAGGTTTCTAATTCTTTGGAGTCATTCTGGGTTTTGTTTGTTCGTTTGTTTTTGAGACATAGCTTTACTCTGTTGGCCCTGGCTGGAGTACTATGACCTCAGCCTAGCTCACAGCAACCTTAAACTCCTGGGCTTGTGATCCTTCTGTCTCAGTCTCCTGGGTAGCTAGGACTACAGGAGCCTGCCAAGACACCTAGCTAACTGTTTCTATTTTTAGTAGAGATGGGGGTCTTGCTTTTGCTTTGGCTGGTCTTGAACTCCTGAGCTCAAGCAATCCTCCAGCCTTGGCCTCTCTTGGTTTTTTGTTGTTGTTGTTGTTTTCTAATATACATGTGTTTATTAGGTTTCCACTTTTGCCTTCACAGAATTAAAAAGGCTTAAAATTTAATAACAATAACAATGTTTAAGATAAGGACTAGAAACAGAAACCTCGTAAAGAGTGAACAACAAATACATTCAGAAAAGAAATCAGATGATTGCTGCATCAAAATATTAAGCAATAATAATAGTGCAAAGAAAGTAATAGTCACATTGTCAGATAAGAGTATGTCTGTTATAGAATGCTTTGACTCTGAGGTTCAGTATGGAGTCATTGGTTAACTTTTTCTTATTTTTTTCCCCAAAGTCTCAAAAAATAGACAACTAATATTTATAAAAAGCAAAAGATAAGTTCAAAAGACAGGTCATGCCAAATCTTATAGACAATAGAAAAAGAAGAAATACTTCAAAATCATTCTACTTAATCTGGATACACCTGATATTAAAATTGGAGAAAATATATTATTACAAAGGGGAAATTATAAACATATTTCACTTATAAATGAGGATGCAACATCCTAAACAACATATTAACAAGAATATTGTCATGTCAACATATTAACATGAATTAAAAATTAATGTTTACGTAATGTACTTTAGTCAGAATTAAATCCAATTTATGTGAGAAACCTCTCTGGGGTTTTTAAACCTATTCTGCACATAATATATTATGTGTAAAGGGTTTTGTTCTGGATTTGAATGTTTGCTCTGCCTCTGATTAGCTGTGTGGCACTGGGGGGCATGCCTCTCGACTTTCCAAGCCTTGATTTCCTTATCAATAATACAGGTTAACAATGGTACTTATTTTATCAGGTTGTCGTGAGGATAAAATAACAGGTGTCCAGCACAGAGCACAGTCACTGCTTAATGATGTTACCTGTGACGTGCATTTACAATGTCTTCAAAAATGCCACATTCTTCACCAAGAAGGGCAACCACTGCCTCACCTCCCTGTGAACCTGGGTGATTTAAAACTTTACAGGGTGGTCTCAAATGATACATTTTGGCTCCTTGGAAGTTTCATGCCCAAATCGACCTCTTCAGGGTCTCACCAAATGATTACTTTTAAGGGTAAAAATTCAGGTAACTGCCTTTATGCAGGTCTCCATAGAAAAAGGACTTGCCACCTTTTTCTATCTCTTAAACCAATTTAATGTTACCGTTTAATTCTACTTGCTGGCAATTTTTGCATTCTCTTTCATCTTTTCCCGAGAACTCCCCAGCGGGCTCTCTTGTCTTTGGGTTTTCAATGATTGTCACGGTGCCTATCATAGGGAATGCACTTTGTCAATGTCTTTTGAAGGATAACAAGATCCTGGTAACAGGGTAGAATGGAGACAAAGAACCAATAAAAGATAAAAATACCTGCCTGTGATTTCCAGGGTACTTCCTTAGGATCATGACTTTCCACCCCATGACCCTCCCAGACATACAGCTATTCTCAAAGCAAAGAATCATTTCCTCTGGATTCTTTTCAGTGATGGATAAAAATCAGTGTGAATGTCATTCTGTACACTCAGTTGGGGGGGGGGATGTAGGCATAAATGTAAGAAATATAACTAGATTTTTCCGTAAACTCAACTAAAATTTGTTTCATGCCCTTATTTGGTGGAAGAGACTTAACCCCAACTGATACCAGCTCACCTCTCTCGCTCCAATGTTGTGTCTAAGGCATTGTGGGTTCTGAGGTTCATACAGTCCTTGGACATCACCTGCCCAAGCTGCCTCCCCGAGAGACCCATGGTCCCGCCTGGCCTGGTCCCCAGGCACACAGGTCCACGTGTGCCCTCCTTGTAGCCGGTGGCACAGTTCCTTTCCACGTGTGCTCTGCTCTGACCCTGCTCCTTCCACACACTCGGAATTGACTCTGTCCTCTTCTGTCCCTCCCCTGGGACAGTAGACAAAATCATCCTAGGTGATTTATGGAACAAGGAAAAGGAATATACGGAAATGTGGTGACAAAAACATACAATGAAATTAGTTAATATTTCAGAATTACGGCAGGCCGCCAGCCACATACACAGAAGCTGGGAGGTTCGAATCCAGCCTGGGCCTGCCAAACAACAATGACAACTACAATCGTTGTGGCAGACGCTTGTAGTCCCAGCTCCTTGGGAGGCTGAGGCAAGAGAATCGCTTAAGCCCAAGACCTTGAGGTTGCTGTGAGCTGTGATGCCATAGCACTCTATCCAGGGCGACATAGTGAGACTATCTCAAAACAAAATTTTCTCAGAATTACTCTGTCACACAGATCATTTGAATTAAGATGAATTAGACAAGGACCATGTCTACCTGCACACAAACAGCCTGCGTGACTCCTAGATTAAAAAAAAAAACTGGGCCAAAGGGTAGACGACATTGGGAAACAGATTGCATCTGCTATATGAAGCAAGAAAAATGAAGAAGCACATAAAAACTTGAGGCAATTAGAACTGTCCAAAAATAAAAGTAGCTGCCTCAATGGCCAGAAGGTTACTGGGCAGAAAATATTCAGCTGAGGTTCAATACTTGCAGAGAAGATTTATGGGTAAAGGTTGAATTATCTGTAATAGTTTCTCAAATATGGAAGTTTGACAATTCTTTGGGAAGGGCTGTGTGTGTGTGTGTGTGTGCATATGTGTGTATACACAGAGAGAAAGAAAAAGAAAGAGAAAGAGAAGAATTGGTCCATGGGATTGTGGAGGCTTTGTAAATCCAAAATCTGTACGTGGGGCCAGCAGCCTGGAGACGCAGAGAAGAGCAGCTGTTGAAGTTCAAAGTCAGTCTGCGGGCAGAACTCCTTCTTGCTTGGAGGTGCCAGTCTTTTATCCATTCTGGTCCTCAGCTGACTGCATGAGGCTACCCCACACTGTGGAGGGCTATCTCTAGTCAAAGTAGACCAATTTAAACGTTAATCTTATCAGAAAAACATGTTCCTAGAAACATCTAGAATAATGTTTGGCCAAACATCTGGGTGCCCCATGGCTCAGTCAAGTTGACACATAAAATTAACCAGTGCACTGTGGTTCTCCACAAAACTCCTTCCTGTTCCTACCTAGATTTCCTCATCCTGGAAACCAGGTAACATCAAGGGAGTCTGATTTTGAAAACAACATTAAGGATTCTAAGATAAAATGTGCTGAATAATTACCAAGGTTTCCTATTTCCTTCTTTTCCACTCCTTCCCTCATTTTCTCTCTTTCTTCTTCCTCTCCCCCTTCTTTTCTTTTTTGGGGGGGGGCGGGGAGACAAAGAGTTGAAGCAAGAAAGAGAAGTTTCAAATTCTTGAAAATAGCTCTGCAGTATGACACCGCAGTACATTGCAACACTACCAAGCCTGAGGCAAATGTATTTAAAAGACAAGTCCATTTTTGGGCATGGACTGTATAATAAATCAGCACTTATAGATCTTAAAATTTTGATGTCTTTATGTATATTTCTTTTTTAATTATTTAATTTTTTTTATTAAATCATAGCTGTGTACATTAGTATGATCATGGGGCACCATACACTTGGTTCATAGACCATTTGACACATTTTCATCACACGAGTTAACACAGCTTTCCTGGCATTTTCTTAGTTATTTTGGTAATTTTCAAGATGAAGCAAAGTTTAAAGTTTGCCTTCTAATTTCCTATGGGTAAAGTTTAAAAACTATTCACATGTGATTATTTATAGCATAGCTTTATGCAAAGGGAACTACTGGATCTCAAGTAACTGTGGCTGCTCTTTTCTGGGTCCCTTTAACCAGCAGTGTTTTTGCTGGTTTGAAGAGCAGTATCGTCTTTTCCACCTGGAAAGTCACAGACCTCAAATGACAAGTGCAGAAAAAAGTCACAGACCTCAAATGACAAGTGCAGAAAAAAGTCACAGACCTCAAATGACAAGTGCAGAAAAAAGAGCATCTCTTGGAATGTCTATGACAAGTTTCCATGATCAGCTTTCTCTGGTTATGGTCATATTTTAGACAGCCATTGCTTTTGCTGATAGGGCAAAAGAGAATTCTTTAATTTCAAATTAAACTAAAAGTTCAATTGCTAATTGCTACATGAGTTTAAGTTATGGTAAGTTACCAAAAAACAAACAACAGAAAAAACAAGTTTGACTTAACTTACCCCAAAAACGCACTTTTAAAAATAAATTTTTATTCAAACTTATGAAAATCCAGAAACAGTGTTGATCACTTGATGAACAGATAAATTGTGGTTCATTGCTATAAAGGAATATAGTACTTAGCAACATGAAGGACAAATTACTGCTCTCTGAAACAACCTGGATAAATCTCAAAAGTATTAAGCCAAGTAAAAGAAGTGAAACTCAAAATGCTACATACTACATGACTCTACTTATATAACTTTCTGGAAAAACATAGGAACAGAAACCAGATGAGCAAATGCCAAGACTAGGGAAGTCAGGGAGGGCTGACAATGAAGGAAAATGAGAGAAATATTGGGGGTTATGGAAAATTCTGGTAGTTTGCATAACTTTGTCACAATGCATAGAACTGTAACACCTAAAAAGGGTAACTTTACAGTATATGTATATGAAGCATTCCTTCATAAATGTGACCTCTGAAAAAATAGCATATGATGATGCGAATGTCTGCAAGAGAGAAACAATGATTCCTGGAAAATGGTTTCAGAGGGAAAAAGATGATAGTGATGAGAGCCACATGCTCCGTTCAACCACGGATGGTGCTGAGCAAATGGTGGAGAGACAGGAAGTAGCAGAGGGCAAAGGCTGTTCTCTGTGCAACCCTCCATAGTTCTTCAGAGATCTGCTAGGGCTTTAGTTCCTTTATCAAATCCTGTCCCTATTTGAAGTTTGAAAACATAACCAGTCAATTTAAACCTTCTGGGTGCATGAAGGTTATGGAGAATGATGCTTTGGAAGAGGGCCCTGTTCTGCTTCTGGCTGGTACCTGCACACTCTTCATGAGTGCACTAATGGACTTTAGCTAATCTGGTGTCCTTTCTGTAGGATACCAAGAACACTAAAAAAGACAATGGCATGAAGAACTAACAAAAATGGGTTGAACTGTGCCAGAATAAGTCAGCCCTGTAGTTTCAGGGACAGTATTTTACCACAAAAAGTGCCAGCAAATGTAGAATGATTTTGAAGTATTTCTTCTTTTTCTATTGTCTATAAGATTTGGCATGATCTTTTTTTTTTTTTGAAATTATCTTTTATTTTTATTTGCAAATATTAGTTGTCTATTCTTTGATACTTTGGGAAAAAATCATAAGAAGTTGTTAATTGATGACTCCATACTGCACCTCAGAGTCAAAGCATTCTATAATAGACACACTCTTATTTGACAATGTGAACGTTGCTTTCTTTGCATTACTATTATTATTCTTGCTTAATACTTTGTTGCAGCAATCATCTGATTTCTTTTCTGAATGTATTTGTCTTTGTTCGTTCTTTGCAAGGTTTTTGTTTCTGGTCCCTGTTTTAAACATTGTTATTGTTGCTAAATTTTAAGCTTTTTTCATTTTGTGAAGTCAAAAAGTGGAAGTCTAATGAACACATGTATATGTGAAAATTAAAAAAAAAATAAAAAGTGCCAGCAAATGTTTCATTTGGACTCACACCCGGGAGCCTTAAGCAGAAACAGCCTGCATCCTAACTGTCATCAGAAGGGGAGGGGACTGAATAGGACACTTGACAGGGGTGGGAAGAGGAAGTTAGAAGATAGGGAATGCAGGTCTTTATAGACAGATGTGGACATCTCAAATTGCGTCCACCAGAGACCTGAATGGCTGAACTACCATCAGACTACACCATGTCATTGAAATAGCTCTTTTCCTAGTGCTGACTCTGCCCCTGGTTTTCTGGGATTTTAAATCTGTTTTCTCCTCTGCAAAACAGGAATGCTTGAATGCATTCTGTTGAATGTGTCTCCTGAATGCTTGATCTGCACACTCCCCACAGGGGAATGTGGTGAAGCCATTTGTACAGCCCTGACATACTGCTGACTTGCATTGGAATTACAGTCTGCACCCGAGTTTGAGATCAAGGAAAAATGTGATACATACTGGCATTGTGTAGAAGCTGCACGTCTTTGCCTTTTCTGAGTGATTGTTCTTTTCTTCCCTCACCTGAGACCACTCATTGTATACCCCTGGGTGAATCAGGGAAGGCTCAGTGCTAGAATCTGCAGGAGAGATGGGAAGACTATCTGAGCTGCCTCTAAAGAATAACCAGGGGCAAGGAAGCTGTGGCTTTTTAGGTCCTTAAGTGTGGCCTTTTGACTGAATCCAAATTTTATGGAACAAATTATTTTATTTTTATTAAGACATTTTTTCGTCTTTTAAATTTAAAATTTATTTTTAAATTGAACGTATTCAAAATATCAAAGAATGAGTTTCAATGAAATAATCCTCCCAGATTGACCAGCACAATGAGAACATTATTAGTAAGTCGCAAGGGCTACATTGATGGCTACTTTGCTCATGATTGCTCATGATTTACTTCTAACTTGCCCTGCCTGACTGGCACCACTAACACACAGGCTGGTTGGTGAGAGTTTATGAGTGTCAAGGATGCGAGGCTCTTATCAGCTTTTGACAGTGGTGCACCATGTTTCTGTTTGAAGAGGAACTTGTGAGTAGTTGCAGAGTTTGACAGTACTTTTATTACAGTTTGGCCGGAGTCATATTTGAACCCACCACCCTCAGTATATGGGGCTGGTGCCCTACTCATTGAGCCACTGGCACCACCCTTGACAGTACTTTTAAATTCTATCTGCTTAGCAGCCCATCGTATCAAAGAAGGCTAAGAGAACGCTGAAGTAAGAAAAGAGATTTCTTTGATGAGGACTGGGAATTGCAATATTATCTTGTTTCTGCTAAATATAAGACTATTTGCTTATTTTGTGATATTGCAATGTCAACAGTAAAGAAGTTCATTGTTCATCAGCATTATCATACTAAGAAGGACCACAGATATTTAAATTAGAGAGAGACACGTGTGTTATAGAAATTAAAAGATGAAAAGCAAAGACAATTCTTTCAAGCAGCAATAAGACCTGGAAATAATGCTACTGAAGCAATTTATAAAGTAGCTTATATACTTAGGAAAAAAGGGAAGCCATTGAGTGATGCAGAAATTGCAGACGAATGCATTGTTGATGTTGTAGGACACTTAGACCCGAATAATTTCTCAAAGTACAAACCATTGCTTCTTTCAAGGAGGACTATGACAGATTGGTGGCATGAATTACCCCTTAACAGACAACTGCATGCAACTTCAAAACAAAAATATATATTGTTCAATTGCTTTGAATGAGCCAATTGATACTACTGACTCAACACAATTTTATACTTAATTTGGGTCATAACAGAAGACTTTCTTCACTACAAAGACTTACTTGCTTGGAGGCAGTCCTGTGAACAGATATGGGGAATAGATATCTTCAACAACTTTCAAGATAAATGTTGAACTGAGTTTGTTAAGTTTAGTGAGTATATGTATAGGCGGTGCACCTTCCAGAACAGGAAAACATAAAGGGTTTATTGCACAGATTTTAAAAAAGTATTAACAGATCCAGATGCTTTCATTTATATCACTGTATCTTGTATCAACAAAATTCTTGTGTTAAAAATATTTTAAATGGCACTTCACAGCAAGTTAGGAGTATTGTTAACTATATTTATGCAAATGAAACATAGCATTGTCTGTTTTATAACATGCTAACGTTGATGAAGAGGTTTTCGATGTGGAATTGTGTATCAGTGTGTTGTCTACAGTGTGTTGGCTATCATAGGGACAAAATTTGTCCCTGTGGGAACAAATAATTAAATTTTATGGAGAACAGAACCAGCAATGTGTATTATTGAAAGAAGATCTCTATAACAATGCAGCATTTCTGTGTGATATCATGAAATCAAAATGACCTGAAGATCTTTTTGCAATGTAAAACTAAGTCTATACATGATATGTGTCCAAAAACAAATCCAAGGATTTCAGAAAAGCTATCTTTTTTCAAAACACTTCTTCTTCAAAAGGAATTTTTGGATGAACCTTGTCTCCAGTTAGCAAAGGTCACTGATGAGCAGGATGATATATGCAAATTATTATTATTTTTTTTTTTGAGACGTAGTCTCACTATATCGCCTTCGGTAGAGTGCCGTAGTGTCACAGCTCACAGCAACCTCAAACTCTTGGGCTTAAGCAATTTTCTTGCCTCAGCCTCCCATATAGTTGGGACTATAGGCACCCGCCACAACACCCAGCTATTTATTGTTGCACTTGTCATTGTTGTTTAGCAGGCTCGGGCCAGTTTTGAACCTGCCAGCCTTGGTGTATGTGCTGTAACCACTGTACTGTGCTGTAACCACTGTACTGTAACCACTGTACTACAGGCGCCGAGCCTATGCAAATCATTTGAAGAATACACAGCTGTTATAAACCTATTGACTGGAGAATACGATGAAAGTTTCACTGACTTTGAGAATCATGATATCACACTCAAATTAGCATTTCAGCCTCACCTAGTTGATATCATCAAGGCACCTAAAAACTATAGATGGAATTGACTGAGCTCTCAGCAGATGGCATTTTAAAGTTATTGATGCTAAGAAAGATCCAATGCATATATGGAAAAATGCAGTAGAATACACATACCCTTGGCGACATGCCTGAAAAATGCTTTCTTACTTTTCACTTGCTGTGAATCTACATTCTCCTACCTAACCCCAATCAAGACGCCCTTAAGGTTACAAATGACTGATACCCATCTAGGGGATCAACTGAAGCTGCAGACCTCCATGCTGCAACCAAATATTCAAATGCTTTCCAACAAAAAGCAGACCCAGCTAAGTCATTAACAGGTTAGTTGACTTTAAAATTAACAAATAGTTTTGATATTTTGAAATTATTAAATACATAGTAGTTATATTTTTACAAAATAATGTACATTTTTAAGGACATCTAATTGAAATGTCTTGAATGCGGCCCTATCTGATTACAGCTAAATTAATGCAGACTTCCAGCATGAAAGGTTCCCCATCCCTTCCTAATACAAAGAAGTCCACTGGCGTGAATGAGACTGCTACTGTTATCTGTAAGTCTAGCTTCCAAGGACCGGTCTGCTTGTCCTGCCTCTCGCCTCCTATGGAGCTTTTCCCATAACTTGGCTTTGAATCATGTCTTTTCATCTCCACTAGCGACCTTTAGAGTAGAAAGGTAAAGAAGAATATATGTATTCTTCACAACAGCTAAAACTTACTTTCCATGTTCACACTGTGCTAGATGCTTTTCAAGAATTACTTTATTTACCACTAAAGACAGTCCTATAAGGAAGATAATGTTACAACTCCCATTTTTCAGATAAGACCACAGACACCTAGAAAAGTTAACATATTTGCTGAAGAGCATTCAGCTATGCAGAGGGCAGAGCTTACTACCTAGGCAAAGGGTCCCCAAAGCTGGAGGTCATGTGCGCTAGGCAAAGACCACTCCAAATTTGTAAAGCCAAACCATTTCTTTCCAAAGTGATCAGCATCTCTAAATACCACTTTTTATCTTTCAAAATATGAAGGATACAAGATTAGGGGTCAAGAAACCCTGTGGAGAGGGCTGTGGCATCAGACAGGCCTAGATTCAAATACAGGCTCAATAATTTCATGGTCGTGTAAATTTGGGTAAAGTCATTTACTCTCCCTAACCCTATCACCTGTAAAATTGGAATAATAATGCTTATTTTACAGAATTATTTTAGAGATTAAATATGATAGTGGGTATGGAATTAACTCAATAATGAATTGAGGCTGAGGCAGGTGGATCACCTGAGCTCAGGAGTTTGAGACCAGCCTGAGCAAAGAAAGACCTTGTCTCTACTTAAAAATAGAAAAACTGGGGCAGTACCTGTGGCTCAAAGGGGTAGGGTGCTGGCTCCATATGCCGGAGGTGGCGGGTTCAGACCCAGCCCCAGCCAAAAACTGCAAAAACAAAAAAAAAAAGAAAGAAAGAAAAACAAAAACTAGCTGGGCATAGTGGTGGGTGCCTATGGTCCCAGCTACTTGGGAGGCTGAGACAAGAGGATGGCTTGAACCCAAGAATTTGAAGTTGCTGTGAGCTATGACACTAGGCACTCAACCCCAGGGTGACTGAGTGAAACTGTGTCTAAAAAGAAGAAAAAAGAAAAGAAAAGGTAGGGGACATACATATAAAGCAACCAATATTTTTCAAACTTTTTTTTTTAGAGACAAGACAGTCTCACTTTGTCGCCCTCAGTAGAGGGTAGAGTGCCGTGGTGTCACAGCTCACAGCAACCTCCAGCTCTTGGGTTTAGGCAATTCTCTTGCCTCAGCCTCCTGAGTAGCTGGAACCATAGGCACCCTCCACAACACCCAGCTATTTTTTGTTGCAGTTTGGCCGGGGCTGGGTTTGAACCCGCCACCCTCGGTATATGGGGCCAGTGCCCTACTCACTGAGCCACAGCACCGCCCCTATTTTTCAAACTTTTAAAGGTTGTAGAATTTCTAAAATCCTGGTGTATATGTGGGGTTGTTACTGGATGCGAATGAGGGAATAAAATTACTATTACTTTCTATGTGACTCCCATCTTTTCAACAAAGACTTTCTAGAATGAAGACATGAAGATTGACATTGGACAAACCATCCCTCTTTTCATAAACACTCCCCCAAATTCTGTCCCTGTATAAAACCTTAATTCATCTGTTCATCTGAAGCTAGAATTGACATAAGCGAAGTAGAAATCCTCACAGGTTTGAAGAAATTTGCAGCAGATGGATGGGTATACATTACATATCATCAGGGAGCACTTAATTTTTAGTTCCATGCAATGAGGAATCTCTTCCATAATATCTTGATTAATTATCTGAACTCACATCCTCAAATCTTACCGCTATTGGGAGCTCACTCATCATGGAACAGCACCTCTCCTATTTTTAAACTTACTAAGCCTTCCCATAACTACACTTACCAGCTATAGCTTTCATATAAACAAAGTCCCACTTCTCTATGTGTAGGTGAAAATACGATCCTACATACTTCCTCTCTTTTCCAGATGAGACAGCGTCCAGCCTCTTACTCTTCCTGATCAATCGCAGGCAGGCTATTGTGATGCCCCGTATCCACCATTCCCACGCTTAACACTGCAACGAGACTTAGAATGTATTAACTTATTGTGGTAACCCACCACATTGTTGTTGGGTTAACTACATGAGTTCCTGATGACAAACATTTCATAAGGAAAAGAGGAGCCCCTGGTTCACAAGAACAGCGACGTGAGTACAATGTGTGTGGTGAGTTTGACTAAGACAGAGGACGTAGCCTCTGTCAGCACCCTGGAGGTCAGAAATGCTGGTTGTGGCAGGATGAGCTCTCGAGACTGACATAATCTATGAAATCCAGAAGGCTAGTGGATTAGTAATCAATAAGCAATACCTGCCTCAGAACCCAGAAATGGCTCAGAGTCAACACAATGATTTATTTCCCCTCTTTCATACAAAGTTATCCTGAAATTCTTAGTCAAGGCCAACATGAAATCTGTAGATGGTCTATACACCACGTGGTCCTCATCTACCAGCTCACTCATCCTCTTTCTGGCCACTCTGGGCATCCTTGTGGACACAGCAATACAAGTGACTCGGGCAAAAACGAAACTTGGCGGGAGGAACGAGTGAGACTAAATATTTGTCTTGGCAAAGATTGACAGGGAAACCCTCCAAGACTCTAAAATACAGCCTATGGCCAAGCCTGTGCTCTTAGCCTACAGGTTAAGAGGGAAACAAAAGGAGAAATCAGGATTCTGACCTCTGGGCTCTTATTGTTGAGTCAAGAGCGGAGAGAGAAAAGTGTAAAATGGTTCAGAGCAATAAAAGGAGGCTTGGATGTAAACCTTAAAAGGGACCAATATCAACACTATAGGAGTTCAGAATGGATTAGATTAAGAAGAAAAGGACATGGGGGGCGGGAGGATGGGAAGGAAGGGAGAAATAACCTCAGATGAACTTGAAGGAAGAATAGAATTAAATGAGAGGGTGTTTGTCAAAAAAGGGCTCAATGGTGAGAACTGCTTAAAATTCAAAATATGGAGGAAAAGTTCATCATTGGTAGGGTAAATGCATTCAGTCAAAGATGACAGATGAAATTAAGGGGGCGAGGCATTTGTCTAAGGTGCACTAAGCTTTGGGAAGACAAAGAGATTTGAGGAAAAACTGCAGAGGTGGAGAGAGAACATAGACCCCTCAGGGAATAGGGTTACCCTTGCCAGCAGAAAAGGACGGTATCTGGAGCAAGTAGGTACTCTGCAAAATAGCTAAAAATCTTATAGAATCTCTTAACCTTAAAAGATATAGAATATATATATGCATTTTTTTCCCAAAAGGGATGAGTATGCCCTCATAGTTTACACACACTTGATGGGTTATGAAGAGAAACCAGGGGTGTATCTGCACCCCGACTGGTGTTAGCATCATGTAAGGCAACCATCGCTCTTCTTAAATTATCCCTGGACATTACTATCCAGTGACCAGTCCCAGTGAAGCCATTCTTGTGTCTTCAACTGGGGATTCTGCGGAACACAGATTACATTTCTGAACAGAAAGGGTTTTGAAGGGCCTACTTTCTAAAACGCCATCACGCCTTCAAAAGTGTCCAGTTTTCATTGAAGTAGTTTGTGTCGTTAATAAGAACTGATCTTACTTTCTCTATGAATCGTCTTGCAAATCCATCGCACTCTCTGGTCTGTACATTTCTAGATATTCTGCTGATATTAGAAAAGTCTTAAATAATAAAATTTGAGGTGAATGTTGAAAAGATTCTATTTTACTATAGCTTTGGTTAAAAGCAAGTATACTATGAATATGCTATTTTTATAGTTTTGTTGCTATGTAGAGTCATAGCAGAGTATCTCAGTCTTGATTACTAGCTTTCCTTTCAACACCATAGAAAGTCTAAGAGCTGTTGCCATTTATCACTAATAATAACTTTCTGTGTCACCCCTGAGTCCCTATCTCATAAGGAAGCAGATACTATTTATAAAATGAAGTTTTTTTGGTGGGAAGGGGGATATATGACTCTTACCAACATTTTATGTAAAAAAATTTAAATTCCATTAGAATCTCAAAGTACAGTCTTTATCGTAATTCCTTTCTTGTAATAGAGAAATAGAAACAAAATATCCTGGGCCCTTAATATTATATTTAACTGGCAAAACATTTAAATTTCTCACAAAAATGTAAACAGAAAACTTGAGTCTGGCAGTAAAGCACACACTGGCACCGAGACAGTGTCTTTGGTCGCTGTGGCTTAGGGGTTAAGGAAATGCCAAAGCACTTCAGGAGAAGTATGTTTATCTTATACCTGAAACAGTCAAAAGAAAGTTTGGTACAAGTGGCAAAGGGATAAGGCATTGCCTAGCTGTGAGACCCTAGTTTCAGCTGGGGAATTGAACTTGTCTGTCCTTGGTGCAAAGTAACTGGTTTCTTTGCTGTGTACTTGAAATTCTCACCTTTCGGCTCAGAACAGAGCAGTGGTTAAGGGAACAGAACTCAGCAGAAAGCCTCCAGCTGGGCTGCTTTTGGAACTGTGAGGATATTGGAGCTCATGACTCAGAAAGGGCTTGAACTCTCGGAGAGGTTCACATCTCTGCGGCTCATAATCAAGCATTGGCTGAAATAACCATTAGGATAATAATTTTATCCTAATAAAATACCATTAGAATAATCACTTCTCTCCTAGTGATTGCTCTTACAGTGTGATGGAGGCAGAACATTCACCTGGTGATGGCTCTGACATGGATTTTAATGTTCTAGAAATGATTATTCCAAAGTGGGAAAGACAGAGATGAAATAGATAAAATTTAAGTGTTTTTCTTTTATTTCATCTTTTTCCTCTTTCTTTCTTCCCTTCTCTCTCCTTCTTCTCTTACCTTGGGTTTCCTTCTTTTCTTTTTTACTGTTGATGAAGTTCCATAGAGATCTTCCAGAATATTGTATAATACTTTCTTAAGACCTGGAAGGGACTTTATAGTCTTTTTCCTCAAAACTTTCCATTTTACAGGCCAGCCATGCAGAATAGCCAAGAAATCTAAAATTAAAAAGGCCTGGGTTTTAGTCTAAGCTCCTCCATCTACTAGGTGTGTGTTTCGGACAAATAACAGAAGTTTTTGAAGCCTGGCTTTTTCATCTGTGACATTGGAATGCTGGGCAGGGGTGGGATTCAGCTCCCCTGACTCTTGGCCCAGAGCTCCTTACATTCGCCCCAGTATTCTATCGATACCTTCCTATTTGCCTCCACAATTCTCTCCCAGGTGTCTTCCCTGAAGACTCCTAAACTCCCTGGCCTTGTGACCCCTCCACCCTCATCCCTGTGATGCCACAGGATAGCAACTCATATCCCAGAAAAAAAACACTGGAATTGAGTTCATCTGATCCTCCAAGAGAGTATTGAATTAAATGACAACACAGCAAACACCATTTCCCACACCCTGCCTCTTTCCCATGGCCCACCCTCCTAGTGGCCAACCCTGACCTTTGCCATCTGAAGTCTCATGTTCATGGATAGGGGAAGCCTCCTCCACTCCCTAGACTACAGAGGTCCCCTGCTCTACAACCTTACAGAGCACTGACCTTCAGAGCACCTGTCACAAAGTACCATCAGAGAAGTGTGGTCCTGTTCAGTCTCTGCCCTTACCTCCCACCTTACATTCAGAAAGTCAGAAGCGTATCTCTTGGCCGCATCATTATATCCATGGGCCTTTGCTTAGAACCTGGCACACAGGTGTTTGTGAAGGAATGGATTCCACTTTCTGATGAGTGCTGTGACAACACCAGCATTTAATGAGAGCATGGACTATGCCAGGTTCTGAACTAGACACGCTTTACATGACTTAGCCTATGTAACTTCCAAAACAGCCCTTTGAGGAAGGAATTGCTAGCTGCATTTTATAGAAAAGGAAACTGAAGGTCAAGAAAGCACCAGGAAAAAAAGTCCAGCTTTTCAAAGTAGGTGACAGTCCAGACACCATCACTTAATTCCTTCCAAGAGTCCTGCTGAAATCATATTTAAGGGTTGACCTTATCTGGCAACTTAGCTATCTCAGTAGGAATATAATAATACATATGAACTGATCACACATTTGATATTTACCAAGGCTCTATTAGCTGCAGGAAATATTAATAAGTATGAGGCATGGGCATTTGGAATAGATCTGGGCTATGACTGACCTAGGAAGTATGGGATTTTTGATTCGTTTCTCCACCCAAATATAGATCCTTGGAAACCAAGAACTGTGCCCTCTGGCTCTCCTAAGTTACTGTCAAGCGCAGATTTAGCTGCATTCTGGCCTCAAAGTTGTGGGTCTCTTCATGACCTCTTATAATGCAAGAGCATCGTGATGTCTGTTCTTTAAATGAAGTACAAACAAAGCAACCCTATGCCCGATATGAAAAGTCACATTTATTTTCCTTCCAGACGCTAGCTCTGTGGGATCTCTCACGTGAACGCTGCCGTCATCCCACTCAGACCCAGTCAGCTGAGTGAGAAGAGATTTTGTGTTTGTTTTATTTTTATTTTTTAAAAAGAGATCAGTGAATACATGTCTGTTTGCAAGTAAATCCCATTTTGATCAAAATGTCGGCTCCATGCCCTGGCTAGGAGTCCTCTCTCCATGAATCTTGTGATGCTGACCTAGCGATGATAATATTGGCTAATGAAAGATTTATTTAGAGGAGAACCCCAGCTAAAACTCTCTAATTTCTTCATCTCACGAATGCAGTTTTCTTTGCCTTTCAAGCCTTGCTGCTACATCTTTTTGGAAGCTGTTTTCTCATTCAAACAACCCCTACTGGGTGATCCTGTCTGCAAGAGCTGCAGGTGCCCCTCAGCCCTGCTGACAAAGCCTACTTGTTAATCAGCCCCATCACGTGGTTTTTCGACCCCCTTCCTATCCAGCTTTCTCCGCATCTCTCCCGGACAACCACTACCACTACTTTGAAAAGAGAAGAAACTGAACAGCTAGTCAAAAGAGCTATTATCTTAAAGACTCCTTAACAAGGCCTGGGGCTTTCCAGCAAATCAGTCCAAGCTCATTCTCCCCTCTGCCTTTCTAGACGTGGCACCCTCACTCCCCACTCCCTAGCCCCCTCCATTGGTCACTGCAAAGCTTGTTGACTCTGCAATGTTCCTTGGTCTCTGGACATTCCATTGAGTGTCCCTTTGGAAACTTCTCAACCACCATTATTGCATATCTTCTCCATTACGGCTGGGTAGGAATAAAAATTCGCACGCAGCTAGCTCATCCTCTGACTAAACAAGGTCCAGCCTTGGTAACACCCAGCAGTGATATTAGGGAGTTTCAACACGGAATCTGGAAGACAAATACCTTGCTTTTCTCCAGGCTTTTGTGTTTGATTATTGACCGATCTGACAATGCAAGTCCTCCCCCACTTTCCTGAGATGCAAAAAGGAAATGTTAATTCTATGCCCTTTGACTTGGGGAGAGGCAATTTGCTAATAAGAGCCAGTGTTTGCAGAAGGCTTCCAGTGGGCAGAGGTAGGTTATAGATAATCTGTGGCAGTTACATGCTGTGGGCCTGAAATTGAAGGAAGCATGTAAAGTTTGCAACTCATGGACAGTAGTTTTATTTGTCACTTGTTTCACTCACCCCACTCCACACCTGTCCACCCCTTGCAGAATCGGGCAGTATCTATTTCCTGACTTCAGTCATGAGCCTGCTTATAAATGTGCAAGGAGGAGGCAAGTTCAAGTCTTGTTTTGGTTTTACCAGGTGGTAAATTTGGAGAGAGGAAAACACCCTGCATTATTTGTACATTTTTAAATGGTGCTTCCTCAATGCTGATTATTAGTAAAATGCTCTTTAAGATCAAAAGATTGTCATAAAATCCTCTATGGCTATATTTACTGTAGAAACGGGGAGAGAGAAGTCCACCCCATTTCCAAGATGAATAAGTGAACACATTTTCAACAGGTTTACAAAAGTTTACAACCAATGGGAAATGACATATTCTCTTTAGATAAAGAGAAACCTTTCCCCAGCCACTCAACAGTCCTCAGGAAAGCTTGATTTAGAGCATTTCTTTACCCTTGTTAAGTAAAACGCCATAAGACATGGTTCATGTCAGGACATTTTCATGGCTGGGGTTTGGCAAACGTAACCAGGTCTCAGAGGTAATGTTCCACACAGGTAGAAGTCAACAAAAAACCCCAAGGTCAGAACAGACTGCAGCCTACTGACCTAGTAAAACACACCTGTGGCTGCCCGGGGACGAGAAAGGAAAAGGCAAAGTTCAGGAATGGAACTGCTGAACCACAAAAAAGCGCGTGACGCTTTCTCATCCTAGGAATAGGTCTGGACTTTAGTTTACTGACGGAAATATATTTGGTCTCTCTTTCTCTTTCTTTTGCTCGTTGCATGAAATAAATATAACATGAAGTCTACCAGTTTTAGCCATTTTTAAGTGCACAGTTTATCGGCGTTAAGTATAATATAGCCACATTATTGTACAACCATCACACCACCCATCTTCAGAACTTGTTTCATCTTCCCAAGCTACAACGCTGTATCTGTTAAACACAAACTCCCCTTCAGGTTTGTGTCTATGAATTTGACTCCTCCAGATCCCTCATACAGGTAGAATCATACAGTATTTATCCTTTGGTGAGTGACTCTCTCCCTTGCTATAAAGTCCTCAAGGCTCATCCATGCTGTAGAATTTCCTTCCTTTTAAAGCATGAATAATATTCCATTTTGTCTCTTTTTATAAAAATGTTATTGAGGTCAAATTTACATACGATAAAGTTCAACCATTTTAAGTGTACAAGTCAATAATTTATAGTGCATGCGTCAAGTTGTTCAACCATTGTCACTATCTAGTTTGAGAACATTTTCATTATCTCAAGATCCCTCTGGCCTATTTACAGTTGATCTTCTTGTGTGTATCCTTATGATCCTGGAATTTTGTCTTCAGTCTGTTCTTGGTCTCAGTGATTTGAAGAATGAATCTGTGGACCACAGATCTGTGGTAAGACAGGATTTATTTACAGAAAAGAATACAAAAACACCAAAGCTCCTGGCAGAGAGAGAAAACCCAAATGGGGGAGAAAAGCTCCTTCTCTGGGCTCTTTGTCCAGGGGTATATATAGTTGTACGGGGTTTCTTGTAGTTACATGAGGCCAGGAAATGAATGGATACAGTCCCTTCTGCTGGGGCAAGGTGCATGAGTACATTAATGAATGGACACAGTCCATTCATGGAATTGAGGCCTAGGAAACTTACATGAAATTGACCTCAGTGTAGGAAATGGGGGCTCCCATCCAGTCCTAAGTGCAAGGGGAAGGAGACACCAAGGTGCCCGTGTCTCCCCAGCAGTTGTCCAGCCCCTCTGTGGTTCATCCATGCCATAACATGCATCAGTATTTCACTCTTTTTTAGTACTGAGTAGTATTCCATTGTGTGTGTATTTCACATACTATTTATTCATTAACTAATTGATGGATCTGTGGGTTGTTGCCCCTTTCTGGCCATCGTGCATGAATATTATGGTACGAACATTTGTGTGCAAATCTTTGTGTGGACACACTTTCATTTCCTTTAAGTAGATACCTAGGAGTGGGATTTCTGGGTCACATGACAAATTGATGTTTAACCTTTAAGGAAATTGTCAAACTATTTTCCAAAGTGGCTGTACCTCTGGGAGGTTGTCTTTAGTGTACATGAACAGATCCTTGAAAGAGATGTGCCTTTTCCTCCAGGACCCTTCCTAACGTGAAGTATTTTGCTTCCTTCTGACTCTGACCTCAGCTTAGTTAGAAAACCAAGCAGTAGGAGTCATGAATTAATTCCTCAAATATTTCTCATTTTCATAGACTTAACTCATTGCCAAGTTCACAGTAAAACCAAACAACCTCAAAAGGTCAGAAGAATGGTGTTTTGAAATGTCCTACGAGACCCAAGGACCCCAGAGTCCCCATCTGTAAGTGAAGGGTTAGACCTAGACGTTGCTAGGTCTCCATCCACGGACACATCTCTAGAAGTGTATTTGGATCCAGAACAATCTCTTGATGGGCTTTGAGCTGTGTCTCACTTCACACTGCCTCAAGGCAGAGGCAGTTTCTCCTGACCATGAAACCTGAGGAAGAAAGAGCTATAGGTGAAAGAATGACCTTCATTTTTGAAGCCAGGTCAAAACTCCCACAGAGAGAAGGAAGGGACATCCGACCTTCTAATTACAGCGCACCATCTTGCGTCACACCTATAGCGGGCATTAATGAACATGTCTCCCATACACCACATTTTTATGAGTTGATTTCTTTTCTTCTTCTTCTTCTTCTTCTTTTTTTTTTGAGATAAGAGTCTCACTATGTCACCCTTGGTAGAGTACCATGGCGTCACAGCTCACAGCAACCTCAAACAAACACTCGGGTTTAAGCAATTCTCTTGCCTCAGCCTTCCAAGTAGCTGGGATTACAGGTGCCCGCCACAATGCCCAGCTATTTTTTTGTTGCAGTTGTCATTGTTGTTTAGCAGGCCAGGGCCAGGTTCGAACCCGCCAGCCCTGGTGCATCTGGCCGCACCCTAACAATTGAGCTATGTGGGTGCCGAGCCTGTGAGTTGATTTCTTGAAAGATATTTACCTTCTGCCTAGGAGCAGTAGTGTAGCTCATTCACTGAAACATTTTAGTAATTTTACTAGTTTCCTAGGGCTACTAGAACAAAGTACTAAAAGCTGGTGGCTTAAAACAGCAGAAATTCATTGTCTTGTGGTTCCAGAGAGTAGACATCCAAACGCAAGTTGTCAGTGGGGCCAGGCTCCCTCTGACGACTCTGGAGGAGAACCTGTCCCTGCTGCTTCTGCTGTTTTCTGGCAATCCTTGATGTTTGGGGGTGAGGGATCCGTGACTCCAGCCCAATGGGCTGCTTCTTCCTCTGTGTCTTCCCATGATCCTCCCTCTGTCTGTGTTTGTCAATTTTCCCTTTATAGAAGGACAGCAGTCAGTGAATTAAGGCCTTTGTGATGACCTCATTTTAACTTGATTGCCACTGTAAAGACCCTACTTCTAAATAAAGTCACATTCTGAAGCACTGGAGGTTAGAACTTCAACATATTTTTTTGGTGCAGGAGGGATGGACACACAGTTCAACCCAAAACAATAACATTTTGGGGAAAAAACTAGGTTTGTAAAAACTTAATAATATGTCTGTCACTGAATGACATCTAAGTATAATGATATATAAAAGGGGAAAAAAAGTGTTCTTCTTCAAACCTCACATCTGAGCTCCTTGGTGCTTGGGCACAAAGAAAGATCACAATAATCTTGAGCCTTTGGCTCTCAACCAGCTGTGGTATGAGATTCTGACATCCTGCAGTTATTATTTAAATAATAGCTTTCAGTTTGGGCAAAAGAAAAAAAATCTATTCAAATGTATTCAGTGCTTGGAATAAGATGCTGTAAATTATTTGGAATGTTTTATCTTGTGTAGGGTTACCCAGGACTAATGTCCAGGAGGAATGAGATGGATGTTGGATATGTTTTAAAAAACAACTGGGACACAAGGATGTGATCACATCACAATCCCCAAACAGGGATTAAATGATAAGATAATGTGAATTTCCACACCTCAGAGAAGAAAGAGATAGGTTTGGGCTGGCGACTGAAAGGGCTGATTATCACTGTGGGATCCTCCTCCAGTTCCAGCAGGCAAAGAGAAACAGGAGTGGGGCCATATAGCCTTGCTAGACTGACCTCCAACGAGCCTGCTGAGAATATTATCTTCTAGCAGAACAGAAGAATCCCACAAAGGCTCTTCATAGCAAGTTTTCAAAGGAATTTTTTCTTTCTCTTCCTATCTAGTCCTTTCCATGGTGGTTTTGGAACCACACATGTCACTGATGTAGATTCAGCTTCAAGTTAGTTTTTAGGGAGCACATGCCCGTGGCTTCCAGATGCACTAACCTCTCTCCTCTGCAGTCACCCTCCTATCCTTGTGAAATACTCCTTTTCTCTACTTGCAACCCTACAAGGGTTCCGTTTGTCTTCCTTTCTTCCACAGGCTCTGGAGAACCTCCTGCTGCTATAAACAAAATCTCTAAGAGTTTAAGCCTGTCTCAAACACCCCCTACCTCATGCAATTAAGACCTGGAATTCCCTGCTAACAGCTCTTCCCTGGCCGTCCTCTCCAACAGCCAGCCCTCCCTTAAGACTGCTCTGGATTTTAAAAGGTCTGGAAGAGAAGGGGCCATGTTTATTTCTCTTCTTCATGGCCTCTTTTAAATGGCTGTGTCCCCCAATCCTTCATCTCTTTATGTCATTTTTACTTCTTTTTCACAATTCTCCTCCAACTCTTTTAATTGTCCTGTGGCCTCAACCTCCATTTTGGCAGAACAACTTCATTCACTGAAAGGTTATCAGACACTTCCAACTCTGGAGACCACAGACTGAAACCTATGACTCTCCTATTTGTGCAAATGACATCTTGATTCTACAATCTCTAGGGCAGTGATTTTCAACCGGTGGGTGTGCCATGAGAAGATCTTAGTTACACCATGAAAATTTTTAAAGATCATTAATCAAATTATTTTCTAAAGAAGTTCAAAGCACAATATTTATATTCTATTTTTTATTCTTGTTTTTTGATCAACATAATTTAAGTGTGCCACAGAAGTTTAACTAAAGGTTCAAGTGTACCCCAAGACAAAAAAGGTTGAAAAACACTGCTCTAGGGAGTTCAAACTCTGTTGCTCATCTTTGATTCCTTCTTCCCCCACCTCCTGTGTTTCTGGGAGGTTTAAATGAGAGAAGTCATAAACAGTTTAGCACACAGGCCTGACACAGAGCAAGTCCTCCATAATGTAAGTTGCATTTTATTATTATTTTTTTCTTTTTGTGAGACAGTCTCTCACTCTATCACCTGGGCTAGAGTGCTCTGGCATCAGCCTAGCTCACAGCAACTTCAAAGTCCTGGGTGCAAGCCTCCCAAGTAGCTGGGGCTACAGGCACCCACCACAACACCCAACTAATTTTCTCATTTTTAGTAGAGATTGGGGGGGGTCTCGCTCTTGCTTGGGTTGGTCTGGAACTCCTGACCTTAAGCAATCCTCCCAGCTTGGCCACCTAGAGAGTTAGGAATATAGGCCGGAGCCACCACACCTGGTAAGGTAGTATTAGTTAATGTATCATTGTCTCCAGCGATTCAGTTAAATAGCCAGTCCCCATGTCTCTCTGTTCTTGTCTCAAAACCATCCACACACCATTCATTTTTTCTGCTCTCCTTGCCACCTCCCTTATCAAAGCACATTACCTCCCATCTGTAGGAGGGATAGACATTCCAAGCCAGACTCCTTGTCTCCAATCTCTTCCCCACTTAATACTGCATCTGGGATATCAGATTCAGATAACACAAATGAAAAACTACCTTAGGTGAGGTCATCCTGGTGTTCAGAAATGTCATTGCTTTCTTGACGGCTCACTGGGAAACCACGCCCTTCCCATGAAGGTGCCACACTCAGTTTGCAGGTTTGTCTCCCACAACCACACTCTGGCCAGACTAGAATGGGAAAACTCTGGAAAGTCTTCTGCGTCTTCCAGGCCCATTCTTTTATGGATGCCGTATGGGAAGTCCCCGGTGTCCAGAATTTGACATTTTCCCATTCTTCAAAGCATCCTTCACCCCAAAACCACCTTTTGTTGCTCTCTCTTTTCTCCTGTGACCCTCCACTGCGCTAGAAGTTTATCTTCCTCCCATAGGGCTTACATTTGTCTCTTACTCATCTTTCTTGGTTTTCCTTACAGGAAATTGGACATCTTTCTCACATGAAGGTGAAAAAACACCTCACTATTAGTTGAGATCTATTCTCTGGCTGGGGAGGTATGCGTGAGATTTCTTTGGCCAAATCTTCATGCTGTCTGATCCCTCTCAAATACCTCAGCTTGCATTTTTGCAGAGTAATTAATGCCTACACTACCTGATTTAGTTTTTTGGCCTTTCTGATTCCAAACTACCTTACTTTATTTGCCCCAATGTACTACCTGCTTCAACCTAAGATGTAACTGTTCTCTTACATGGAATGATGCCGTGGACTAAAATGTGAAGGGAATCACTTTTCATCAAGGTCTGGTCTGTATCGAGAGCTCAAACCCTGCAGTTAAAAGTGCCATAGAAATGGATTGATAAGTAGCTGGAAGCAGAATGCTGTGTACACACAAATTGCACTGCTTTGCAGGGTACAGTTTGGAAGTTCAAGCAAGAAATGTTTATGAAAATGTATGAGTTAACAGTAGCTTGACTGAAGAGATCAGATACTTAACAGTCACTGGTGGAGCACTGCGTGAGAGGAAGGGTGTTTATGCCCATTTAAATGACTCTTTCAAAGTAGTTTTTGAATGTTTTCATTAGGCAAGATGAAGCCATCTTTGTAACCATGTTGTTGGCATAAAAAGATGCCCATTATATGTCAGCAGCTACAGACAAAATGCATTTATTTTATGTGAACACAGCAAATCACTTGAGAACACAATTTATTTTGCAGAAATACTGAATTAATCCTTCCATTTCTATACCATGACTTAGAGCCACAAGTTTTGTTACACTACAGCTTTCATTTCTTGTAATTATGTCCTTTTAGCCTATTCAAGTATTAAGAATAAATTAGGTAAAGAAAAGAAAAGAAAGTGCAAAAGTGCTTCCTATGAAGTGCTTCCTCCCAAAGTCACTTCTGCACATCTCCCCATGCAGCCTACTGTGGACTTAACTGCTCATCAACACTTCCTCCTCTTGGGTCTTGATCAATGAGTGGGCTGGATGCTTAGCTCTGTTGGATGCCAGTGGAGGCTAACCAAAGTGTTCCTTCGATATCTTTTCAAATGATTTCAGTTTGGGAAGAAAGAAAACTGAGGCTGGACTCCTCGTATTTGGAGAGGGTGCTATGGCAGAGTGGAACAGCTTATCAGTGGAGCCAGACAACTCTTGGTTCTAATCCCACTACCACCACTTTTCAGTTGAGGGACCCTGGCAAATTATCTGGCTTTCTGAGCCTCAGTTTTTCACTCTGTAAAATGGGGATAATGATACCCTCCTCCTAGTGTTGGTTGGTTGCTTGGCACTTAAGGTACTTAAGGAATGGTAATTGCACGCCCATCCCTGTCCATTTCCCCCAAATTCTACCTACAGGCTTGGGACAAAGTTGTCACTGGAGCATGAGGAAGTATTCCCTACATCCTGTCTACATGTTTTTCCTTTCTCATACAGTAGCCAAACCTCAAAACGCATCTTCTGTCCCCTCCACCTACGCCCTCAACCTCAGTCCAGCTGTGTCTGCGCCACACAGCCAGGGAAAGCACAGGAACCTCCGAGGTCCCCCCTGCTCTCAGCAGCTGGCATACTCCTTCTGGCAAGTGGCTGGCAGAGGACCCTTAGTTGGAGTTACAATAAACTGCCCCTCTGGGAAGGATGGAGGGGCAGAGAGAAGCCACAGGTGTTTGGGGTGGTCTCCCTCCCGTGCCATTGCACCCAATTCCCCTCACCAGGCATTGCACTGGGAGATGAACTCGGAGCCAGCCCCTGAGAAACACCCAGGTCAAGGTGCGAGCTGTCTTAGGCAGAAGGAGAAAGGGAGGGGACTGATCAGGTCATAGGCTGTCATACTTAGCAGGTTAAAAGATTTTTAGCCCGAGGACTATCTCGAACTCGTTCTATCTTGGGGAATGACTCACTTACTGGAAGTGGTGTAAACACAGGTGTAATCCGGGCTGCTGGTCTCAGCCCGGTGGAAGGGCGGCTCTCTCCCCTTTAGCAGTTGCGTTCCTTCTACATCCAGAACAGTAAGTTCAAAGAGGTTAAGCAATTTGCCCCAGGCCGGGAGTCCAGGGACTGGGCAGGACCTGGAACCTGCTGTCGGGATTCCCAGCCCTGCTCCCTCGGGCGCCACCCTCCACCCAGGGGCTGCACGAATTGCCAAGCCGGGCGCTCCTGCTGCTTTCTAGCCATCTCGGAGGACCGCGACCCGGCTATTCCACTCCCGACCCTCACTTCCTCGTTCCCCCCTGCTTCTCGCTCCCGGCCCAGGGTCCTGCAAGGCCGGCTCAGGCAGTGGTGCGAGGCGCCCACTCCTAACATGCATCCTGGAGCTCTCCCCTGCAGGGACGCGCGAAGCCCTCACGGGCAGGGGGTGCAAGCGGGTGCGGGGCAGGGGTCCGCCCGCGCCTGGTCTGGGGCTGGGGGCGGAGCATCGGCGTCGGGAGCAGGAGGGAGGTGGCCGCGGGAGGGGGCAGGGCCGGGGCGTGGAGTTTGGAGGAGCCGGCGGGGGAGCCGGAGCCCGAGGGGAGGGAGCGGCGGCGCGAGGGGCGACCCGGCGGCGCGGGGACTGCGGAGGTGCGGCGGGCGCGGGGCGGGAGGCGTCACCGGAGGCGGAGGGGGCGGAGCCGCGCTCGCAGCTGCCACCCGGCCGCCGGGCCCAGGCAGACGACACCCGCCCGCGGCCGGGCACGCACCGCGCGCAGACACTCTCCGAACAATGCTCGGCGGCGCCCGGCCGGGCGGCGGGCGACTCGGAGACCCACGGCGCGGCTGGAGAAGCGCAGTCCGGAGGTGAGCCGGGGCGCTTTCTCAAATTCCGCCGCTTTTTGTCTGGCAAATGTGGCCGCAGAGGGAAGCCTTGTGGGAGCGCCGCGATCGCCGGGTGGGCGGCCCCCGGGTCGGCGTCCCGGGGGTGACAGGCGGCCGCCCAGGGAGGGTGCAGAGCCCGGACCGCGTGCGCCCCGGGTGCTGCCGGAGGTGGGGGCGCCCAGCCGGGGGGCGCCGGGGCCAGGAGGAGGTTTGCGATTCATTGGAGAATCGCGCTCTCTAAGCCAGGGAAACTTTCCTTTGAGTTCCGGGAGGAGGAAACCGACCGTTGTGTGCGTTTCTCAGGTTTTGCTGCTCTGCTCGCGGGGAGAGGCGGACGCGCTCAGGGCACAGCTTTCCACCAAACAGTATTGTCCAAGGAGCAGAAAGGGGAGGCCGCTTGGCCGCTCGCGCTAGGACCGGGGTGATGATTTGGGGGCCCGAGGTAGCACCCCACCAAGAGGGGAGGTGATAACCCTTTTCCGGAGCCATCGCTGGGATCTGAATTTTATACTGTGGGCACATTCTTAACCTTTGCTGGTGCATTCCTCTCCCCATCCATCCATCCAGACAGACGCACACGCACATACACACCCCTACACACGCACAACACTGGGAATGCAGGCGGCTGGGGATTCGCAGCTCACAGCGGCTGTTTCTCCCAGGTGAAGCGCAGCCGGCCAGCACATGGCTTTGCACAACTATAGCAAAGCCCAAAGGTCTCGCGGCAAGGAGTTTTGCAATGTATTCAGTCCAGAGTCAGTTTCAAAGGCTCCCCTGATCACTGGCCAGAACTATCATTAACAACCCCTCTGCCTGTTCCTCTGGGAGAAGGAAATTTGACAGGAAGCTATAGGGAATGGCTGCTTTTATGTTGCTGTCCTGAGATCCTTTGAAACTTGGGTATCCTGCTTCTTGGTTAGACTGTGTTGGGTGCAAAAGCGCATTCCTTTCTGCTGAGAATAATTATACACTATTGGAGAAAGAAAAAAGAAAAGGAAAAGTTATGTGAATACCATAATTTAGCACACGTCTGTGTGTGTGTGTGTCTGTATTCAGGGAGGTGTTAAGGTTGTCACTTAAGCCTTTCTGCTTGGTCAATCCCAGGCAAAGGAGTGAGTTGAAATCCAGACACTTTTCATACATTTCCTTTTTCTGGTGTTGCATTAATTCAATGACAAGCTATAGAATTTTTTTAGATGAATATTTTCTGGACTTCAGCCATTTCAGGGTGAAGCATAAGGAACTCTAATGCTAGTACGAGGGGCATTTTGAGCCAAAATATTTCATTTTATGGATCTGTCCACCCCGATTCATCAGATTCTTTTTTGAAATCAGGTGGGAGTGTATCTGACAGCTTCAGCCTTGCAAAGGTAGCCACAAATGAAGTGCAGGGGTTTGCAGAAGCAGACACTTCATCATGACTTGGATCAGAAAGAATGCTGAGATCTTTTTCTAATCTGGCACTGCAGCCTCCCACTGAAATGGGGGGATTTACGTAATTCTGGGGGCCGCCTTCCGTTGGAGGTAAGGAATGTGGGCTGGAAAGTGCCATTCGAAGGCGGTGGAGAGCTGGCATTGCTCAGCTGTGCAAAGCCAGGCTTTTGCTTTGTGGGTGTCACTTGTGATTTTCACCATCTTTTACTTAAAACAAATAGGAGATCATTCCAGGCACAGAAGCACAACTGGAAAAGTGGATATCTCTCTCTCTCTCTTTTTTTTGGTTTTACATGGTGATAAATTCTGTTTGCTTTGACTGAAAAACCAGTTTTAACAGGATGTGATGTGTCAGTGACAGTGGGAAGCCCAAGGCTTCATTTTGTTTGCTTATTCAAGGCTGCCCCTTAAAGACCTCGGTGTCCCTGACAATTGGGTGGTGAAAGTTGTGTCTGAGAATTTCAGAGCTGAGGAAGGGAGCAAAGAGAGCACTCATAAATTGGAGAGAGGTTCCCAGAGCCTACCGCACTCTGGGGGCTGTACAAAGATGTGGATCTTAGAAACTAGAGTCTCTGGCACCGAGCAATCCCTCCCTGGCAAGTTTGTATTCCCAGTTGCCTTTTGAGAGAATGACTTGCAGCCACTGAAAACTGCTTCTTTGTGAATCTGTGATGGCCACCCCCCTCCTGAGAAAGTCGCTGGATGCCCACCTCCACAGATAGCCCAGCCTCAGGAGGGGCTAACAGGAATTCGAGGTACCCATACATAGCTCATTTTCCAAGCTGTCTTCCCACGTCCCACTGAGGGGGCAAGGGAGCCTCTGCCTGTGGGAGAGGTAGCCCGGTAGGAAGGGATCCACTCCCCACTTCTGAAGGCCAAAATATATTTCCTCCCCCTGCCTAGAATTTAGCAGCAAGCCTACATCTCTCTGTGGCCCGAGACTGTAAAGAGAAAGACAAAGCCGGGCTGTGCTTCCTTTGCTGAAGCCCAGTGACCCCTTCTGGAGAACTTGGTGAGGGATGAATCTGCTACTTGGGTGAACTCAGAGAAGCACCCAACCTAACAATCGCCTTAAGGGAAGGAGTGTTTAAGACGCTAACAATGACTGCTGAAAGACAAATCCTTTTTTTTTTTTTTTTAAATTTCAGAGGATTCATTTAGTTTAAAGATGCAGCGAGCTTCATCCTTAATTTTGGAGGGAAAAGAGGCCCAGTTAGCTTCAGCACGTGTTGAATAAGCACCCTCGTCTGTCAGTGTAGGCACAGGAAAGAGGCACTTCTCACAAAGACTCCCCTGTCTTCAGGCTGCCCAGCGCACTCTACCTGGCAGCTTAGAGAGCGTCAGGCCAAGCTCATTCTCATAGGAGGAACATGGGAAGCAAACTGTAGAGAAGCTATTCATCTTCGGGTCTTATGGAAGATTTCTTTCTGCACCACTCTTTTTATAAGAAGTCAGTTCTCTTTTTAAAGGGTAAGAAGAGCCGTGGGCAGTAGCAGACATGGCCGTCTACTCAGTTTCATGAACACTGAGGTGAGGGGAGGAGCCACTAGCCAAGTTGGCTTCTCTTTCCAGACCTGGGTGATGCTGTGTGTCTTTGGACAGCTCTCAGTTCCTGACTTTGCCATCGTATCCCCGCCTGTAAATGGGGGTAACAGATTGGATGCTATTCAAGGTAATTGGTCAATGTCTGCATCCCTTTGAGCTCTTTGGTGGTGAATTTGGTGGCAAAATGAATTTCATGGATTTGGTACTCCTTTGGAGTATGGTACATATTGTTTGCCTCTTCGAGAAAGCTAATCACCTTCTCTTTAGAGATGTCATAGGGAAATAATGACTTGATAATCTCTTCTCTCTCTTAGAACCTATCGAGCCACCCTTTGAGGGTGGACCATGGGGACCATGGCTCTCTCTTCTTACTGTTTTCCCCTTTGGCCTGCAGCACCCAGCTTTGTTGACCTCAGGATGGAATAAAGTATATTAGCCGAGGGTAGCAGGAATATTCTGAAGGTGCCAGACCTCTCCACAAGGTTCTGGGCAGGTGGTGCACAGCCCAGCTCCCACTTCTCCTCTTTCTCAGTCATTTCCATCCCCACTTGGTTGAAAGTGTAGGTTGCAAGGCCCATTTTAGGGCCCAGAGCTGTCGCCCATCTAATGTAGGTCTTTGTCAAAACTGTGGAAGCCATTATTTTTCTTTGCTGTATACATATTACTTTGCTGTTCTTGTTTCTCTGGGGATGTGTCCAGGTGCTAGACCCCTAGTGGCAGTGAATACGTGAATGAAAGATAGGCTTTTCATCTCAAGCCCCATGTGCTTTCCTCCTGTAATTCCCCCAAACCTCCCAGCAGCCAGGGTTTTAGGAGGCTGAAATGTCTTTTATTGTTCTTTTCACATAACAGGGCTGTGTTTAGCTATTACACCTTCACATAAGGCCATGTGCCTAGAGAGTGTCTAGGAAAATAATGGCAAGGGCCCCGGGCTAAATGGAATCCTAATCCTTACTTGGTAATTCTCCTCCTTCTCTTCCTTGATTAAATAATCAGGCTCTAATTAAGAATGTGCCCATCCTCCAGTAGGGCAGGTGTCTAATCAGGCAAGTGTCCTCCTGCCTTTCTAGGAAGCCACTCTGTGACCTACCCCTGCCACCCGCAAGACCACGCCAGGAAGCTGGGTGCAAGATGAACCAGCATACCTTCGGCTCAAGATGCACAAGACCCTCCAACTGAACCCCGAGAGCCCAAAAATGTCTGCGTGCAGTGACTTTGTGGAGCACATTTGGAAGCCCGGGTCCTGCAAGAATTGCTTCTGCCTGCGGAGCGACCACCCCCTGGCAGCTGGCCAGCCCCAGCCACGAGCGGGCAACTTGCCTCCACCGCGCCTGCCCCCCCGGCCTGAGCACTGCCGCCTGGAAGATGAGGGCGTGAACAGCTCGCCCTATTCCAAGCCCACCATTGCTGTGAAGCCCACCATGATGAGCTCCGAGTCCTCAGATGTGTGGACAGAGGCCAACCTGAGTGCCGAAGTCTCCAAGGTGAGGCTGACTAACCCCTGGGGTATTTTTATAGGGGCTGTTCCTGTTCTAACACTTGGCAACTGGCTGCCAGCCAGGGAGGGCTGTTCCTACAAGAATCCCATAGGATGGCTTTCCTTCAGCTTGCCCCGAGATGGCTCTTGCCTCCCTGCTGGCATTTGCTATAGCTGCCCTCCTTTCTATCTGTCCCTTTCAGCTAAGGACCATTTATGCAGCCCCTCAGCATTTCCTCCTGTGATTTGGGGACTGCATCGGGTAGACAAAAATGATGCTTTCTTTAAAGAACAGTTTAAAAATAATTTCAATCAGAATTTAAAATGTACACACAGATAGCAATAATTGCAACATGCACTCAGTACCCTTCAACGTGAACTTCAACAATCTCCTTATGTCCAATCTTGTTTCTTCTCTCCCCTAACCTACTCATCCCTTCCCTGTGACTTTACAGCAAACCCCAGTTGTCACATCATTTCAGTGCATATCTTTAAATGATAAAGTCTTTTTTTTTTTCTTTGAGACAGAGTCTCAAGCTCTCACCCTGGGTAGAGTGCCATGGCATCATAGCTCACACCAACCTCCAACTCTTGGTCTCAAGCGATCCTCTTGCTTTAGTTTTTCTATGTTAAGTAGAGATGGGGTCTCGCTTTTGTTCAGGCTGGTCTTGAACTGGTGAGCTCAAGCAGTCCACCCACCTTGGCCTCCCAGAGTGCTAGGATTACAGGAAGATAAAGTCTTTATAAAATATAACCACAGTACCAGTATCATGCTTAAAAATATATATGGTAATTCAAGACCCTATGTCTTGGATTTCTTCAGGAATGCACCGTGACGGGGTCGTTAGAAAACCCACAAACACAAAGCAAAAATTAAACAAAACTCCAAATTCGATTTTCCAAGCTTGTAGGACGGCTGATTCCCCCCAGTAGTTGCAAGGGAAGGAGAAGACAAAATGCTCTCTTTTAGATTTCTTTTTTCTTTTCCTACCTCACAGACTTAAGCCAAAAGCATCACAGGCCGCGGGTGGGAAGCGCAGCTCAGTCTCTGGCAAGACAAAGGCCTCCGCGGGCGCCCCAGCCGCGATCACAGGCCCTGGGATCAGAAGGTGGGCTGGGCGTGGGCGGCGCTGCTCTGTAGGACAGAAGACAGTCCACCGGGACGTCGCTCTGCCCGCTCGCTCTTCCTCCTTTGCTGTTTTTCTCTGACAAAGTCTAACGTAAGTTTTTCACCGACAAAGTCTAACGTAAGTTTTTCACCTTGGGGCTGTGTAGGTCATCTGGCCTGGCAAGCTCCCCCTCCCGAAGCAGGAGGACGTGCCCCTCGTCTACCGGGGCAGTTTCCGCAGCGTGCAGAAACCCGCCGGGCCCTCTGCCTCCGCGAACGGCAACGCTTGCTGTCCCCCTGCTTACGCCATGGTTGGACTCGAGGCCCGGGGGGAAAAGAGCCTGGCTTTCCACCCGGTGAGCTTCCCAGATGAGCAGGGTGGGCGAGAAGACAGACCTTCGGCTCCCTACCAAGACCTGCCCTCTGCTCAGGAGAGCTTCCGCCAGAAACTGGCAGCTTTTGCAGGGGCAGCATCTGGCTGTCACAAGAGCCCCTATCCCTCTCCTCAACCCCTTCGGGAGTCTCTGCCCTCAGAGGATGACAGTGATCAAAGGTGCTCACCCTCTGGGGACAGCGAAGGAGGAGAGTACTGCTCCATCCTGGACTGCTGCCCGGGGAGTCCCGTTGGCAAAGATGGACAGGCAGAGGACCACCGGGGCAGACGCGGCGCTCGGGACTGCTCCCCAAGGAGGTGTTGGGAGCAGGGACCGTGTGCCAGGGCCACTGAAGAGAAGAAGCAGATTCTGAGCTTCTCCAGGGAGTGCTGTAAACAGAGCCTGCCTGCAAACCCCACCCGCCCGGGCCCCAAGAAGTCGTCTCTCACTCCGGAGGCTGCCAGCTCCTCCGATGGCCTCTCCTGTGGCAGTGGCAGTAGCCGCGCCAGCAGCCCCTGTGCCCCGCACCTGGAGAGCGATTATTGCTCTCTCGTGAAGGAAGCAGTGCCAGGGAAGCATCAGGACCCCAGCTGCCATGAGATGACTTCCAGCAGATGCCTTGGGGCAGCCAGTGAGCCCCAACCTCTGGCCCACCCCAGGGAGGCCACTCAGCCTGAACCCATCTATGCTGAGAGCACCAAAAGGAAGAAGGCGGTTCCAGCGTCTTCCAGGCCACAGCCCAAAGCAGAACAGACATCACCTGCCCAGAGCCAGGCCCAGGCCCAGGTACCGACAGGTCACAACACCTGGTCTCAGAAAACAGCATCGGGCTGGGGCCAGAACAGCTCAGACCTGGCTCCCCAGGTGGCAGCCACCATCACCGTCATGGCGGCCCACCCGGAGGAGGACCATCGGACCATTTACCTGAGCAGCCCTGACTCTGCAGTGGGGGTGCAGTGGCCACGTGGACCTGTAAGCCAGGACTCCCAAGCAGGAGAAGGGAAGACTTCAGCCAGGCAGGGGCTGAGCTCCAGGGAAAGCCGTGCTCAGGATGCCAGTGGAAACATGCCCAAGGGCAGACCTGCCATTCCTCCCAAGCTATCCAAGAGCAGCCCTGGAGGGTCCCCAGTGTCACAGTCCCCCGACCTTGGCGAGGGGAGCTCTGGCAGTGGTGGTGGCAGTGGGGCCCAGCCTCCATCCAGAGGCACCGTGGATGCTGCTTCTTTCTGCCGGACCAACAGTGACCCTGCCCGGTACCCCCCGCCAGCTGCTGCCTCCTCCTCTGCCTTGGACCAGAGGCGGCCCAGGTTCCAGACCGGCACCTGGAGCCGTCAGTGCAGAATAGAGGAGGAGGAGGAGGTGGGGCAGGAACTGCTGAGTCAAAGCTGGGGAAGAGGGACAAAAAATAGCACCACCGACCATTCGCACTCCACCACCTGGCACCACCTCAACCCCGCAGACGGCTCCTCTGGGCAGAACAGTAAAGCGGGCACTGGGATGAGCAAGTCAGCCTCTTTCGCCTTTGAGTTCCCCAAGGACAGAAGTGGGGTAGAGGCATTCTCACCTCCACCCCCACCTCCAAAGTCAAGGTGAGTACCATGGTTTGTGTGTGACTCTGTTCCTAGGGCAAAGAGCTCTGACCTGAAACTTTCCCCTTTGCTGCCTCTCCACAAGTCTCCAGGCCCAGAAGTCTCAATCTGCCCCAGGGCCTTGGTGTGTTTATGTAAATTTCTGAGTCACATGTGCAGCAACAAAGGAGTTGTTGCTCATTTGTGCTGGGCAAACAAACCTGCTGTTTGGAATGAATCTTTCCAAGAAGCACTGCTAAGCTGTCTCTCTTTTTTGATGCCTATATTTTTATTATCTGGTTCTTTTTTTTTTTTTTTTTTTTTTAATTTTGCCCCCATCTCCAGTGTCTTCAGCAGGCTTTGAAGGAAACTCTGAACTTTTTCATTTCTTTAAACATGCAAGAGCCAGCTGAAAGAGGGTGTGCTGCAGGATTTGGGGAGACACACAGGCAGTGCCAAATGTGTGCTCAGTAAACAGTTACACATAAATGATGGTGATTAGGCCTTGGGGCCAGAAGCAGAAAAGGAAGCTTTGTGAGTGGTTAGGAACCCTCAGATGTGGGTTTTTAAAGAAAAAAACAGTTTTGTGTGAGAATGCTGAAACTCACAGCTTTCTCTACTGCTTCACTGCTATCTCCTGCCAGTTTAAAGTACCTTTTAAAGGCAAAAAGAAAAAAAAAATGCCTTTTTTTTAAGCTATTGATATGTGCATGGAATTTAAATTCTGGGAAAAAAATTTCTCTGGATTGGAGCAAAACTGATTCCTATTAGGGAAAGGGAAACCTGCTTTTTTTCAAAAAATGACAGCCCTTCCCAACAGACTTTCTCTAGTCATGTCATTTGTAGTTTTTCAGTTTCAGCTAATGTGCCCCTAGGTTGATGTCAGAAACCAGGGAATTGACCACAGAGAAAAAGCAGCCTTGACACTTGACTTTGAATTTTAAGGCTTCTCAGGCTGTGATGTGATCTAACACGGGCTTGTTCTCATGACCACTGTTTTGTTCTGGTGTTGCACTGGCCACCCACCGTGTGGAATAGACATCTTGCAGATCCTCAGGTGACTAGACTCTCTTTGGCTGTAGTCTTAACTCACTGAATGAATAAAGTCTTCAGCAACTAAGACAAGCCCCACCTTCCACAGCACTCACTATGGGACCAGGCATGGGTTTAAAGGCATTAGACATATTAACTCATTTAATCCTCAGAACACTGGAAGGAAGTAGGAGTGACCAGTCCCAATTGACAGATGACAAAACAGAGGTAGAGAGTTGCAGCAACCTGCCTGGGCTTGCAGCTCCTGGGTCTGTGCTCTTGAAGATACAGGACACCTGCAGGAATTGAGCAGGGCCTGGGAGTGAAGCATCAGCATTGCATCTGTTGGCATCTGCCCTGGGGAGCTCAGGAGAAAGTGCAGGCTCTGGTGTTAGAAAACCAAGTTCCTAGTTCATTACTTTGACTTACAGGTTGAGCAACCTTGACAAGACACTTGCTATGACTGAGTCTTAAGATTACTCCTCTCTAAAATGAGATGCTAATAATACCTTGATAACACCCTATAATTGAAAGGCTGTAATGAGACGCCAATGCAGAGGTTAGTTATGATGTAAGCATGCATGGCCTGAGCTGTTGATTGTGACAGTGACACCCAGACCCTCTCTGTGAAATGGAGTGGCTTAATCCCTATAGGAATACCACTTGAACCCTGGAAAAGTAACTAAAACTTAACTTCTTTAAGAATCTAGAGCACCAGCCACATATATCGGAGGTGGCGGGTTCAAATCCAGCCGAGGCCTGCCAAACAACAATGACAACTACAAACAAAAAATAGCCAGGCATTTTGGCAGACGCCTGTAGTCCCAGCTACTTGGGAGGCTGAGGCAAGAGAATCACTTATGCCCAAGAGTTCGAGGTTGCTGTGAGCTGTGATGCCAATGCACTCTACCCAGGGTGATATAGTGAGACTGTCTTAGAAAAACAAACAAACAAAAGAAAAGAATCACAGCGGGGTTTGGAGGAATCCCGCTAACCATAGCAACATGACTCAGGTAGGGTTTTAATTAGCATCTGGGTTGCGACAGAGTTTTTGGGAGCCCAGTTTGTTATGATAAAACCCTGACATTATATACAGCTCAAACTAGTTGGGAATCTTGAAAGTTGTGGTTTTCGGCTCTTCAAAAACAAACAAAACAACAAAACCCCCCAAAGTTCTTATTTTTAGGACTTTGAGGATAAAAATTTAGGAAATATAATTAGCTTAAAGGAACACAGAAAAAAGGAAAGAATGTCTCATAGTATTTAAAATAAATCAAACTAGTATATACTTTCATCTGGGGTTGTATTTTTAGCTTTCAGGTGTTACTGACATTATCTTTTGCATCCTCACCTCTCTCCCCTGTGAGGACATTAAGTGCACAGGCTTGAGACTCTTAGCTGACTTTAATTCTGGAACTCGGTACTTACAGAATTCCTAGCAAGTCAGGGTGTCCATGGAAATGTGGCCCATAGGTGATGCAGAACCAACACCCCAGCACACACTGGTAATTCTGGCGGGCGGATGTCAGTTTCCAAAATGGAAAAATGTGAATCTTTTCTAGCAACCTGCAAGATCAACTTGATTTCCCCGTGTAGACCCATCCACCGCGTGTATCCTGTTTCTAAGGATCAGCTTCATTGTCTGTGTTATACACACTCAAAACTCTGGAGCAGTGTCATTTAACCAATCTATGGCACTCTTGAACCTGTAGTTAACCTTCTCTGGCACACTTAAATCCTATTGATCAAAACAAAAGAGTAAGAAAAAGAATATACTTACAGTGCTTTGAACTTAATTTCAAAAATAATTTCATTCATGATCTTCAAAAATTTTCATGGCACACTTAAGATCCTCTCACTGCACACCAGTTAAAAAATCACTGTTCTAACAACAACACAAAAAATCGCTACTCTAGAGAAAGGGGCTTCTTCATGCAGGGTTGCTGCGCTTTTCACTTACAGTAGTGGTTCTCAACTTCCTCATGCTGCGGCCCTTTAATATAGTTCCTGTGGGTTGGACCCACAGGTTGAGAACCGCTGACTTACAGTGTGGCGAGAGACAGAGCCATCTGCTTTCTTGGACCGTTATGGAAGAATGGAGAATGATTTTCTGGTTTGCCTATTGTTCTGTTTATCATCCTGTTTTACAAATCCAACTGACCTGGAGAAAAAAAAAATAGATGTTAAGAATCACTTGGCTTTCCTGCAGTCCTGTTTTAAATGTTTGGCAGTAACTTATTGGTCTGAGATACTGTCCTCTGGCGTTCTTGAGGTGCCTCTTGCTGTAATGCTGTGCAGGACAGGCTCTCAATGCAAGGCTTGGGTTATATGCTGATCAGTCCCTCCTTGAAGTTTAAGTGTGTGTCCACCCCTCCTCCTGGGCAGGTAAGGCAGAGTCTGGGTCTTTCCTCACCTGTTGCTGCCAAGGCAACATTTTCAACATGTTCTTAGAATGATGGACTCCACAAAGTCTCCAGATCAACCCTGCCCCAATGTAGGGCAGAATTTGTTGTTGTTGTTGTTGAGACAGAGACCCACTGTATACCCTGAGCAGAGTGCAATGATGTCATAGCTCACTGCAACCTCAGACTCGGGCTGTGGGCATCCCGCTGCCTCAGCCTCTGGAAGCCACTGGGATGACAGGTGCTTGCTGTGGCGCCCGGCTGGGTTTTTCCATTTTTTTAGGAGTCGGGGTCTCACTCTCACTCAAGAAGAGGACAAATAAGTACTTCTAGTCAGGAAAAAAATCGCAGTAAAGAAGTGTGGATTCTTAGTTTGAATGTCATGTTCAAGAGTTAAGGCAGTTTGATGAGAAAGGCAGGGCTGGGGGAAGTAATTGAGATGTGAAAGAACCAAATTTCATTCTGCCTTTTATTTCTTTGCAGATGCAAACCCTGTTTTAAATGATGTATGAGTTTTGAATGGCAAAGTCGATTGAAGGAGAATCACTTGGTTAGTGTAGACAAGGGATTCACAAAGAGACTCCAAACTAGGAAGGTGGACCTAATTTGAAGTTAACAGGGCAACTTAATGTGGTTTCAGGGTCCAAATGGTCTGGCCCTTGGTGAGACTCATCAAAAGAAAAGTTTTCCCAAGAAAGTGAGAGATGTTTTTGTTCTAAGGTTATCACTCTTGCTAATTTTAATTTAACCCTTGACTTAGTAAATTCCCTCTTCCTGCGTGGGGTTGGTGGGAAGCAGATGTTAAGTCTAGGGCTTTTTCTCATTAAAATCACCCCTTGTGTTGCATCTCAGAAGACAGGAAATGACAGTGTCATAAATAGGGTTCCTTTCTGTCCACTTGGCCACGTGAACCGACTTCATTGTGTGGTTGGTCCCGTGACATGTTTCTCAGCAGGAGCGCCGAGGATGGTCATAGAGTGAGTGAGCGAGCTGGGCCTTACTCTGCAGACTGCACACCCAATCCAATTAGAGCTCCATAGGCTTTTATTCTGGAAGTGTTTTCTGCTGAAGTGAATTGCAGTTGGGTGGCAGAAATGTACTGGGAAGTCCCATAGTCTTGACGCATCACGGTCTTTTCTGTGTGGCATTTTGAAAAATCTGTTTGTGTTTAGAGAATCTCTACGTTTAGTCTTTTGGACAAAACTCAAGTAGGTTGAAGGTTGAGTGGGTCAACTCTTGAGTGGGGAGAATGCATCCTGGCCATATATCAGTGGGAGAAAGTGCTCTCTACACATAAACAGAGTTTGGCAAACAGAGCAGAGCACATGTATCCATAGTGTAAATTTATATTCGGTCCCCATGCCAGGGAAAAATTCATGGGTGGTCTCTTCCCATGTGTTTGTGGCTGGAACCTGGACACGTGGGATGTCTAGTGATGATGTCAGCAAGAGTTATTGAACTTGATTCTTAGCTTCTTGTTCTGTAATTAAAAAAAAAAAAATCTCTAACTTGCAGCAGTATATGGAAAACATTTAAGACCTTTCTCTAATTCTAAGCGTGCATCCTTGACTAAGCATTAGCAACTCAGTAATTTATCAGTTATTTAAAAATAATCACCTACTTATTTCTGTCTCAGTAGAATGCTGTGGTGTCATAGCTCACAGCAACCTCAGACTCCTGGGCTCAAGCTCTTGCCTCACCCTCCCCAGTAGCTGGGACTACAGGCATCCACCATAATGCCCAGCTATTTTTAGAGACAGAGTCTTGCTCTTGCTCAGGATCATCTCAAATTCCTGAGCTCAAGCAGTCCACAGCCTCGGCCTCTCAGAGTGCTACTATTATAGGCGTGAGCCACTGCACCCGGGCCAATTGCCTACCTTTTATTGGGCTTTGTGCAGTGCTAAAAATCTAGTACTGGACTTCTGTCCCTTCAGGGTCCTCAGGATTGAGTTGGTATGAATTCAGTGTAGATGTGCAGTTTGACCACCGAAGGCTCACCCCTCACTCTTTGTTTCCCTTTGATGAGACTGGTTCTCGTAGGACCTGGATTCTCACCACCTTCTGTGTTACGTTCAGCAACACCAAGGTAAGCTCAGCGCTGGGTCTGATAGTAGTTCTACTAGTAGTCTTCACCTTTCACTGTATTTTGACTTGATCCAAGATCAGGATTTGTGCAGGCTTGTAAATAGCCATTTATTTTATTTTTTAAATAGACCAGATGCTTTGTGAAGGTAAAGAGCATACTTAGCTATCTGTATTTCCATAAGGTCCAGCTTGGTTCCTGGCATATAGTAGATGTCCAAGAAATACTTGTCAGATGGTCATTTGTAGGCAGAGACCAGGGCTTATTTATTCATTTTCCAGAAAATCATCCAACTCTGTGCTTTGCACATAAAAGGAGCTCAAGAAATGTTGAAGAAAGAAACAAGTAGCTTTGACTACAACATTTCCTTCTGAGAGCCAATCTCCAGGCTGTAGCAGGACCCTGCTCATGCCTCTGTTTTGACATTTAACAGCATAGCTTGCATTGCATTAAGCTGGGTTCATGTTTGCATCTCCTCAAGAAATTGTGAACTTCTGGGAGTGTGGGGACCGGGTCTCCTACGTGCCCCAGAGCTTCCCTTAGCACAGAGCCTAGTATGTAGGAGGTATTCAATGAAGAATTATTAAATTAAAAAAAAAAAAGAAAACACGGGCAAGAGTGAATTATAGATCAAACAGTTCTTGGTCTGATTTTTTTACTGGACATCCATTGTAATTCTGTAGCGATTGTCACCTTGAGTTAAAGAAGCGGAGCTTAATAATTATTAGCGCTTCAAGGTGGGCAAACACCATGTGAGCACAATGTATCCTTTCATGATTAATTACTCTCCAATGATTGTACATTTCCCTTTTACAGCCTCTTTCTTCCTTCCTTTCTTTTCTTTCTTTTTTTTAAAGCTGAACAGGTGTGTAGAGCCAGCCCTCTCTTGCCACAAGAATGTTCCTTTCAGGTAATAATCATCTACACACTTTTTTTTTTTTTTTTTGCCCTACCAGTGAGTTGCAAAGAATTCTTGGGTGTGGTTCTCTGAGAATAGATTTTCCATGCTTTCAGAGGTAGGTTGGAAAACACAAGCTTAGGCTGTACAATCAAGCCCTCTCTGTTCCTTAGGCAGGCAGAGGGACTTTGTTTTAGATTGACCAACCTCCTTTGGATTTGTACAATTGATGGTGGAACTCATCAATTGGTGAGAAATGTTCTCTGTTAGTGGCCCAAGGAATATTTTGTTATTGTTGTGGGATTGTTAATGTCTTCGTTAATGGACTTGCCTTTCCTTCTTTCTCTCAGGGCTGACCGACTATATGCTATAAAGAATACTTGATGTCCCTTTCTGCAGCTGATAAGTTTCAGAGTCTTTATCCTCTGTGGTTAAACAGCTCATATATTTCTTTTTTATTGACTTTTGGGCAGTTCCCTAAAAGTGTTGGGTGTCAAGTGTACTCATGCTGTTCCCACACAACCCTGCAAAATTCCCTTCTGCATTTAGCTTTTGTCCAATGCCTTGGATGACTTATTTTCTATGCTTCTATGACAGGCCGATTCATATGAACAGTTGTATGATGACAAGGAGGAACTTCCAGATTGAAGACTGCTTAAAAAAAAAACCCTTCCTTTTTACTCAGATATTTTGTTCTCCAGTTAATTTTAGTATCTATCAAGATCAAATGATTTCTCTGACTTCCTGGTGAATTGGTTTTTAGCTATTTTATACCTATATATATACATGTATTATAAAACTTTTACTAAAGTCTAAAACCCAAGCAAGTCTTTGGTAGTGATATTGCTGTATGTTTTTGAGTTGTAGAAAGCTCTTAAGAATGGTTCATGCTTTGGGAGAGCTCTATATGGTAGTCCAGATTAATGGGATAAAAATATATTGGGTAAATTCAAGAGTAATTGAGTCACATTGACATATTAGTATGTAATATGATCTTGAAGATCAGGAGGAAAAACAAGGAGAGTCTTTAGAATTTTAAAATCAGTCAGCATGGGGGCATCAATTAAAATAATTCATATTAGTATGTGCAGATCAAAAGGAAGGTGAGATCTTATGATGGCATATTCTTGAATCATGAGGGCATTTAGGTTGCACTCTCCATGCCAACTCTGATTAATCTGAGTGGTGGTCTGGAGCTCTGTGTTGGTGCTCTCTCTGCAGGAAAGCTTGCTGTGATTGATTAGTCCTGCCTGCAGGAAATGTCAATTGATTAGTCCTGTCTGCAGGAAATGTCAAATGGGGAGTAGAGACACTTGTGCTAGATATCTGCCAGCCCAGATTTAAGATCTAAAATGTACCGCCTAAACGTGAATTTTCTGGTGGGCAATAACCATTTCCCATATGAATTTAAGAGTTTAAGAATTTCTATACTGGCTCAGTGCCTATAGCACAGTGGTTACAGCGCCAGCTACATATACCAAGTCTGGCAGATTCCAGCCTGGCCTGGGCCAGCTAAACAACAATGACAACTGCAACAAAAAAATAGCTGGTGTCTGTGGCTCAAGGAGTAGGGCGCTGGTCTCATATACCAGGGGTGGCGGGTTCAAACCTGACTCCGGCCAAAACTGCAAAAAAAAAAAAAAAAAATAGCTGGGCATTGTGGCAGGCACCTGTAGTCCCAGCTGCTTGGGAGGCTCAGGCAAGAGCACCACTTAAGCCCAAGAGTTTGAGGTTGCTGTGAGCTGTGATACTACAGCACTCTACCAAGGGTGACATGATGAGATTCTGTCTCAAAAAAAAGAATTCCTATACCTTTTAGTGGCAGAAGGACTCAGTGGTCTTAAGCTGAGTGTTTGACAGAAGTTCACCATCTGCATTTGAATGTAGCCTCCACTTTCAAACTGGAATGCCAAATGTCTTGTTTCCTTTTATTGAGTGATTATGAATATCTCACACATTTTATCCTTTTTGGATCTCTGTATTTTAGTAAACAACACCAGTAAGTTTGTTAGTCATTATTTAAAGTATTATTATCCTTTACATTCTTAAATCTTGTTAAGCAATGTATGTTCACTTAGTATTATCCTTTCGGGGTTGTTGCATTGATTGTCTATGTCCAAGTTTGGAGGGCAGGAAGAGTGAGGTTAGAAGCAGATGTGTCAAATCTTTTGGAGGGATAGTTTGAGATGTTCAGTCAGGGACAGGACATATGCTGCTAGGAGAAAATAGAAGAAAGCCAAGACAGAGGTATTTGCCAATCTGTCATATTTACTTGGTAACCTCCCTTGAAATCTCTCAAAATGCTTTCTCTGTATTCACGTCATCTACAAAACTTGAAACCGTGAAGTGGTCTGTACCGTGAATCCTATACTCAGACCTTTGATGTCAGTGTTCTCAGTGCTTGTCTGTGTTTTTTATAAAAAAACAAAAACAAAAACCAGAAAGCTGACAAAGATAATGAGTGCCTTGCATGTAGAATAGACCAGACCCTTACAGTTCAAGGTCTGGGACTTCCTTTATCTTGAGATTCATTTGATCACTAAACATGGAGAGAGGGCTTGGAGTAGGTGGAGCCATTACCATAGGCTGGTGGGAAAAGTACAGATTGCTTATTAGATAGATGATTCTGGCAAGCTGTAACCATACGGAAAAAATTAAAAACATTGATATCTTATCTTATACCCATAAATGAAAATGGACTCAGATGGAATAATGATCTGAAACAGTCACTGGATTTTTAAGATCCTAAAAGTGTAAACCATACAATGATGGATTTTATTTCATCAAATTAAGGATTTCTGTTGAACTGGGGGTGCCACAGGCAGTTAATAAATGGGTGAGAGGTTGAAGAAAGTGTATAAGATTAACAAGGGATTAATACAGTCTATAAGGTACTCCTGTGAACAGTATAAGGAAATCAATAGCAAAATGGGCAGAAGTCATAGACAGGCAGTTAACAAAAGGGAAAGCCTAAATGGGTGATAAGAATTTGAAGAGCTACCCTGTTTCCCCGAAAATAAGACACCCTCTGAAAATAAGACCTACTTACAGGAAAGATAAGACGTCCCTTGAAAATAAGACCTAGCATATCTTTGGGAGCACACCTTAAAATAAGACACTGTCTTATTTTCAGGGAAACAGGGTACTTAAGTTCATTCATAATCAGAGAAATGTAAATTTAAGGAACAATAAGATAGCTTGTGATATCCATTAGATTGATGAAAATTACAAATACCAAATTTGGACAAAGATACAGGGAAACCCATATTAAATGGCTGTTATATTAAATATAAGAAAGCATCATACTTCCAAAACCTTGATTTCTGAGTACATACCTCAGATAAATACATGTACACACTCAGGATATTAACCCCTTATCCGACGTGTGGTTTACGAACATTTTTACCAAGTTCATAGGTTACGTTTTCACTTGATTGTTCCTTTGCTGTGCAGAAACTTTTTAGTTTGTTGTTGTCATATTTATTTATTTATTTATTTTGGTGGCCTGAGGTTTTGGTTTGATATCTAAAAAATCATTGCCAAGTCTAATATCAAAGAGCTTTTCCCCTATGTTCTGTTCTAGAAGTTTCCCAGTTTCAGGACTTAAATTTAGATCTTTCACCCATTTTGGGTGATTTTTGTGTATGATATCAGATAAGAGTTTAATTTCTTTCTTTTACCTGGGGAAATCCAGTTTTCTGAGCACTTTTTATTGAAGAGAGTGTTCTTGTGTCCTCTTGGTGCTCTTTTCTAAAATAAGTTAACCATGTATGTTTGTATTGGTTTCTGAGCTCTCTATTCTGTTCTGTTGGTCTATGTTTCTCATTTTATGCCACTACCATACTGTTTTTATTAGTATAGCTTTGTAATATAATTTTAAATCAGGAAGTGTGATGACTACAACTTTGTCTTTCTTAGTATTGCTGTGGCTATATATATATATATTTTATGTGTGTGTGTGGTTCTTATATGAATTTTAGGATTGTTTTTTCTATTTTTATAAAGAATGCCATTGGAATTTTGATAGTGATTATTTCAAATTTGTGTACTGCTTTGGGTGGTACAGGCATTATTAATTATTCTGATCCATGGAATATCTTTTTTCCATTTAATTGTATCATCTTCGTGTACAAATCTTTCATCTCCTTGGTTGAATTCATCCCTAATTATTATATTTTTTGAAGCTATTATAAATTGGATTATTTTCTTGATTTCTGTATCAGTTAGGTCATTGTGTTTGCAGCCACTACTGATCTTTGGATGTTGATTTTACATTTTGCACCTTTATTGAATTCATGTATTAGTTCTAACAGGGTTTTGTTTGTTTGTTTTTTTGTTTGTTTATTTTGGTGGAAATTTTGGGGATTTCTACATACAAGATCATGACATCTGTAATAGAGATCATTTTACTTCTTCCTTTTTTATTTAGATGCCTTTTGTTTCTTTTCTTTGTCTCATTGCCTTTACCAGCACTATGTTGAATACAAATAGCAAGAGTGAACATCCTTGCCTCATACTGAATCTCAGTGGAAAAGCTTTCAGTTGTTCCCTGTTCATTATGATATTAGCTGTGGGTTTTTCATAATTGACCTTTATTACGTTGAGGAGCTTTCCTTCTATACCAGACTGTTAAGAGTTTTTATCAAGAAAGGATGCTGAATTCTATCAAATGCTTTTTCTCTGTCAAGACATGGTTTTTATTTTTTATTGTGTTAATGTAATGTATCACAATGATTGATTTGCATATGTTAAACCAGATTTATGTGCCAGGGGTAAATCCCACTTGGTCAGGATGTATAAAAAAATATAATCTTTTTGATGTGTTGTTGAATAGGGTTTGCTAATATGTTATTGAGGATTGCATCCATATTCATCAGAAACAAAGGCCTATACTTTTCATGTGGGGTTATTGTCTGTTATTGTCTAGTATGTAGGTAGCAGGGCAATGCTGGCCTCATAAAACATGTTTGGGAGTATTACCGCTAGCTCTATTTTGGGGAGATTTTAAGATGTATTGGTAATAATTCTTCATTTAATGTTTGGTAGAATTCAGCCATGAAGCCATCTGGTCCTGGGGTTTTCTCTGTTGGAAGGTTTTTAATTACTTCTTCAATCTATTTATTTGTTATTGGTCTTCTCAAGATTTTTATTTCTTTCTGATTCAATATTGAATCTAAGATTTTATCCGTTTTCTATGTATTGTCCAATTTGTTGGCATATAATTATTCATAATAGTCTCTTATGATCATTTTTTTTTTCCTGAAGCGTCTGTTACAATGTCTGTACTTTCATTTCTGATTTTATTTATTTGAGTCTCTTCTCTTTTGTTCTTGGTTAGGCTAGGCAGGGGTGTTGATTTTGCTTATATTTTTAAAGAATCAATTTTTGTTGTTTGTTTTTGTATTTTTCACTTTAGGGCTTTTGTGTTCTTTACTTGATGTATTTCTTCTCTGGTTTTTAGTTATTTCTTTCCTTCTGTCAACCCTGAGTTTGTTATTTTTCTAGTTCCTTTAGACATAACATTAGGCTGTGTATTTGGGATCATTTTAATACAGACACTTATTGCTATAGACTTTCCTCTTAGAATTGCTTTTACTGCATCCCATGCATTTCAATGTGTTGTGTCTATTGTTGTTTTTTTCAAGATATTTTTTGATTTACCTTTTGATTCCTTCTTTGAATTAATGACTGTTCAGAAATATGTTGCTTAATTTCCATATTTGTGAATTTTTTGTTTCCTCTTATTGAGTTCTAGTTTCATACTATTGAGGCTGCAAACATTACTAGTCATTATTTCAACTCATTTTATGGGCTAGTATGGTCTTTCCATGGTCTTTCAAGTGCACATGCACATGAAAAATGTTGCATGCGCACTGGAGAAGAATGTATATTCTGCTGCTATTGCATGGAAAGTTCTGCTTGTGTCTGTTAAATCCATTTGGTCTAGAGTGCAATACAAGTCCAGTATTCCCTTGTTAATTTTCTGTCTGGTTGATCTGTTCATTGTTAAAAAATGTGGTGTTGAAGTCCCCTACTATTATTACATTGCTCTCTATTTCTTCCCTCATGTCCATTATAATTTGCTTTATATATTTAGGTGCTATGATATTGGTTGCATATATACAGGGTTATTTGTAGTTATTATGTCTTTAAATAAATTGATCCCTTTATTGTTAAATAATGAACTTCTTTGTCTCTTGTGATAGTTTTTGATATGGAGTCTATTTTATCTGATACAATTATCAGATAAAACTTCTCTCTCTTTGGGTTACTATTTGCATGGAATATCTTTTTTTATCCTTCAGCCTATGTGTGTCCTTAAAGCTAAAATTGGTCTCTTGTAAGCAGCCATGATATTTTTCTTTAAAGGTAAATTCGACATATGTAACAAATATATAGGAATACCAACTATAGTATGCATACCTTGAAGTGAGATACTGGGAAAGTAGAGAATTAGAATGGAAATAGTGATGAAGGGAAGTAGTGATGAAGGGAAAATAATGCAGACCAAAGTGAAAACGTGTCATTAATTAGGCACATGTAGCTTACCTTTTTGTACTTAAAGTAAGCTCAAACAGGAAGTGAAACTGAATTATGGATGAGATAGAGGACTTATGTGAGAGAGAATGGTGTTTAAGAAGGTAAATAAAGAGGCTGGGTGCAGGCTGGGTGCCTGTAGCCAAGTGGTTAGGGCACTGGCCACATGCACTGGGGATGCTGTGTTTGAACCTGGCCTAGGCCTGCTAAAACAAACAAACAAAACAAACAAACAAAAAAAGAAAATAGCCAGTTGTTGTGGTAGGTGACTGTAGTCCCAGCTGCTAGGGAGGCTGAAGCAAGAATTTCACTTGAGTCCAAGAGTTTGAGGTTGCTGTAAACTATCACACCATGGCATTCTACTAAGGCCAACAAAGTGAGACTCTGTCTCAAAAAAAAAAAAAAAGAGGCTGGGTGCAGTGGCTCCTGCCTATAATCCTAGCACTTTGGAAGCCAACTCGAATGATTGCTTGAGCTCAGGAGTTTGAGACCAGCCTGAGCAAGAATGAGACCCCTGCCTCTACTAAAAATAATAAAAAAAAATTAACCAGGCATTGTGGCAGGCACTTGTAGTCCCAGCTACTCAGAAGGCTAAAGCAGAGAGGATTGCTTGAGCCCAGGAGTTTGAGGTGGCTGTGAACTGTGATGACTCTATAGAACTCTGCCCAGGGTGAGAGAGTGAGATTCTGTCTAAAATTAAATGAAAATAAAATAAAGTAAAAGGTGAATAAAAATGTTGAATATTAGGAACAGCTACCTTGGATCAAGTAGAGGGCTTGCCAAGGAGCTCACTTTGCAGGGTTTATGCTTTCCTAGAGATGCCCTGGGCTGCCTGATGCAGAACTGGCAGACGTTTGAGGATATCCAGGTTGGAGAGGCTTCAGCTAAAACGCTAGACACTAGAAGTGGAGCCGTTGATGTGCAGGTAAGAGAGTGAAGAACTGGCCAAGGAATGTGGAGAGGACATATGAGTGCATCTGCTCCTTACTGGGCAACTGACTGGATCATCACAAGGAATGGGGAAGTAGCTCATCTTGGTAGCTTAGTTCCTAACAGTTTGCCAAGCAAGAAGGGTAGACTTCTACGAAGTCTCATAGAAATACACACTGATTTTCTAAGTCAAATATTTCAGCTCAGAAGCTGAGTCAACAAAATGGATATGAAATACTGAATCAAGAAAAGGAGGGTGTGAGAATTCTGAGAGCAGGGTTGCCAAACCCAATAGTCTAGAAACAACTTGGTGGATGGATTCCAATGAGGAAAGATCAGGACCAGAACTGCAGTGACTCCCAAGTTGATAGCAGCTCACTAAACAGTTTTGGTTTAGCCAATGGGCAGGGGATGTGTGGGCTGGGAGATGAAGAGGTGGTGTGAAGGGAGAGAGTCCTAGGATGCTAAAGGCACATGGGAGATTCTTTTGGCAAGGGGAAGGCAGACTGATGTAATAAAGGGGGGGTTCATATAATGAAAGTGAAGTGATAAAGCTCAGCAATCTGGTTAGCTGAGGAGTGTTTCGCCACTGGATATGAGGCTGTGCTATGAAGTTTCTAGCTCTTGCATGTACACATTCAAAATGTAGTCTGGTTGAGGGACAGATTAGCTCTTTTGGTTATTTTAAAATAATGCGTGTCCTGAGAGCATCATCTTGCTTTCTTTGAGGATGTTTTGAATGTTATAGTAAAAGTAGAGGCATTGAGGTAGGGTGAAATCTTTAGACCATTTGATGGTTTCTGCTTCTGTACCATAGCAAAAAGCATCATAAAATTCCTTTTGAAATTCTATTGGAAGCTGCTGAAGTCGTCTGTTTATCTATCCGTGCATCCGTCTTTCTATTTAACCAGCACTTTCTGTGTATGCAGTGCTGTTTTTAGAATCTTTCTAACAGCCCTGTGAGATCTGCAGTGGAGCTAGGACCTGAACCCAAGCAGTGGAGCCCCCAGTGTTCATGCTCATAAGCAACATATCATTGGCCTTCCTGGGCGGCTGAAATCCAGCAGGAAAGTTATTCAAGTTCTGGCATCTCTGTTCTTTCTAAAGGCTCTAGAGTGCCCTGCCTCACTTCTCATCTGTGCATTATAGCTGTTCTTCTTTTCATCTGCTTCTCTTCCTATCTCCTCTTCTTGTGTGAATAGATGGAAGAGCTTCTTTTTAAATTACAATTCTTTTAGTTCATTAATTAATTTTTTTGTTGTTTGAGATTCATTGAGGGTACAAATAATTTTTTGTTGGGAGTTTTTTTATTGTTTCTTCAACCTCAGTTCTTGAAATCAATCTGTTCAAGAGATCTGTTTCTTCTTGATTAAGTCTAGGGAGAGGGTGTGATTGCAGGTATTGCTCCATGTCCCCCACATTGCGAAATTTTTGGGCATAGAGTTTCTTATAGTACTGAGATGATCTCTTGTATCTCTGTGACATCTGTTGTTATTTCCCCTTTCTAGTTTCTGATTGAGGTTATTAGAGATTTTACTTTTCTGTTTCTAGTTAATCTGGCCAGAAGTTTACTAATTTTATTTATTTATTGGAAAAACCAACATTTTGTTTCATTAATTTTCTGAATGATTCTTTTGTTTTCAATTTCATTAATTTCTGATTTAATTTTGGTTATTTCTTTTCTTCTGACGGGTTTGGGATTAGATTGTTTTTTTCCAGTTCCATAAGATGATTCATAAATTTGTTGATGGACTTGCTTTCTGTTTTTCAAATGTAGGCATCTAATGCAATACATTTCCCTCTTAAGACTGATTTTGCTGTATCCTACAGGTTTTGTGTCTTCATTGTTGTTATGTTTGAGGAATTTAATGATTTCCTCTTTTATCTCTTCCTGAACCCAACTATCATTCAGCATAAGGTTGTTTAATTTCCAAGTCTTTGTGTGGGGATGAACATTTTTGTTGGAGTCGAGTTCTACCTTTTTTGCCTTATGGTCTGAGAAGATACAAGATATAATTTCTATTCTTTTAGTTATGCTGAGGTTTGATTTGTATTCTGGGATGTGGTTGATTTTGGAGTACGTGCATACCATGGGCTGATGATAAAAATGTATATTCCTTAGCTTTGGATTGGTGTGTTCTGTGTATGTCCATTAATCCCATTTGTTCTAGGGTCACATTTAAGTCCTTTGTACCTTTGATTGGTTTCTGGACAGTTTAGAGGATCTGTCCAGTTCTGTCAGAGAGGTGTTAAAGTCCCTGACTATTACTGTGTTATGGGATGTCATATTACTCACCCATTAATGTCTGTTTCATAAATCTGGGAGCATTTAAGTTGGGTGCATAAATATTTAAAATTGAAATGTCTTCTTTTTGTATTGTTCCGTTGCCCAGTATAAAGTGTCCATCTTTGTCTTTCTTACCTTTAGTTGCTTTAAATCCTCTTGTATCTGAAAATAAGATTGCATTGCCTTCTTTCTTCTGATTTCCTTTTGCTTGAAATATTGTTTTCCATCCCTTAACCCTAAGTCTTGACTTGTCCTTCAAGCTAGTTGTGTCTCCTGGAGACGGCATATGGATGGTTCGTGCTTTTTTATCTAATCAGCCAGCCTGTGTCTCTTCAGTGGTGAATTCAGTCCATTGACATTTATTGAGAGAATTGGTAAGTGTGGTGAAGTTCTATTCATCTCATTTTGTGAAAGTCCATTGCGTAGTTTTATCCTTTGCACCTTTGTGGAAGCTAAGTTTTGACTGTTAGCTTCTGGGTGTTTACTTTGCTGATAGTCCATTGTGGTAGTCAGTGCTGAGAATAGGTCTAAGTATTTCCTATAGACCTGGTCTTATTGTGGTGAAGGGCTTCCTTTTTGACTTTCCATGTTATTCACAGGTGATCATATTGGTGACGAAAGCATAGTGGGCAGGGTGATAAAGTGGAGCTCAGAGTTCTTTAGCACTGTCTTACCTGCCCTGCAAAAGCCCCATCTCTCTGCCTGCAGCGTTAGTTGAAACTTCAGACACCTGAATAATCCAAACGTCTGCCATTCTCACTCCTGCACCAGGTGACCCAGTGCTTCTCTGGGAATGTTCACAGCCACACGGGCTGAGGCCTCACATAAAAGTCCTTACTTTGCTGAGACCTGAATGGTCATTTAAAGAAAGAAAATTGTATCTCTTAATGGCAAGGTGGATCTGTATATAGTGAAGGTAAATGCCTGCACATTTCCATGTGACCAATTTAAGCACCTTTATCTTTGACCAAAACCAACTAGTAATCCAAATGTGTGTAGAAGTATGTGTGTGCATCTTTTAACATAACTACGGTTTAAGTTCCTGTATATAAATGGTTTGCACAGTTGAATTTGTAGAGCCCTGGAAGAATCACTGGTGCATTAACTGCAAAGGCAAATTACTAGGCCTGCACTGTGGAGACCACAGAGGTCATCTGACCACAGGTGAAACTGATTTCCTATATTATACATGCTAACAAATCACTAGGGGAAATACTCCCCGGAGCAGACAGGCTCTATCAGTTTTTTCAGGTGGCACTTCAGCATTTACAAAATAATTTCCTTAGTATCTTTATCAAAAAGCACCCAAGATAAAAATAACATAAAAACCTTTCTAGCTTAATGATCTGCCTTTCTTATTGTGTCTTTTGGGGGAGAAACTCCATTTAAAAACTCCAAGACTTGTGCAAATTCAAGATATTTGAGGACCCCTGCATTTTGTGAATATGAGAAAGGTTCATGTATTGAATTGAGTAATCCTGGCGGTTATTGACTGCTCTGTGTCCCTGCCTTTGGCAGATTTTGCTGGGCAAGTGTAATTCTTTCATAAAGGAAACATTTATTTTCCCAGATGCCACGGAGGTATTGAAACAGAAGCAGATAAACTTAATCAAGAAGTATTTAATAATCACTCTCTGTTCCAGCGAGTCCCAACTGTGACACGGTTCCTCCAACCATTTATAGTGTTGGGGGTGGTGACAAGCCTATTTCACAAGAAACAAGTAGAATAATCTAACCAGGATTATAACCAAATGCTCAGCGATATGATTCATGCTCAGTGTGAGTTCCAGAAGGATGAGAAGGGTCAGAGAAGACCTGAAATATTTTGGGAGGAATTTGTAGGTAAGTGAAACTGATGATGGGTTTTGAGGATTAAAAAGATTTGAAGGGAAGAGAGGAGCATTTCCTGTGGGCCAGGTGGGGAGGAGAGAAGGAATGCTTTAGGACCTTGGGGACAGTCAAAACGTAAAATGGTCATGCTTAGAGAAAAGGATTTATGAAGGGAAGTAGTAGTATATTAACCAAAAAGGTTCTCCTTTTATTTCTTCCAAACCAGAAATCTAGACACATGTTCTAATGTATAGATAGTGGAGAAAAATACAGTAGAACCTCTGTAAGTTGACCACGCCAGGGACAATAATAAACTGGTTAACACACGGAGGTGGTCGACATAAGGAGCTAGGCCTACTGTACTGATACGTACATGTGGTGCATGTCTGGTCCATGAAAATTAGGTCAACGTAAGGAGGTAGTCAACTGCAGAGGTTCTAAGTGGAGATTGTCAAAGAAAATCTGAAACAAGTGTTTCCATCACCACTGAGGAACTAAGTTGATCCAATATGGTACCCGATATAGAGCATCCTTGTAGAGGCTCTGTGTTGTTCTTAACCAAGCTCAGTAGTACTTTAGAAAGACTCTGAATCAAGATGGTCTACCCCAAGGTTGCAAATCTTTTCTGAGGATGTGGAACTTGCTATATCTCTCATCCTGGCTGTAGGTTTGTGGAAGCACAGAGACTGTGCAATGCGGCATTGCGCCCCTCACCTAACACAGCTGGGCACTGAGTGGGCATGCGTAATGAACTCTGAAATACCCAGGAATGGTATTCAGACTAGACAAGAGCAGGGCACACTGCAGGTCATAAAGGCATGAGATGAGTTAAAAAGGGGTGTTCTAACTCAGCCAGCGAACGTGAATCATTTAATAGTTTTGACTTTGGAACGGGGCTAACCTAGACAATAAATGGGAGACACTTAATGTACTTTGGAGCTTATCTCAATTGCTTCTAATCATGGAGCCCAGTAAGACAATTGGAGATTGAGAAGTGCACGTCAGAGCGGCAGAGCTGTCCCTGTTTTCCTGTGCTTTTTCAGGAAGTGCATTTTATAGAAAAGGCAGAGAGGAACTGAAGGGAAACAGAGAGCTCTGAGCTGGTGACTTCAGAGCAGCCCGAGGAGCCACTCTGGCTGCCTCCGAAGCTGGCCCTTTCCCCCACAGGCTGCTCCATGGGACCCTGAAGTCATCGGCCCCGCTGGTGGCAGGGCCCTGAGATGAGGACAGCACCACCAGCCAGAATCTAGGATGGTAAGAGGTTCTTGTTCTTCTGCTGAGGCATTTGTGGATAGTTTGAGTCTCAAACAAGTCCTTTCACTTCTACTTTATAACTCAAAAAAGGGGTAGAGAATTTTTTTGAATGTTCGTGCTTTCAGAACGTTCCTTTTCTTCTTTAAAGCTTTTCTTTAGGTCTTCTTCAAACCATCCCTAAACTCTGTAGTAAATCTGACCGATTCCAAGACTTGTGGGTGCGAATGTGTGAGTTTAGAGAGCAGGTCTGAAATTGCACGCTGGCATTAATCGGGGTTCTCAAATATTCAGCTCCAGAGGCAAAAAAGGACGTAGCCAAAAAGGTCTGTGAACTAAGCAAAAGTCAGGGCAGTGAGAATCAAAACTGGTCACATTTTTGAATTGTGCTGTCACATGAGGATTCTAGCAGCCATGTGGAGTCAGAGATATACTCTCTGCTGCACACAGAGACCCAGCATCCGTTAGGGAGTGTGGACACTCTGAAAGCTCTCATTCTGCAAGCTCTGGGGGGGTATTTTTAGATGAAGCTTGTTCTGAACAAATGAGGAAGTGTGGCAGATGGTTCTTCCGGCTGGATTTTTTTTTTTTTTTCAGCTTTCCACCAGCATAGTAGACTGAAGACCACTCTGGCAAGCCCTCCCTGGCTAAGGACAATGGAGGGAAAAGCCATTCTAAAAACACTGGGGAGCAGCTGCAAGTCTGAGTCTCTGGTGACGCTGTGCCACTGGCCCGTGCAATTCACCCTGCCCTCCTGCGACTGTGGGAGGCAGGAGAGGAAGTCTGAGCAAGAACAAGTCGTTTTTTATCACACTGAGTGAGCAGAGACATCTGTGGAGGCCATACCCTCGCTGTAGCTGATAAGCATGTTATTCACCAACCAAAGAGGAAAGACCAGAGTGTGTGGTTTTTGTGCATTGAAGCCACTTCCTTAAATTACGTGACATCAGATTTCATTTTAGATGGTTTGCACCGGTTTTATGAAAGGCAAATCAAATTATCCTTAATGAGGGGAAAGTGCCTTTTATAAAAATAAGTATGGTCTTGCTGTACATTACTGAGTGCACTCATCTTGTCTCTTGACCACACATCTGACAGAATACTCAATTAGGGCTCAGGAAAGTCACCTTGGGAATATTAAGCCTTTTTTTCCAGGGATTCTTAAGAAGTCTATTGCACACACAGATGGAAGACACAAAAACAACTTGATCGTAAGACTCTGCTTTGATGACAAACTTCCCTTTCATTTTGAAATTTGATGTGATTTTGCTCATTCTCTAAAGTAGCAATTCTCAAAGAGCGCGGATCGCACAGCTTTCCAGGGGGTAGGCTTTTTGTTGCAGTTTGCATGAAAGGGTCATCAGTCTTAAGATTTTGCTGTTAAGAAAAAAGGTCACGCAAGTGCACGTAAGAAACCATGTTTTCTTCCCATTTATAACCCAGCATTCTAAATATCTGTTGGGTTTTAGCTACCTGGTGGGAACCTGGCCTTCCTGAGCTTTTCCAGTGGAGAAGCAGCAGTGATATCTCCAGAAGCCATGGCGATTCCACCGGTGGCCTGGATACTAATATTTACTGAAGTCTACTTTTGGAGGCTTCCTGACTTTCAACACACAGACACACACATCATGCAGAGGATTTATCCTGCACTCACAGGGATAGACTGATTTTGTCCACATTCAAATGATAGGAGTCTCCACCACTGGGACTTCCTCTTTATATAGTCAGAAGAATTAACCCAGAAGTCTTGGAAGACTTGTTGGGTCTGTCAGCAACGTTTTCCATCCACAAGGCTATTCTGATCGTGCCTGACTCTGCTGTGGGACCTGATGGAAATCCCACCTTGTTATCCTGTGTGCTCCTCACCTCTCAGAGGCACAACAGTCCAATAGGAGCAGCCACACGTGGGCTCATTCAGGCCCTGGTCATTTTCTTGTCCACTAGCAATGTTCATTTTTCAATGTATCAAGTACTTCAAGTGTGTGACAAAGTGCAAAGGATAACAGACATGCAGGTGTCTGCTGAAGATGTTTTCAAATATTAACATTTGGCATTTGTTTTAGATTTTTAAAAATAAAATATGACTGCTGAGCGGGAGATTCCTCCCTATACTATTCCTATTTCAATTTTCTTTTGCTACCCAGAGTGATCACTATCTTAAAGTTGATGAATATCATTAACATTTTATTATGTGATTTACAAAACAGAGAGTTATGTATTTAAAATGTATATAAGTGCTATCACGCTGTACTTGAGTCTTTTGTAAACTACTTTTAACACTCAACATATAAAAAAATTTCTATACTGGGGCTTGGCATCTGTAGCTCAGCTGGCTATGGTGCCAGCCACATACACCAGAGCTGGCAGGTTTGAATCCAGCCTGGGCCTGCCAAACAAGCATAACTACAACCAAAAATATCTGGCCATTGTGGTGGGCACCTGTAGTCCCAGCTACTTGGGAGGCTGAGGCAAGAGAATCTCTTAAGCCTAAGAGTTTGAGGTTGCTGTGAGCTATGATGCCACAGCACTCTACTGAGGGCGACATAGTGAGACTGTCTCAAAAAAAAATTTTTTTTATTGGTACATTAAAATTCAGTTTATTTTTGACTGTTAGAAAGTATTACATTGTAAGACTGTATCCCAATTTATCCATTCCTTTATTGATGCACATTTGGTTGATTTACAATTTTATTTTTGGTATTCATAACCCTGAGAATACCCTCGTCCATGCATGAGAGTTCTGGTCTGCCCTGTACAGTACAGTAGCTGCTAGCTTGAAGTGTATTTAGTCTGAATTTCAGTACTCTGTAAATGTAAAACACATACGAGATTTTGAAGACTGAGAATAAAACAAATATTTAAAATATCTCATAAATTTTTATATTGATGACACCTCAAAGTGATAATATTTAGAGTATATTCTGTTTAAATATATTACTAAAATGTATTTTATCTATTTATTTTACATTTTTTAATGTGGCTACTAGAAAATTTGTAATTGCATATATGGCTTGCATTATATTTGTACTGGATACATTTGTTCTAGAGCAGGGGTCTATTAACTCACCGCCCACAGGCTGGCCATCCATTTTTGTAAATAAAGTTTTATTGGAAAACAAGCCTGTTCATTTGTATATTATCTATGGCTGCTTTCCTTCTACAACAGTAGGATCGAGTAGTTGTAACAGTCTGGCTTCTTAGCCTAAAATATTTACCATCAGACCTTTTAAGAAAAAGTTTGCCAAACCCTAGTCAACAGCAATGATTTTTAACCTTTTCATTCATGACCTGTGATAAGAAACATATTTAATACCACAATCCAACACACACACATCTGAAACAAAAGTTTTACAAAAGAAAAGTTTCACAAATTCTTACTAGGTATATACTTTCATATTTTCTGGTCTCTTACTGTTTTGTTAAAATAAACTACCAGTGGGGGGTGGAAGGTGGGGGGACAGACACCGTGTGGTTCAATGTATTATTTTTATGCTCCATGAGTGTGTGGGTCAGTGTCTGCATGAAGTGGAATAAACTGTGCCCACTGCCAAAAATAAAAATAAAGTAAAAAAAAATAAAATAAAATACCGGTCAGTAACTGCTGTGACCCAGTCAAGTGACTTAGCCATTCATTCACTACTAGCGATTTGAATGACATTGCTCAAGAATATCTCCCCCAAAATGAAATGAGTGGGTTATAGGAATGTTCATATTTAACGTTATAAAATTCATCAAATTCTTACCAGTTAATTTGTGTATGTACATATGTGTGTTTACCAATCTGCAGTTCCACAAACAGTGCAAGAAAGTTCCCTTTTCCAATATCCTTAACAATACCTGATATTGTCACTCTGATATGATCTGATGGGTGTGAAATGAAATCTTGTTTTATTTATAATTGGATTATTAGTACGTTTGATCATCTTTTCACACGTTGACTGGTCTTTCTTGTTTCTTCTTTGATAAGCTCCCTGTTCCTTTTGGTTGCCCTTTTTTAAAATGGGATCATTGTCTGTTTCTTAGATTTGTAAGTATTTGTTTTATATTCTGGATACCAAACTTTACTAGTAATTGGGTTTTAAAGAAGTGAGTTGCCCACTCCAAGGTTTTTATTTTCTCTTTCTTTATGGTGCCTTTTATTTTATCAGACAGAAAATTTAAATTTTGAAGTAGTGATTTTATCTATCTTTCTCTTTATATTTCTATTTTTTTAAGGTTTTATTTAAGAGATCCTTCCCTACCCCCTCCCATTCATAAGATCTTCCCTAATATTTTCTTCTAACATTTAAAGTTTGGTGTTTCCCCCCACATCAGGGCAAAAAAATAGCATGTGAGATAAAGCTCTATTTTTCTTTCCTTCCTACCATAAATAAGTTGGTGTGAGCACCGTGAGGTGGTGTGGCCACCTTCCATCAGTGTAATGCTGACTTTGTCACGCAGCAACTTCCTATGTGCAGGGGTCTGTTTTTTAGATCTCTGTCCTCAAAATATTGGTCCTACATTTATCACAGCCAAATCTTTACTGATCTCACTTACAAAGCTGGGCCTCAGTAGTTTCACAGGCAAGTTTTCATAATCTTTCAGTGAACACCTAATGCTTTTCTCATAAAAACTGTAAGACAAAGAAAAAAGAAGGAAAGTTAATTCATTTTGTGATTCTGATTTAACCTTTATATCAAAACTGGATAAGGACAGGGCAAGAAAGAGAGATTTTGGGCCAGCCTCCATTTGCATGTAAATACCAACATTTCTAAATTAAATATCAGTCAAACTGAATCTAGCAATGTAGTAAAATAAGTATGCAAAGCGTGCAAGCATGGTTTTAATTTAAGCAAAGTTAGTAACATAACTCATCACATTAATGAATAATACAGGAGAAAAATGGTGTGATTTTCCCATATATAACAGAAAAAGCATTGGATGACTTCTAAAAACTACAGATGATTTTAAAATACAAAACTCTCAGAAACATGGAATAGAAACGAATTTGCGTAAAACCTGACAGAGTCCAGAAAAAGTTACAGCAAACATATACTTCGTATTGAAGCATTCCTTGTACTGCTGTGGAATTAACTTTCCTCTTTGCATTTGGCACCTGAGAATTTTTCTTTCGAGTGTGGCTGTTACTTTAAATGATTGGGTGTGTGTGGGTGGCGGGGTGGAGGGTACACCTATGTGTATGCTGAATTGTCAGAACCGGCTTCTCTCCTAGATGGAGGGGTTGGCGTTATTCATAACTTCATACTCTGGCTTTATCTAAGAAGACTATCAGTGATGCGTCTGATGAGGATAAAAATATTGTATGAAACTTTCTCTGATTGTATTTTGCCAGAGGGTTAAATAAAGATCATCTGCTCCCATAGCGTTCCCTAAGGATTTGATATTCCCAAGATCCCAACAGTGATCATGAAATACAAAGACTACAATTAGGTGACATCACTGCGACTGTCACACTGATCTTTGACAACTTTAAAACATTTTTATAACGTAATTCTAAGGTTTGGGAGTGGGGAAACGTGTTTTCTAAAGAGCACTATTTATGATAGCAGTTTTCTAAACTTTTCTGTTCATAAACAAGGGATTCCGGTGACTAGGAAAACCAACACAGGGCCTAGCAATGCTGAAAAGAAAGAACAATTAATAAATTCTTAACTGTATAACCGTAAGGTCATATGCATTAAATAAGGCAGTTCTGAAGCCAGATCGGTTCTGTACTGTGTATTTCCTATAGCAGATGGTGGGATTTAGATCTGCTGTAGCGGGCATGGGAATACTATGAGGAAATATCAGCTTGGACAAATGCAAGTTGCTACCAACTGGGAAAGAGCTGAATTGATTGGGATCCTTCTCCCTTCCCGGTGAAAATGTCAGGTCGGAAGTGAACGTTCATGCGGTTCTCGGCAAAGGGCGAAGGGAAATCAGTAAGTTAAACACTCCCTAACAATGGAACTGTTTTTTCCAGGGTGAGTTTTTTCTTTCTTGAAGTTGATATTCCTGTTGCTGATATGATGGTAATGCTGTCTCAGAGATGCAACGAAAGATTTCCTAGAAAACAGAAGGGCAGATTCCATAGTTCTGGAGCAAAGGTTAGGTCAACTTGATTTGATCTAAGCATTTCACTGGAAGTCTGCTTACAATGTGAAGAAAGTTTCCTTAATTCCAAGGAACAACCTAGACCCTTAGAAACAAAATAGTACCAGGCCAAAAAAAAAAGAAAAAGAAAAACGAAATCCCACATTTTGGGGCCTACTTTGCAATTCACTAGGAAGTATCTTACCCTTGATTTGGGAGGAATGTAACACAGAAAGATTTTCTTTTTCTGCAGATTTTTCTAGGCTCCTATCTCCTTCCTTTTCCCCTCCCATTGTGCAAAAAATTCAACGAGGCAAATTACTCAGTAGAGGGCTGGATGTCCTGGGATCTTGCAAAACTGCACAATCTCTGTGTACATTGGCTCCTATGCTAATCTTTCAATTTTTCTTGGTAGAAATGTTACACAGGATGTAATAAATGACACAAATGTTTTAGGCAGATGGCAATTCTTTCCAAATGAGGATTTTGGTGCTCATCTAAATTTCATAGGCTCACTTCTCCTAACCACACTTGGGTGTCCCCTGTTATTCAGGTGCCTGATGGTTCAGAAGAGCCTGTATTCATTTCTCTCAAAATATTTTATTTTAAACTTGCTGACATTGGCCAGGTTTCAAGAGCCTAGTAAGTTCATGATCCATCAGCCTGGTTTCTGAATGGAAACCAAATGAATTGCTTCCATTGTTTCTTCCTTTTCCAGGCACCTTTTAAAAATGAACAAGAGCAGCTCTGATTTGGAGAAAGTGAGCCAGGGCTCTGCAGAGAGCCTCAGCCCATCCTTCAGGGGCGTCCACGTCAGCTTCACCACTGGCTCCACGGACAGCCTGGCCTCAGACTCCAGGACCTGCAGTGATGGAGGTAACAGACTTGACTTTGACGGAGAGGCTGAGATCTTCCTGGCCCTGCGAGGCCAGTCCCACTTTTGCCAGGGCGTGAAAGGGCTGTCCCAGTCCTGCTTCCTCCTTGAAGCAGATGTTCCCAAGGATCAGTGGAAGTTCATTCCCTTCTGAAATCGGTAGTCCCTCCATAGATGACTACCTTACATTAACACCTCCTTGCATTGACCTAATTTTCATAGACTGGACACGCACCACATGTACTCAGTGGAACTTCCTTACATTGACCACCTCCATATGTTGACCAGTTTGTTACAGTCCCTTGGGTGGTCAACTTACAGTGGTTCGATGGTATATGACAAACTTCCGGTTCCTTCTTGCCTTTTCCAATTATAAGCACATTAGCATGTGGGAGCAGGGTGGGAAGATGGGGGTGAAAGATGTTGAAAGGCTTCTGATTCCTTGGGTAACCATTTGCGTATAGGTCTGCTCTCCATTTTTTAAACCTGTTTATTTATTTTTTTACTAAATCATAACTGTGTACATTTATGGGGTACAGGTATTGATTTGATATACAATGTGGAATGCTTACATAAACTGATTAACACACTATCACCGCACTTACTTATTTGTTGTGGTAAGACATTTATACTCAACTCTTAGTAGTTTTAAAATGTACCATTGCATTGTGCACAATAGGTGAGTTCCCACCAAATACCCTCCCTGCTCCCATTCTTCTCTCTCCCCTCTCTCCTCTCCCTTCCTTCTTTTTGGACTATAGTTGTGTTTTATCATCTATATAAATGTCTAGTTGATCATATATTGGTTTCATCATAGTATTGAGTACATTGGATACTTTTTTTTTTTCCATTCTTGGGGTAGTTACTAAGAAGAATGTTTCACTTCCATCCAGGTAAACATAAAAGATGTAAAGCCTCCATCCTTGTTTACAGGATTAGTTGTAAGGGGATTGGATGCCTGCTACCCACAAGCCACCTCTGTTTTTCTCTCTCTCTCTCTGCATCTCTCTGTCTCATACACACAAACACAATTACTTGGACATAGCGAGTGTTTACAGAAATGTTGAATCAAAGCATGGAGGCTGCATTAGGTCACCATTCATCCCACTTTCTGGCTCCAGCTCTAAGACGTCGTACGTGGGTACATCCTAATTGGGCATGTCCTTGTAAAGGGACTTTTGTTTTTCTGTGGCTGTGGCCTGGATGAGTGGTATTTAAAACTGCTCACCCTTTCCACACTCTTGGTGTGTGTGTATGTGTGCCCTTGCCTGTGATTCTCTTAGACGTGCATTAGTGTGTTAGGTTTAGACGTGTGCCACCGTGATCTCCTTTCTCATTCCTGTGCACATATTTCTTCTCAGTAGGCAATTTGGTAGTAGAAGGTTCCATCGTAAATTTGCTGTTAGTAACATTCGTTTATCTAAAAGATAGGTAGTGGCTAAGGAAAAAAATATGTGTTGTAAGTCAGTCTCTGGCATGTTCTGATGGGAAGCCTCTGATAGCTCTGGCATAAAAACAGGAAATATCTTAGCCTTGATTTGGGAGGAATGTAACACAAAAGGATTTTCTTTTTCTGAAGATTTTTCTAGGCTCCTATCTCCTTCCTTTTCCCCTCCTGTTGTGCAAAAAATTCAATGAGGCAAATTATTCCATAGAGGGCTGGATGTCCCAACCATTAGCCCATGGTCTGGTCAGCTCTGATGCAGAGTCTTGGGGATTATGACCAGTTCTGAGAATGGACCTCTCCATCAGTCACCAGCCCGTGGGTGTTATGGGAACTGGACTTTATTGCATCAGCACTTTGCCTCTCAGAACCAATGAATTACAACATCTGGTCTCCAGGCTTTTAAGGACTAGCTAGCACATTGGTAGGAAATTGGGTGTGCAGAACATGAACGCTTATAAGTATTTCTAAAGGCTTCCAGAGGAGAGAGAATCGATTGGGGGGGGGGGGGTCAAGGGAAGGCTTTTTTAAGAATGTGGGACTTTAGCTCATTTCTGAAGAGTGGTTAGAACTGGGGAAGTTGGGGTGAGGAGAGGGCTTTCCAGGTTAAGGAAATAATAAGAGGAGCGAGGATGGAGTACACACCAGGAGAAGTTGAGACCAGCCTGACATGCTCCAGCGGGGCACAGGTGAGGGGTAGGAGGCTGGATTGTTTGAGTCTCTCCAGGACAATCTGCAGAGGTGAGAGACATGGGAGGTTTGTGAGTACAGCTGAGGCGCCCAATTCTGACATTTTCTCATGTTACTTTCTGAGTAGCATGAATTAAAAAGGATACATTTTCATGGTATTCTTTTGTCACAAGCCAGTTACTCAGTGGAAATGCACTTCAAAATTTGGATTCCTAGATCAACAAGGAGATATGTACCTTGTCCCTGGACTCTGGACCCGTAGAGACAACCACATTTATCTGTTGCTCCTCCGTGTGGCTCTGGACCCAGAATCAGGTTTTGAAACTGACAAGACACCCGAAGGGGCCTAGTTGCATATACCACATGAATTCTGTCTGTCTCCCTCTCTCCCATTCTCTCTTTCTCTCTCTCTTTTAACATCTCAAGAATTAATCTGGACAATACACTGAGCCACCGGTCCTAGAAGTCCTTCAACTTCTCATCACTTACCAGGGCTGCTTGCTTCCCATCTTTATTGAACAATCATCTTTAGGTTTTATCCTCTCTTTGATCTTGTAGCTGAAATATTTACTCATTGACAACATTAGTTACTAGGTGGGTTTTAGTAATGAAATTGAGACAGTAGATGAGACGAGAAATAGAATCAGTTCAAGCTGAAGTTCTTTGAAACTTGAATGCAATGTCTGCCTCTCTAAATTCATACACTGAGTCAAAAGGTACATTTATTTTGTCAGTAAAAATCCACTAACAAAAACTACACATTTTCTTGATTTTTTGCATCCACAGGACAGACTGGCCTGAGTGAGTTGAGAAAAAAGTCATTCCAGGTCATAGCATAATAAAGTGTATGTAAACTTCTTGGAAACTTGTCACGGTTAATGGTTAAAGTGAGTGATCTACTATGCAGGTTTTAGGGCAAAAAATAACGTTTTAAATTTTATAAGAAAAACATAATTGAAATCTATAGCTATGTTACATATTTTCCAACAGGAGTTTATTCTAAATTGTATGGTGATAAAATGTCATCTTGGTACCGATATTAATTTCATTTCTTTGTGCCTGTGTTACATTTCACATTTCTCCTAGAACATTTGTTCCCCATTTGTCCTTGCAGGCAGTTCGGCTGAACAGTGAGTCAACTCAGTGGAAGGAAAAATTTGTCTGAGCAGTTGTTGGGTTTGTGCTTAGTTTGGGAAGGCCAGACTGCATGTGTTGGGACAGGTTCATGAAGGTTGCCAAGGGGAAGTTTGTCTGTAGGGAATGGATGGGTGGATATTAAAGGGAAATGATCTTCAGAAGTGGTCATCATAATACTCGTGTCCCTTTAAGTGGTTACTTCGAAATAATACAAAGCTAATGCTGCATTGAGATCATTTGTCTCTTGGATTGAGGATAACGTTCAGATTCAGCTCAGCAGTTCAGCAAACATTTTTGCACACAGGGGATTAGAGGGGATTAGAGAGTTCTCTGTTGAACTGAAACCATTGGCACCAGCAATAGATAAGGGGTCTGATGATACGGTGTGCATATAATAGGTATAGACTCACGGGAGTGTAGAGTTATTCTCATTTTTATAGCTAGCAAACCAGAGATACAGAAAGGTAATTAAATATTTTGACAACAGTCACTTTATTTTGCTCAACAATAATGGCAGACAGAGGTTCATGTATATATACAGCAGAACTTCTGTAAGTGGACCACCGAAGGGACTGGAACAAGCTGGCCAACACACAGAGGTGGTCAACGTAAGGAACTAGGCCTGTCGTACGGATACGTACATGTGCCTGTCCCATCTGTGAAAATTAGGTCAACTTAAAGAGGTGCTTGGTGTAGGGAAGTGGTCACCTGTGGAGGTTCTACTATGTATGTCCCTGTGAGTGTGCGCGCATACACACACACACACACACACACACACACACACACAAGACGTCTGTCCAGAAAGTATCCAGCCGTGTAAAATGGGAAACAGACATATGTGGTTGGATACTTTCTGGACTCCCGTCCTTCATTTGCTAGATGTTTGCTGAATGCAGACTCTGTGCTGGGTGCAATTCAACATGCTAGAGACACAGCATCTAGAAAACAAACTGCCAGCCCCTTCTCTCAGGGACTGGCCTTCTGGTGGGGGGAGACAGGCAATGAGAAGATAAAGGAATGAAGCAGCCAGCGTCTCAGGTGGCCGGCAAGTGCTTCCACCAGTGGCACATGGAGCGTCCTTTACACTAATGTTTAGTTTTGCTAACTTGGAAGAAAACCCTTCCCGATTATGTTGTAACAGGAGATTGGAAGATCCCAGCTCCAGAACCGCACTTGGGCTGTAGGCGTGGCCTTCTGCGTGTTAATCACACTCCTGTCTTGATTATTATTTCCTGGGATGGTGAAGTGGCCTGGGGAGACTCCTCCCAGCAGCTACCTTTTTCATCCAGGTGTAAAATGCTAATAATGTACTTCCAATTTCAGACCATGTTTTTCTTCTGGAAACAGCCAAGGCAGGCCTCTTTAGAAGGAATACTTTGCTTTTTTAAATTATTCCACATTGAATGTGGATCTGTTCTGATTGTAGAACAAAACAAGAGGCTGCACAATTTTCCTTTGGAGAAACAGGTTTCCGGTAAAACCAGAGCATCCTTCTGACTACCCTTTAAGGAGCTGGTGACACCGCCAAGGTGCCCATGCAGGTGGCTTCAGTCTTCTCACCTCTAACAGGAGGGGATCCAATGAGACCACAGGGGATGGTCAAGGTTGTCCCCATCTGCTTTTCCACTATGCCTTACGCTTAGTAGACACTCAAGAAACACTGACTAAATGAATGGATAAATCTACATAGTCACTTCCAGCTCTACAATCGATTATCTTCTTTAAAAAAAATCAATCCATAGAATACGCGGAGCTTTTCCAACAAAAAAAATTCACTTCACTTTCCCTTACTCAAAGTTGAAGAACAGTAAAGCATTAAAGCTAAGAGCTTGGGGCCACTTCCTTGGGACTCGGCCCTTTGTCTCTGTATTTGCTCTGACCCCGCTGCTGTCAGACAGGCAGCAGAGCTGTGCGCAGAGAGCACCAGAACAGGACTGACCACTTCCTCTGTAAACTCAGCTCTCATTCTGGCTGCGGAGAACAATGACAAGTACCTATTAAAACCCAGCAAGAAGAGAGGACCCTGTAATAAGGGAAACCTTACAGAACCACGTTTGAACTTTCGGCCTGCATTTCTGCAGAGGAGTTAAGCTCTTCCTCCCAGCCATTGAAATCCTGATTTCTCTTCTAAATATGACACCAAACTAGTATACTTTCCCCTAGGTCTGTTTAAGATTCCACCCAACATGCCATATGTGACGTGGACCTGCCCTCTAGAAACACGATTTTTTTTTTTTCATCTGAAGCACATTTACTAAAGGGATATAGGGTGTTTTACTGGATAGTCAGAAACTTCTTTTTATGCAGAATTAAAAAATTAGAAGGAAACTCTAGGAATGGGGCTTTGGAGCCCTCTGTCCCAATCAGCATGCAAAATCATTAAAAATCTACCAGTGATATAACTAAGACATAAGTAAAGGGCTCAGGAGAAGTGTTTCCCACTCTTACCGCTTTTACACCTTCAGCTGTAAGCCAGACTTCAGAAACACCAGCGTGAAACCAGGATGTGTTTTGAGTTAGTCTCTTGGCCTCTTGGAGCGGAGTCCTGACAATATGGGCTGTGGACCAAAGTTGTTCAGGATTTTTGAAGCAGATTTTTCCGAACTAGTGGTTTGTCCGTGAATTTTGAACTATTTTAGATGGCGAGGCTTTTTTGTTCCCTCTTCTTTCTGGCTCTGCTAAATCCAGAGCGTGACAGCTGCTACAAATGGTAAGAATCTACTTGCTATGTTGCCTAAGGCTGTGTTTATGAAGCGGTGGTTCCCCAAGTTAAGAGTCAAGACAGAGACAGAGCTAGAGTGGGTCTTTAAAGAGTGGCTTCGGGGGGGGGGGGCGCCTGTGGCTCAAAGGAATAGGGTGCTGGCCCCATATGCCAGAGGTGGCGGGTTCAAACCCAGCCCCAGCCAAAAACTGAAAAAAAAAGAGTGGCTTCTGAGCCCATAAAAGACAGCGACTGCTCATCACATGGTGGAGAAATCACTGGTATATCTAGAAAGGCCACAGGTTAGCATCTACTTCAGAGTAGCCCTAAGAATGTTAACAGGTGCAAGGCTATAGGACTCTGAGGGGTCTGGGGGCTCTCAGAGTGAATTCTGGGCTTTCACCAGCTCTCTTCCCATACCTGGAGAGCTTCAAGGAGCCCCAAGTTCAGAAGGATGCATCAGGTTGGAAGGTGGGTCACAGAACCAGGCGTTTTTTCCCCAAATACGAAAATCATAATATGTGTACATAATACGCAAAGTTATCCATGTAAAGTCCACATTGGTTCACCTGGTAAGGTTTGTGAAATTGCTGGTGAACCTTACTTCATCTGGTAAGGTTTGTGAAACTGCAGGCCTTTTGGGGCAAGTTTGTAGCTAAGGAGCATTTGTTTGTGCAGGGCTGTTCTCTGATGAGTAATAAACTCACAATATCTGAGAAATAAAGTAAAATTAACTAGGCTGGGTGCTTTGGCTCATGCCTATAATTCCAGCACTTTGGGAGGCTGAGCAGGAAGGATTGCTTGAGGGCTAGAGTTTCAAACCAACTTGAGCAACATAGTGAGACTCCATCGCTACAAAATATAAAAACAGCCAGATGTGATGACAAGCTCTGTGGGTAATCCCAGCTACTCAGGACACTGAGGCAGGAGGATCACTTGAACACAGGAGTTTGAGGGTGCACTGAGCTATGATTACACCAATGCACTGCAGCCGGGGCAACAGAGCAAGACCGTGTCTCTAAAAAGAAAAAAAAAAATTAACTAGCCTGTGTGCTAATCCTTGGAGCCACACCTCCCTCCAGATTACTAATGTCCCTTGCCAGATTTACCCAAGCACTTGTGGCCTATAGATCTGATAAAAACCACTGACTAACACTCCCACTATAAAGCAAGGGGACCTGGCAGTGGGTGGAGCAAAGAGAAAATCATTTCCTCCCGGCTGCCCCGACACATGAGTTATGCAGTCTAAAACCCAAATAATCTACAGAATAAGAAATGTTACTGTTTCTTTTTTTGAAAGATTCCTGCTGTCCTTATAGATTGGAAAGTTCCTCAGCTGCCAGCTGTTTGAACTGCAGCTAGAGAGAGGAGCTTCTGAGGTGAGATAACTATCCGTCCAGGGGCGTTTGCTTTCAGGGGCAGCTTTGAGACAAAATGCATGTTTGGAAAGGTTGAAAATGGAGAGGGTGGCTAAAATTATAGACGGTTAGTGCTGGGAGGGGCCTCGTCAGTGATGTAATCTGTCATTTTTTCAAGGAGGAAACTCAGCCGGGTAAGGCCAACAGCTGGTGAAGGTTCATTCTGCTGCTCACCTTGACTCAGGGTAGAGGCAGAGAGGGGCATCTTGTAAGCTGTCAAAAAGCCCCCCTAGAGACAAGGAAAATGAAACCAATAAAGATGGGAAATAGCCTAAGGCTTTAAAAAGGGACTAGACTAGCTGTCTCTGTCACTGAGGCATCTGGTCACACCCCACCGGCTGCCCTGTTGATGATAAATTGAGGCTTAGACACCTGGATGGTGTGGAAAGGTCAGGAAATGCTGCTGTGCTCACCATGGCCAGCCCTCTCACTCATCAGGCTGGGGTTTTGGTGGCTGAGACTTTGTGTCCTTTGAGAGCCTCACAGATAGGTGGTGTCACCATCCCTTTTTTTTTTTTTTTTGCCTAGGAGCTAGTGAGTGATCCTCCCCCCACCTTCCTCCTCCTCTCCCAGCCTCTTCTACTAGAAGGAGGAGGGCTAGAAAGAGGAAGTCAGCAGGGCCGTAGCCTCCTTCTGTGGCTTTCCTGTGGCGTGTGGGACGGCAGACCCATGCTGGGTTTCAGAGCCTGCTGAGATCTGCGGGGAGGAGATCTCTCCCGCTGCCTGTTTCTTGTGCAGCCTCCACTCTGACAATGGAGGGGAAATTTCATGGGCGTACAAGCTGGCTGCTGCTGCTTGATTTATTATTAACCTGAGCCCTCCTGGAAAGGGTATAAATCACTCATTCGGCCTCCCCAGTAGGAGCCCCGCCTGTCATTAGCTTAGCAGGGCAAAGTGGGAAGGTTAACCATGATCTTGATAACGCACTGGAAAGAAGGAGGGGTTGCCTACTGCAGGCAGGAAGGAGGGAGAGGGGAGCGTGAGAAACACATGCTCCCTCCTGGGCCCGGTGAGAGAGGGTGCTGTCCAGGACGGTGTTGGTGTGGGGCCCGGCAGCCTTGCTCAGCTGCACAGGGCTTCTCTTTGCTCAAGGCTGGTGGTCCCCAGCTACTGCGTTGAATAGACTGTGCTTTGACTTTGCCTTCCCCGGAGCTTTGCATTTGAGGTTGTGCTGGACTGGAGCCCCTGCCATCATCCACTGATTCTGTCCCAGTCAGTGAGGCTGAGGCATGAAAATCATGAGCGCCCACCCAGCCCAGAGCCGGGGGCCTGGAGAACATGGCCATCCACCTTGCTCCCATGGAGTAGGGCAAGTAAGGAGACCCAGTCTTGATCTGAGGGGCTTGGTGCTGGGGTTAGTGTTGAAGAAAGCAGAAAAGGCTTATTGTGAGTAAAGAAGGTTATTAACTATTCAGGAGGCTCAGCACCCATAGCCCAGTGGTTAGGGCACCAGCCACATTCACCAAGGCTGGCGGGTTCAAACCTGGCCCTGGTCTGCTAAAAAACAACAATGACTGGGCGACGCTTGTGGCTCAGGAGTAGGGCACTGGCCCCATATACTGGGGGTGGCGGGTTCAAACCCAGCCCTGGCCAAAAACTGCGAAAACAACAACAATGACAATTGCAACAAAAAAAATATCCGGGTATTGTAGCAGGCGCCTGTAGTCCCAGCTACTTGGGAGGCTGAGGCAAGAAGATTGCTTGAGCCCAAGAGTTTGAGGTTGCTGTGAGCTGTGACGAAATGGCACTCTACCCTGGGTGGCAGAGTGAGACTCTGTCTAAAAAAAGAAAAACCTATTTAGGAGCAGCCCCAGAAAGGTCAAATTCATCTGTATGAGGTGACACAGGACTCTAGACAAATTTGCTTCCTTAGGGGACTTCCTCCCCTTGCCTCAGGCCTCTGTCTTTCTTTTTCTTTTTTTTTTTTTTTATTTTACACCATTTTAGTTTAGATTTTTTTTTTTAAGACCATCTCACTTTGTCTCCCTCAGTACAGTGTCCTGGCATCACAACTCAAACTCTTGGGTTCAAGTGATTCTCTTGCCTCAGCTTCCCGAGTAGCTAGGACTACAGGCGCCCACCACATTGCCCAGCTAGCTTTTTAGAGACAGGGTCTCATCTTGCTCAGGCTGGTCTTGAATTCCTAAGTTCAAGTGATCCACCCACCGTGGCCTCCCAGAGTGCTGGGATTATAGGTGTGAGCCACAACGCCTGGCCAGGCCTCTGCATTTCTTTTTTCTTTTTTTTGGCCGGGGCTGGGTTTGAACCCGCCTCCTCCGGCATATGGGGCCGGCACCCTACTCTGTTGAGCCACAGGCACCGCCCTCTGCATTTCTTATGCCTTTTTCATTCTGGCCCCACTGCCCAGACAGGAAAGGTGCAGCTCTGCCCTAATGGTGCCGTGACTAAGCTGATGTGACTAAGATGATGTGACTCAGGGAACTCAATGAGAAGGGCACATCCTCTGAACCCAATTCCTTGAATCTAAGACCTATTATTTGTCTCCCATTTTCACCTGCAGGATGATAGGCTATTTTACAAGTTATGACTATAGTTAACGTTTCTTTTATTCTCCTAGAAGCTGTTACTAAAATAGAGGGTGTCCCAAAGGTCACCATACCTAGGAAAAGATTAACAAGCTCATATTATATTTTATATTGTATGATATTTTTAATATTTTTTGTTACTATATCAACACATAGGGAAATTCTTTATAATATTTTGTAATGAATATTTTGTAAATAAAAGTACATTTAGCTGCAGCTCTCCATTGTTCCTCTGTATGTACGTGTGTTTGGCAACTTCTGGGGCACATTATGGAAGATACATCTGAGTGTCAGTTCTTAGAATGAAGGAAATGAGTATTGCTTCAATCTGCCTTTTTTCTCTTGTTTAAACTCTTGTTTCATTGTGAAGCTGCCATTTTATACACTAATAAGAAGGAGGCCCACGGCTCGGCCCCCATATTCCGTGGGTAGAGAGCTGGCCACATACACCGGGGCTGGGGGTTTGAACCCAGCCCAGGCCTGCTAAACAACCATGACAACTGCAACAAAAAAATAGCCAGGTGATGTGGCAGGCACCTGTAGTCCCAGCTACTTGGGAGGCTGAGGCAAGAGAATGCTTAAGCCCGAGAGTTGGAGGTTGCTGTGAGCTGTGACGCCACAGCACTCTACTGAGGGCGACATAGTGAGACTCAGTTTCAAAAAAAAAGGAAGAAGAATTTGGCCCACCCTTTACCTTGCAGGTTCTGGGGGCTCCCTCTCACCCTCTTGTGTGCCGCCTAGACAGGTTTGCTGAATGACCCCACGCTATGTGGGCACCTGTGTCCCTAATTGAACCTTCCCCCAGTATCCCAAGGCACCATTCTGGGAACTGTGGGGCCTTGCAACCACCTGCTTTCTTTTTTTTTTGGCCGGGGCTGGGTTTGAACCCGCCACCTCCGGCATATGGGACCGGCGCCCTACTCCTTGAGCCACAGGCGCCGCCCCACCTGCTTTCTTTTAAAATATGTTTCCACCTTTACAAAATCACATTCTCTTGCTTTCTAAAGTCCCTATGGACCTGTCCCTGCCCCCTAAGCCAGCAAAATGTTTGTGAAACCTCCAAGAACTTCACGCTAAAAGCAAAAATTTTACTATAGGTAAACTATTAATTATACCCTCTACAAACCTGATTTTTTTTTTTAAATCCAGTCAAACCACACATGCTCAAGTTTGTTATTATTGTTGCAGCACTGTTTGTAAAATATTTGAAAAAATATAAGCGTCCACCCAGAGGGGATTGGTTTGATAAATTGTGATACAACATATGACAATATATTATGGTATGGCTGTTTAAAAGAACTAGATAGATCTGTGTATTGAATGTGAACTCTCTTCCAAGGTGGGAAAGAAAATATTCCAATCCTGAAAGCCACCGTTGGCTCTCTTTCCTTAGATGTGTAGATGTGTGTGTGTGCGCGCGTGCGCGCGTGTGCATTTGTTCTGTTCGTTGGAAGAATGCACGAGAAACTACTGGCAGTAGTTTTATTTTTTTTCTGATGAGAGAGGTTGAGTAGTTAGGGAAGAAGGAAGAAGGAAAACTTGTCAGTGCACACCGTTTTTCATTTTGATTTTTGTCCACTGTACACATATAGTCTATGTGAGAAATAGAAAAATGAAATAAAATTAATAGCTTTGATGAAAGAAAGAAAGAGAGAGAGAGAAAGGGAGAAAGGAAGGAAGGGAAGGAGGGAAAGGAAAGGAAAGAAAGCAGGCCTGCAGAATCCTGGAACCAAATGGCCTTGGCCTTGCTCTGATTATTTCTCTTTCTCCTTTCAGGTCCATCGTATGAGCCGGCTCACTCACCCACCATCAGTGGGAAGCAGCTCTTTGCTCCCGTTCCGTTCCCTTCGGGCTCCACCGAGAATGTGTCCCCCAGTGGGCCCCTGCAGCCCCCACCTCTCCCCCAGAAAAAGATAGTGAGCCGGGCAGCTTCTTCTCCAGATGGCTTCTTCTGGACCCAAGGCTCCCCCAAGCCCCGGCCAGCAAGCCCCAAGCTGAGCCTAAGCCACTCAGAAACCAACGTCCACCATGAGTCTCGCTTTAGCTATTTCTTGAACTCTGAGAGCCGCCACCATCCTGGCTTCTCTTCTGAGCCTCTGGAGAAAGCTTTCAAAGGCAATGGCCACTGGATCCCAGCGCCAGGGCTGGCGGGCCACAAAAGTGGCCGTGGGAGTCCTGGCCCCCAGTACAAAGGGGCCCCCTCTGCCTCGTCCTCCCAGCTGAGCGTGTCCAGCCAGGCGTCCACCTGTAGCACCCAGCTTCAGCTCCACAGTCTCCTAAGCAGCATCAGTAGCAAGGAGGGCACTTACACCAAGCTGGGGGGCCTCTACACCCAGTCCCTGGCTCGCCTCGTGGCCAAGTGCGAGGACCTCTTCATGGGTGGTCAGAAGAAGGAGCTCCACTTCAGTGAGAATAACTGGTCGCTCTTCAAGTTGACTTGTAACAAGCCCTGCTGTGACTCGGGAGATGCCATTTATTACTGTGCCACCTGCTCGGAGGATCCCGGCAGCACCTATGCTGTGAAAGTAGGTACCACCCTCTGCTTCCCTTCACGGCACCCCTGACAGGTCCTGGCGTGGGTGGAATTCTGGCTTGAGCAAATCATTTCACCTCTCTGGGCTTTAGGAGGCTTGATCCCTAAGAGTCCTTTTCTCACTTAGAGCCCAGCGATTGCACTCTCTGTCTGGCCTAGGACATGGTACAGTGAGAAATGCAGGTGAATATAGGATGTATTCTGTGTTTTCAGGAATGAGCCCCTGTGATCCAGTTGGGATTGAGGAAACAAGTGCCTTTCAGTGCAACAGAGTCATTCAGCTTGTTGGGTTTTACTGAATGCCTACTATATGCTAGGCATTTTGCCATGATCTCAGTATAGAGAGGGGAACATAAGGTCCGTTATGGAGCTGGTAATCTAGGCAGGGGGATGCACAATTAAGATACTGTTTTTCAAATGTTAGGGCCAGAAGCAGTATTAGACCTAGGTGTTGTCTTAAAAAACAAGAATAACAACATTTATTGAACATATACTATACAACTAACTAGACTCTTGGCTAGGTGTATTAACTACATTACCTGCAATCTTGACCGTAACTCTGTGGGATGGGTAGATTTTCTAGATAGGGAATCTGAGGCTCAAAAGGATCAAGTAAGTTGCCCACAGTAACTTGATTTAGTGATTATGTAAGTTGCCCATTTCAGCTGTGACTGAAGTGGATTTGAACCTTGGTTTGTCTGTGTCCAAAGCCTACATTAAGACCCCACCAGTTGAGATAAGTAAAATTCAGAGAAGGGAAGTGACTAGCCCATGGTGACACAGCTTTTTAACCACAGATCAGGGCTGTTGCTACCCTACCTCATTACTCTCTAAGTGCAGCTTTGCAAGAGCTAATTGAGCCATCTACACCCATTTGAACCACTGTGGTTCCCACCATGGGCTCTAGTTCTTCCCTGTGGCTTCCATTCTCATCTTCCTTGCATATTTCTTGAATACCTGGAGGGTCCATCCCCTTTCTATAAAGGCAGGCTTTTATTGAAGAGTGAGAAAGGGCACCCTGAGCTCTCTTCTGCCTTCAGCTGTTCCAAGACATTCCTTTTCTTTCCAGTTAGAAAAATAAAGAGTGAACTAACTTGGAATGGCCTCAGTGGGCTAGCTCACTTGCCAGAAAAAAAAAAAAAAATTGAGATAAGGTCTCACTTTATTGCCCAGGCTGGATTGCAGTGGCACAATCATAACCCACAACATCCTTGACCTCCTGAACTCAAGTGATCCTCTTGACTTGGCCTCCCAAAGTGCTAAGATTACAGGCATGAGCCACCATGCCTGGCCACCAGCAAAAGTTTTTAAAATGGTATGATTATTAGCTAAAGAAATTATAGGGAATTTTATTTTGAGATTTTTCTTTTAAGAAATTTTTGACACCACCATAAAATAGAGATTGGGATTGATATGTTCAAGGGGCAATAATTACTTGCTGCCTTCCTATGAAAAAGCTACAGCACTGGCGACTAGGAAGACCCAGTTGATTGTACAGAGATGAAGGGCACAGAAGGCTGGACCTTGTGGCCCAGACAGCAGGCACTGATTGGAAAACACACGGACACCCTGGATGAGGTACCACGGTGTTGTTTCTTGAACTGTACTGGCTCTTTATTATCTGGATCCAGCAGCTACTTTCTCAGCAAGCCATCCTTCCCTGCCACTTCTCCAACCAAAATTCAAAGAAAAATAATGTCAGAGTTTTCCTTCCTTTTAGGATGGTGCTATGTCCAGTAGAGGAAAAAGTGACTGGACCCCCTGTGAGCGGAACATGACTCTGCTGGGTTTATCATTGTATGCTCAGATCCAGGGTTCTGTTCTCATTGAAAGCAAGGGACTTAAATTTGAGGCTGGCACAGTGGCTCATGTCCATAGTCCTAGTAGTCTGGGAGTCTAAGGCCGGTGGAATGCTTGAGCTCAGGAGTTTAAGACCAGCCTGAGCAAGAGCGAGACCCTATCTCTACTAAAAATGGAAAAATGAGGTGGGCATGGTGGTGCAGGCCTATAGTCCCAGCTATTCAGGAGGCTGAGACAAGAGGATAGCTTGAGCCCAGGAGTTTGAGGTTGCTGTGAGCTATGATGCCATGGCACTCTACCCAGAGTGACAGAGTGAGCCTCTGTCTTAAAAAAAAAAAAAAAAAAAAGAGAGAGAAAGAAGAGACTTAACATTTGAGTTTCTCTTCTCCAAAGCCAAGGGGATGGAGGTGTGTTTAGGAAGTTCTTGGCTTTCGTTAGCCCCAGTGAACCTGAGAACATGATCTGGGAATCATCCTGCTTCCACCTTGAACCTTTCCTGTGTTCAAGTGCATTGCTGACTCTTGTCTCCTGGGCTGAACCTTGAGACTCATTCAATATCAAGACACAGTTTCTCTCTCCAGTTCGAGGAGGAAAAGCCTGTGATAGAAAGAGAGGTGACTATCATAAGAACTGAGAGACAGTCTCCTGGCACAAGGTATCTTATTCTGCCCCTGAATCCAAACCTCGGGGCAAAGGTTTTTTGTTTCATTTTGTTTAGTTTTGTATATCAATGAGCGATTGGGGTGTGTGTCTTGGATTCTAGAGCCTCATGGGATAAGGTACAATTAGCCGAATTCGCCAATAAATGATGCAGAAGAAATCCACCTTTCCCAGAGGATGTGAAAAGCAAGGATTGTTCCTTATTTCTGTAGAAATTTAAGCTATAAGGAACCAGAAGAAATGCCTTGGTCCTCTAAAGAAGACCATCCCAGGCATTCCCCATCTCCCTTGCCTGGAGACGCAGTAGCTCAAGGACCATCTGTACCGAGTGAAAAAGGAACTTTGGAGAATAGCATCAAATATGGAGAGTATGCTAATTCTTAGAACGAGATTACCAGGAACAACAGCGCCAATTTGCAAATATGCCTGGCCTGGTAATTGGGGGGTGAGGGGTGGGAGTTGCAAAGCATCATTTCCCATGTGCAGCTGTTGGGCTTCATTAGCGCTGCAGTGTAGACGGAGTAGAGTCATCTGAGAGTCTGTGGGGCCTGTGTGTGTGTGTGAAGGGGGGCTGTCTCCTTCCCAGCCAGCCGGCAGCCGCCTGTCAGAGGCCCAGCTTACTTCATCAGTGCATGTTAAACAGGGAGCCGCCTGCAATCAGACATGAGCCATGGTTGCAGAGTCCCAGTTAACAATAATAGGCTCACACCTGCTCGCCCCTGATGCTGGGGCCTCCATCATGGGCTCAGGGCCCTGCAGAACTGAGGAGATGAAGTAATACTCTCCCGTCTTGTTTCAGCTTTTGCAGCTCGACTGCGTGAATATGTGGCAGAAAAAAAAAATTATTAGTTGTGTGTGCGTTTTCCAAGCTGTTTCATTTCTCAGCCATGCAGAACTGCAGTTCAGTAATTAAGGACCTGTGTTAAGCCACTGGGCCTTTTTTATTTAATCGATGTGACTTAGCCCAGATTTTTCACCCAAGCATGAGGCCCTGGTTCCAAAGTTTAAAATGAGTCTTGGCTCAGCAAAAAGTTTGAAATTTGAGCTGAACCAAAAGTGTGTGCAAAGTCTGAGAGCTAAAATCTGAGTGCAGGACCCCCTAAAAATGAAAGGAGGGTGATGATGGGGGGCAGAGTGTTTGGGAAAATGAGGATTGAGAAGAAGCCTCCCGTCTCCCCAAGTTGCCTCACAACCCTCCCCCACCCCCCCACCCCCACACACAACATTCAGCGCTGTAGAATGATCTTGGGCGTCTTGCCCAGGGCTCACGGGGCTGGTTAACATGCGCCCTGCGCAGCCCTTGCCAGAGGCCGAGCATGATGATTTTGCCCAACCTAGTTGCCATTTATTCTTCTCCTATATTTACATCTCTGAAAAAAAGTCAGCGGCTCCACTGGAGCTCTGGGCCCAAAGTGTTTGCAGGATCCAGGCCTTTGATACCCCTGAGAAAAGGGGGGCCTTAAACACTTCCCAGGTCCCTTGGTGGCAGCTGCATGCTCTCTGCGTTTGTACAATACCTGCTAGCCAGCTCTGCGTGGCTGTGCAACACCATCAGGCTACAGTGGACATGGCAAGAGCAGTCACTATAGCAACCTTTCCCATTGTGCTGCTGCGGGCTGGGCCTGGTGCTGAAAGCCGCCCCTACATTATTTCATTTGATCCTCGCAATGACCGTGTGAGGAAAGATCTATCATGGCCCCCATTATTCAGAGGAGAGAACAGGCCTTGGGGTAGGTATTATCAGGCCTCATCGTTTGTGGATTCCGTCTTGTGAAATCATTGACCCACTACAATTTATCTGCAATGCTAACATAAATACTTGCACTTTTCACTCAATTTGAGACATGTGCAGGGCAGGAAAAAGCTTGAGCCTCCCCATGTGCACATTTCCAGCAGAGGTAGAACAAAGCAATACCCTCCCATCTTGTTTCAGTCCTCATACTGGAAGCAGAAGTCCTTTGGGGCAGTCTGTTTCTTTCTTTCAGGCATGATATTTGTACCTATTTATGTGGTATATGTCAAATTTTGTTACATGCATGGATCGTGTAGGGACCAGGTGTAGAACTTCCTTCCAGTTGAGCTGTGTCTTTGCACCCATAAATCAACCTGTCTTCACCCACCACCTCCCACCCGTACACCCTTCCCAGCCTCGGCTATCTGTCTGTCATTCCACTCTCTGTCTCCATGTCATCTACCTACATTTTTAGCTCCCACGTAGGAATGAAAACATGCACTATTTGTCTTTCTGTGCCTAGTTTATTGTACTTAACATCATGACCTCCCGTGTCATCCATATTGCTGCAATATGGAAGATTTCATTCTGATTTTATGGCCAAATAGTATTCTGTTGTGTATAGGTACCACATTTTCTTTTTTTTTAATTTTTTTATTTTATTGTTGGGGATTCATTGAGGGTACAATAAGCCAGGTTACACTGATTGCATTTGTTAGGTAAAGTCCCTCTTGCAATCATGTCTTGCCCCCAGAAGGTGTGACACACACCAAGGCCCCACCCCGCTCCCTCCGTCCCTCTCTCTGCTTTTCCTCCCCCCACAATGACCTTAATTGTCATTAATTGTCCTCATATCAAAATTGAGGACATAGGATTCATGCTTCTCCATTCTTGTGATACTTTACTAAGAATAATGTCTTCCACTTCCATCCAGGTTAATACGAAGGATGTAAAGTCTCCATTTTTTTTAATAGCTGAATAGTATTCCATGGTATGCATATACCACAGCTTGTTAATCCATTCCTGGGTTGGTGGGCATTTAGGCTGTTTCCACATTTTGACGATTGTAAATTGAGCTGCAATAAACAGTCTAGTACAAGTGTCCTTATGATAAAAGGATTTTTTTCCTTCTGGGTAGATGCCCAGTAATGGGATTGCAGGATCAAATGGGAGGTCTAGCTTGAGTGCTTTGAGGTTTCTCCATTCCTCCTTCCAGAAAGGTTGGTACCACATTTTCTTTATCCAAACATCCATTGATGGATAGTGAGGTTGATTTGCTGTCTTTGCTATTGTGAATAGTGCTGGAATAAGCATGAGAGTCTAGGTGTCCCTTTGATATATTGATTCCTTTTCCTTTGGATAAATATCCAGTAGTGGGATTGCTGGATCCGATGGTAGCTCTGCTGTTAGTTTTTTGGGAAATCTCTTTACTGTTTTCCATAGTGGCTGAACTAATTTACATTCTCACCAACAGTATAAAAAAGTTTTTTTCCCTTTCTCCATGTCCTCTCCAACATGTTATTTTTTTCCTTTTTGATAATACCGTTCTAAGTGCAGTGAGAGGTTATCATATTTTTGATTTGCTTTTCCCTGATGATTAGTGATGGTGAGTATTTTTGCATTTACCTGTTGGCCACTTGTATGTATTCTTTCAGGAAATGTTCATTCATGTCTTTGCTAATTTTCAAAGAGAATATTTATCTATTTATACTATTGAGGCTTGGCGCCCGTAGCTCACTGGGACTGGTAGATTTGAACCCAGCCCGGGCCTGCTAAACAACAATGATGACGACAACAACAACAACAATAGCAAAAAATAATCAGGCATTGTGGTGGGCACCTGTAGTCCCTGCTACTTGGGAGGCTGAGGCAAGAGAATCACTTAAGCCTAAGAGTTTCAGCTTGCTGTGAGCTATGATGCCACGGCGCTCTACAAGGGTGACATAGTGAGACTCTATCTCAAAAAAATAAATTAATTAATTAATAAAATAAAAATAAAGATTTTTACTATTGAGTTGAGTCCCTTGGGTATTAGTTCACTGTCAGATTAAGAGTTGCAACTGTTTTCTCTGATTCAAAAAATTGTCTCTTCACTCTGTTGATTGTTTCTCTTGCTGTGCAGAAGCCTTTTCATTTAATATAGCCCTGCTGGTCTATTTTTTCGGCTTTGTTGCCTATGTTTTTTGGGTTTTAGCCAAAGAATCCTTGCCTAGATCAATGTCCTGACAATTTTTCCCTATGTTTTAGTCTAGTAATTTTATAATTTCTGGTCTTATGTTTATATCTTTAACCCATCTTGGGTTGATTGTTGTATATGGTGAGAGACAGGGGTATAATTTCATTCTTCTGCCTATGGCTATCCCATTTTCCCAGCATTGTTTATTGAAGAGGAGGTGAATGAGATTTAATGAAACACTACATGAAAACCACATAGCTGGCACGGTGCCTCTCACATTTAAGAGTCTAGTATCTGTTGGGAGTGAGAAGGTAATGGTGATATCCTTCCCCCCAAGGAAGGGGGGCAGACAGTGGGCAGTGGGCAGACAGTGGCTGGCCAAGCACTGTTTATATGCAAGACTCTTTTTGATGACCTCCCTCTCCCAAATTTCTTTTGGTTTTATAGTGTCCCAGATGACTGTCATTTAAAAATGGAGTACAGTTTGGTAGGTTGGAACAAGAAAGATCCTGTAACAATGTCCTTTAGTCTTGTATTACAAAAATATTTTTCTTAGTGTAATAGGAAGCAATGTCTGAGTAAAACGTATTTATCTTTTATTTCCATTCTCCCTCTATAATAAAGGGATTACTAAATTCATGTGTTACCCACCTTTGCCCTCAATTAGCTTTAAAAGAATTTCCCCAGAGGCTGAACTCTTGTATGCCAGGTTTCAAACTGAGAAGGTTTATATAGAGGCAGTATAAACATATCTCTATGGAAAGGTGCTTGCAAGAGAACTTCTAAAAACATCACTCATAAGCATCGTGTTGCTTCATAATCATTCCAAACTAGCAGCCTGAAGGAAGGGTTCTTTGGGGATTGGTGGGGGATAACATGCCTTTCTTCTTGGGAGTACATACCGATCCCTGCCTCTGTATAATGTATAGATGAGGTTGTATAGTATTTGTCTGAGAAAGGAGGTCATTTGTCATTTTCAGTCCCTTTCAGTGGAATAACAGGGAAACTGGGGCCCGACAGAGGGCCAGGTGGCTGGTGCAAGATTCTCCATTTGAGTGGCTGCTGGGTGAGGGTAAGCATTGCTGGAGATCCTTAGGCGGGAGGTGCTGTCTTTAGTACAAGAAGATAAAGACGTAGTTGTGTGGGTTCCCCAGGCACTCTTCCCACAGAGGTGCTTGAGATCATCTGTTTTTTTTATTTCTATCTTCAGTTCAGAGGGAGCGCTTGGGCAGACGCTCTGGCTACCCTGTTCCCTGGAGAACTTTCTGTTTTCTTTAAGCTGCTGTGACTCACCCTTGAGGGGAAAGTCTGTGCCTACTGCATAGCAGCACCACTAGCATTAGCCTTGCAGGTTACGCCAGCTACTAGGCATTGCAAATGTACCTGCTTCTAGAAACTAGAGTCACCTAAGAGAACTTTGCCAGAACTGGCTTTGCAAAGGCCAGCCCTTTGAGATTCTTTAAGAAGGGAGCAGACCAGCCATCAAACCATCCGCTATCAAGAAGCTGTTGTTCCAGGTGGGATCCCTGCATAGATTCTAATTGGCCTTGTGAGAATTTGCTTAGCCCACCCTATGGACCCAGCAATATCTTCCTTCCAGTACTCCACCTCTCACTGGGTCATACGGTCATTGATGTTTAACTTTTTAAACATTTAAAAAAAATGCCAAATTGTGTTCCAGAGTGGCTGTAGCATTTTACACTCCTAACCAGCAATGGGTGAGGGTCCCATTTGCCACATAGTAAATTAGCCATTCTAGAGGATGTGAAATTACATCTCACTGTGGGTTTAATTTGCATGTCCTAGTGCCTAATGATGTCAAGCATCTTTTCAGGTGCTTATGGCCACTTACATCTTTGGCGAATTGAGTATTCATATGTTTTGCCTACTTTTTGATTCGGCTGTTTCTCTTGGTATTACTGAATTGTAAGAGTTTTTTGTAAATTCTAGATACAGGTCCTTTTGCAGGTATATGGCTGGCAAATATTTCTTCCCAGTCCATCTGTTACTTGTCTTCCCATTTTCTTTTTCTTTTCTTTCTTTCTTTTTTTTGCAGTTTTTGGCCAGGGCCGGGTTTGAACCCGCCACCCCCAGTATCTGGGGTCGGCACCCTACTCCTTGAGCCACAGGCACTGGCCAGTCTTCCAATTTTCATATTGGTGTCTTGAGAAGCACAAAAGTTTTGAATTTTGAAGTTAAGTCTATGAACTTTTTCATTTTAAATTCAATGCTTTGGATGTGGTAGCCAAGATGTATTTGCCCAACCCAAGCTCTCAAAGATTCCCTCCTGTGTTTTCTTCCAAAATGGGTGTATTTTAGCTTTTACCCTTAAGTGGGTGTGGTGACTTTGAGCTGGATTTTGTGTAGGGAAAGGAGTTGAGTGCACCTGCCTTCCTCAGGGAGACTCAACTGTCCCCGCCATATGTTGGACAGAGCCCCAGTTTCTGCTCTGGAGCTCACTTCTCCTTTTCCCTCACAGATCTGCAAGACCCCTGAGCCCAAAACGGCCTCCTACGGCTGCCCGTCCGTGCCCGTGCACTTCAACATCCAGCAGGACTGCGGCCACTTCGTCGCCTCGGTGCCCTCCAGCATGCTCACCTCCCCCGAGGCGCCCAAGGACCCCGCGCCCGCCTCGCCCGCGCAGCCGCCTGCCCCGGAGCAGGACTGCGTGGTGGTCATCACCCGGGAGGTGCCGCACCAGACGGCCTCCGACTTCGTGCGGGACTCGGCGGCCAGCCACCAGGCCGAGCCCGAGGCCTACGAGCGGCGCGTGTGCTTCCTGCTCCTGCAGCTCTGCAACGGGCTGGAGCACCTGAAGGAGCACGGGGTTATCCACCGCGACCTGTGCCTGGAGAATCTGCTGCTGGTGCACTGCGCCCCGCAGGCCGCCACCGCCGCCGCGTCCCCGGCCCCCGCGGCGCCCGCCGAGAAGCAGCTGCCCAGGCTCATCATCAGCAACTTCCTGAAGGCCAAGCAGAAGCCGGGCGGCGCCCCCAACCCGCAGCAGCAGAAGAGCCAGGCCCGCCTGGCCCCCGAGATCGTGTCCGCCTCCCAGTACCGCAAGTTCGATGAGTTCCAGACGGGCATCCTCATCTACGAGCTGCTGCACCAGCCCAACCCGTTCGAGGTGCGCGCGCGGCTGCGGGAGCGCGACTACCGGCCCGAGGACCTGCCGCCGCTGCCCGCGCGCTCGCTCTACTCGCCGGGCCTGCAGCAGCTGGCGCACCTGCTGCTCGAGGCCGACCCCATCAAGCGCGTGCGCATCGGCGAGGCCAAGCGCGTGCTGCAGTGCCTGCTCTGGGGGCCCCGGCGCGAGCTGGTGGAGCAGCCGGGCTCCTCGGAGGAGGCGCTGTGCGCCACCCTGCACAACTGGATCGACGTGAAGCGGGCGCTGGTGATGATGAAGTTCGCAGAGAAGGCGGTAGACCGCAGGCGGGGCGTGGAGCTGGAGGACTGGCTTTGCTGCCAGTACCTGGCGTCTGCGGAGCCCGGGGCCCTCCTGCAGTCCCTAAAGCTCCTGCAGCTTCTGTGAGCCCAGCCCCAGCCTGCGCCCGGCTGCCCTCCCCACTCCGGCGAGCATCCTGTCTTCCTGGGAAATGGTACAAATGACTGGCATACTTGGATGTAGTATATGTACATATATAATGTGTAAATATGAAAGACTCCGGCTTCCCCTCCTTGCCAAGTCCTCCCCGGTTCCCTCCTGTAACTATGTACATTTCTAGCTCCCTGCAAGGGCCTGGGACAGTTCTGCCAACAGAATGAAGCCCGGACTCCGGTCTCACTACCCTGTTATACAATCTTTCCACCCTTTTGTCAAGTTATTTAAAAACAAACAAAAATTTTAAAAATCATTTTAAAAAATTTTAAATCTTACCCCAGTTGCCCACGTGCGTTATTAATGTCTTTGGTGAGTAAAATTGAATGTGAACCTCTGCAACAGTGGACAAGCTCACTGGGCTTTACGTTTCTCCTGAGATAAAACAGCTGTTTATGAAGGCCCAGGCATGTGGGCACCGGCTCATCTTCCCACCTAGCAGCCTCCAGGAATGAATCCAGACACCACTGCTGTGAGCCAGGGAATCCAACCCATTGTTTAGAATTCAACCCATTACTCCAAACTCATTTTCAGTTTGCTGAAGCTGGTCACCATTTGTGTCCGTCAGAGGCCTGGCTGAAAACAGAATCTGCCCCACATGGTTCACGTGAAAAGACCTTGAGGGTATCACTTACACCTAGGGGCATCACTGTCTGGGCAGGGTTAAAAGCAAAGGTTGAGAAGGCTAAGAAGAAGGGCCAGAATGGCAGAATGGGGGCCCCTGCGGGAGGCATCTGCATCAAAGTCTCTACAGCCAGAGATAGCTCGGTTTTCCTGTCTCTCCACTTTTGTGGGACGCCAGATGCAGGGGAGCTTACACAGTGCAGTTTGAAAGGTCAGCCTCTAGGAGCAGGGAGAGAAGTGGAGAATGAATGAGGGGCCCACTGGCAAGCAGCCCCCTGTCCCCACTGTACTAGGTAATGGCCAGGCAAAAAGAGAACTCAGGTGTTCCAAGTGCCCGACCGGTCCTCTCCCTGCTGTCCTAAACTCTTCAGTTATCTTTTTATACATTTATTGGCATCTACTATCTATTGTAGTGAATATCTTCCCCATGCCTTTAAAAACACACAATCTTTCCTCTTCAAAACTCAACACACAGACACAAAGCCAGATGTTGCCTCTTGGAAGAAAAATAGCCCCAAGACCCTTGCATGTCTACCGAACCGGTAATCTTTCAACTAGCAAATTATTAATCTCTAAAACCTTGTTAGCAACTGCAGACAGTTAGAAACAAACACAGAAATCACAATGGATGTCCTAGAAATCTGCAGATGCTGTTAGCAAGCAGGACAGGAACTCTGGCAGGTGCTCTCCTGCATGTTAAGTCCACTCCTTTTACAAGTTCTACCTTCCAGTGTCTGACTACACAGAAACACATCCACATTCCCATCCCAGACATCTGTGGTGAAGGCAGCACCTAGGGGCACGTTTGTAATTTCAGTTGTTTGAGCATTGAGAAAAGAGCGAGCTAAAATCAGCTCCCAACTAGGTTTGCCCAAGAGAAAAGGAGTCTTTGAATATAGAAATCAGAATTCTCCCTAGCACCAATCTGTTTCAGAGGGTAGTATGTTGTCAGTTGTTTGCTCCTTGGAATTTTCCAGACAAACCTTCTGCCCTCAATTTGCTATCTTCTGCTTTCTTGTTATTTTTCACTTCAAATAAATAAATAATGGTGAGGGGAGAGAAAACATTCTGCCAAGAGAACACAGTGCCATTGAAACACTTATTTCAGAGGCACATTTTTAATCCCTGAATTAATTGCACCTTTTTTATATGCCACCCACTTCAGAAAAAAGATGATCGAGGTTGCAAAAACGGTTTTAAGAACCAAAATGAACCATGAAGTAAAGGTGGAAAAAGAAGAATAAATAATCAGAATAAATTCTGATTGAGAAGAATGAGAGCTTCTGAGCCACCCGCTAAACTAGGAAAAGAAAAACTACTGGTTGCAGCATTTTTTTTTTTTTGTATGTGTATAATTTTAGGAAACAGTTCAGTTCATCAGAGGAAACAAAACATCTTTGCCCAGTGTTTGGTTCTGAAGGAAATGTATCAAAGATCTTTTTGTTTGAAGACACTGAATCATGTCCCAATAGCAGTTTTAAAAAAAGTATTTTTTAATGTATTTTTTAAAAGATAGGGCATTTTTTATATCTACCATTGGTGAAATCCAAGCGTGTAGCCTCCCATCCTTGTTCCATCAAGGTGCTTCTGCAGACTAATGGCCGCCCATTCATCTCTGTGGTTTGGCCTTTGCCATAATGATTAGTCATGTGGCTATAAATACTACCCTTGGCAAACAACTTCAGTCACACCAAATTCAGAGGCTCAATACAAATGGGTTTTTGTTACCTCAAAATATACCTGGGATACACAGCTTTATCTCACAGAAACCTCTACCATGACATCAATTAAGTCCAGAAACCATAGTTTGTCCTGCAGGGCTGAGGTTCAGAATTAATCAGAGACCTTTGTATGAGGACAGTTACACAGCGCCTGCTTATTTGATGCTTCTGTTGTCGGTGAGTTCCTCTTTCCCCTTTTTGTTGACTTTGAACCCAACAACTGATATTTAAATCTCTAGTATTTCTCCTTTCCAGCCCTGAGTTAAGCCGCCCCCATATCTTTTCCACATATGTAATTTTTATTGTTAGTGGGCCTTTCTCATTTTCATACCAAGATGTGAAATCTTTTCTCCGAATTTTTTTTTTTTTTTTTTGTTAAATGTAGGCGTTATACAGCCTCACAGCTAAATTATTACATCCTTGCCAGAAGCCAGAGAGGCACTTCTGGGATTATTTATTTATCGTAACATATGGCTCAGATCTAAAAAGACTGGGCTCCAGGGAGCTGTAGTTACCACTTTACATAACACTTCCTGGTTTCCAAGAGCTGGAGAAAACTCTTTTGAGATGTACACATGTACACAAAACCAATTAGGAAGACTTTGAAGAGAGCAGACACATGTTAGTTTGATGAGTTCTCTGAAATTGGCTCTTTAAATACGTAACCAATAAATGAAGCAGCCCTTCCCACTTTGCTGAATTTCTCAAAATCTTTGGATATCTAACGTCGAGCTTGCCAAATCTCTCTAAATGTAGTAGATTTGTAATGAAAATCCATTTGCCATATTCAGTAGAGGCGGATGTGAATGGACTCAATTCATTAGAAACCAAAACTTAACCCAGCTGATGTCATTGCTAAAAATAAAAGACAAGAATAAGTTCTTTGGGCAAGTGCTATGAAGTGAGTGTTTTGACAGATTATTCTTCATTTCTCTTTTCTAGTGCTAATTAATATAGGCAAAGGGGCAGTCCAAATTAACCCCCAAATGATACTGTCAATGAAGGGGATACCCTGGTTAGGCCAGAACTTCTCTGACCAATCTGGACCCTTAACAGCTCCTGGATACTCAGTCTTTTGTCCAGATCTCTCTGTCTCAGAACTTGACTACACCCATTCCGAGTTGATGCGGAGGAAGCAAAATGAAGTTTACTCAGGATTTTTCTTCACGCCAGCAGGCTCACTTGGTATTGGTTTACCTCCATCAGGATTTGAACACATACACTGATCACATATGCTAAATGCTTGTTTCAAATCTTTCCAGCCCCTTTACCAGAGGTGATTGAAGCATCGACTGTCTAGCCCTCTATGTACTATAATCCAAAAAACCCCAAACTTTTTGGCACCGGGTACCAGTTTCATGGAAAATAATTTTCCACCAGCTGGTGATGAGGATGGTTTGGGGATGATTCAAGTACATTATATCTCCAGTTCTGATCATCACGCCTTAGATTCTCCCAAGGAGCACACACCTTAGATCCCTCACAGCCGCAGTGTACAGTAGAGTGAATACTCCTATGAGAATGTGTCACTTACCTGACAGCAGACAGAGCTCAGGCAGTAATACAGGGGAGCAGCTATAATTATAAATGAAGCTTCCCCTCGCCTCCTGCTGTTTGGCCTAGCTCCTAACAGGCCATGGACAGGGGCTGGTCTGCAGACGGATGGACGCGAGCTGGTCTGCAGGCTATAATGGACTCAAAGGTTATTCTTCAAATTCCTGTCTTTCTGCCTTAGCAGAGATTATTAAGCATGGATACAAGCTGAGAGAACAGAATAGGGAGGTATGAGGAGGGAAGAGAAGGCAGGAAATGAGGAAGTAAGATTCAAAGACAAACCACCTGTTCACCACATGGTGCCTGGATCCAGCCTTGATGATGTCTCATAACCTCAAAAGGGTACTCAGGCTCGGCGCCCATAGCATAGTGGTTACGGTGCCAGACACATACACCGAGGCTGGCAGGTTCAAACCCTACCCAGGCCAGCTAAACAACTGCAACAAAAAAATAGCCGGGCACTGTGGCAGTCGCCTGTAGTCCCAGCTACTTGGGAGGCTGAGGCAAGAGAATTGCTTAAGCCCAAGAGTTGGAGGTTGCTGTGAGCTGTGATGCCACGGCACTCTGCCGAGGGTGACATAGTGAGAGTCTGTCTCAAAAAAAAAAAAAAGGGTATTCATGCTTGTTACCTTTTGGGGGGATTATATAGACCTTGTGTGTGTCTATTCTCTTTTCAAAGCCCTCCAAAGTTGAGGAAGCTACATCTACGTTCCTAAATTATAGAGTTCAAGTCTCACCGCTTTGATGTAGACAAGTTTCAGTTGTGTTAGGGAGAAACAGGTACTTTCTGTTCCCTACCTTTTCACTTCGTTGGTTTAATTATTTTGAATATGCAAAACATGATATGGCAATCAAAGGCAAAACTATTCAGAAAGGTGCAGTCAGAGCCATCACTTCCCGATGACTTCTACCCGACTCCTTTCCCCCTCCCCCACCCCATCCCTCTGTGCCCACCCACTCCCTGTAGTCACCAAATTCACCAATTTCTACTCAATTCTTCCTATATTGGTGCCCAGGTGAGCACAGAAATTACCATACCAGAGATGCAAGAGCTCTTTGCATTTCTCATGTAGCAGTAGTTCACAAGAATGTTCTTCAAGAGAAGCAACTCGATTTCTCCTTTGAGTCTGGGAATTGACAAGGTTTCGACCTCCTTTACTCAGGCATTAAAGCATCATCTGCACTGCTTGGAGAGTATTAGTTTGTCAAACTTTTTTATTTTTCTTTTTTTGAGACAGAGTCTCACTATGTTGCCCTCTGTAGAGGCTCACAGCAACCTCCAACCTTAAACTCTTGGGCTTAAGTGATTCTCTTGCCGCAGCCCCCCAAGTAGCTGGGACTACAGGTGTCCGCCACAATGCCCGGCTATTTTTTTGTTGCAGTTGTTTAGCTGGCTCGGGCCGGGTTCGAACCCACCAGCCTCAGTGCACGTGGCTGGCGCCATAACCACTGTGCTACAGGTGCCAAGCCGACTTTGTCAAACTTTTAATGACCCCTTAACTGGTACTGCTCTTTGATTTTATGGCTTAGGACTACCCATTTTGTTTCTGTTGGGAAATACAGACTGCTTTTCTCCCCACATGGAAATCCTGAGGTTTGCCCTAAACTGCAGATGACATTGACAGCAGACCGCTGAGTTAAATGGTAAGTTCATCCTTACTAGTCCCAGGTGTAGCATTGCCAGTCTTTGCCTCTGAAACTCAGCAGTTCTCCACTAAACTCAGCTTCGGTGAATACTTCACAATAAACACAACTTGGGGATTATGGCCAGTTCTCAGAGGGAACTACTTTGGCATGATTTTCAAGAGCTGGTGTCTAAGGAAGAATGGGGCTGTCCTTCTCTGTGCCTTCAGGGTGGTCATTTCTTTCCATGACTCTAGAGAGCTGCGATGTAAGCAACAACAAGGGCCCCCCTCATAGAAATCACTCACAGAGCTTGGACTCAGCTCTCAAACAATGGAAGCCTAATGCTGTTGGTCTTGGCCAAGTCTGCCATGAGTCATGTGCTGTTTCAAGTACCTGATTGAGCGAGGGGAGAATGAAGGAGCTCTCTGGGTGTTGGCCAGTGGAACAGTTCCATGTGGAGACAAGGGCTGGGGGAGGAGCAGGGTGGGAGCTGGGCTCCTAGCACAGAGGCGTAAAGGCACACGAGGGACCCAGGACACAGAGCAGAAGGCGCCTTCTCGGCCAGTGCTGTTGTCCCCTGCAGCTGCAGTTGGCAGCTTCTCCCCGGCTCTGAATCACACATTTGATGGCAGCCTTCATCCTGCAGGCAGGTCTGGCCTGAGCCAGCTGCTGTGCCCTGGCTTTTCACCCAACAGTCCCCTTTGTTTCAAGGCATCAGGTCATTGGAGAAAGCATTGGAATGAAGAAATCTAAGGCTGATGTTAATGGGGATGGTGGCCACACTTGTCCTTTTGGTAGAACAACCATTTTGAACAATACCTGCTCATAAGTGCCCCTGTTAGTGGGCTTTTCACTAGGACAATTGTCACCTTCCAGGGGACAGGCTCTGTGCTGTCTGGAATGTCCCTTCTGTATGGCAACTCTAAGTTACTATACAGGGAAAGAAAGGAGATAGGAGAGAGACACTTGATATTCTTGGAGCGATGCTGAGAGCATCACACAAGCCCTGAGAATGGCCAGAGCTCGGCTCTGTTTGGTTTCTGTGTGTCTGTAAATGGACTCCGTTCAGTTTAGCAAACAGAAACTGGCATCACATCTGGGTCCTTTGTCTGGTTTTCATTCACATACCCTTGTGGTCTGAGCACCAGAAAAGGAATTCGTGAATACCAATGACCTATTGTTCATAGACTCCTGGGGTTATGTGAACACAACTCTTCAGTTTGGTGTCTGATGAAAATATTGGAAAACTATGAATAATATAATAATCTCTTTGTTTACCTGATTTCTCTGTTCCAAAAGATTTAAAGTCCTGGTACTTGAAATATTAGTTTACCTTCTTGCAACATTTCTCTGCTGTATGGATAAATCTAGAAATCTAATGTCTACATCTATAGAGAAAATTAAAGTCTGGAAAAATGAGTTCATAGGTGAAGTGTAAATCCTAGCATAGAACCTAAGCCATATGCCTTCCATTCTGTCCATATTTACAAATATTTACTGGGCACCCATCAGCAACTCAGCCGTCCTTGAAAGTTCAGCTTAAGTCTTACCCTGCCAATGAAAGTTAGCAGCTTTTTCTCTCCCCTCACTCACTACTGAATCATTCTTCACCTTCCAGGTAGGCATCATTTTTTTGTCTTATTTTAAGTATATTCTTTTTCACTAAGTTGACAATAAGCTACTTGAGAGTGGTGGCCACATCTTAGACCACTCTATTTCTCTGTTCTTAGCCCCTGTATCGTACATAGTAGATGATCAATAAAAGTGTTGATGACATTTATGAAGATGCATAAATGGCTATTTTTTAAACATTTTAGTTTTTTTTACAGCTTAAAACACATTTATTACTAAAACAAAATTTCTGTTCTCATAAGCATTTTCTGCTTTCAGAATTGCCTTCAAGATAAAAAAAAAAGTATTCAAGAAAATGCATTATTGGTTAATATACCATATAGTCTAATCTTACAAATTTGTAGGAGAGGTAAATTTGCTACTACTACAATTGGAAGTCAAAAAATTGTCACATGCCCCAGAGTTCATTTCACATTAAGTCTGGAGGGAAACTGAATCCTATTCATTATTAGGCAGTGTCCCATGACTCTCCTTTCTCAAGACCTCATTCATTCTGCCCCCTCTTGGCAATGTCGTGAAATCTGCCAGGAATCTCAAGCAGAGCAGAATGCTAGGAGAGGCTGTGTGAATCTGCAGCTCATACTGGTAACAGTAAATTCTTTACTAGACTAAAGCCTTATGGTTCTGCAGTTTTCAAGGCATCTTGGGACAGGAATCCTCACGAGGTATTGAATTCCATCTTCACACTTCCCAACATCCTAGAAGCATCACACAACTATCCCCTATGTGTCCTGATGACTTTGGACTGTTTGGAATAGGCAAGGGCATCTTGGGTTATTACCTTCTGCTAGATGCACAGACTTCTGCTTCCTTCCCTCTCTTAGTATAATTTCTTTCCCTCTACTTAGTTATGACTCTTCTCTTTGACAGTCACTCATCACTCTCCCCTTTCCACCTTCTCAGGAGAGCCTCCTCCCATAATCTTATTGAGTTTTCACTTTTGAGACAAAAAAGAAGAAAATTATTTGGGGAGGGCGGATGTTCTTTAGGCCATGAAGCAAAAATTACAACCGAGATAGGGGAACAAAAGGGAAACATCTATTTGCCTGAAATGGATGGGTGGGGAAGTAGTGGGAACGCAGAACAGAAATTGCTAATAGTCCTCATTCTATTGCTTATTATATAGCAGGGGATTCAAACCACAAATTAATAAATTTAGGAGTGCAAACTAATACAACCTTTTTGGAAGGAAGTATGGAGAAACCTCAAAGAACTCAACCTAGACCTCCCGTTTGATCCTGCAATACCATTACTGGGCATCTATCCAGAAGGGGAAAAAAAAAACCTTTTATTATAAAGACACTTGTACTAGACTGTTTATTGCAGCTCAATTTATGATCGCTAATATGTGGGAACAACCTAAATACTCCTCAACCCAGGAATGGATTGGCAAGCTGTGGTATATATACACCATGGAATGCCATTCAGCCATTTAAAAAATGGAGATTTTCCAGCCTTTACATTAACCTGGATGAAGGTGGGATGCATTATTCTTAGTGAAGCATCACAGGAATGGAGAAGCATGAACCTTATGTATTCAACTTTGATATGAGGACAATTAATGACAATTGATGACACAGTGGGGGGGTGGGGGAAGGGGAGAGCAGACAGAGAGAAAAGGAGAGAGGGGATGGGGGAAAGGAAAAGAAAAAAAAGAAAAGAAAATAGTGACTAATTCTCACATAAATGGGATTTAATTTTGACCAAAGTACATTATATGAACGATAATTTATAATTCAACTTGTTACTATGTTGTTTAGGATATTGCATACTCATTTATAAGTGAAATATGTTTGTAATTTCCCTTTATAATAAATTTTTTCCAATTAAAAAAAAAAGAAATTTTTTAAAAGCTGTGAGGTTTTCTCTTGTGAGATATCGACATTCTAGTTTTTGTTGTGAGCAGTTGTCTCCCAGAAGCTGCTGAAATTAATTTTTGAACCCTGTCCTTTAGACTGCCACTGCCAAGAAAAAAAATCAAGGCAATAGACAATAGAATTATGCATCATGCCTAATGAGCTAAGAATATCTCCATATTAATAAAGTCATCTAATTAACCATTCCACCGAATAAAATAATATGGCATGGAAAAATGGAAGCATAGAATGTAATTGTATTCTGAAGCTGACATAATATACTAGTAAAATAAATAGCTTCGTGGCAGGATAATTATAGATTTATTAAACATTTTAGTTTTAAATTAAACCTAAAGGGTGGCCAACCTCTTTTTTTTTTCTCTATACATATATGTGTTTATTTGGTTTCCACTTTTTGCCTTCACAAAAGTAAAAAGGCTTAAAATTTAATAATAATAGCAGTGTTTAAGATAAGGACTAGAAACAAAAACCTCGTAAAGAACAAATGAAGATAAATCCATTCTGAAAAGAAATCAGACAATTGCTGCAATAAAATATTGAGCAATAATAATAATGCAAAAAAAGTAACATTCACATTGTCAGATAAAAGTATGTCTATCGTAGAATGCTTGATTCTGTGGTTCAGTATGGAGTTATCAGTTAACTTCTTTTTTTCCCCAAAATCTCAAAAAATAGACAACTAATATTTATAAATAAAAATAGAAGATAATTTAAAAAAAAATAGATCATGCCAAATCTTATAGACAATAGAAAAGGAAGAAATACTTCGAAATCATTCTACTTCATCTGGATACACCTGATATTAAAATAATATATTTTTTTTTCCAATTTTAGTATCAGGTAGATCCAGATGAAGTAGAACGGTTTTGAAGTATTTCTTCTTTTTCTATTGTCTATAACATTTGGGGTGGCCAACCTTTTTCTTCTCTCCCACACATTCGAAGAAGAGTTACCCTGGGCCGCACCTTCAATGTACAAACATTAACAAAAGCTGATGAGCAGATTTGACATCGCAGGTAAGCAAAACAGTCCTTACCTAATCTGCACGCAGCCCACAGGCCCCAGGAGTGATGTCCCACAAATGACATAGATCTTTACATTTGACAAAATACGTTCATATGTCTTATCTCCCAACAACCCGCTAAGTGCACGGTGTCCCCACCTGCACAGCATGACAGTGATCCCCAGAGAGTCCTTATGGCTGGTGAGGGGCAGGACTCAGGCTGGAACCAAGTCTTCTGTATTCAAATCCAGCATTCTATCCAGCCCAGCACAGCCTTGCTGTTGTTTCTGGAGAATGGTGCACGGGCCATCTTTCACACTGAAACTGAAAATTGGGAGAGCTGGTAAATAAAGCTATTTTTCTTCTGTTGAGCAGCCTCCACTGCAAGAGAGATTGGATTGTGCTCTGCTGTTAACACCAAAAATGAATCAAAGGGACATGTAATATTTTCTTAGCCATGTCATGCTACTTCTCTGCAATGTGTAGAGATGAATGAAGCGAGTTGTAGCAAAAATATATTAAAACCATTTTTGTTTGAATTACCCTAAATGCACTCCCAGAGTGCCAGTGCTCTGGAGGGAGAACATTTTGTCTCAGATTATCTGCTCCATCCAAGATTGGGCTCTGCCACACTGCTGCCCCTCACGGCTTTGCAGCCTTGTGGGGCCTATCAGACAGGCATGTGGGGATGTCCAAGGTGCCTGCCTGGTTCAGCCCCTGCAGACCCCACCTGCAAACTGCTGGGCCTCCACAGTCGCCTCCCTCCCTCAGGCTTGTCAATCTGTGCCCAACCACTAGAAAGACAGGTGGACAGAGGCTGCAGTGCAGTTTCTTTGCCAGACTACTATAAAACAGCAAATCCTATTTTCTACACCAAACTGAGGCCACCTGGGCAGAAAGGGAGCCAAAGACTTTAAATGTCCCAAGCTGCTTATTTTGCACTCTGTTCTGTGAGATTTTTCTCCTTAAGGCTGAGGCTGAGTCTTCATAAGACAACAGCTTGCTGAATTATCTCAAGTTCAAGTTGAGTCTGTCCTTATACTCCCAGCACTCAAGCCTCTCAAATGGGGCTTAGGAGAGCAGTGTTTGGTATGGAAGGGTGTGCTGGGTAAATAGAAATCATTCAAGTGTTTGTCAGTGATTTTAAGGAATACTGTCACAATTCCCTGAGCAAAAAATTCCATTTATGGAGGTTATACTCCCTGGGTTTCCTTAAATTTGGATTAGCTTTCAAAGACACACTTCTGCTTCTCGGCAATGGCTCACAAGTGCCTTCTTTTTGAGTTGCTACCCAAGGTTATGTTTTTCCAGTAGGAATTCAGTTTTCCAAAATAATTCCTCAGTCCTTCTGAGAAATTAATGAATCTATCCCAGTGTCTCTAATGGCTACAATTGGCGGAATTCAGACCTGGGCCTGGTTCCTCTCCCATTTCTGGCCAGAAAGGTCTGTCAAAGTGAGCTAAAGCCTAGGCTGACTATTTTGTCAGCTCTAATAAAGGCATGTCAGGGCTCTGCCAGGAAGAATCTGGTTTCAGAAGCAACTTTCCTTTTAAAGTACCAGGGAAATCACTTCTGCCCAGGCTCATGAAGTTCATGTTGCAGGAAGTAAAAATATGATAGCACGGCATTTTGGCAGACAAGCATGTTCCCTCTGCCCCCCAGCCTCCAAACAAATAGCTCTCTGGGGGAGTGATGTCTATATCAAAAGCTACTTGTCACTCAGTGGGCCTCCCAGATGGAGAAGTGTTTGTTTTGTCTGAGAATGACAATATTCAGCCCCTGGAGCTGGGGGCTGTCTGCAGGGGACTCCTCCTGGCTGAAGCAGGGAAGATGGTGTGGTTGCCAGGCTTTTCCCCAGAGCCCATCATCCAGAAAGTTTGGAGGAATTTAAAACAATACAACAGTTGTTCCAAGGCCTGCAGAAAAGAACTGAAGATCTCCCTAAGTGTGGAAAGCCCACTTGGTATGGCAAAGGGGTCATCAAACCTCATCTTAGCCTTCCAGCTAAGTTGGTAAAATCTAGCCAGCTCTTGGTAAAGTCTGGGATCTTCAGGTAGGCTAAAATTCAATTTTTTAAAAATAATCAGAATACATCAGAAGTAGTAATATATAAATCTTACTGTTTAACTTGTTCTTGCATCCGTAGACCTCCTCAGGAGACCTATCTGTATTCAAAAGTAAATGGAACATGTGATGAGCTAGAATCCTCAGGTGAGAAGTCAAGTTTGCTCTTTGTCAATGACTGAACTATAAGGTGACTGCAGTTTGAACTATAAGGTGCCCAGCTATAAACCTTAGTCATTGCTTTTATGATTGCTAGATATAGTAGCTATGATAATCTAGGAATTTTCCCAAGTTACTCATATACTCAGGCGAGACTCACTTTCAGCTGTGTGACACCAGCATCTTTAGTAAGGAACAGGACAGACCGTTTGTCTATTCAAAAGTTGGTGGACATTCGGGTTGTTTCCACTCTTCGGCTGTCATGAATGAAACCATGAAACTGCTTTGAACTTTCATGTACAAAGCAATGACGGTAAGCAAAATTAGAGCCTAAGTGTTTTTGTGAATGTGTTTTCATCTCTCTTAGGTCTATACCTAAGACTGGAACTACTTGGTCACACCTTAGGTTTTTAAAATGTTTTCATGTTGTTATTCAGACTGAGAGTCCTGCTGTCCCCTTTACGAGATAAGGAAACTCAAGTTCAAGAGGTTGACTTACCTGTGGAAGGATAAAGTGGTCTAGTCCTGTCTTTCAACTTATCATTAGTTAGACTGTAGATGAAATAATTGAAAGAGAGTAGGTTAATTGATTTTCTTTTCAAGATCACCCAAGCAAGATTTAATGAAGAAAAAGAACAATCTTAAATTTACAATATGCCTTCTCCACTTAATGAAGAAAAAGAACAATCTTAAATTTACAATATTCCTTCTCCACATCCAAGAAAGTAACAGGGAGTCTGAGTTCCTCTAGCTTTTAGACTACAGTCCAGTCAGAAAATGAAGTGTTTTGTAACTGTCAATTTCTAAATCAATGGTTGAAGTCTAGGAGACCTGGGGAAGGGGAGACATTTTTAAAGATAATCACACAAAACCAAGCACACGACAAGGTCTTCTTATTCCCAGCCTTCACTTCAGTGTCATGTTAATTAAACAGCAAGGTTCCCTCTGGTTCTGCCAGGCATTACCAATTTATGACTGATGAGTCGCTTTTATTTTAGTTAAACAAGAACATTGTGCATTTATTTATGATTTATTTATGATGTCTCTGTAGTACCTTCTGCTTAATTAAGAGCTCAAGATGCTGATCATGTAATCTTTAGGATATTTTTATCATAAACTTTTCTAAGCATCTTAATCTTGGCTGGAATATCAATGGGAATGGTTTCCAGTATTGCTAAAGAGAAAATACAGCACAAATTATATGACATAAATATAAACTATAATCATAAAAGTCAATATGAACTATAACAAAGAAATGACCAAGGTGTAAGGAAGATACACGAGAGGAAAAAGCAAATTTTGGCTCGTGGCATTGTTAAGGAGAGGATCTGGGAAAGGGCAGGGAGAACATGAAATCAGAGGTGGATTTTTTTTTTTTTTTATTAAATCATAGCTGTGTACATTGATATGATCATGGGGCATCATTCACTAGCTTTACAGACCGTTTACCAAGTTTCACATATACCCTTGTAAGATGCACCGCTGGTGTAATCCCACCAACCCCCTTCCCTCTACCCACCTCCCCCCTCCTTCCCCTCCCTTTCCCCCTTCCCCCTATTCTTAGGTTGTAACTGGGTTATAGTTTTCATGTGAAAACCCTAAATTAGTTTCATAGTAGGGCTGAGTACATTGGGTACTTTTTCTTCCATTCTTGAGATACTTTACTAAGAAGAATATGTTCCAGCTCCATCCATGTAAACATGAAAGAGGTAAAGTCTCCATCTTTCTTTAAGGCTGCATAATATTCCATGGTGTACATATACCACAATTTATTAATCCATTCGTGGATGGATGGGCACCTGGGCTTCTTCCATGACTTAGCAATTATGAATTGAGCTGCAATAAACATTCTGGTACAAATATCTTTGTCATGATGTGCTTTTTGGTCTTCTGGTTATATGCCAAGTAGAGGGATTACAGGATTGAATGGCAGATCTATTTTTAGATCTCTAAGTGTTCTCCATATCTCTTTCCAAAAGGAATGTATTAATTTGCATTCCCACCAGCAGTGCAAAAGTGTTTCCCTTTCTCCACATCCGCACCAACATCTCTGGTGTTGGGATTTTGTGATATAGGCTAGTCTCACTGGAGTTAGATGGTATCTCAAAGTAGTTTTGATTTGCATTTCTCTGATGATTAAAGATGATGAGCATTTTTTCATATGTCTGAAGGCCGTGTGCCTGTCTTCTTCAGAGAAGTTTCTCTTCAAATCCCTTGCCCAGCCTGCGATGGGATCCCTTGTGCTATTCTTGCTAATGAGTTCTCTGTGGATTCTGGTTATTAAACCTTTGTCAGAGACATAACCTGCAAATATCTTCTCCCATTCTGAGGGCTGTTTGCTTGCTTTACTTACTGTGTTCTTGGCGTGCAGAAGCTTTTTAGTTTGATCAAGTCCCAGTAGTGTATTTTTGAAGCTGCTTCAATTGCCCGGGGGGTCCTCCTCATAAAATACTCGCCCAGCTCAATTTCTTCAAGGGTTTTCCCTGCACTCTCCTCTAGTATTTTTATAGTTTCATGTCTTAAGTTTAAATCTTTGATCCAGTGAGAGTCTATCTTAGTTAATGGTGAGAGGTGTGGGTCCACTTTCACTCTTCTACACGTTGCCAGCCAGTTCACCCAGCACCATTTGTTAAATAGGGAATCTTTTCCCCACTGAATGTTTTTAATTGGCTTGTCAAAGATCAAATAACACTAAGTAGCTGGATTCATCTCTTGGTTCTCTATTCTGTTCCAGACATCTACTTCTCTGTTTTTGTGCCAATACCATGCTGTTTTGATCACTATTGATTTGTAGTATAGTCTGAGGTCTGGTAGCGTAATTCCTCCTGCTTTGTTTTTATTTCTGAGTAATGTCTTGGCTATTCGAGGTTTTTTCTGATTCCATATAAAACGAAGTATTGTTTTTTCAAGATCTTTAAAGTATGACAGTGGAGCTTTAATAGGGATTGCATTGAAATTATATATTGCTTTGGGTAGTATAGACATTTTAACAATATTGATTCTTCCCAGCCATGAGCATGGTATGTTTTTCCATTTCTTAAAATTTTCAACTATTTCTTTTCTTAGAGTTTCATAGTTCTCTTTATAGAGATCTTTCACGTCCTTTGTTAGATAAATTCCCAAATATTTCATCTTCTTTGGCACTACTGTGAATGGGATAGAGTCCTTAACTGTTTTTTCAACTTGACTGTTGTTGGTATATATAAAGGCTACCGATTTATGAATGTTGATTTTGTAACCTGAGACGCTGCTGTATTCTTTGATCACTTCTAAAAGTTTTGTAGTAGAGTCCCTAGTGTTTTCCAGATATACTATCGTATCATCTGCGAAGAGCGAAAGTTTGATCTCTTCTGACCCTATATGGATACCCTTGGTCGCCTTTTCTTCCCTAATTGCAGTGGCTAAAACTTCCATTACAATGTTAAAAAGCAATGGAGACAATGGGCAGCCTTGTCTGGTTCCTGATCTGAGTGGAAATGATTCCAATTTAACTCCATTCAATATGATATTGGCTGTGGGTTTGCTGTAGATGGCCTCTATCAGTTTAAGAAATGTCCCTTCTATACCGATTTTCTTAAGTGTTCTGATCATGAAGGGATGCTGGATATTATCAAAAGCTTTTTCTGCATCGATTGAGAGAATCATATGGTCTTTGTTTTTTAATTTGTTTATGTGCTGGATTACATTTATAGATTTACGTATATTGAACCAGCCTTGAGATCGTGGGATAAAACCGACTTGGTCATGATGTATAATTTGTTTGATGTGTGCTTGATTCTGTTTGTTAGGATCTTGTTGAATATTTTTGCACCTATATTCATTACTGATATTAGTCTACAATTTTCTTTTTTTGTTGGGTCTTTTCCTGGTTTGGGGATCAGGGTGATGTTTGCTTCATAGAACGTGTTGGGTAGTCTTCCTTCTTTTTCTACCTTTTGGAACCGGTTGAGTAATATAGGTACTAATTCCTCTTTAAAGGTTTGGTAGAATTCAGACGTGAAACCATCTGGTCCCGGGCTTTTCTTTTTAGGGAGGTTTTGTATGGTTGATGCTATTTCTGAACTTGATACGGGCCTGTTCAACATTTCCACTTGATTCAGGCTAAGTCTTGGAAGGTGACATGCTTCCAAGTATTGGTCAATTTCCTTCGGATTTTCATATTTCTGAGAATAAAGTTTCTTGTAATATTCATTAAGGATTTTTTTTATTTCTGAGGAGTCTGTTGTTATTTCGTGTTTGTTGTTTCTGATTGATGAGATTAGAGATTTTACTCTTTTTTTCCTGATTAGGTTGGCCAAAGGTGTATCTATTTTATTGACCTTTTCGAAAAACCAGCTTTTTGATTTATTGATCTGTTGTATTATTCTTTTGTTTTCAATTTCATTTAATTCTGCTCTAATTTTGATTATTTCTTTTCTTCTACTGGGTTTGGGGTTGGAATGTTCTTCCTTTTCCAGTTGCTTGAGATGTCCCATTAAGTTGTTAACTTCCTCTCTTTCCGTTCTCTTGAGGAAGGCTTGCAGTGCTATAAATTTCCCTCTTAGAACTGCCTTTGCAGTGTCCCAGAGGTTCTGATAGTTCGTGTCTTCATTGTTGTTTTGTTCCAAAAAATTGGCGATTTCTTTCTTAATCTCATCTCTGACCCAGCTATCATTCAGCATAAGGTTATTTAACTTCCATGTTTTTGTATGAGTTTGCAGATTCCTGTTGTTACTCAGCTCAAGTTTAATTCCATGGTGGTGTGAGAAGATGCATGGAATAATTTCTATTCCTTTAAATTTACTGAGGTTAGACTTGTGACCTAAGATGTGATCGATTTTGGAGTAAGTTCCATGGGCTGATGAGAAGTATGTGTATTGAGTTTTGTTGGGGTGGAATGTTCTGTAGATGTCTGCTAAATCCAAATGTTGGGTGGTTAGGTTTAAATCTAAGATTTCTTTGCTCAGCTTCTTGTTGGAGGATTCATCCAACACTGCCAAAGGAGTGTTGAAATCTCCGACGATTATGGAGCTGGAGGAAATCAAGTTGCTCATGTCTGTTAGAGTTTCTTTTATAAATTGAGGTGCATTTTGGTTGCGTGCATAGATATTAAAAATTGAGATCTCATCATATTGAGTATTACCCTTAACAAATATGAGGTGACCATTCTTGTCCTTCCTTACTTTTGTTGGTTTAAAGCCTATTGTATCTGCAAATAAAATTGAAACACCTGCTTTTTTTCTGATTACCATTTGCCTGAAATATGGACGACCATCCTTTCACCCTGAGTCTGTATTTGTCTTTTAAGTTAAGATGTGACTCTTGTATGCAACAAATGTCTGGCCTGAGTTTTTGTATCCAATCAGCTAACCTATGCCTCTTTAGAGGACAGTTTAAGCCATTCACATTAATGGAGAATATTGATAAGTCTGGTGAAGTTTAGGGTATCGAGTTTTTCAAAAGTCCAGTGGGCATTTTTAATCCTTTTGCCAGTGTGGAAATTGGAGTTTGATCCGAAGTTTCTGAGTGAGTTTACTTTTGTGCTATAGGATTGGGTTGGTCATTATGGAGGATAGGTCTGAGAATATCCTGAAGAGCTGGTTTGGTTATGGCAAATTTCTTCAACATATGAATGTCATTAAAGTATTTAATTTCTCCATCATAAATGAAACTCAGTTTAGCTGGATACAAGATCTGGGGTTGAAAGTTATTTTGCTTTAGGAGATTAAAAGTCAGTGACCACCCTCTTCTGGCTTGAAAAGTTTCAGCAGAGAGATCTGCAGTCATTCTAATATTCTTCCCTTTGAAGGTAATGGTTTTCTTTCTCCTGGAAGCTTTGAGGATTTTCTCCTTCATATTAACTTTAGTGAAGTTAATTATGATATGCCTGGGAGATGTCTTATTGGGGTTGAGTCGTGCTGGGGTTCTGAAGCTGTTCGCTATCTGAATTTCAGAATCTCTAGGCATGTCTGGAAAATTCTCTTTCATAATTTCATGCAGAAGGGCCTCTGTGCCTAGCGAGGCCACTTCATCTATTTCTGGAACTCCTATGATTTGGATATTCGCCTTCCTGGAATTATCCCAGAGCTCTCTGAGAGAGTGATCCATTTTTGCTCTCCATTTCTCTTCCTCTTTGAGAGTTTGGGAGCATTCAAAGGCTTTATCTTCGATGTCAGAAATCCTTTCTTCTGCTTGCTCCATTCTGTTGCTGAGGGATTCTACTGTATTTTTCATGTCTTTGAGGGCTGCAAATTCTTGCTTCAGTGTGTCTAAATCTTTGGTGGTTTTGTCTTTAAATTCGTTAAATTCTTGAGACAACTTTTGAATTTCTCCTTGAATTCCTAATTCCACTTTGTTAATCTTGTCTGCAATCCAAATTCTTAATTTGATTTCTGACATCTCAGCCAGATGTTTATGAATGGGATCTTCAATTGCATCTGCCATATCTTTCCTTGGGGGGGGGGTTGATCTATTCTGGTTATTCATGTTACCAGAGTTTTTCCACTGATTCTGCCCCATGGTTGTTTTACTCCCTCTGATTTTTTCCCCTGGGGCTTTGTTGAGGGCCTGTACAGTGTTGTGGCCTGAGAAACTGGGGCCCTGTCTGGTGTGGTGGGGCTAAGTTGTCTGTCTTGTTTTCAGCTGGTTTGTGTTCCACCCTAGTGAAACAGATACTTTGGATTGAAGTCTCAGCTGTGGAGAAATATCAGCAATTAAGTCTCCCTCCCCCCACCGGCAAATAATTGGAAAAGAAAAATCAAACCTTCCTACCACCGTGCACCCAGGGCACCACCTGATTTGTCCTCAGGCGATTGGTTCAGTCCAAAAAGGTCCAAATCAATTGTCTCAGTCTGTACCTGTCTCAGGTGAGAGAGTTTAAGAGGTCTCTGGGAAGTGGATCACAGGAGTCTGGTGATTACTCTGGTGTGGCTTGCTCCAGTGCTGCATGGAGTCAGGAGAAGCCACCCAGCCAATAAATCAGTCTGGGAAGGTTGCTGCTTCCTTTCCCACAGAGGTGGATTTTGAATTATCATTAGAAGTCTGAAAGATGGACATGATTGGGAAGGATGTTTTATTTTTAACAGTTGTGTTGAGGTATAATTGATATACATATATTTATAAAATGAACTGTATATATTTAAGTATAAGTAAATTTGATAAGTAATTAAGTTGAACCATTTTTCAGCTTGGCAACATAGCAAGACTCCGTCTTTAGAAAAAAAAATTTTTTTTTTAATTAGCCAGGCATGGGGGTACACACCTAAGTCCCAGCTACTCTGGAAGCTGACACAGGAGAATCACTTGAACTCAAGAATTCAAGACCAGTTTGGCAAGGTTGCATGACCTTGTCTCTAAAAAATGAAAAAAGAAAAGAAAAATTCAGGGACAAATCTCAAAATTTAATGTTTTATTTGGGAAGAAAGAATTGTAGTCAGGGTATACACGCAGATCAGATGGTCTTCAGTACGTTCAAAGAACAAAAAGAAGGTTAGGTATTTTATAAAAATGGAGAAATTGCTTTTTGAGAAAGTTCATTGGCTCTAGTAAAGGTTTGTAGAGCTGGCACACTCCGATTTGATGGCCTCGGTGAACAAAATTAGTGCAAGAGGTGCAGCAAGTTATCTCAGAAACTACAGATAAAACTGATTTCAGGTTACGACAAGCAGTTTCAGCTCCCAGGCTTGAAGAGAATTATACTCTTGGAGCAATGTTCTGTACCCTGAGCACATTTCCCCCATGGCTCCTTCACTCTGTTTTCATTAGGTATGATCCAATTTGTATGATCAATGTTCACATCTGTCGTGGGGATCTGTGATTAGTGACATCTGATGTTACTACTGCAATTGTTTTGTTACAAACTGCACCATATTAGACAGCAAACCTATTCAATAAATGTGGTATGTGTTCTGACAGCTCTGACAGCCATTCCCCCATCTCTGTCCCTCTGCCCCTCTGCCCTGGCCTCCCTATTCCCTGAAACACAGCAGTATTGAAATTAGGCTGATTAATAAATGTACCTCTAAGTGTTCAAGGGAAAGGAAGTGATGCTCAACTCTCTATTTAAATCAAAAGCTAGAAATGACGAAGCTTAGTGAAGAACCCACGTCAAAAAGCAGAGCAGGCCAAAAGTTTGGTTTCTTGTGCCAATAGTTGGCTAACTTGTGAAAGTAGAGGGAAAGTTCTTGATGGAAATTAAAAGTGCTACTCTAGGGAGCACATAAATGATTAGAAAATGAAACAGCCTTATTGCTAATACAGAGAAAGTTTGCGTGGTCTGGATAGAAGATCACACCAGCCATAATATTTTCCTAACTTGAAAGCCTAATTCAGACCATGGCCACAACTCTCTTCAATTCTGTGAAGGCTGAGAGAGGTGAGGAAGCTGCTGAAGAAAAGTTTGAAGCTAACTGAGGTTGGTTTATGAGGTTTAAGGACAGCAGCCATCTTTCCTTAACATAAAAGTGCAAGGTGAAGCATCAAGTGCTGAAGCAGAAGTTCTAGCAAGTTATCCAGAAGCTCTGCGGAGCTTTCTCACTGATGAAAGTGGCTACAATAAACAATAGATTTTCAATGCAGATTAAACAACCTTCTATTGGAAGCCAATGCCATCTAGACCTTTCATAGCTAAAGAAAAGCAGTCAATGACTGACTTCATATCTTCAAAGAACAGGCTGACTCTCTTGTTAGGGGCCAGTGCAGCTGTGACTTTAAGTCGAAGCCAATACTCATTTTCCATTCTAAGAATCCTAGGGCTCTCAAGAATTATGCTAAATGTACTCTCTCTGTGCTCTGTAAGAGGAACAAGAGAGCCTAGATAATAGCACATTTGTTTACAGCATGATGTACTGAATATTTTAAGTCTACTGTTAAGACCTACTGCTCAGAAGAAAGATTCCTTTGAAAATAATGCTGCTCATTGACAATGCTCTTGGTTCCCCAAGAGCTCTGATGAAAACATATTAATGTTAATACTGTTTTCATGCCTGCTAATGAAATATCCATTCTGCAGCCCATGGATCAAGAGGTAATGTTGACTTTCAAGTCTTATTATTTAAGAAATCCATTTTTTTTAAGGCTATAGCTGCCATAGATAGCAATTCTTCTTATATAAGAATTGAAAAATCTTCTGGAAGTATATTCACCATTATAGATGCCATTAAGAACATTCTCAATTCATGGAAACAGATCAAAATATCAACACCAACAGGAGTTTGGAAGAAGTTGACTCCAACCCTCGGGGATGACTTTGAGGGGTTCAAGACTTTGGTGGAGGAAGCCATTGCAGATGTTGTGGAAATAGTGACAGAATTAGAATAAGAAGTGGGGCCTGAAGAGGTGACTGAATTGCCAAAACTTGAACAGATAAGGAAATGCTTCTTATGAATGTACAAAGAAATGGTTTCCTAAGATGAAGTCTATGAGTGAAGATGCTGTGAACACTGCTGAAATAACAACAGAGCATTTAGAATATGACGTAAACTGAGTTAACAAAGCAGCGGCAGGGTTTGAGAAGATTGGCTTCAATTTTGAAAGAAGTTCTACTGTGAGTAAAATGCTATCAAACAGTCTTGCATGGTACTGAGAAATCTTTTGTCAGAGGAAGTAAATCAATGAGGCAAACTTCACTGTTGCATTATTTTAAGAAATTGACACAGCCACCCCAACCTTCAGCAACCACCACCCTGATCAATCAACAGCCATCAACATCGAGGCAAGACCCTCCACCAGCAAAAAAGTTAGGGCTCCCTGAAGGCTCAGATGATCATTAGCACTTTTTATGAATAAAATGTTTGTAATGAAAGCCTGAATGTTTTTTAGATATAATGCCAGTACACATTTAATAAATTACAGCATAATGTGAACATAACTTACATGCACTGTGAAACCAAAAAAATGTGTACGACTCACTTAGTTGAGACATTTGCTTTCGTGAGGTAGTCTGGAGCCTAATCTGCATTAAACTCTGAGTAATGCCCACGTGGACACGTGCTTTCTTTTCTCTTGGGCAAATACACAGGAGAATGACTGGGTCATAGGGTGGGTGTTAATTTACCTTTTCACAACCTGCCAGATTGTTTTCCAGAGTGGTTGTACCATTAGCCGTACTTACCCTCACTCAGTAAGGGCTAAGGTCTCTGAGAAGATGTCACTTGCTGAGTTCCCAGGAAAACTGCCTACTCTTAGAAAGCGGGTGTGGGGGAGGCAGCAATCTGGCCGCAGTTGTGAACCTGTTTCCCGAATGCCCCATGGTGTGGGGCCGTGGTGACTGCTGAGGTCACCCTGATGGAATGCCTCCAGGTGACCCTCCCTCCTTGTCCAGGTTGGTGAGTCAGAGGGCAGAAGAAGCCCGGAGTATACATGAGCAAGTCTGCGTACCAGGGGGCAAGGAAATGGGGGAAATCCAGTTGCCCACCCCACCCCCACCCCACCCACCAGGGCACAGGACAGGACCCCAGGCACATGGCATCCTGCAGGCGAGCCCAGCCCATTTTTTTCCTTCAAACAAATTGCAGCTCCCCGCACTCTGTGCACGCAGGCTCCTTGGGAGCAAGTGAGAGGAAGCCCTTTGCCTCCACCAATAACCTCAGGGAGCAAGCGACAGTCAGTTCAAGGGGAGGTGGTGTCTTGCCTGGGACAATACCGATTGAGTGAGATGAATAGGGGGAGGGCTGCAGGTACACTGCTTTCTGGAGATCTCTCTCTCTCAAACCCTGGCAGAGAATGGGTTGGAACTCAAAAAATGTTTGCTGACTCAGAAATGGCTGAGTGTCTTCAACCTGGGGTAGCTCCAAAGATAAGACTCTGTCAGCTAAGACTATAGTGACTCTCATGGTGGAATACGGTCTGTGACCAAAAAAGGGAGAGGTTTCCAGAGGGGTGACACAGTCCTTGCTGAGAGATCACCATGGAGCTCAGGCCCAGACCAGAGGGAGGCTCGCAGGGCCGTGACCGCAGCTGGGCGGGCAGCTGCTTAGATGCCTGGGTGTGCCCTGGGTTCTACGGCCACTGCTGGGAGCAGGATGGCGCCTGCAGGACCATGTCCAGAGACGGGAACAGAAGCTCCACAGGCAGGGAGGTCGGCGGGGAGGTCAGCAGGGAGGTCAGCCGGGTGTGCTGGCCTTCTACACTCACAGCAGGCCCTGTGCCTGCATCCTGCTCCCTTCTCAGCATCCCTCACTCTTTTCAGAGAAGCCAATTACACAGTCAGAAAGGGACAGTGGAGAGAAGTGAACTTGACCTCAGCATGATCAAGCCATGGGGTCAGGTGTAGGAGTCCCATTTGGGCCCACCAGGCAGACGGAGGTTCTCAGGGTAAGGCCTGGCCAACGGCCTCATTCACAGGAGGGGTGGCACCGAATTCTTCCTTCCCATAGCCTCTGCCCACCCCACTTCTCCCCCAACACGGAGATGTTTTATCATGCTGGGATTTTCACATCAGTAATCTGTCCTCCTGTTAACAAATCTCTATCCTCTTTTTTACATTCAGTCAGTCATGATCACCATTGAGCAATCACCTTGTCCCAAACCTTTTTCTAGGCACAGGCGTACAAAGTCCCAGCTTGTAAAAGGCTCCCAAACAGATTAGAGAAAGAAGCCCTCATTGTCAGGGGGGCCCGTGGAAAGTTCTGTGCTGGTCCCCAAAGAATAGGGACCTTCCAGGGAGGCAGGGAGGGACGGTCACTTCTCAGCTGACTGTAAGGCCCATGCTTTCAGACGAGACTTGAAAAGTGGAGCCTGGTTTTCTCAAAGAGGGAAGTGACATCATCCAGGAAGGGGGGGTGAAGGCACAACAGCTGGGATTGGGGGCAAATGCCCATTTGGAGGGCAACAGCCACTGTGGGTGCCCAGAGCTCACCGAAGCCTGCAGCTGCAGGGACTTGCATTGCGAACACCCTACAGGGTCCTTGGGGGCTCATGGAAGCCCTGAGTGTAAAAGAGGCTGTGGGATCACTGAGAACGCTCTTCTCAGCCCCCTACTGGGGCGTTTATTTCCACATCCTCTCACCTGGCCCTGCACTCACTCCCTGCTTCCCGTGATTTGATTCTCATGCACCACGAAGGATGAAAAAGCTGAATGAGATGAACAGCTACGTGAGCACAGCAACCAGCCGTGTCAGGCATCCTACAGAAGTGTGAAACAAAAGCAGGAAGGAAGTTGCAAAAACAGAAAAAAATCCTCACACAGGAAGTAGGGACATTAAAAACAAAAAGAGAAAAAAGAGAGAGAGAGAGAGAAATGAATTTAGGTCACCTGTGGAAACCACTAAATTATATGCTGAAAATTCAGGATATGACCACATAGGTAAGAAAAGGTCTTAGCAAAATTACTAAGAAAATGCCAGGAAAGCTATGTTAACTAGTGTGATGAAAATGTGTCAAACGGTCTATGAACCAAGTGTATGGTGCCCCATGGTCATACTAATGTACACAGCTATGATTTAATAAAAAAATTTAAAAAAAAAGGTTTGGAAAATAGTAATAATAGCTAACACTTAAATAGCAGTCACCATGTAAGCACTTCCCTTATAAAACATTGATTAACACTTTAAGCCTCACAGAAATCTTATGAATTGAATATTATTATTAGTTCCACTTTATAGATGGGTAAACTGAGGCACAGAGAACAAACTATGGCTCTGTGCCGTGGGTGAGAATGAGTAATCTGCCTATGTCATAGCACAAGTTTACAGTAAGTAAGTTCAGGAATGGAGGTTGGGAATGTTCTCCCCTCATTCTCTTCCTGTATAACTTATCTGCTGTCGTCCACTGCCAGGGTGACATTAGTTGCAGCAGCGTGGCCAGACACCCAGCGTACCCAGTGTGGCATCCCGGAGAGTCATCATGCCTCTCCTGGAGCCTCTGTGCTGACCAAAGGCTGCAGGATATCTGGAAACAGTGAGGGGCCTGGTAATAATTACTGAAGCAGCTAGCACAGCAACGTCCAAATAGAAGAAAAGGAAAAAGGAGAAATTCTGAACTCTTACTCACAAGTAAATATAAGAACAAATCCCATGAACCCCCTGAAACAAAATGTGGGGTAACAGCAATAAACAAAAGTGATTATTGTAAATGGAACATTCCGTTAAAAACAAAGTTATCTAGCCTTACGGAGCAATGTTTGAGTTGCTTCCACTTCAACTTGGACTATAGGCAAAATCTGTGTTTCAACAGAGAAAGAAAAGTGTTCATGAACAGTTCTTTTTCTGAGAAGAAAGAACATAGTTTATGTTAGCCCAGTGTCAGCCTGAAGGAGAATTAGTGTCTAAAAAGCATAGTTTTCCTAGGATTCATGTCCATTTTCATTTCCCCAAAGTTTTGCTAATTACTGATAAATATTTTCTATTTCCTATCATTTGGAAATAGAATATTAATTAATTGCTATTAATATTAATTTCTGTGGACAAAATCCAAGACTCAAAAATATAAAGGAAAAATGTAGAGCATTTAAGTAAAGATTTGCTACTCAATTTATCCCCCTCATTTTAATTCATTGTGATTTTGAAGGCACACCTTATCTGTTCAACTGAATGACATTTTGGTTTACTAAAAGGGGAATACTCTGAATAGCAAATAAGATAACAATATTTAATCCCTTTAGCCCATCTGTATACCCAGATTATTTTACTTTAGAGGGTATGTGTGTAGATAGTGTACCCAACTAACTCTCCCTGGTTATATCAAATACAACAAACACTTTTCAACTTCAACAAAATAAGAATTTTATACTGTCTGGCTTACTCTTAATTCTTCCCTAAGGGCCTATTGGTTTAGCATCAAATACAAGATTAAGAGACTCTAAACTTTAGCTAAACAGCCACTCAAGGGCTTTAGACATGATCTCTTTACACAAAAGAGAGTCAGCACATATCTGCCTTCCCTGCACAGAGAATACATGTTTATATAGAAAATAAATCTCTTTTTTCCAATGTTGATTGTTTATTTGAAAGCGAAGTGAGAAACGACCTTAACCATGCCCTCAAAAATTTCAAGTTCAGTTGTGTAAAATTGTAGGCAAGGTAAGCTTCTATCAATTTACACTGAATGAAGCTTTCAAAGAAGCTAATGAAGATTATTGCGACTAAATAATCCCATAAAATATATGTGTCTATCTACAGGTGTGTTTGCGTATGCACATATGTGTATATTTACACATATCTCAAATTTATAGCACAAATGAAAGGGGTAAGCATGGAAGGCATCTTTACAAGGCTAAACGAGCTGTCAAATTTGGTAATAGGCTTGGCAGTAGTTCAAACTTGTGATCCTCTGAGACCAATTCTAGTCCCCTCTTCAATACTTGATGCTGTGACCCATGTTGTGATAGAAACTTGTAGGGTAGAGAAGGAAAAATATAGGGTCATAGTTCTCAGTTCCACGCACTGGCTAGTGATTAAATATTTCTGCACAGGTGGTGAACCACAGTCTGCACTATTCTCACGTATCTAAAGTTAATAAAATCATTTTTGCTGTTTTAAAGCCGTAGGAAGGGAAGAGAAACAGGCTAGGAGACAGATGGATGCCATCAAGGACAAAGGGAATCTCTCTCTGTGTTTAAAGGAGCTTTTCTCCAAAGAGCTGCAAAATTCCAAAATGTTACACTATGAAGTTAAAAACTGGAGAAACAGGCTTAGACATAGCCTGAAGGGAGAAAGGAAAGTTAGCAGAGAAGGTTCACATGGCAGAGGACCAAGGAACAGCCTGCACCTGGGCCAGACCTGGCTCCTTAGGACGCTTCCACACCGCCAGGACAACCAGAGCAACCTCACTCTGCTTGTTTATTTCCACATAAGAGGAAATGTCTTTTTAAATCTCTGACTATGGCGTCTGCAGGGTAAAGCTCAGATATGTGTATACGTGAACCTGTTCCCATGGAGGTGATGTCATAGTTACATTTCCTAGAATTCATTATTTATTTCCACAAACCGTAGGCCACCCCTTCATTCACAGAGGAGGACAGAGACGTGAACAGCACATACAGTTTACAGATGCACAGCTCATGTCAAGGCGTATTTTTACATGGGAGGGCGTAACTAGCATTCAAAAACTACTTAAGACTTCTTGGCTTTTCCATCTCCGGAGCCCTACATTTCCAAATGGAGTTAAAGGAGCAGACTTCGTTGCAACTTCGTTTTCCCAGAAATGTGTCAGCACTTCCTCTGTGCAGGCCTCTGGCCCTGGTAAGAAACGCTAATGATATAGCAACAGCAACCAAATAAAAGATGAGGTGGTGCTGGGGTGCGAGTATTACTCATGACTCAGCACACATCCTGTCAGTTTTCCCTCCTGATGAATAAACTGTGACCGGAAACAAGGGCGTGACAAAACACCTTGACAACCCATCTCCTTGAAGGAGAAGGTGGGGCAGGTGAGTGATCACATGCCAGACATGTCACATAGGAGGGGGCTGGGTTCATTCCTCATGGCCTCTGCCTCATGCAGCCTCCCCTCTGTGATAAAGGGTGGCTTAAAAGGGTTTGAAAGCCAGTGCCCTTGGCTCTCACATGTAATCCTGCTGCACTGGGAGGCCGAAGCAGCGGATTGCTTGAGCTCAGGAGTTCATGATCAGCCTGAGCAAGAGTGAGACTCCTGTCTTTTCTGCTAAAAATAGAAAAACTAGGCAGACGTCATGTCCAGCACCTATAGTTCCAGCTACTTGGGAGGCTGAGGCAAGAGGATTGCTCAGGCCCAAGAGTTTGAGGTTGCTGTGAGCTATGATGCCAGGGCACTGTACCCAGGGTGACAGAGTAAGACTCTGTCTCAAATGAATAAATAAATAAAAGGGTTTGACTTTCTAAGTTGAGAACCTAGACAGAGCCCAAAAGGAATGCCTTTTCCCAAATCAAAGTATCAGTTAAGATACGAAAACCTAACCATGTCAGTGAAGAGCGTAGCTTGGCTCAAGAAACACATCTGTGGTTCACTCTCTTCTTCCAGTTTATAGATGGCCAATCTAATCAATGTCCCGTGAGTCTATTTTCCACATCTCTAAGTATCACAATGAACAGTAACTTCAGTTTAGAACAGCAGACTCAGAAGTTACAGGTGTCTCTGTGGTCGTCTCATCTGAATTCTCACCCATTGAAAATCCAAATCCAAAGACTCTCAAGACTATCACCGGTATTGTGGGCAAATCATGAGTTAGTGGGGCGTGTCATTCTACCCACAAATAGCTCTAATTATTAGAAAGCCCATACGGGATGGGATAGAGTGAGGTTTGCATCCTTCTACAAGTTTGGATATCTCTCCACCAGTATCTACATGCCGGAAGTGGTATGGTGAGAAGCTTGGCTTTGATCAAAAGGAGGGTGTATAAAGAGGATAGAGGCCACAGAGTCTCCTATCTAGCTTTTTGGCCTGGTTGGGTCAAAGGATGAAGGGTAAACAAAAGATTCTGAGCACAGGCATGTTGCTATGGGGCCTAGTGACAAGGTGTGGCCAACTGAGAGTCTTTCCCTGCAGCTGTCCCTGGACCCCAGCTCTGCGGTAACTCCATCCAGGAAGGCAGCTCTGGAAGCACCGAGCAAGGACACCTTTGCTCAATCATTGGGCCTTCTTGGGGACTCTGAATCAGCTGTAGCAAGAATATGGCTCCTTCAACTACCTGCGGCCATGGCAGACATGAGAAGAGAGAGACAAAATAGGAAATGAAGATGGCGGCTGATGTCTTGGGGATGCTGATGTGGTCAGGCTAGTTGGGCTGCACATGCGTATATTTGGAAATTCCCAGAAATACTTTGGCTGGGAAGGACAGGGACAGAAGGACTTTGTGCAAGGAATGGCCTGTGTTCAGAATAGGCTCCTCGGGTCACTGATGTTAAAGTGTATCCGAGCCATGGAGGCATAGCAGCATCTGGGCCATGTTTATGTCGAACCACAGTTAGTTCCATTGCAATGGAGGCTAATTAAATCCTACCTCATTTCTCCGGAGTATGAGGATCAAATGTGTTACTAAGTCTCGGAACAGTTTTCATTTTTCAAATCACAGATTTTTCTTATTAATAGAAATAACTTGTGGGCCAGGCCCAGTGGCTCATGCCTATAATTCCAGCACTTTGGGAGGCCGAGGCAGGTGGATTGCCTGAGCTCACAGGTTCAAGACCAGCCTGAGCAAAAGCGAGATCCCAGCTCTACTAACAATAGAAAAACTGAGGCAAGAGGATAGCTTGAGCCCCCGAGTAAGAGGTTGCTGTGAGCTATGAGGCCACAGCACTTTACCCAGGGTGACAGGTTTGAGACGCTGTCTCAAAAAAATAAATAAATAAAATAAAAATAAAAAGTAAGAACGATTTGTAAAAAAAGGAGGAACTTGTGACATCCATTTTGTTTTTATAACATACAGCACTATTATCTTAAGCCATATGAACAGTGCAATAGAGGCAAAATTGTCACTTTAAAGGAACATTGACAATATAATCTATCATCCAACCAGGACGCTTCTGAGAGTGAAAAGGGGTTCTATTACTTCTTATGTGGGGACAAGAGACAAAGATTGTTCTGTGTAAACTGCGACATATAATTACCCCCACCTAAAGGCCGTTTGTGGTGGGTCACTGAAATTGAGTGGCAACACTTATCTTTACACAACAATTTGGAACGAGCCTGAATATGGCTGGGTCCTTTTGAAGCCAACCTCTGCTTGTTGACCCCACCTTTCCAACCAACAATAACAAAGAAAAAAAATGCAGACTGTTCCAGAAACTTCCAAGAGTAATGTAGTTATTTCTTAGAGGTTTTCTTTTTTTTTTTTATTTCAAATGAATGTGAGGGTACAAATTTTTAGGTTACGTTGTTCTTACTTTCAGAGTAAAGTTCCAGTTGTAAAAGAGTCCCTCACCCAGGGGGCTTGTTATGCACCCTCACAATGTGCACAGTAGGTGAGATCCCGCCTCATGCCCTCCCTCCTCCTGCCAATCCTCCTCCTCTGCCCCTTCTGCCTCCCCCGCCCCACCCCTGCCCCTGTACTAGACTATATTTGTGTTTTATTGTTCATATAGGCATGTAATTGTTTATATATTGGTTTCATATTAGTATGGAGTACAATGGATATTCATATTTCCATTCTTGCTATACTTTACTAAGAAGAATGTGTTTCAAACTCCATCCAGGTAAATGTAAAAGATGTAAAGTCTTCATCTTCTTCAAAGGCTGAATAGGATTCCGTGGCATACATATACCACAGTTTGTTGATCCATTCATGGGTTGATGGGCACTTAAGTAGCTTCCATGACTTGGCTGTTATGAACTGAGCTGCAACAAACATTCTGGTGCAAATGTCTTTGTGGTAAAATGATTTTTTTTCTTCTGGGTAGATGCCTAGTAATGGGATTGCAGGAGCCAATGGAAGGACTACATTTAGATCTTTGAGGATTCTCTATACTTCTCTCCAAAAGGGCTGTATTCGTTTGCAGTCCCACCAGCAGTGTTAGAAGTGTTTCCTTGTCTCCACATCCACGCCAGCCTCTGGAGTTTTGACACTTTGTGATGTGGGCTGATCTTGCTGGGGTTAGGTGATATCTTAGGGTGGTTTTGATTTGCATTTCTCTGGTGATTAAAAGCGATGAGCCTTTTTTGATGTGTTCGTAGGCTGTGTCTATTGTTTGTTTTTCATGGGTCTCTGATCCCCCAAGTTTCTGTTCAAGTCTCTTGCCCACTCACAGAGGGGGTTGTTTGCACTTTTCTTATTGTTATTTGAGATCTCTTAGAGGTTTTCTTGGAAGGAAGGTTAAGGGGTTGAAATGAGTGCATCATGCATACAGGCAAGCACCCCAAATTCTTCTCTCACTCCCTCCCAAAGTCTTCACACAGCAGTCTCCCTGGGTTCCCCACCCCTAAGCTCTTCCTCCCTCCAAGCAGTTCTCTCTCTTTCTTTCTCAATCCCTCTGGTCTTTCTCTCCTCGAATCTGTCCTCTTTGTTCTTGCCAGCCCCTCTTGTCATTTAAAATATGCAGCCAGGGAAAGAGGGAGATTATGGACATGCATGCATTATTTTGTGGCGTGTGCTTGTCACACCTTTTAGATTCTCATTACAATATAATTGAAAGTCATGTTGGAGAGCTCAATGACCCCGTTGGAGACACACAGGCTGGGAGAGGGCTGTGGGGACCTGATTCCTATGGAGGGAAGAGAAACAAGGGAAATGGCAGTTACAAATCACCGTCCCGCCATGGGTGCTGTACCCACATGGTGGGAAAATGGGGCACTGCCTGTCTTGGTTTCTCTGAAGAGCACAGTCAATAGAAGTTGTGTTCTTATCCCATGGAAATTTGAAAGCAAGTTGAGAGGCTTCCCTACTACACCAAGGGTGAAGAGGGGTCCAATGCTAAAGATTAAGGGGGCTTGTGGAGGTGACCTGGTGGTGGCTGCTGGTATGTTCTGAGCCCCCCCCCATGCCTACCTCTTACCTCAAACAGAGAGAGCAGGAACTTCAAAGGACCACAAAGATAATGCATGTCCCTGAATTCAGATGGACTTGGATTTGGCACAAGTCCCTAAAGCCAGTGTACTTGGATTTGACTTGTGCCTGAGGAAGCTGAGATCCCAAATTGTTTGTGCCCACACCCTCACCTCCAAGATAATCCTCCAGGGCTTTCCAGGTAGGAAGTGTCTTTCTTTTGCACAGGGTGCAAAATGCTGGGCAGGCAGACATTTAGTGTGAGGTTTTCCATTTTCCCGGCTAGAAGTTAGTAAACCGTGTTTACTGTTTGCTATAGCTGTGGTGTCAGAGGCTCAGATTTGCTTGCTTTGGGATTTTTTTTTTTTTTTCAGACAGAGTCTCACTATGTCACCCTGGGTAGAGTGCCGAGGCATCACAGCTCACATCAACCTCAAACTCTTGGGCTTAAGTGATTCTCTTGCCTCAGCCTCCCAAGTATCTAGGACTACAGGCACTCGCCACAACGCCTGGCTGTTTTTTTTTTTTTTTTTAGTTGTTTAGCTGGCTCAGGCCAGGTTTGAACCTGGTACCCTTGGTGTATGTGGCTGGCACCATAACCACTGTGCTATGGGCACCGAGCCAAGATTTCCTTGTTTTTGTCTCCCCTTGTTTTTGTCTTTGGGCCTTTCTGGGGTTTCCTAAATAGGAGCCCGAGGCTTACAGTTCTTTCAGCCACATTCCCCAGTTGAGATGCAGGCAGGAGACCTATTGATGTGATCCCCACCTTCCCAACCAAGAATAACAAAGAGGAAAAAGCGGACACTGTTCCGGAAACCTCCTAGAGCAATGTAGATATTTCTTACAAGTGTGTGTGTCGAGGGAGAGACGTTTATGGCCATGATCAGTCTCTGTTTTTCAGTGACCTCAGTTGGATATTCCCCTTTCTCCCTGGTTGGTTAGGCTTTGGTAAAGCCCTGATAGGTTCAGCTCCAGTAAAAAATGTCTTCTTTGAGGGAAGGTCTTCTTAAGGAGAACAGAGAGAGCTGGGTATGTCTCAAAATGCTTATGCACCTATCTGTCTGCTGGGAGCAGAAGGGATTTTTCTTAGATCTTCATAGTAAGAATCTGCTTGGGCTGCTGTAGATAAAACTCTTGGAAGTGTGGGCTACTCCCAGCCCCCAAGACTGAGCCACCCAAAATTCAACTCTCAAGCTGGTCCACTGAGCATCCAGCAATTTAACAATTAAAGACTTAAGTGTTTTTCCTGATGTCATCTACCACTGTGGGCTTCTACCCCAGAGCTTCTGTTCCCAGGAAGCTGTGACTCTATCTGCCCATCTTTCTCACCAGGTTCAGGGGCAGCAGTTGGCCCTGTGACCTTGGTTCTCTGCAGTATTTAATACTAGTTGTAGCTTTTCACTCTGTTCAGTTGTTTTTCTTGTTGTGAAGACAAGAGTGACAACTTTCAAGTTTTTTATGTGACACAGAAACCAGAAGTCCTCTCATTTACGTACATGAACCGTAAGAAATTATTGACGGTGTACGATTTTTGTCCAACAAAATGGCAACATCTTATGCTTAAGCAAATGAAAGGAAATTAACAGAGTGCTGGGAGATTGCCAAATTTGAGATGCAGAGTGCATTGTTCCAAGTGACTCCGGAATGATTTTTAAAATGTATTGTGCTGTAAAATTCAATTCTGGAAATTCAGTTATATAAAGCTCTAAAGCATTTTTAAACCACGTGGCACGCCGGTACTGTTTTATAGAGATTCTTATCCAAGTCTTTTAAATAATACCTGACATGAACTTTATTTCAAAATAATAATCACTGCAGCGCTTTATGCTCTACACAGATTTTCACATATGTTTTCTCCGAGGTGGGTGGAATTGACAACGTTTCTATGGCAGTGGTGGAGGGTGGTGTGTGCCCACTAAGAGCAATAGATGTTGCGCTCCACAGCAGATACACACAGAGGACTTGCCTTTGCAGTCCTAAGTCCGAGTATAGAAGAAATGCAGACATTTCTTTAAACTAATTGTGCTGCAGGATTCTCATTCAGAAGGACCAGCAAAAAAAATCCATTTCTATCACTGCAAAGGTCTCTTTCCCCCTCTTTGATATACAAAGAACCCGGAAGGTCTGCAAGGTACTCAGAAGGAGAATGGCCCACAAGCTCTTTAGCCTGTCAGAGCTGCCACCATCACCTAATTCTCAGAGCCTGGGGTCCCTAGAAATCAGCTCCTCCTCACCTAACCCAGTTTCCTCCCTCCTTTGCCAAGCAGTCCAGGTGTCTTATTACACCCTACAGAGTATCCCCCTTGAAGTGCTGTCAAAAGAGTGCTGGGTGTGGGTCCCCAGCATACTTGATCCATATCATCTCAAAAAAAGAAAGAAAGAAAGAAAGAAAGAAAGAAAGAAAGAAAGAAAGAAAGAAAGAAAGAAAGAAAGAAAGAAAGAAAGAAAGAAAGAAGCAATACCAAGAACAAATAAAGCCCTGCCCCAAAACACAGAGCATATTGTCCTCAGTGAACTCCAATTTTTGTAAAAGACTGGTAGAAATACTGTACACCCTTATTTTCTGCGCTATGCCCGGCCACAGTGCCTGAGACAGTGAGTCAATATCCATCAGTTATGAAAACCAGGGGCAAGACAGACAGAAACAACATGTTTTAATGTGTCAGTGAATTGTCCCGACACACATTCAAGACAGCAGCTAAGAAACCAAAACCTACCCGGAATAATTACTTAATTTGATCTGAGACAACTTAATTCCTTAACATTCTTGCCTTAATTTCCTAGATTTGAATATTCATTTGTAAAGGCATGTGATGAAATGACTGAACACAAATGAACCCTCGAGAGGATATGGGAATAAAAATTCAAAGAAAGATCCAAACATTTCTCCAAAGGAAAGTCACCCAAAGACAAGCTCTACAACATATGATTTAAGAAAGTGGAAAAGTAGAATAAATGTTTCCTTGAAATGTAGACAGCGCTATACACATAGAATCCTATTTTTAAAAGTAGACAGTACAATTGGCTTGATGAAAAGAAGACTCTGCGGTGGCCTCATATAGAAAGTGACGTGAAAGTTAGAACGTTGGGAAGAAAGGGTAAGGAAATTTAGAGTAAGAAATGAAGCCTTGGGCGGCGCCTGTGGCTCAGTCAGTAAGGTGCCAGCCCCATATACCGAGGGTGGCGGGTTGAAACCCAGCCCTGGGCCAAACTACAACCAAAAAATTGCCGGGCGTTGTGGCAGGCGCCTGTAGTCCCAGCTACTCAGGAGGCTGAGGCAAGAGAATCGCCTAAGCCCAGGAGTTGGACGTTGCTGTGAGCTGTGTGAGGCCACGGCACTCTACCGAGGGCCATAAAGTGAGACACTGTCTCTACAAAAAAAAAAAAGAAACGAAGCCTTAAATTTAACGCAACTACTTTATCAAATAAACTATTGATATTACGTTTTAATTGCCATTGAGGGAGGTCTCTAGAAATTAAAAGATCTTTCCTTAACCAAGGATATAGCACAGGCTGACAGAGTATTCTTTTCATTACTTGGAGTGTATGTCAAGTGACCTTACACTGAGTGTAATTTTAGTTATCCAATAACCATGCGGTCCCCAAAACCTGGGTTGTGGCCTGGTACCAGTCTGTGGCCTGCTAGGAACCAGACTGCACAGAAAGAGGTGGGAGGAGGGCAAGCTGGTGAAGCTTCATCTGTATTTACAGCCACTCCCCGTCAATCACATCACCACCTGAGCTCTACCTCCTGTCATCAGATTCTCATGGGAGCATGAACCCTACTGGAAACTTCTAATTCGACTGATCTAGGTAGGTTGCATGATGCTTATGAGAATCTAATGCCCCACCCCCACCCAGTCCAGGGAAAAATTGTCTTCCACCAAACAGGTCCCTGGTACCAAAAAGGCTGGGGACTGCAGGGGTAATCTATTCATGATGTGCTTTGAACTAGTGCATGTCCTCAAGTATCTTTTTATGTTTTACGTTGCTATAGCAAAATACCTGGCAGTGGATCATTTATAAAGCAAGAGGTTTATTTTGCTCACAGTTCTACAGGCTGGGAAGTTCAAGGGCTTCTGGGGAGGTATTTCCTGCTGAGTCACGACAGGGGCAGAAGGAGAAGCAGACACATGTGAAGAGCAAAGCCTGCAGGTGTCCACTCTCTCGGGAATTAATCATTCCCACCAGAACTAATCCAGCTTCCCCAAAGTGAGAACTTACTCACCCCCACAAGAATGGCACCATGGTGTTCCTGGAGGAGCTGCACTCATGATTCAAACACCTCCCTCTAGGCCCTGCCTTCCACCACCACCACATTGAGGGTCAATGTGGGCACAGACCAGCCACACCCAAACAGTTACGCTTTCTTTCACCTTAACAGATAATCTATATGTGCCTTCTACAGGATTCTAGGGCATTTCTCTCCATTGCTTGGATTTGCAAACCACTATCTCTCAGCTTTCTATGGTACAGATAAGAAGTTCCATGACAGTCTGATTTTTTTCCCCCTTTAAATAATGAAAAACCTAGAAGTATGTTTTACCAGGATATGCCTAAGTGTGTGTTGGCCCCGTCGACTCAGCCAAAGACTCTGAACCTTTCTACTCTGAAAACTTGGGTCTTTGGATTAGGAACATTTCCTCCTAAGTTATTTAAAATAATTTTTTTGACTTCCTATGTTCCTTCCTCCTCTTGCAGAGTGTCTGCTATTTAAATGGCAGGGTTCCTGCATCTGCATTTCCTGGTGATGTCTTCCCCTTTTGTTTTGCTACATGATTTATGATGTTGATTGTATTGAGGTGATTAAATATGAAATGTCCGACTTCCAATCAAAAGTTTGGTTTATGATATCTCAAACAAGGAGTACAAGTAACCTAAGTATGGGCCTGAACTATAGGCACAGTGTTGTCATCGTAAGGGTAGCTCGTGTATGCCAGCAATGAAGAAACCTGGGGGGCACCAGCGAGATAGAAATCATGAAAGGCGTTTTCCACAGCTTGTTGAGAATTGAATATTTTTCCTTGCAAGAAGTGATAGTCAGTTGGTGCAAGGTCTGGGGAATAGGGAGGATGACAGAGAGTTTCCAAGTCCAGCCCTGTAGTTCGAGCTGCGTGGTTTATGTGATATGTGGTCAAACGTCTCGCAAGAGGATTGGCCTGTCCCTATTGACTGATCTTGGCTGTTTAATTGCAAGCATCCTCATTATTTCACACAATTAGTTGCAGTAGCTATTCCGTGTAATTGACTAACTAGGTTTCATGAAGCTGTGTGACTAATACTAGGGCTGGACCACCATACAGACACCACTTTCTTTGATGAATATGCAGTCTTGGGCTGTGTTCTGGCACTTTTATCTTTATTCAGCCATTGTGCCAAACACTTGGGATTGTCCAAAAGAATCCATTTTTTGACCAGGCGCAGTGGCTCACACCTGTAATACTAGCACTCTGGGAGGCCAAGGCAGGTGGATTACTTGAGCTTAGAAGTTCATGACCAGTCTGGGAATGAGTGAGATCCCTGTCTCTACTAAAAATTGAAAAATGAGCCAAATATGGTGGTACAAGTCTGTAGTCTCAACTACTACGGAGGATGAGGCAGGAGGATCGCGTGAGCACAGGAGTTTGAGGTTGCTGTGAGCTATGATGGTGCCAGGCCATTCTACCCAGGGCAACAGAGTGAGACTCTATCTCCGAAAAAAACAAAGAAACAAAGAAACAACCAAGAAAAGCCCCATGATCACAGGTAACAATGTGCTGTAGAAATGGTTCACCTTTATGTCATGACCATAAAGAAAGGCAAGAAGCTTCATGATGGTATCTCTTCTCTCTTCTGGTGCTCATTTAATTTGTGTAGAACCCATCTATCCAGCTTCTTTAATGTTGCCAGTTTGTTTTAAATGGTGCAATATTTTTGGAATAGCAACACCAAACCTTGCTGCTAATTCATTTACGGGTTGAGATGGATTCTCTTCCTCTGCAGCTTTCAGCTCATCATTATCCACTTGGGTCTCAGGTCACCCAGGTGGCTCATTTCAAGATGAAAATCACCAGAATGAAACGTCTCAAGGCATTGTGCTTTCATCAGCCACCTCCTTCCCAAACACTTCATCGACATTTTGAGCCGTCTGTGGTGCATCAGTTCCACGATAAAACTCATGTTGGAAAATAACACAAACTTGTGACTTCTCCATGGTTTCACAAAAATGCTCTAAAACATGGTTGAAAGAGAATCACAAGCCAAAATGGGCCTTGGAAAGAATGAGGACGTAACCATCACAAAAACAAAAAACAAGAAATGTCAAAGTGGAATGTCAGAGATATGAGCTGTCAAACTTAGGACTTAAGGAATTCAGACATTTCACACTTCATCACCCAATACTTAATCTTCTGGGCCACAGATTCAATTCTCACCATCCACTCTTTGAATTCATCTACTAAATTGGTAAGGTTTTACAAAGCTCAACTCTTTTTGTTTGTTGTTCCATAGTTTGGTTTACAAACGCCCTTTTAACTATTTATTTAGGAGCCCGTGTGTCTGCTCTCACAGTTCTGTTCCACTGAATGTGTAATTTGATGGTTGTACCGATTAGTCTTTCCTTTGGCTTCTGAACACTTTTAGATAGACTATTATTTTTCTCTGTTGGCCTAGAGGAGTGCAGGCCTATTTTTTGGTACAACCCTAAAAACTGAGACACTCTTAGGCAGAAGAGTCTCCTTCCTATGATTCTTGGAAATAAGCTGACAGCTCATTCTGATGTACCTGAAGCATCTTGGCTCCCAGATCACCTTGGGCTCTCCCAAGGTTAAAGGCAAGAAAGACTTTGCGTCCTCAGGGAATCCTGGCACACTTGAGAGGGAGAGTGAACATGCTGCACCCAGAGGGCTGCACGCCTAGCTGGACAAGCCTTATTCTTGTCTCCCAGTCAATACCTCTTCTTTTTGCAAAAGAGGGGAGCCCCACTAGCCCCCAGGGCATCCTCTACGCCCACCATGGATCCTGACTCTTGAAAGGCAGATATCTTGGAATTGGAAGGAGAAAAATCTCACTCAAAGCACCATGTTCGGAACATCCCTTGGCCAGGTGTTTCTGCCATAAAAAAAAGAAAATTTAGACTAGTGTTAGATAATACCTAAAGAGCTCTCTTTTAGTTCCAAAAATCTACACGTCTCATGAAATAAATAGTCACAGCTAAGGTAATCTATGGGAATAGAATGTGTCATGAAAGGAACCCTTTAGTGCAGCCATTTTTAAGAGAATAGATTTTTATTGTAATGCTGTTAGAAAAAAATTAAGAGACAGGAGACTGAGCTTGGAACTATATGGTAAATTCCTCTAAATTTTTAAATCTCTTAATTCTGATGATAGAATATGAATTTTTTTCTTCCCATAATCTGGAGAAGTTCCTCTCAATCTTTAATGTACACAAGAATCTCCTGGAATCACATGAATAGAGATTCTGATTCAACAGGTGGGGAGTTAAGGCTGGAGATTGTTTTTCTTGCCAGGGGGGATTTGCTAAGATCCTACCTGTGATCACATTTCACTAGAGGGGCCTGGAGTATTTGTAGAGGCGGTGGCCCTCTAGTGGCCAAAGTGGAAATTGCACAATCATTTTGTCATACACCGAGATAAATTCTTTTTTGAAATGTTAAAAAATAGTATTCACCCACCACTCACCGCCCCCCAATGCCAGCAACTAATATAACTCTAATTGAAATAACATGGGCAAGCCAACATAGTTCGTTAATTTGGACTCTATTAATCTGGAATTTGGCATCATTCCAGACAGACCACATTGCCAGTGATAGTCAAAGGGACATATTTAGCCCACTTAAATGCCAAAGCAAAAGCATTTTTTCCAAAACAATATAGAAAACCAACTAGTAGTATCCTTTATATACAAATAATGAATAAGTTACAAATTATTCAACTTTATTACTTTGTTTTTAATTCTCTAAGTCTTTTGGCAGTGGCTCACACCTATAATACCTAGCACTCTGGAAGGACAAGTCAGGTGTATTTCTTAAGCTCAGGGGTTTGAGACCAGCCTGAGCAAGAGCAAAACACCATCTCTACTAAAAATAGAAAAACTAGCAGGGTGTTGTGGCAGGTGCCTACAGTTCTAGCTATTAGGAGGTTGAGGCAGAAGGATCACTTCAACCCCAGAGTTTGAGGTTGCTGTGAGCTGTGACACCATAGCACTCTATCCAGGGTGACAGTGTGAGACTCTGTCTAAAAAAGAAAATTCTCTAAGGATAGAGTCTCCTATCCCATCAAAGGCTGCCTTAAATTGCATTTATTATAAAGTATTCTCTAATTCAGGCCTGCCTTTGAATCAGAATAACCCACCCTTTAATTTTAAAAAATGAGAGCATTTTTATAGTAATTTAAAACTCAGACTTTGGGTTCCTCTCAGTCTGTTTCTCAAACAGAAAACCCAAAAGGCTGTGCCACTCAACTATTACCAGTGGTTCAAAGTAAACAAAGAATTCACAAACATTTGAAAGGTATTCAGTTTTGGAAACACTACTTTTTAATTTTTTTTCCTAGCTACAAATACACTTTTTATTTGGAAGGTCAATAGACATAGTTCCTAGCTTTGCCATGGTAAATAGATACATGTTCCAGAAATCATCCTATTTTTTGTTTGAGATAAAAGCAAAATGATTAGTATTCTAGGATGAAAAGGAAACATCCTACTCAAACAATGTGCCTGTTCTCAAACTTGAAGCCTGTCTAATTAAAATAAACTTGCAAATTAGTATCAGAGCCAACTTGATATTTATATAAAACTCGCCCCTCAGGTACCACCTGTTCTCTCTATAGTCCTGAGCAGATAGTGGAAAAAGGTTCATTGGCTCATGGAAGTTTTCTTGGGGATGGTCATGCCCCACTGTCCTTGTTGGCACATTGAGACTAACTGGGACCCCAAAACAGGTCTTTTTCTTTTGTTGGCTTTAATATCATTGTATCTATGTGCAACACAAGAGTTACAGAGATCTTAAATATTATGGAAAGTTTTATACATTTATTAAAACCTTTTATTTATCAGCCTCATGAAAACACTTGGCATCATTAGCACTCATCATCTGGCCTTGGCAGTTACTGAGAGAGTTGTCTGTGTAGCTCTGTGGTCCCCAACCTCCGGCTGCAGACCCCTACTGGTTCATACAGCAGGAGGTGAGCTGAGCCGGAAAAGCTTCATCTTTATTTACAGCCTCTCCCCATTGCTGGCATCACAGCCTGAGCGCCACCTCCTGTCACAACAGGGGCAGCATTAGATTCTCACAGAAGCTGAGCCCTCCTGTGAACTGCCCTGTGAGAGATCCAGGTTGCATGCTCTCTATGAGAGTCTAACATTCCCCCGATGCCCATCCATGGAGAAACCTCTTCCACGAAACCTGTCCAAAGGTTCCTGTTTGGGGAATCAGGTGTAGGGGAGGCTTTTTCCATAAGGGCTTGATGGGAGGTACAGATCAGTGGTTATTTACAGACACTGTATTTCTATATCCTTCAAGTCTTCAAAACACACAGACGTTCATGGGCATCTCTGATTCAGGGATCCACATGAGGTTCATGTATACAACCAAACCTCATCAAGTAACGGCCCTAATAGCTAATAGTTTACCAACATTAGCCCTTTCTTCTTTCCATTTTAAAATGGTTCTCCCACAGGTGAGGTGGGTGAATGTTCACCAAGTACGGCAACTGGTTTTGCTTATCTGTAGTTCATAACATTTCATTACACCAAGGTAAAAAGAAGAAACCAAGCCTCATGAGACCCACTACAATTTAAGACATGGGTAATTTTTCATTTAAAAATCTAAATTATCCCCTTCTTAAATCTAGTTGTATTCCCCCACATGCCTTTCATTCTGTGGAGCTCTTCTACCGAGTGAAGTTGAAAATCACTGAGGTGAAATTCAAGCTGGGATTGCCAGCCCCTTGCAACAACTTAAAGAAAACGGCAAAGAAACAATATTGGTTATGGCAACGAAATACCATTGATTACAGCAGGTACATATTGCATTACCAAAACTCCCAAATCGCTCAGCAAAGGGAACACTATGTTCCTCTGTCCCCACTGTGACACCCCAGATGTCATTTGAAAAATGTAAACATGTATGGAATCTGTGAATCCACAGGTCACCCAAGGAAAGGCAAGGAAATGAGGCACAGCTGAGGGTAGACTTGGGGAGGTCCCATCTGCCAGGAAGGAGTGACTCACACAAGCTTGGGACTTCTTACTCCCCAAACGGTAAATATTTTACTTGGTATTATTGCATTTACTGACTTCTAACAACCAGAAATATATTTAAGATGTAACTTGAAACATTAAAGGGGTCCCAGCGATTCCCACGTGAGACAGCATCAACTCAATCAGATGGAAGGAACAGCAGTTTTCACAGGCTGGAGGGAAAGAAGATGTAATTGTCAATTATGGAATCATCTCTGCAGTCTCCCTCCTGGGTCAGGCAAGGCTGCCCCGGCCCACGCTCAACCTAAGGGTTGGGTGGGGCGGAGGAAAGAGACCAACTAAGGCTGGTCATTGTGGTGCACTGTACAGACAGGTGAACACCAAAGGTTGAGTCCCTGAAGAATCCAAAGTCAGAGCCAAAATAAACATTCCGAACTGGGCCAGTAACCCCAGGGGCCAAACAATGAATGGGAACTAAGGTAAGGCGCCAAATGGGTTAGAAAAACAAAAGCAAACAAGACAACTGCTCTCTGGTAGTATCAGGCGAAACCCAAGAGGCAGCTTTTGAGGTTGGGCTGACCACGTTTAGAAGAACTAAAATAATTCAGAACTAACACTGTCCCCACCACCTCCACCACCAGGCTTTCTTTTCTAGGGTTCCCCTAGGTTTTCCAGGAAGAAGGCTCTGGAGAAATCCAGAGCTTGCATTTCAAAGGTCAAAGGAGGTCTCATTGTCACAGTGGGTAAGCTGCTGGAGCTCTTGTGACCCTATATTCTGGGTCAGTCATGGGAGGGTACACCAAGTGCAGAAGGGATGGATGTAACATGACATGGCTGCTTTCAAAGAGGAAAGTGGAAGGCAGAAAGCTTAGAGTTGATGGTCTCCAGTAGCTTGAAGGGCCCAAGCAATCCCCTGGCTTCTGAAATGTCAGGTCTGCTATATTCTGGAGGCGACTCATCTTCCATTGAGACATCCTCCTCCTTGGGGCACTGACAGCTACTAGTTTATGACTTATTTTGACCCTCAGTGCACCACAGAGTTGACTAGAGATCTTCTGAGGGGCCAAAGCCCCCTTCCTTCCCAGTGTTAGTCAACTGCCAGGCCTATTGTTATTAGAATGGGATATCTTTGGAGAAAGAAGGCATATGGTGCATTGTTACAGCAAAGGCCACTGAATCGAGGGGATGGACTGATTATCGTGGTCCCCTTAGAGCTGCAGAAGTTTCACTCCTTTCCCTTTACCAAGCTAATTTTGATAAACTATATAAGCTGAGGGCACTGAACTCCATCGCACCCTCTCCAGCATCCGCAGCCCTGTTCTCTATATCAGAGCCCCAGTTCTGTTTTATTTTATTTCTTTGTCCCCTACCATGTGCCCAACAGAAGATCATCTCAAACTCTGCTCTAGGTGGCCCTGATTTATCTGAGGGTCCTTCCCCTCCTTTGACCTATTTCTCTTTCAGGAATGAGTGTACGATCAAAGTTGGGCTGATGAGACTCTAGAGAACGTGTCCAGAGGTCCAGGAAGCATTTCCTCATTCCTGAGAGAGCCACAGAAGTGGGAGCCTCTCTTCCTCCTCTGCTCCACCCACAGCTTCCTCTGATTTCTGGAACTGCCACCTTGCTACTCGTCTGAGGTTAAAGACTCCTTGAGGTGGAGGTGGCCCAAGAGTCACAGAGAAAAGCATCCGGAGTTCTGATTTATGTTTTCTGTGTTATAATAAAACTCCTTATTGCTTAAGCCATTGCAAACATAGGTTTCTGTTCCTGATGGAAAGGACGCTCCAAGGCAGACATTTTTTCTCCCTGTTCTATAGATGAGGACTTAACAGGAGCACTAAGCAGTGTTTCCAAGGTTACACAGCCTCTTAGGTAGATCAGGATGTGACGACAACATGGCCCAGCTCCCAGGCCTGTTTTCTTAACATACAATTCTGGACACACACAATGTCACCTCCTGGCTGATGATGTTTAATCCAACTCAGAATGGCATAGAGTGTGGACATGGATGCAGAGAGCTTCAATTATCCCAGGGGCCCTCAGTCCAGGGAAGCTGACACCTGGTCAGTGTGCTGGTCCTGGATTTGGCCTGGTGAGGATGGTGCTCGTGAAGGGACAACTGGGACCAGGGATTCATATGCAGATAACAGAGGAGTTCATACAAATGGACAGGAATCTCTCCGTGTTATATAACAACCCCCACTCATCCTTCATGAGTCACCTTAAATGTCACTTTCTCCGTGTGGGTTTCCTCCTACGTGCCAGACTCGGCCGATCCTGCGTCATATGCTCTCAGAGCACCCTGAACTTCATGGAGGTGTCCTAGTTGTAACTGGGTCATTGGTTAATATCTGTCTTCCCTGCAGACTATAAATTCCTTCCTCTCTCTGCTTTCTTTTCTTGAAGCCCACCTTGGTTCAAGCCATGGATGGGGTTTTCACCCCAGATGACAAGGCTACTTCTGTCAAAACGGACAAGATATCTACAGGCAATGGCTGGTCCCAGGTGCAGGGCTCCCTGTGGGTGGCAGAGGAATGGGGTCTACATGCTGGGCTGCAGGAGACAGCTGAATCCCTGGGGGTCTAACAAGATTGTGCCACTGTGACAGAGGACAGAAAGAAAATAGGAGACCCCAATTTTCCACTTGTAGAAAAGAGGGGGAACCATTTCACAACACACACACGCACACGCACACGCACACACACACACACACACATAGAAGGGAACTTGAGTTGCTTCTTTTGTCACCATCACCAAGTTACATGCAATTTTCTGGACTGTTTTGAAAACCTAATTGCCATTTACAATTCAGTTCATATTGGAAAACACTTTGAGAGTTCCTAAAAATACACACTGCATACAGACTTCATTAAAATACGAGTACTGCTTGTGCGGACGGGAATTTTGTTGGTGATTTTGGTCTCCTCTAAAGCCGAGTGTTATGCCTGGATCCTAGTGGGTGCCCGATACATAATTATTAAATAAAAGAAGAAAATTTTTCATTGACTGTGTGTTATTTCTATGCAGGAAATAAACAGAAAGACATAGGTTTACTTCTACAAAGAGTGAACATTACAACAGACATTGCTGCAAATGGAATTGTCTTCAGCCAATAGTGGCTGAAGAAGAAAGAAACTAGCTAAGAAATCTCAAGGTTGTTAGAAGCAGAGAGAAGCTGTAAGAATGGTGTACCCCTGAAGTTAGGCTGGGTCCCTGTGTGTTCTTTCCTTTACCACTAACAGGTGTCTCTGCAGCCAACACCCATAGTAAGGGCTGGGTACTACCAAGTGCACAGAAAGAGGCACAACGCAGGCTTCCATAGGGAAGAAGCATCGGAATCACACTGACATTTTATTTATTTTCATTTTTTTCAGACAGGGTCTCACTTGGTTGCCCTGGGAAGGGTGCCTTGGCATCATGGCTCACAGCAACCTCAAACTCTTGGGCTCAAGCAATCCTCTTGCCTCAGCCTCCCCAGAAGCTGGGACTATAGGTGCCTGCCATGACACCTGGCTAGTTTTCTATTTTTAGTAGAGACACGGTCTTGCTTAGGCTGGTCTTGAACTCCTGAGCTCTTGCTCTCTTGCTCAGGCCGGTCTTGAACTCCTGAGCTTAAGCAATCCACCCACCTTGGCCTCCCACTGTATTAGGTTTACAGGCGTGAACCACTGCACCTGGTCCACACTCACATTTTAAAGTCAGAATATGCTCAATATTAGTCTCCTGTTTAAAGAAATCCCATTTCCCGTGGAATAAAGAGAAGATCTTGAGCCTGATGCTCTACCTAACTCACCAGCCCTTCTCCCATCACTCTACCACACACTTCCTCCCCTTCATCCCTACTTCCCTTTCAAACATTTGGATGCTTCATTCCTTTTTCCACCTATAGCTGTGGAACCCCCAGGCCATTGACTGGTACTGGTGAGTGGCCTGTTGGGAACTGGGCCACACAGCAGGAGGATGAGCAGCAGGCCAGTGATTGAAGCTTCATCAGTGTTTGCAGCCGCTCCCCATCACTCATGCCACTGCCTGAGCTCCGCTTCCTGTCAGAGCAGCAGTGGCGTGAGATTCTCATAAGAGTGGGTACCCCGCTGTAACCAGCACATGTGATCAATCTAGGTTCTGGTCTCCTTATGAGAATTTAATGCCCGATGATCTGAGGGGGAGCTGAGGTGGTGACGCTGGTTCTGGGGAGCAGCTACAAATACAGATGATCATCAGCACAGAGATGATAGTAAATCAGTTGCTTGTAGACTTATACCAAACCTATCCCCCTTGCCCCCCAGGTCCATGGAAAAATAAGTCTTCCGTGAAACCAGTGCTTGGTGCCCAGTGGTTGGGATGGCTGATGTACAGTGCGGTTTTATTTACTTAACATGACAGGCTGGTGTTCCCTCTTCCTAGGTGATGCCTACTCCCGCTTCAGGGGTCAAACTGCACCTCGCTCATGCAGGAAGCCCTCCCCAAATCCCCTAGACTTGGCCCAGCGACCCTGCCATGCCCTCTCACGTGAGCTCAATGCCTCTTGAAGAGGACTTATCCAAATAGTAATTAAGTACATGGGAAAATTATATGTTTAACATTTGTCTCCCCTCTAGAATTCAAACTTGAGGAAAACAGTCATGCTTTTCTTATCCCTTTCAAATTCCCAGGGACTCAAATAGTGCTTTGCACATTTCTGCTGAATGAAAGAAGGAATAAATGCTAAAGACAGTTAACCTCTCATGCCTTCCCACTTGTAGGACCCCCTCTACTCAAGTTTCTCTTGCAGGCTCATACTCTGCCCATCCCATAAAGGTCAGAGTTGTTCAGAGCACTGTGCTAAATCCTCCCGGTTTCTCTCCTTTGCTAGCTTTCCAGGGACATCCCAGGGCTTCAGTCATACCCCTGATGTTCATTACTGCACAATGTGTATCTTTCTCTGAGAACTCTCCAAAATTTCCCACCCTCAAAATAAATGCCTCCAGGACACCTCGCTGTTGGTCTCGCACAAGTTCCTGTATTTTATTTTTGGTGCCAGCACCTTTGCAAGCCTGGTCTTGTGACCTGCTAATTTCATTGTTCACTGTCTCCCCAGCCTTTCTGAACAACTGACGGTTTCCAGAACTCAGCTTCTCCCTTAATCAATGTGTCTTTCCACGGCTGCGCTCAAACACACAGGGAGGAGTTGCAGGGAAGAGACACCCAGGCTTTTTCATAGGTGAGGAGTATAAGGACCATATTTCAGGAAGCTTTATTTCATTTACTTTTGGGATCTTAAGTATCACATTTCCATCAGTGACTTGGGTGATAAAATAGAGTATAATATTCATGGAGTTTGCAGAGACTACTTAATAAGCTTTTTTTTTTTTTTCTTAAGACAGAGTCTCACTATAGTCTCACTAAGCCCTGGGTAGAGTGCTGTGGCATCACAGCTCACAGCAACCCCAAGGTTTTGGGTTTTAGTGATTCTCTTGCCTCAGCCTCCCGAGTAGCTGGGACTACAGGCGCTTGCCAGAATGCTCGACTATTTTTGGTTGCAGTTGTCATTGTTGTTTAGCAGGCCTAGGCCAGGTTCAAACCCGCCCACCTTGGTGCATTTGCATGTGGCCGGCCCCCTAATCACTGAGCTATGGGTGCCGAGCCTTAATAAGCTTTTAACTGAAGAGAAACTTTGTGACTTGGAAATATAACAGAAACATAATTAGATTAAATAAGAATAAGGGTAGAATACTGCAAAAAAAAAAAAAGATGGGAAAAAGAATACTTGTTATAAGCAAAGGTGCTTATTAAACATAAAGAAAGAGAAAATAAAGGCTTTGTGGGATATTCTTGTAATTTAGCATTACAAAATCACATTTTCAAAGTTGGTTTTCTTCTGGTTGCATAAACACTACACAGGGAGGAGCTGATGGGTGCAGTGACATTTTGCTGGGTCGGGAGTCTGAAGACTGAGAGAAATTTAAGTCCCAGTTCTTCTGTGAGTGAAGTCGCAACAGAATCCAAGCTCATTAAGCTTGGGACAGAACTGGAAGATCATCCGATACGAACCTCTCACTAAAGACAGGGGATCTCGGAGCCCACAGACAAGGAGCCTTCAATGCCACTCACCTGGAAGTCAAGGAGAGAGATGAGGACGTCTGACATGACTTCTCTCAAACTCGCTGCCTCGCAGGCTTATCAGGAAAAAGAAACGAGGTGGTATTTGTGAACAGATTCTTAAATATGCAATTGCAAAGGAAGTATTTTTTAAATGGAGCAGCAGTCACAGGTAATCCTCATACAAAGCAACACCGATCAAATTAGGAATAGCTTGTCATCACCAACATAAATTTGATCTACTTCACATCTCAAGAGCTTAGAGGGCCTAAAAGAGAGTCCGGTGATGAAGGAGTGGGACAGAAGGCCAGAGGGACAGTTACGGGTGCCTCTTTTCCTTGGTGGGTACAACAGATCACTCATTAAGGGACTGAGGGAGGTGTCAGGGACTCATAGATGACATAGCTCCGCTTCAGTGGAACTTACAGTCTAGTAGGAAAAGTCAATCATGTAACAAATACATTCACTTACAGATTCTGAGCAGCGCAGAATAGAACTATGTTCTGAGCCCACTGGGGGCATCAAGAAAGAAGGGGCCATGTTACCCATGAAAGGTGAGCGCATGGAAAGTAATCATTAAACCAGGAATGTGTCCAGCATATGGGGCTAGCACCCTACTCCTTGAGTCACAGGTGCTGCCAGTTGTTATTGTTTTTTAATGGACACTCTCACACTTACAAACTTGTAACTTACAATCCATTGCAGGAGCAAAGCTGTTTTTCAGAGCAAAAGGTCCCCACTCTGCCTGCAACCAGCAGATGGCAGTAACAGGTTTAACAAAATTTAACTAAAAGATTTTCCAAGGGAGCAAGGCACCATCACTTGGTGACAAGCCCAGGTGCCCGGGCCTTCCAGCTCCATGCAGTGCAACGCTCAGTGAGGACTTGTCGCATGCAGATGGAGCAGCTGCTGACCTCTGCTGGTAGACTCAGTTCCACACTAGGTACAAGGATCAGGAACTAGACACAGTGGCTCACGCCTCCATGTGCCACCTCAGTTGGATGACCAATCTGCATGAACAAATTGGTCCCTAGAGGGCTCCCCACAACCCATGTGGTGTTCATCCTGGAGAGGGGCCACCTGCCCAACAGAGTCTCTTTATAGTTGAAACTGATCTGGCTTGGAAACTGATTTCAAATAGAACTCACATTATCAGAGGAAAACACTCTATCTGATTTTAAAGCTCTTAGAAGAGTGATTCATTTTCCTATTGGATGAGAATGCATTGGGAGACCACAACCCTAAGTCCCTCTTAGCCATTAGGACTTATGTGGGAGGAAATCGCTTGTTAACCTTTGGGGGATGTGGTGGTTTACATGGAGTGATGGTCGCCAACATTTCGTTCCATCACTGCTTGCACCTGCCACTTCTCCCATTAAGAAATGGAGTCTATTTTCCCTCTCCTTAAATCTGACCTGACCTTATAACTTTCTTTACTTGCCTTAATTGTGGTCCCCAATGGAATGCACAGAAGTGACATTCTGGAACTACTGAGCCCAGGATGTAAGAGATTGGCAGCTTTTGATAATATCCAGCATCCCTTCATGATCAGAACACTCAAGAAAATTGGTCTAGAAGGGACTTTTTTCATAACAAAGATATTTGTACCAGAATGTTTATTGCAGCCCAATTCATAATAGCTAAGTCATGGAAAAAGCCCAAGTGCCCATCGATCCACGAATGGATTAATAAATTGTGGTATATGTACACCATGGAATACTATGCAGCCTTAAAGAAAGATGGAGACTTTACCTCTTTCATGTTTACATGGATGGAGCTGGAACATATTCTTCTTAGTAAAGTATCTCAAGAATGGAAGAAAAAGTACCCAATGTACACAGCCCTACTATGAAACTAATTTGGGACTCTCACATGAAAGCTATAACCCAGCTACAACTTAACAATAGGGGGAAGTGGGAAAGGGGGGGGGTAGAGGGAGGGGGATTGGTGGGATCACACCTGTGGTGCATATTACAGGGGTATTTGCGAAACTTGGTAAATGTAGAATGTAAATGTTTTGGCACAGTAACTGAGATAACGCCGGAAAGGCTATGTTAACCACTTGATAAAAATGTGTCAAATGGTTTATGAAGCGAGTGTATGATGCCCCATGATCATATCAATGTATACAGTTATGATTTAATAAAAAAAAAAAACATAGAGAGGAAGTAACATCTACGACAAGTGTTTATGATCAGTACAAATAATGTTTTAAAGGAAGGAAATGTGCCTAACACCATGCCTGGAAGGGGTGATCTAATTGCTCACTGGAATGGAAGTTTCTGGAAAGGGCTTCCTCTCCCAGCTCCTCCCCAGGCAGTTCATTCCCTCTGACTGAGGGAATGATATTTCTGAAAGGCTCTCAGACTTCTCCGCACCTTGCCCAGCTCAGAGCTTGGGCCTGTCCTGCCTTTCCGTCTGCAATGCTCCTCCTGTGCCCGGCTGCATTTCCTGCTTGTCAAAAATGTTTTCCTTGACTACCCTACCTAAATTAGGTCACTCAGTCCTGGTCTTCTTTGTATCCACATCCCATTTGATTATTTTATAACATTTATCACAATGTGAAATTATTTATTGGGCTGGGCAATGTGCCATATGCCTGTAAGTCCCAGACCCTTGGGAGGCTAAGACAGGAGGATGGCTTGAGCCCAGGAGTTCAAGGCCACATTGAGCTATGATTGTGCCACTGTGCTTCAGCGAGGGTAACAGAGACCCTGTCCCTACAAAAGCAAAAAAATAAAGAACTTAGATGTTCTACCTTTCCAGCTAGATGTTAAAATCCATGAATAGAGACAACATTCAATGTCAAATTCAGCGCCTACAAGGTGCTCAGTAAACATGTGCTGAATGAATATATCTGAATTTAGTTTGGTCAATTAGCTGGATAACTCAGATAATTGCTAATGAGTTCAATTTATGGGAGACATTTAGAGAAAAACTCAACAAGATGAAATTCAGGTGTGGCAATCAAGTAACCAGCTGGCGTTTCTATGCCAGGATATTTATCTATTTACTTTTGTCCTAAAATTATAATTCGAACATCAGAGGTAACCTATCACTGAAATGAAAGTAAACTAGTTTCAGTCTATACCACGTGTGATGGTAATTCCAAATCCCTCCAGTTCTCTCCAGATTTAGGCAGAGGAGGCTGGTTTATAGTGATTTCTGGTCACACACACACACACACACTCCTACGCTTCTAGATCCAGATGTGGAATCTGTTCTGGATCCATAGCCTCATCCAGATGTGGAACCAAATTACACACACACAAACTTCCTTGCCCTTCCTGCCCTTTAAATTCCTGCTTTTTTCTGTTGCGGTTGTTCAGCTACCTTCTACCAAGCTTTACCTTAAGGATATTACCATAACCCTAAGCTACTTTTCAAGTGATTTTTTTTTTCAGACAAAAATAGCCCCATCCTTAAAAGAAACTCTGGTGCTGTTAAAATAATTTCTTAGTTCACTTTGTTGAATTGGTTAAGGTTCATTCAGTTACAAATTATAGAATCCAAATCAAGCTAAGGTAAGGCAAGATAATTATTGTAAGGACACGACAGTATCTTTGTCTTTTTTTCAACTTCAAGGATACTGGGAAATTGAATAACCAAGACTTGGGGCAGGGTCTCATAGCCTAAAACTGATGTTAGAGCCCTCATGTCTGAGGAACACAGATAATTCCCACAGAAGGAGAGGTCAGTGTGACCTGAGCAGACACTCCCAGAAATATGTACGGTGTGACCTGCTGAGTGTCCCAGATCTGATTTCATTCCTCCAAGAGAACAGGTTGAGGTTCTCTTTGGGAGATAGGAACAGGTCATTGCCTATTCTACTCACAAAATTCAGAGCTCTTTGCCATATAACCATTTTCAAAGTTTAAAAAGCATAGTCATGGTTTCACTTAAAACAAACAAACAAACAAAAAAAAACGAACAACCCCCACCCCCCACCCTGCTTTTTACCATACAAGAGAAAAATGGATGAAACTAACTCATGGTGCCAGAAGTTATACTGGCCTTTAAAGTGATGCTATTTATTCTAACAATGCCGTCTTTGTTAGCCCTTTTTGTGGCCCCACTCTGTGTTTCTATGAGGTATGTAATAAATACTTAACTCGTGCAAAATATAAAATGAAGTTGCTTTATCTTATCATAGAGGAGAGAACTGAGGCTTGGAATAATAAAGTAACTCATCTAAGATGTCACATACAGTAAATACTAGCAAGAAAATTCATTCACGGGCTTAGGCTCCAAACACAAGATTAAAAATTGTTATCCTTTTAATAAGAAGAAAAACAAGTTTCTATAAAACACGATGACTGTGTCTGAGAGCCAAGTCTAATTCCCGGCTGAGGCTGTGACTGGCGGGTGTTGCAGCACCACCTAGCGGCCCCATGGAGCCATAGCCCTAGACTGATTTCTCTGTTTAGCAACTCACTCCGTTGTTCAGGGTGACAGGGGTTAATCAGGGGCTTCCGACTGAAAATCAAAGGACCAAATATGTTTATCTGTTCTGCCTCAAAAACTTTAGCTAAAGTGGAGGTCATAAAAGAAAAATGTGATTAATTCATAGAAACAAAAAAGCTGGAGATGAGTCTGTAGCGAACAAAAGACGCCAACAGCGCGAGAAGACAGAAAGGGGACGGAAGGGGTGACTGACCCCACAGAACACAGGAAGTTAAGGCCAGTGTCCAGCAGGAGAGAGTGACCTTTGGAAGTTGTCCTGTCTTGCTCTGAAGATCGCCTGAGGGGCTCAAAACGGAAGGTATTGTGTTCTGTGAACAGAGGGTCAGACAGGGGCTGGACTCAGAGTCCGTGGGAGTCTTGGAGTCAGGGGGTTCACTCTCCGGATGGGTTGGGGTCCAGAGCTCTGATCTCAGGGTCAGCAGGCCCGGAGTAAACTATGAGGACAAAAAAGGGGAGAAAAGGAAACCCCAGACACTGAATGGTGGGTCTTGGTCCTCCTTTCCAGCAGGGCACGGGTCGCGTGCAGGGGGGAGCGGCCGCTGGGGGTGCAGCTGGGGGCTGGGCGCCTAGGGGGGTTAATCAGGCTGCAGGGTGCGGTGCTCTCTGTCGCCAGCTGGGGGAGCTGTGGGGCAGGGTGTGCAGGCCCCTATAGGCCGCAGGGAGTACGTGGTGTCCATGGCCCCTGCTCAGGGTGGCACAGGTCTGTGGTGTGCAGTCTGCCCAGATCCTAAGGCAGTGCCTGTGCTGGGTTTTGTCCTTCTTGGGGTCTCTCAGGTGGCAGCAGTGGCTGTGATCCAGCTGCCCATACAGAGGGTAACGGGTGCCAAGGGCGATGGCACGTGCTCAGCCCAGGTCCCACAGGAAATGCAGGTAAGAGGCATCATTCAGGCCACAGCAGTGGGCACCCAGCCATGGTCTCCTGCTCTGCCCAGGACCCCGGCAGTGAGGTGGTAGGAATGCCTATCACCTGCCCGTGGGGTACATGTGAGCACCAAGATTTCTCACTCTCCCCACACTGGGCAAGGGAAAGGAGGAGGCAGCAATCACAAACCAGACCCCTGCTCTCCCACAACAAACTGAAGTTTGTTTCCTTCCCGACCCTGAGTGATATTACACAGTCATCTTCCATTCATTTAACAAAAAATGGCACAAAACCCAGCCCCCCAACCAATTCTAGAGTTTCTCCAATAGTTGATGGCCCCACATGAATATTTGGGGTCTTTATTCACCTCCCCTAGGTCCTCACAAAGATAATGGTAAAAATATAACAAAAGACCAAGCTTGCAATAACCCGAGTGTCTATCAGCAAAGAAAAAAAGAAATTGTGATAGATTCATAAAATGGAATATTATACCACCAAGAAAATTAACCAACAACCCTGTTTCCCCGAAAATAAGACAGTGTCTTATATTAATTTTTGCTCCCAAAGATGCGCTAGGCCTTATTTTCAGGGGATGTCTTATTTTTCCATGAAGAAGAATACGGTACACATTTATTGTTAAATGAAAATAAAGGAAATTTATTACCTGTATACAGTACGGTAGTAAGGTAGTTGTCAACACAAACCAGACAAACTGTGAATCCTGCCTTCAGTCATCATGAGGGCGGCCACGAGCATCAGGCAGTGTCACCAGAGACAGACCAGCACTCACCACCTTCGCTGCGTTCCTTCCACTCTGATCCTCCTGTTCTTCACAGGCATCTGGGAAAGTCTCCTCCTCTCTCCCACCCCGTGCTCACCGCTCCCTCCGACCTCCGCGCTGAGGTCAGGACTCCGCATAACGTCCCTGGTTGCTAGACGCCAGTCGGCGGCCCTAGCAACCAGTTTATGGTAAATTAATTTTCATTCTGAGACAGAGCCTGGGGGGGCCTTATTTTTGGGGGGGATGCCTTATATTTCTCCCAGAAGGAAACCTGTAAGTAGGTCTTACTTTCAGAGGATGTTTTATTTTCAGGGAAACATGGTATATAGATCATTCATCAACATAATATTGATTGAAATATGCCAGAAACAAAAGAATACATGTCGTTTATTCCATTAATATAAATTCAAAAGCAGGCTGAATTAATCAGTGGGTGTAGAAGTCAAGGTAACAGCTACATTTGGGGAGGAGATGAAGTTTATGCTACATGGAGGAATCAGGCAAAGACAGCAAATTTTCTTTAACTTAGCCTGTCTTGTTAATTTTGCCTATCATCCTTTCCAATGGCCTGGATGAGGTCCATCCCAACTAGGGAAGGTAATCTACTTTACATAGTCTACAAATTTCGATGTTAGTCTTATCACAAACACCCCCACAGACACCCAGAATAAACATTTAGCCAAATATCTGGGCACCCAGTAGGCCAGTCAAGTTGACACAAAATTAAGCATCACAGTAACAAACAGTAAAGTCTCAATAACTAGCGGATTAGCTGAATGATTTCATCTACTAGTTAAAGCTATTTTGATATCAAACCATCCCTGATTGGTTTTTTCTGGCAAAGGATATTTACAAACTTATTAGTGTGCAAATAACATGTTAAGTCCAATGCAATGTAGCTTTTTGTGGTTGTCATATATGCAAATAAAATTCTGTATGAAATGAACATTTGATTAGGGGTCCTTTCTGTAGGATAAAGAAATTCCTTGTAAATCTTTTGTAATTTGACACCTGCCCACAGCTTCAACTTCATCTAAGGTTGCCTCTCCCACCACCTAGTCTTCTTTTGGCCACACTGTAAGCTCAGTAACCCCATGCTGAATTCTTTACACGGACTAATCACATCACCACCACCTTTTTTTAAAACTGCCCAAACTTACAAGTTTACACAACTTATTATGTATTAAGTCTCTGTTTAGCCTCACTTTATCTACTTTGCAGCTCCCATCTGCTCTCCAGCTGGCACAGCCTATCATGAAACACTGATCACATTTGTGTGTGCAGCTGTTTTTCCTCCTAAACCATAGTTTCTAAAGGGTTGGTACAAGAATCTTGAATAGCTGTCCCATACACCAGATGCTAATAAATACTTTTAGAACCAAAGATTTAACTCTGAAAATAGTACTGTCTTATTTTAAGGGTTCTAAATTTTCTCCATGTGGCATTCCTGATTTCCATATATCGTCAATACTATACTGCAAAGGGAGCATAAGAATCTGTGGAATTACAAAGGAAAATAAGTTAAGAATGGATCGCATTATCCTGGTAAATATATGAACACCTTTTGGCTTCATGACATTTTTATTCTCCTGTAAAACAAATACATATCTTTTATTATTTTTTTGGGGGGGGGGACAGAGTCTCACTGTGTCACCCCAGTAGAGTGCCATTGCATCACAGCTCACAGCAACCTCAAACTCTTGGGCTTAAGCAATTCTCTTGCCTCAGCCTCCCAGTAGCTGGGCCAACAGGCGCCTGCGACACACCTGGCTGTTTTTTTGTTGTAGTTGTCCCTATTGTTTAGCAGGCCCTGGCTGGGTTCAAAACCACCAGCCCTAGTACATGTGGCCAGTGCTCTAAGTACTGAGCTATGGACACAGAGCCTTAATCTTTTAATTTTGAAAATCTTACCACGTTGGTGCTAACATGAAATCATGTGTTTGCATCTGTATACTCATTCATTCTCTAGGTATTTATTGAGAAACTACTATACGTGTGAGATGCTTGAATTTTTCGGATATTTTGACTTGGCTGAGGAGGGTAGATTTTTGAGTCTGATCTGTGGACTTGTCCCCAACTCCTTACTGTCTTCTTTTGGGGCAACTTTTGTCTCTATATACAAATTCTCCAGCTCTAGCTCCTAGATCAATTGCAGTTTATAAAAGGTTACCCTTGACCGGGATCACCTCACTTCTACACTTTGTGTCCTCACTCTTGTTGTCAGTCTGAAATGAAGGCTGTGTTTGGTTGCTAGGACCACCTTAACAAAATGCATCCAAAGGGCTTAATATGATAGCAATTTTACTCTTACCAATACACATTTAAAAAAAAAAAAAGTCTTCTTAGCCCTTTTATCCTTTAGTGCTTTTTGCCCTTTAACTTACATTTCTATCCCACTTCCCCTCCAAGAATGCTATGATCATATATTTTACACTTGAAAGTCTTTTATTGCTCATCTTTCTTTATAATAAAAGTACATAGACAGAAATTGAAATTTTCTTTTATTTCCTATACAATAAAACTCTCAGAATATTAATATTTCTTCACTGTTGAGTTTTCATGATAATTGCTGATAACATAATTGATTAATATTCTGCACATAATTATACATTTTTTAAATGTAGACATAAAAATGTATTGAGAATATCTGTTAATGAAATTGATGGAGTTTTTTCCAATTAGTTCATATATCCAAGGACGAATATTATTTATGTGTTTATTGGATGATATAGGATTCGCTAACAATTTAGCAACTTTATTTTTATTTTTCACTTTTAAAGAGTTAAAGACTCAGAACACTTATAAGTGATTCAAGTGTAAGTAGTTTAAATATATGAAAATGAAGAAGTTTTACATAACAATGCCACTTAATTCTTTGTGCTTTTGAGTTACATGCCAAAAAAATCACAGTATAACATTATTAAATATAATTAATTTTAATAATCTATAAGCTGACAACTCAGGTCTCTTTCAACTCTGTGGAAAGCACAGAATTAGAAATCACTTGACTTGCAAAAGGTTTTTTAAATCCAGTTTTAGAGCCTTTCACTTCCTCAACACCAATATCAACATTTCACATTGTGCCTTTATGCAATGGCTTTAAAGCTTCATAAGATCAAGGGTGGATGGGATGGACACACTTCCTTTGGAAAGTGAGAGAAGGTCTATTTTAAGAAGGAAGTGGCCTGAAGTGGTCTGCTACAAGTGAGTTCTCAAGCAGGCCGATTTTTATAAAAATCACATACGAAGGTTAAAGATATGAAAATGGATTTACTTAAAATTACCCATGCCCACCTACCCCTTGGAAAACTTTGCATGTCTTCAGGTACACCTGTCCTGGTTTGCAGGCCATGGACCTACATTCAGACTAGGAAATAGATGATGGAAAGAAAATGTCAGTCAAGAGATTTAGGAAGAAAACTAACATGATGGGGAGGAAACAAGAGCAAATGGCAAAAACATATCTACAATGTTTCTGGGTGGATAGGGGTGCTATTAATCTAGGAAAGTAAACGCGTTTGAATGCCTATGCTAGGTTTAAGAGATTTGTAAAACATTCAACTGGACTTATTCAGAAGTAAAATAAATATGTGGCTCTGCTCTTTAGGAGAAAGATCTGAGTTAGAATTACAGGTTTGGAAATCCTTATCATTTAGATTTTAATGGAAGACATAGGTGGGGTTGAAATCTTCTAAATGAGATGATTAAAAAGTGGGAGGAGTTTTGCACACATTTTCTCCACCCCTAGAATGTAAACACTTAGAGAATCTGGTTCTGATTTCTACCTGTAATTTTCTCAGAGACCCCAGCAAATGAGTGCACACTCCAGCATCACTAGTAAAGCAGGGTGGAGGATTACAGCTAAGCCTTATATAAACACTGGAATCCACAGGTTCCTTCTGTAGGACTCACATAGAAATGGATAAAATTCTTGATAGCTGATAGCAGGTGAAAGGTACTAGAACAAAGGGAAAGTAAAAAGAAACATGATCAGGTTATTTACTTTTATTTTTTAGAACCAAAAATGAACCAACTCTCTTGTCCAATCATAAGGGGGAGTACACAATAAAAATGTCCCAGGAACTTCTGCTGAGGAGTTAGGTCTCATAAGCTGTGTATCACCCACTGAATTCTCCCAGAGGTGGGGCAGGGTGGTGGGACAAGCAGTGAAAAGACTCCTGAAACATCTTTCTCTGCTGACTCCCCCTACTACAGGACGGCAAGTCACAAGATGTATCGAATCAACCCCCAAAACATCACAAGATGTAACGAATCAACCCCCAAAACATTGTTGACCTTGAAAAATCTCACAGGATTCCAGTAAATTGCCACAACGAAGCCTCTGTCTTCTTTTGCAAATGAACATCATCTTCTTTTTGTGCTATGGTTAATGATCACTTGGGTTTGACATCTCAGCCTCTTCTTTGAATCCTTTTTTCTTTTCCCTCGACGTACCTTAGTAAATCTGAAAATCCAGTGGATTCTACTTCAGAATCACTTGAATAATCACCCTCTTCCCATTTCCACTGCCGTGGACTTGTCTGTTTCTCTTAATTCCTGAACATACATTACAGAGGGTTTGAGTCTTGATTGGCAAATTCAGGTGTGCAAGAGACGTTGTATTTCTTCATTTGTTAAAAAATTATTTATTTATTTATGTGTTGTTTGGGATTCATGGAGGATACCAAGAATTAGGTTACACAGATGGCATTTTTAGGCACAGTCCCTCTTATAATTAAAAATATGGAAGGTTTCGTACATCTGTGTGTCATCCCTGCGCAGGAGCCGGGCTCATCTCCTCCGTATCATTCCAATTTTAGTGTATGTGCTGCTGCAGAAAGCATGTCTTCATTTTCTTTAAGCCAAATTCTGATTCTGAACATAAATGCCGGTGGGATCTAAAAAAATCACTCGCTGTCATTTTTAATGGCTTCTCCTCCCCCACAACAGAGTTGTATAGAAGTCCTGGGGTTTTGGATGGTTATTCATTATCCCAACACACAAGGTGCCTTGGAGATCTGGGCACTGTGCTGCTTCTATACCACTCTTGGGGCATGAGAAATCCATGGCTACCTGGAATACCCTTGCCTGGGGTCCCTAGTTGCACCAAAAGCCACCCCTGTAAGATCTTGCTGACTAATCAAGTGTTCCCCACTTTCTCATAAGACTCAAAGAGTGAAAGGGGTAGCCTGGCAAAAATAACAAGAAAATAGCACATCCTGCAATTTCCTAGTAACAGGTAAAGATCAATTTGATATAAGTTCTCTCTTTTTTTTTTTTTTTTTTTTTTGAGACAGAGTCTCACTATGTCACCCTCGGTGCAGTGCTGTGGCGTCACAGCTCACAGCAACCTCAAACGCTTGGGCTCAAGTGATTCTCTTGCCTCAGCCTCCCAAGTAGCTGGGACGACAGGCACCCGGCCACAACGCCCGGCTATTTTTTTGTTGCAGTTGTCATTGTTGTTCAGCTGGCCCAGGCTGGGTTTGAACCTGCCAGCCTGGACATATGTGGCCGGCGCCCTACCCACTGAGCTACAGACATTGCCCAACATTTTCTTGACTCTAGGTCAATTTAAAACTTTATTTATTTGAGACAGAGTCTTACTCTGTTGCTCTGGGTAGAGAGCTGTAGCATCATAGCCCAGAGTAGCCTCAAACTCTTGGCCTGGAGCTGTCTTCTTGCCTCAGCTTCCCTAGTAGCTACACCCTTCACTACGCTGGGCTAGTTTTTTTTTTTTATTTTCTGTAGAGATCTGCTCTTGCCCTTGCTCAGGCTGATCTCGAACTCCTGAGCTCAGGAGATCCACCTGCCTCAGCTTCCCAGAGTACCAGGATTACAGGTGTGAGCCACCAATCTTGGCCACACAACCTCCCTTAGTATCACTGAGCCACTTGGCCCCAGGTGCTGGCTTGTCCCTTCTCTTTCCTGGGGATGCGATGTTACCGTCCCCCCCCCATCCCTCTCTTTCTCCACTCTTTTGCTCTCTCACTTCCTCTCTCCTAAGAAGATAAACTTTTCACTTTTATATATCCTAATCTCTGGGTGAGGAATGTTTCTCAACCATGCTGTGAATACCTATAAACCTTCCACCCATCACAGATCTCCGCCTCAGATGTCTCTTCTCCATCGCCAATTTTCAAGACATGGTTTCTCATCTTTCCAGAACTTTCTATAAACCAACAGTTCTCAACCTGTGGGTCAAGACCCACAGGAACTGTATTAAAGGGCTGCAGCATTAGGAAGGTTGAGAACCACCTTCAGTGGCTCAAGTGTTAACTAAAGACAGGAAGAGAGCTGAGCTTTAAACTACTTCTGCTTTCTGTCTGGCCAAAGCCCTTGCAGCCAGAAATGAATAACTGAGTTACCTAATTGAAATAGTCTTAATGATTGTGAGTATATAAGGAGAATACAATTATTTCAACACATTATTCTGCATACGTCCAAACTAGGTAGTGCAGTTTCTACAGATAGCCGAAGTTCAACTCCGTAAGATCCTCCATGTGGCAAAAAGTAGTAAATTCAGCGGATGTTCCAGCTCTGATGGAGGAAGGCAAGAGCTTCTACTTCTTCCCGAGTAGAGATTTCTAAGACCGCAAGAGTTGTTTCTGAGTGTCATCAATGAAAAGTAAACCCAAATTCCAGCCTCAACTTCTCCACTCCTCTTCATTCAACTCAAGGACAAAGCTATTCCTTGTGTGAATACTCTAATAATTGCTGCGGGCTAGAGGCTTGAGGCTAACCTGGAAAGCAATGACAATTCCCACAGCTATTTTATAAATAGGAGTTGTTTTTACACTAGGTATGCAGTTACTGTTGGATTTTCCCTGGCTTTCTTGCCTTCTGTTCTTCTTTGAGGATAAATCAAAGATTTCTTCAGTGAATGCCAGAGTGAATGGCTAAGGAGAAGAGAGTGTTACGGGGCAATGTCAGGTCAGGTCAGAATATGTTTTTAATGCATTGTTTTTTTAAAATCCCAGCTTGCGTGGCATAGAACATTCTCCACTGTAGGCACTCAGAGCACCCCTAACCTTCCTGAGTATCCTTGTTTAATGATTTAATAGAAGTCTATCTTAAAAGCTTTACTGTTCCAGGCCTTGTTATAGCAAGAATGGCTATTTCGCATTTGAGTATTTAGTGTTCTAATCTCCATTTTGAAGAAGAGGAAATTGAGGCTTAGATAGATGAAAAGAGATACCCCACACCCTACTAGCTAGTTAGGAAGGGAACAGGATTTAAATTCTATTCTTTTACGATCCCTACTGTTATTTAAAGCCACTGAGATAGAGCTACCTAGAGTATTAGTTTATGATGATAGTTTGGCTGTAAAAATGTCAGCCTTATAAAGTGAGTTCACTTCAACATTGCACCAATTACAAAAAAAAATTAACCTTATTTCAAGAATATTTTGATCCCTAAGATTTAACATTTTTATCACTGTAACAGGGTTTCACATTGACTTCTGAATGCTTCTGGTTATTAAACAGTGAAAGGGCAATACCAAATATTCTGAGGGTAGTGCACAAGGTGTACACCTAGTCAGTGAATCTTTACCACTTTACCATTTCCAGCTTTGGGCCCTCAAGTTTTTATGTACCTCAGATATGTATGGTAGCTTGTATCAATGTAACCGCATTGTTCCTAAACACTCAGCTATGTGGTCACAATCTCAGATGCTCAAACCCAAGTGGAATGTGATTATAGAATGAGATTGGCCCTGGATGGCCTCCTATGCCTTACAGGAAAATATAGGATTTCTAAAGAAAAATACATTACTTGTCAATTCTACTGATTTATCTCTCTTTTTCTCTCTTTTTTTTTTTTTTTGAGACAGAGTCTCACTTTGTTACTCTGGGTAGAGTGTTGTGGTGTCACAGCTCACAGCAACCTCAAACTCTTGGGCTGAAGCAATCCTCTTGCCCCAGCCTCCCAAGTAGTCTTCTATGAGCCCTGGACTGTCTTTCTGTTTGTTTTTTTTTTCTAAAAAGTAAATGTATTTCAGGTTAAAGTGAGGGTACAAACAACCGGGTCAAAATATTTGATTCTGTTAGGTAGAGTCCCTCTTGTGGTTATGTTCTACACACAAAAGGTGTGCCAAACACCCCTACCCTGTGCCCTTTCAACGAGAGCACCTCAACCCCCTCTCCCTCCCTCATTACCCCTCCCCCAAGCTTGAATTGAGTTTTTCTCCTATGTGGGCATGCATAAGAGAGTGTGCCAGGGTGTGCATATACCACAATTTGTCAATCCATTCCTGAGTTGATGGGCATTTAGGTTTTTTCCACATCTTGGTGATTGTAAATTGAGCTGCAATAAACAACCTAGTGCAAATGTCCTTATGATAAATGGCTTTTTTTTTTCTTCTGGGTTGATGCCTAGTAATGGGATTGTGGGGTCCAACGGGAAGTCTAATTTGAGATCTTTGAGGATTCTCCATACTTCTTTCCAAAGAGGCTATATTAGGTTGCTCTCATTGAAAGGTCACAGCAGTGTAAGTGTTCCCCGCTTTCCACACGCACGCCAGCACATGCAGCTTTGGGACTTTGTGACGTGGGCTATTCTTTCTGGGCTTAGGTGATATCTAAGTGTGGTTTTGATTTCCATTTCTCTGATGATTAGGGACAATGAGCATTTTTTCATATGTTTCATATGTTAGCCATTCGTCTGTCTTCCTTAGAGAAGGTTTTATTCATGTCTCTTGCCCAGTGATCATAGTTTTTCTCTTTTTGGTAGAGATGTTCAGGCTGGTCTTGAACTCCTGAGCCAAGCACTCCACCCACCCTATGTCAACCTCGGTAGAGTGCCGTGGCATCACAGCTCACATCAACCTCACACTCTTGGGCTTAAGCGATTCTCTTGCCTCAGCCTCCCAAGTAGCTGGGATTACAAGTGCCTACCACAATGCCTGACTGTTTTTTGCAGTTGTCATTGTTGTTTAGCAGGCTGGTGCTGGGCTCGAACCCACCAGCCTCGGTGTATGTGGCGGCCGCCCTACTCACTGAGCTACAGACACTGAGCTGGCATGTGAATTTTTTTTTTTCCAGTAGAGAATGTATTTTTATTATATTCCAAATGAAAATAATGTAGACATACAAGAAGCATAAACATTTCACTTTTACTGCCTATGATTTCACAATGTTGTATACTAACATTTGGGATAGAAAAGGTATTCTTAGAAATGAGAACATTCATCAAATCAGTGTCATACTGATGGTGTGGTGGGGTCTCGATTGAGATCCATTCTCTGCATTGTACGTGAGACAAAGTCTCTTTTCTTCTTGTCAATTCCCTAAAATCACACCATACTTATTGGAGGTAAGGCCAGAGAGATAAGTGAGGTCAGATGACACAGAACCTTGTATGGCATGTGAATTTTTAAAAAAATTATTTCCTTAATATAATTCCTCCAGTATTGGACTGGGTCAGAATAAGAACATTTTAATGATCCTTGATACCTAACACTGCTATCAAAAATAGGACTGAACCCAAATTGAGCTGTTTACAATCTTGGTGGAGTGCTTCAAAACATGTTTTAATTCCACAGCTATAAAACGCAGGGAGCCATCAAACAGCCCAGACCCTTCATTCATCAATCTTCCTATATGGTGTATAACTTGATGTGGCAAAAAGGTACAGCCCAAGTCAGTTCCACCACGTATTAGCTGTGTGATCTTTGACAAACTACTCAAACTTTATGTTTGAGTTTCTGCTTCTACACAAAATTACCCACTTCACAGGACTTTTCTAAGGGCCACATGCACTGCCTATGGCATTTTGAAATTGAACACATATTGATTTGAAATGAGGCCCATATTCTTTTCAATATCCTAAATGGCGACAAAAAAAAAAAATCTTTAGAAGAATGCAAGAGACCTTGGTTATTAAGCTGGGTCACACATATTGTACCTATAAAAAAGGTTAAACTTTTTTTTAATGTTGGCATTTAAATATTGGCTTGGGGAGAAAAGTTATACCCTTGAATTCATCTCATTAAGCCAGTCATCTCCTTGCTGGTCAATGCCAGATAAGCAAGTTGTTGCTATTTCACCTGCCCTCGGTCTACCTGTGGAAGTTTGCCTTATTTTGTTACTTTTAAGTGGATGAGTATGTTTCCAAAGAAAGCAAATAGACTATTTTATTAGTCTTGAGCTCTGGGAAAATTAATTTGTATTATTTACTTCTTCTACTGTCCTTAAGAAAATTCTATTAGATGGATTTTTTTTTTTTTTAAACCCACCTTGAATCTATTCTCCATGTCTCAACTTTTCCCTCCTACTTTTGCTCTGGAAAAGAACCCAACTTAATTCTCCACCCCATGAATCCATTTTTTCTGCATCCATTCTTCTCTTTAGCTTGTCTACCAAGTTTGTTTCCATGATTCATTCATTGAACGTTTTACGCTGACGGGGACTGTCAGAGCAGCATGTTCGATCACCTGATCATTGAGGAATTGCCACATCCTCACGTCTAAGGAGATTGGATTTGTTCCCTTGTTTAGAACATTCATGTTCCTCAGATTTCTAGGATTTGATTAACGACTCATCTCTGCCACTTGGGACCATCGACTTGGGGCTGCTGCTTCAGTGAAAGGCAGCCTGGTTCTGTCCCCCTGGGACGGCTGGAACATACTGCTACATGAGGGGGGCTGGTGGTCTGCCATCTAAGCACAGGGCCCCTCATGCTACTGGCAGTATCTTCTCTGGCCCAAGGCCCACATTCAGGAACTTTGGCCTGACAAGCGTCTGCTGCTGCTCCTTACTGCCCAGACCAGGTGTGGGAAAGATCAAATGATCCAGCGATTTCACAAGTCTCACAAGAGGGCGGTGCCTGTGGCTCAGCGGGTAGGGCACTGGCCCTATAAATTGAGGGTGGCAGGTTTGAACCCAGCTCCAGCCAAACTGTAACAACCACAAAAAATAGCTGGGTGTAGTGGCGGGCGCCTGTAGTCCCAGCTACTCGGGAGGCTGAGGCAAGGGAATTGCCTAAGTCTAGGAGTTGGATGTTGCTGTGAGTTGTGATGCCACGGCACTCTACCGAGGGCGATAAAGTCAGACTCTGTCTCTAAAAAAAAGAAGTCTCACAAGAGCGATTTCCAAAACTCTCTCCTTGTTGGGGTGCCCCGCAGCTGCTCTCATTTGACCTATAGTGCTCATTTCTGCAAAGCCGTGCTTTGCTCTGGTCTTCCATATCACATCCTATCTTGTATCTCAGAGACTCCTCAAAAGCATCAATCTGTTTTGCAATGCCATTAGATTTCATCATCTTCACCTTCACACACACACTTGGATATGAGAAAGGGAGGGCAAAGGTATTTGCTCAGGTTAACCACCTTTACCCAATCTCTCTTCTTAACTGGTATTTACTTTGACTCCATGCAGTGATCTGCCTGTGTCTTGGAACTAAACCTGTCTAAAGTGCTAGACACCAGTCATAATACTCTCAAGAGGATTTATATATTTAACTGTGTTATCTGCCTTAAATGCCATTAAGTGGGGTTATAAGGAAACTGCAATGAAGTTCAGAGTTTGTTTATCCAATGAAGGTATCTGAGTGGTACCTTGAAGAACAGAAGAACTGGACGTACAGAGACAGGTGTAAAAGACAATTGGTGACCAGCTTCTTTGGCTTGAAACACTGATTCTTGACGGAACTTAGACACTTAAAGTAATGAAGGAAAAATAACTGGTCAGTGTTTTTTGTTTGTTTTTACAAACTGTATAGGAGCAGTAGAAAAAATTTCCATAGATTTAAAAAAAATACCTATAAACAGAATAATCCAGAGATCGTGAATCACAAAATTAAGGTAAATGGTAAGTAATACCCATCCATTTCCATGAGAATGTATGTGCATGTGTGTTTGTGTGTAAGTAAACTCTTTACTTATACTACCCAAGTCACTTCTTAACAAGCATTTGGTAGTTTTTTATTGCAAGAAAGTTTAACACCTTAAAAACTGTTGATAGGGAACTTTTGGGAGAATGGCCCATTCTTTAGATGTTTTCTGCAGAACTAATGAACAAATTGTCAATTGGAATTAACTGTGCTGGTGAGGGGCGGTTCTCCAGGGAGTCATTTCTGAATATATTTTTATAAAAACATTCAGTATTAAAAGATGATTTATTTGTACTTGAAAAATCATAGCTGGGGAACTGAGAGACCAGCAAGGGCCAATTATATACAACCAAGAGGGGCTCTCCAACGGTACAGGGTGGATGTATAAATCCCATCTTCATCCTGAAGGGACATGGAAGTTTGAAAGGCTGAAAAATAGTGCTTTAGAAGATGGTTCAATGGCCCGTAGCCTCCTAAGACACTGTAATTCTTTGCTTAAAAAATGACCCAAAGAGGTATTCTGGAGAGCATAACCTGTGATTGACCCCACAAAACAGTAAGCAAAACGTGGCTTCACCACCACTGATCGCTTTTTAACAATGACCTAAAATATAAGAAAGAAGTATTATGAATTTTGCTTTTATTCAAAATTAAATAAGCAAAAGCAAAAATTTTAAGAAACTTTTACAAATTACTTACATAAAAGAAAGTTAATAGGGACAGTCACAAGTTTGCAACAAATAATTACAAAAGTCTCCAGGGCAGCATGAGTATAGACCATGTCGCAGCATGGGGACCTAACTGTTAGACCATGGCGCAGCATGGGGACCTAACTGTTAGACCATGGCGCAGCATGGGGACCTAACTGTTAGACCATGGCGCAGCATGGGGACCTAACTGTTAGACCATGGCGCAGCACGGGGACCTGTTAGACCATGGCGCAGCATGGGGACCTAACTGTTAGACCATGGCGCAGCATGGGGACCTAACTGTTAGACCATGGCGCAGCATGGGGACCTAACTGTTAGACCATGGCGCAGCACGGGGACCTAACTGTTAGACCATGGCGCAGCATGGGGACCTAACTATGATATGGATAAGGCATAACTAACATCTGCACCAGGACCAGAACTGCAAACAAAACAAACCGTAAAAGCTTCACTCCACACCTTTTCAGTCCCCCAGATCCCGAACGGGTCTATACTAGGTCATCTTAAATATACTAGGTCATCTTAAACACACACATGGTGTCTAACTATAAATTACATAGATGGGCAGTCAATGTGAAAAGCCCCCGAAACTGTACAGACTAACTGGTACTGAATTGAGTTCTCCATTTACCTTTATGTACAATTAAATGTAAACCATGTTTTCACAGTTTTAAGTGTTTTATGAATAGATGCACAGTACCACATCAGGTTTACAATTGTTCCTGAAAACTGGCTCTAAGTTCTGCACCCAACGCCCGTCGGCCACTGGGATGCCAAGTATTTACATAAATAGGAAAGTGTATCATAGTCAATGGTCAAGACAGTCCAGCAACAGCAGGATTTCCAACAAAGAATGATACTCATACTATATTTTACATACTTGTGCAAATGTAAGCATTAGGACAGATAAATCTGAGGCAAATTCAATTTGCAAAATCTTGTATCGCTACTGTTGTAAACTTGGGCAAAAAATGACCCTCAGCAAGTTCTGCACTCTATGGCTTTTTCTTCTTTTAAAATTTTAAAGCCAGAGAAAATGCACACATACCACCCCCCGCCCCCCCCACGCGCGCGCACACACGCACTCCACAGACACACACAGAGTTTTCATTTCATTTTAGAATATGGTACATAGTGCAACTTCTTCACAATGTAGAGGTTTGACACCCATTCGGTGCGTGTTTTTCTGTGCAAGTTCTTAGTGGTCTAAATCCTAGTTGAAGGGATTCATTTGCAGAACCGCATGATTCAGGAGGTTGAAGAAAAAAGAAGTTTCATTACATTTCTGAAACCAGCACTGGATGTGCAAAGGCAGCGGACAATCTGGCCGTCGGCACAGCCAGATCGGAGTAATTTTAAAGGAAGATCCAAGCAGTTATTTATTTGGACTGGTCTCTAGAAAAATAGGTCAGTATATGCTGAATCTTTGTCAATCGTTCTTTCAAAGACTTCATGGATAAAACCGAGAGCTGGTACCGGGGATCCACGGGAAGAACCGCAAGAAGCCACCAGCACCAGGCAGGGCCATTCGGGGTTGCCTGAAAATAACCAATAGTTCAAGGTATTAATGAAACAAGACTTACGTGACATTAACATAACAAACCGCCACATCTACGGAGTGAGCACTGTACTACGCCGTTTCCCTGAAAATAAGGCATCCTCCAAAAATAAGACCCACTTACAGGAAAGATAAGACGTCCCCTGAAAATAAGACCTAGCGCATCTTTGGGAGCACACCTTAAAATAAGACACTGTCTTATTTTCGGGGAAGCAGGGTATGTCTTATCTCAAGTGCCCTTAACAGTTGCATAAAGTGTAAACTGGGAAACTGGAGCTCAGAAATGTGTGCAATTTTTCCGAGATCTCTCGGCTCGTCTGTGGCAGAGCCAAGACTCAGTCCAGACCGCACTCTATAGTCAGCACTCCTGCTTCCCTCTGCACTACAAGCCTTAAAGCGGGGTTTCTTGTTTGCTTTCCTTTCTTTCTTCCCTTTTTTAGACAGAATCTTGCTCTGTTGCCTGGGCTAGAGTACCATGGCCTTAGCCTAGTTCACAGCAACCTTAAACTCTTAGGCTCAAGCAATCCTCCTGCCCCAACCTCCTAAGTAGCTGAGACTACAGGTGTGTGGCCACCTCACTCGGCTTATTTTTCTACTTTTTTAGTAGAGACGGGGGTCTCACTCTTGCTCAAGCTGGTCTCAAAATCCTGACCTGAAGTGATCGTCCCACTTTGGCCTCCCAGAGTGCTCGGATACAGGCATGAGCCACTGTGCCCAACCTAAAGCAGGTTTCTTAACTGTAGGCTACCGGCCTTTGAGTCATAGTTCTATCCTGTGCACCACAGCACATTCAACAGCATCTCTGACTTCTGTCTACTGTGACAGCCAAAAATGTCTTCAGACAATGCCACTTCCCCGTGGAGGCCATAGTGCTCCAATCTGAGAACCGTTCTGTTCAAGTATGTACTTAAAGCATTAACAAAAATTAGCTGATATTTAAAAATGTCTTCAAAGTATGGTGGAATCCTAGGAAAGATCTAAGAAAAAGGTCTAGGCTTGAAAAAGAAAAAGTTCCCCAACAAAGAAGTCCCCTAGAAGTTGTAAGGGCTGACTGCTGGCTGCTGAGAGGACTACGGATTTACGTAAAAGATCCCTAACACATTACATTGTTTACCGGACCTAAAATGTGAAGTTTCGGAATGACAAAAGGACCTATGACATCAGTGCCAAACTCAAAGTAGATTTCTACATTTGTGCATTTTCTCCTCTCAACTCATCACTACTGCCACGTCTCCTGAATTCCAGAGACCTTAGAAGTTCCTTTCCCAGGATTCCCTCACCATATGGTTCTGGATTAGACTTGGCCAATGGGAGGCAGACACTCTTGTGAGATGTAGACATTGGAACAGAAGAGGCCATTATTCTCTGGAGACTGTTGCAAAATGTGGACAGCACAGCTTTCTAGAGAATTCTTGAAAACCACCTGCTCTACTGCTGCTGACTGAGATACTGGTGAGGACCCACTGGGATTCCCACAAGCTTTGGAGAGGCACCTTGTCTGCCACCCCAGGTGAAGATCTGTGGTGTCCAGACCCCCTGACTCCTGCAGCTCTCCCCACCACTGCATGAACTCTACGTCCTACATTAAACCCTTTCTGGAATATGTGGAGAGGCTGCTTTTGATTTCCTGACTGAATCCTACCTCACTAGGATGATATCACTATCAGAAACAGTGGTAGAGGAGAAGATAAAAGGTGAGGATGATGAAGTGATAAGAAAATAATGCTGTATTTTCCTATAAGCTTTTTGTTTAACCTTTAAAATTTCCTATTCAATACTGCTCTTATCAAAGCCTCTTTCTATTATGTTTAATCAAATTCAGGTAGCCAGGGTAAAACAAACATATGGCAAGCAATGATAGGCTAAACAAAAGAGGTACTCAATTTGGAATGGCTTGATGTTGACCTCTCAAGTTCAGGTGAAGGATTCAATTGGGATTCAAACTCAGACCAACCTTTGAAAATTGGAATGAGAGGCAGGTGCATCACCGTGGGGTCTACTACCTCTCCATCTTCATGTATTTATTTAAACCTGTATGTGAGGAGTGATATAATAAACACGAAGAGAGAAAAAAGATTTAAAGGGTAGGGGAAGATGCTGGGGATAAAGGAGAGGCAAGAAAAGAATTTTTAAATGTACTGAAAATGACAAGTCTCTCCACTGTCCAGGAATAAGAGTTCAGCCGACGGGCTCAAAGGAATAGCTGTCTCATAGTCACAGTTCATTGCATGGTAACACAGCATTTAAATCCCTGATTACTCCTTCTGGAAAATACTCAAGGAAGGACTTGCTCCCTCTCTGGAGCTCTTTCCTATGGGTACTTCAGCTGACACCAATTTCCAGCCTCTACCTATATAAAATGCAATGGATTCCAGGGCTCTGGGGAAGATGATCGTAATTCTAAAGAGACAGAGGATTCAAAAGCCATGCTGTACAAAAAGGAAAATGAAAAAGAAATGTCAGAATCTACTAATTTGAGTTCATACAAAAGGGACACTTTTGGAACTCATACACATCAAAGCCACCATACCTGAAGGTCGTCCTCCCTCTCAGGCATTGATCCAAAGTGCTGAAGAATTTGGCTTCGAAATCTGTCTCTTAAGTTCTGAAACCAGCTGCAGGCTTGAGAGTATACCAAATCATGAAGTTCTCGGAGATTCTTAATCTCATCTTCATTCTCAACCTAGAAATATAGCGGTCAGTAAGACTTCCGGGAATAATCCCCCGTCCATATCACCTACTCTATGGAGGTGAGAAGAAGCATCAAAAAGCATCAGAAAAACAGGTGAATACCTATTTCAATGATGAATTATCAGAGTATGCTATAATTCTTATGCCATCATATGTATTTCTGCCTTACACAGTGCTAACTGGCCAGACCTCCGCCACCTTGCTGACTTAGCAGTGTAATACTTCCGAACCCTAACAGCCCAACTGGGAGTAAGAAAGTGAGTTCTGGTCCATGGGTCTACACAATTTGATTCCTTTTGTCCCTAGGGATCAATGGCTTTTGAACACAGTGCAACAGAAGGGTGGAAGAGGACAGTCGCTGCAATAAAAGAAAAGATACGGGGTCGAGGGTGAAGACAATATGATAAGCAAATGGCCACAGAAGTCTAGGCACAACCACATCTTTTACTGGGAAACTGGGTCAAAACACAAAGACAAACAGAACGCCACAGCCAATCACTTAGCGTATAAATTCAATGTAGCAAAAGGCAGGGAATCGGTTATATAATGATTATCTCCTGTTGTGCCCTTTAGACAACTGGATCACCAGACTGCAAATGTAAAATGCATCTGTCTTCCAGCCTGAGCTCCAGAAGAATAGTGTCGCAGAACATAGGTGGGAAGGCGGAGGTTAACACAGCCATCTCACGCAGATTTCTTTAACACATACCACACACATTTATATCCCACTCATTACGTGCCAAGCAGCGTTCTGTTTCCTATACATTAACTCCTTTGAACGAACACCAGGCCTGACTCAGCCTTTCCTACTTCAAGGATGACTAATATAAAAACAACAAAGGGCCTCTGAAATCATTTTGAAACACAAAAGGTAAAACTATAGCACACAAGAGACAAAAATAGTATACTTTTTACTTCTGAAAGATTTGAAATGAAAGTTTAAAAAGCACCTGCTGGCTCAGTGCCCATAGCACAGTGGTTACAGCACTGGTCACATACACCGAGGCTGGTGGGTTCAAACCCAGCCCAGGCCAGCTAAGCAACAATGACAACTGCAACAAAAAAACAGCCAGGCATTGTGGTGGGCACCTGTAGTCCTAGCTACTTGGGAGGCTGAGGTAAAAGAATTGCTAAAGCCCAAGAGTTTGAGGTTGCTGTCAGCTGTGACACCACGGCACTCTACCAAGGATGACATAATGAGACTCTGTCTCTAAATAAATAAATAAGTAAATAAATGAATGAATAACTAAAGCATCTGCTTATTGCAAAACCATGTTAGTCACATCCTCATGCCAATCTGGCAGGTGATGAACAACTCATGGGGAGTCAGTCACTGGCTCCAGAGTAACTAGTACTGTAATTTCACGAAAAACCTATACAGTTTACAAGTCACTGGACAAGTAACAATTCTTCGGTCACGTTCTCTGCATATTCTTTTCATTACATTTTCTTCTTTTGCTGTCTGGCTGCTAGCACAGACCACACATCAAAATGTACTTCACTGCCTGCCCTCATATATTTCCAGTCTCACCCACAGGGACAAAGGTAGCAGTCACCTTGGTAACCTTTTCGCTGCTGGTCCCGTAACTCTTCCTTTTGGTTTGGTATGAACTAATATGCATGTCACTGCCCATTGGTCCTGGATTGCACTCTTGTCCACAAGGATTCATTGTCCTTGTAAGTTTTTTGTGGACACTGTGTACATTTCCGGTGCGCTTTCTCATGTTTTCTTCACAGAGCTGTGGTGCCAAATGTTTCAAAAAGTATTTTTTCTCCACGACTGTTTCTTCAAATAAAGTTGTAACCAGTGGCTTCTTGTTTCCTTAAAAATCACACACGAATTGTACACTGCAATGTCAAGGATGTGGAAGACAGCCGCCAGGGGCCAACCCCAAGTTCCTCAGGCCAAGTTCCTCAGCAGCGGGAACACATTCTCACGCACTTATCAAGTGTATTGACACCTGCTTTTGCAGCTTTATAAAAGTGGATTGCATCAGGCTTGTTGTCCGTCACCTTCATATCTTCATGCTGTGTAGAAAGTACTATAACTACCTACTCTATCTTTGGAATGTAACTTACTAAAGCCACACGGGGAGGGAAGACAAATCGTACTGTACCAAATGGAGAGACTGTCCATGGATACTGGCCTGAGTGCTAGAGCCAAATACCTTTTATAACTGCAAAGGGTACCAACTGTGGTTATAGTATTTTGAACCAACTCAAAAGCTAGGGTGATGGATGTAGATTTTTCTGTTCATGGTAATATTTCTTCTGGACTGATCCAAATGACAGTTCTGAACCACTCTTTTTAACAATCTTGGAGCCACTGTTGTAATTTCTCAGAAGGTTCCCTGATTTCCCAGCACATGGCTCTGCTACAAAACAGTGGTTTGTAGAAGAATCCCAAGAAGATTCACCACAATTTCATACTTCCCAGGTTTAGTTACTATGTGAAGTCTGAATGGACAATGCCCATGGAGATACCAATTCCTCATCGACAGTGACAGACTTGTGAGGGTTGTAGTAAGGTGAGAGCTTATTTATGACCATATTCCACAGTTCCTGAGCTAGAGCAAACTTATCTAGCTGTCTGGGAGCTTCATGCGTTGCAGCAGCATCAAAATACAGACGTTCCAGAAGGAGTCACATTCTGTGTTCTGAAAACATAGTGAAGCAAACTGGAAAATTATCCTCACTAAAAAAGATCTCAGATATTGTCTTTATTTTGCTGTTACACACCAGGACTTAGAAGAATTCCAATCAGTCCTAATATTTCTTCTTTTATGAAATTGCCAGAATTTTAGATGAGGATGTCCTTACATAAGTCTTTGACTACATGTATTTTCTGGTTTGTAAACTTGACAATTACATCCACAATTTCATTATCAATAACTAGTTGGAAAGCAGCCAATGGAGTTTTGAGTTCTATTCCCAATTGATTCCTGGTTGAGCCCTCATAACATTAGCCGCTTGAAGTCTTCCCTGATCCTTTATTACCTGGGCATTCTGTATCCTTCCCGATGATGCTCTCATCTGAGCTGGAGGCTGCTCTAATTCTACAACTGGGCGTGGTCTTCTCTTGGGCTTCGTATTTTACATTTTTTCTTCTCCATCATCTTCTTCCCTCTCATCTTCAGAACGAATAAGTTCACATTTCACCTCTGTGAATTCTTCTTCACTATCTAAGCTAATGCAAATGTCCTCAGTGTTTCCTTCAAATTTGACACTATCAGTGATTCCTCTACCTTGGCCTCTGACAAACTATATTGACTCTACATATTTGTGTCTGTCTTATGAGAAAAGTCATTGCTTGAGACAAAATGAATTTATAGACTTATCAGATATTCTATACTTTCATTTATACAGTCTATGACCTTCATCAAACACAAATATATTGGTTGCTAACTTTACTAAGAAAAACACTCACAAAAAAAGAAAGCCAGCTTTCCCTGCAATAACATAACAGAACTGATTGTCTTAACACAATAACTAAGAAAATGCCAGGAAGGCTACGTTACCCAGTGTGATGAAAATGTGTCAAACTGTTTATAAAACCAGTGTTTGGTGCCCCATGATCGCATTGATGTACACGGCTATGATTTAATATTAATAATAAAAAAATAATATAACAGAACTTAAAATTGTATTAGAAGTCAAAGAAATAGAATTATTTCAATAAGGAAAGAAGATTTTGATATAAAAAAAATTTGAGAAGCCTTTCTAGAATGGACAAGAAAAACATTACACAGACAAAGACACTCCGATGAGAAAAAATTACTGAACATTACTGGACATATAAGACTCAATTTTTAAACATCAAATCCAAAAGTACTTTCAATATGCTATTTGATATTGTCCATATATACACACACACACATACACACACGCATATATAAAAATGCTCAGCCACATACTCAAGGGATTTTGTCATTAAACCCAATACATGAAGGTATAATTTACATAAAACTAAAATAGGTTCTTAGTTTTACAAAGAACATTGCATTTAGCACATGATTCTACTGACCAAGCGTGCCTAAGGGACAGAGTATACCAATCAACTAAAAATTTCAACACAATACTTTTGGCCTACTTCACAAAGCTAACTACCCACCCAGTGTTTTTATAATAAGATAGGACAAGCAGTATCATTTTAATGAAGTTTATCAGCAGAGGCAATAGGCTATAATGATAAAGCACAACAAGGCCTAGAAAGACGGCTTTAAATCATTTTTGTTACACTACTATAGGATCCTAGGCAAGTTCATTAACACCTCTGAATTGTACTTTTTTGATAAGCTATTTCATAGAATTTTGAAAATTCAAGGAGCAAATGCTTATGAAAATACCTAATGCCAACATTCAGTAACTGCTGACTGAAATGAAAGATCATTGACAAAGTGCTAGTGTAAGATCTATTTTTATAATGTCTTTCTACAAGACCTCCAATTTGATAATTTATAAGATCACAGTCATTTTCTATGGTTCCTTAACTCATTTCAATTGGTGAATAAGGAACCGAAAACATTAACTTTATCCAAGAGAAATATAACAATAACCCTACCCAGGTTAAGGTAACACCAATATGTATACTGACAGTGATTTATCTGCAATGCTCTATAGTTTTAACATAGCATCCAACTCTATTTTATCATTAAGGTTATATTCGGCATAGAAATAATCTTAATACAAAGAACAGTTCTTCCAGGATTTTGTATGTCTACCTTTACATTAATTTTCAATCTACTTATTACATTAACTTTGACTACTAATACATTCAGTAAAACAGAATAGTGATTAGCAACCTTTCAAAATGTAGATGGGTTGAAATTTCAATTTAGTCAACTACCCCGACTGTGCATATATACACAGACACACATGTCTACACACACATATATTCTAGGCACTGGGCTGGTTGTTAAGCCTGTAGAGATGAGGAGGATCTAGGTTCTAATCTCCCAAGTTCTCTTGGAATGTACAATGATTTAAGGGTAAAATGAAAAGATAACTTGGGGCTAATTTTCCTAAGTAGCAGTGATGAGGGTGTCTCCTAGGAAGAACTGGCTCGTTGTTTAGAAGATACCAGCCTGTATGCCTGTGTCAAACCCAGAGCAGAATATACCAAAGTGTGCTGGAACCAGACTGTTTTTAATACCTTAACGTCCTCCAGATATTCAATGTCTGCAGTGCAATATCCATCTTTCATTCCTCTTTTCAAAACTCTGAACCGCTTTCCTCCAACTGTATCAACCACAGACCTTCCATCAGGTAAGAAATGTACATTTCTAATTTGTAACATACAACCATAATCTGCAAAACTAAAAAAAAAAAAAACAAAAACAAATAAAAAATTCTGATTAGTAATAAAGTTCAAGCATGTAAGTTCTCATACATACTGAGAGAAAGTTCCAATATAAATACAAATATTTAAACTAACAAAAACCATACCTATTCTGTGTATCACTGACACACATCCCAAACTGTTTGGTTCCAGTCTGTATACTTCTTCGAATCATTAATCTGTATCTTGGCTCAAATACATGAAGAGGGCAAGGCACAGTGGGGTAGGCCATGGTGCAGACAAATATTGGTACACTCTTGGTCAAGCTGAAGAAGTTTATTATTACAGATCAGAACATACATTAAAAATGAGTGATGTTTACAACAGTAATAAATTAATGTAAAAAAATTAATCCTAAATAAGATGAATTTTATTTCCAGCAAGAAGAATCAGCAACCCTTCATTAAGCTCTCACTGATGCAACATTAATCTAAAAACTGTTTGTAATCCTCTTATTTCAAAGCATGTATAAATTTTGAGACACCAGGTTATCATATAGAGCTAAGCATCTTTTTGAATCAAAACAAAATTTATTATAGTATTTTATATTTAAATTTTTGTTTGTTTGTTTTGTTTGAGACAGACCCTCAAGCTGTCACCCTGGGTAGAGTGCCGTGGCATCATAGCTCACAGTAACCTCAAACTCTTGGGCTTAAGCGATTCTCTTGCCTCTGCCTCCCAAGTAGCTGGGACTACAGTGCCCACCACAATGCCTGGCTATTCTTTTGTTGTTGCAGTTGTCATTGTATATTTAAATGTTTTAAATATATATAACATGATAGTATTTTTCATCCATACAATACTCATAGTCACTCTTAGCTAACTATAAGGGGGGAAAAAAAAGAGCTTTCACAATAGACAAAAAGCAAACAAAAATTATTAGGCATGAAAGTATTGCTAAACTCATGATCAAAAAACAATCTGATGACATCACATTTTTTCCTAGATTAAAATGATAAGCCATTTTTCATTGCCAGATGGGTAAAGTCAGAGAAAGATAAAGGAAATGCCCAGTTGTGTCAAGGTTATGGGAGTTAATTGGCAGTGTGGGGGCAGTTGGAAAGAGGACAACCATGCTAAAGAAGAATTTGGTTATATACATCAGAAACTTTGTGTTTTTGAGAGGAAGTATTTATGTCCGTGGAACTAAGAAACTAACTTCTAGAAATAATTGTCTCTGTGCCATACAACGTAATGCTCACAGTAGTGCTGTGAATAGCAGCCAAAACTGAGAGGCACAGAGGGTCAACGATGGCACTTCCCTAAAATGGAATATTGCTTCCATTAAAAAATGATGGGTACAATACTGACTTTAAAATGTTTATACTAAGAGGAGGCTATGGGCTAATATGAGCCCATTTGTGTTTAAAATGTTTATATACACTGTATTAAAGCCCAGAAGACAGATGATGGCTTTTGTAAATGCTTATTTATATTTTTTAGTTGTTCTTCAAAATGACCATAAATTACTTATGTAAATGTAATAATTAATACAAACATGATTACAAGATGTGTTAAAAGCAGCTCCATGAGTAAGCAGTAAGACTCAGGAGGCTCCTCTCCAACGCTCAGCTCCCGTCACGTCTCTCCTCATCTGTAACTTGCGCACACCACCCTTCTGTGGGCAGTCTGCTTGTGTCACTATTTAAGATTTCAAAAATATAATGGCAGCTTTCTTAAATCTAGCTTTTCCAGTATTGATTAAAAATATTCATAATCCTCACATCGGAACACTTTATAGCATAAAAATCACACAATAAAGTATCAATTCCATGGGAAGACAAGTCTATATTCCTGTACAGACAGGAGTAGAAATCTTTCTTCTGTTGAAGACGACAGCTCATGGGCACATATTGAAAAAGAACAGTCTATAAACACTATCTAAGAAAATGAGAGATAAAAAATATTCAATTTATGTTTGGAAAAAACCAATGGAAACAAAAGTTGCTAACTAAAGACAGCATATAAAAGTTCCAATTTTGTTCTTTAGTGTATTTAATTAAAAGAAAGGAAAGAAACAGTAAAGAAATTAAAAACCTGTGAATGAAATATAAAGAGACCCCAGTGACAGGTCAAAGAGGGAAAGACATGAAGGGAAAACAAAGGGAATAACGGGTGAAAAAGATTTCCTGCCCAACTCCATACCCAGCCACCACGTTCTCTCACAGTGGCAGCGATACGTACTAAACCTCAAAGTCACCTCTGGGCTTTTTACTTGCTTGATACTAACTCAGTTCTGCTCCCAGTCAGTATCTTTCACTAACTGAGGATTTGGCCCCTATGACATCCCCTTCCAATTCCAGTCTTAGGACTCAAGGTTTGGAAAGCTCCTTCCATACTTTGCATTGACTACACTCCCCCGCTGATCTGGGTCATCTGTCCTGCCACTACACCTGAGAGTTGCTATCACCGTCCGGGGCACTGTGACCATTTCCACCTCTCTGTTCCCACTCCAATGCTGATGTCACTGCAGAAAAGTTCCTTCTCTACCTAAAATACTGCTTTAGCCTAAAGAGCTGAGTCAATAATTCCCGACAGAACATTGGGATGCTACCAAATGAACTTTTACAATATTCTGTGTGTTGAGGACAAGAGAAGCTGACCAATATTTGCCTTAAGAATGCCTTTGACTAGACTGAGTTGAACTAAAGACAGGATCCAGCTTGCTTTGAGATTTCTCCTTACTCTTTCAAAGGGCGGTAGTTCATAATTTAATTTTTATGAGAAGAAACTTACTGTGAGAGTTCAGCAGTTTCTTCATCATATATTTTTTTTCTCTCAGACAGTTCATCAGGCAGATACTTCACTATTAATTCTTCCAACAGCTGTGTGACACAGTACCTCCTATCTGCTAGATACTAAAAGACAATATTATTTTACATTCCAGTAGTTGTTTTCCTACAGTATAAAACAGGCAAGACAGCTTAACTGATATATTAAAGCCTTTATTATATATTTATACCATTGATACTGAATTAATTTAGTCAGTGCAGGGGCACATTACAGTGAATAATGCTGAATAAGTAAACCTGCCTAAGGCTTTGCTCAAAAGCATTAAAGATGCATGGCACGGCTGCAACTTGAACCGAGCCCTCCAGAAGCACCCTCCTGCTACAATCGCAGTCCTCTGTGAGCCACAGTCAGCCCAGCCCCGGCCCCACAACAAAGGCCAGTTTCCCCCTGATGGCTCATGGATGCTAAAACTATCATTTTAACTGAGAAACAAAAAAGAGACAAGAAATTTTAAAAAAATGCATTTACCGTATTTAAGAAAAGCGAAACAATTCCCTTTTTTTATTCCCAGTTTTAGAGGCAAAGTCTACAGGAGATGTTTCCTTCAGATTTTCCTTCCGTTGTCACTTGCTATCACTCAGACCCTTGTCAAGACACTACTTTCCTAAATGATCCATCTTTCCCAAGTTTCTGTAAAATAGTACATTTGTACTACTTCCTAAAAAGTACTCTGAAAAAGTACTATACTCATTTATTTTCCTATCATTTTCTATCTTGACTGATAAAAGCCATTGATCTCATTCCTGCCTATGAAAAACCTATCTATCCCTCAAGGTCTAATTCCAATTTTACCTTCTTCATAAAATCTTCCTTGAATAATTTTTCTGTCTTCCTAGAATCTCCTTTTACCACCATATAAAAGACTGTAATTAAATTAAAAATCATGTAGGGCCAGGGAACAGGTCAGAGTATACACACAGAACTTTGTATAAAGGAATGCTCGATGCATATTTATGAAATAAAGGTAGTGAGGAAAAACTCTTGGAAGACAATCACAAGACAAAGAGAAGCCACGCTTTAATCTGAGAATCAGCAAAAACAAGGGCTTTGTCATTATCCAATGAAGAGTAAGTTAGGAAATGTTGAGAGATTGGGGAATTGGTTCTATAAGTGGTTTCAAACTTTTGCATGAATCAGGGCCTATTAAAATACAGATTGCTGAGCCCCATCCAGAGTTTCTGATTTGGTGAATCTGGAGTGGGGTCCAAGAATTTGTATGTATGTTCATAGCAAGTTTTCAGGTGACACAGATGCTGCAGGTCAGGGAACATACTTTGAGAACCACCAGGCTATAGTCTAGGGAGGTGCCCTTGAGCAGATAATATGTACATAGGTAACTTAAGAGTTTATCATAAAATTAACCAAACAATAAACTTTATAAAAGCAACCACAAAATAAATAGACGTAAGAGCAATCTTATTACCATTTTTTATCAAATTAATAAAGATGTTTGAAAATTTAATACCCATGTAATTAAATTTGGAGACATGTGGCCTACTTAACATTATTGAGTAGTATTTCTACACTGATGTAGTATTTCTGAGGGGCTAGATAATCTAGTGATTGGCCGTAAGAATTTTACAAATACATGGCCTTTGATCTAGCAATTCACCTCCCAGGAATTTAACCTAAGGAAAGGGTCAAAATTGAATATAATCGCTAATTCTAAATGATGTTGACAAAAGCATGGTATATAAAAAGAGAGAACAAAAGAACTTATGTACCCAACAACACGGAAATGTCCAATCACTGGACCATTGTGATGTCACAAAATCATATTTTTAAAATATATTTAAATGGAAAAAATGAACAAAATAAAATGACAAGTAGTAAAAATGTTAAACTGGAGTGTATCAGTATTATTTTTAAATTACATATTATATAAATTTTGATTTTATAAATTATACTATATAGGCTATTGTCAAAATGGTATGTAAGATAAAAATTTTTTAAACAGTGTGGTATATTTTCAAGTAATATGCTTAATATACACATTTTTAAACTGCAGTTATTTGTTAAGACAAAGTATCTCTTAAAAGCAATAAATCTAATAGTTAATCTGGAAAAAAAAAGCATAATAATTAAGTAAAGAGTGCCTAGAAGCCTGGATAAAGAGCATGTTTAGAGTTCTTCACCTGAAAACATTAAGCATATTAGCTGAAAATGTAAATTAACAACCCCTTTAAGAATAAGTTTATCTTATGTTTCCTGACTTTGCTGATCATCTGCACGTAGTTTTGTTTTACACATTACCTTGCTATGTATGTAAGAGACATATCCATTGCAATAATGCACCTATGCTATTATGCTATCTATCCTGAGATGAGCTTTCTATGTGGACATAAGTCCATGTGTGTTCAAGATGGTTTTATTAACTTTTTGTCCATATTTGGAAGATACATTTTGTTTTTCTTAAAACAATCCTGTCAATCACCAGCGACAGAAGGACTTTTCCTGATCATTGCCATTGCCTCTCAGAACCACCGGCTTTGGTCTCACCTTAGGCGTTCCTCAGGCACTCAGGCAGGGTGGAGAGGGTGCTGTCTTCCGGTCAGTTACAGAAGCTATCCGCTGAGCTCTGGCTATTTCCTAGCACACGCTACCAGCAATGATCAGGGACTCCACAAGAAGGGGCGTGGGAAGCTGGACCTCGCTCTCTCCTTCCCAGTCTACCACTTCCTAGAGCTGCACTGTCCAATGTGGCAACCACGAGTTACATGTGCATACTTAAATTTAAATTCATTAAAATGTTAAAACATAATTTCTCAATCACACTGGTCACATTCAAGGGCTTTATAGCCCTGACTTGTTAGCTAGTGGCTACCAATACCAGGCAGCAAAGATAGAAAGCATTTCCATCAACGCAGACAATTTTATTGGACGGAATCACTTTACATGCTAAGGAGTTGGAATAGGCCTTGAATCTGGCCTGGTGAGAGACAGGGCACCAGGGTTTCCCACCTGGACCTGACCAGGTAACTAAACACACTTTTTTTTTTTTTTCCAGTTTTTGGCCGGAGCCGGGTTTGAACCTGCCACTTCCGGTATATGGGGCTAGTGCCCTCCTTCTTGAGCCACAGGCACCGCCCAAAGCACACTCTTCTTATTTAAAAAAATTAAGTGCACAGAGGTTGGTCTCTAAGATCTATCTTCTGTCCCTTACCTCTCCAATCTCACTTTTCTCCAACGTTAGCATATGGATAAAACATGATCCTTTTTAGTCACTCAGCACATATAATTCATTTGGAATATGATAATCAGTATTTCCATGGCTGAACAGAAATCAAACCATGTTGCCAAACTTAAGACCAACAAACAGACACATATGTAAACATTTACCTCTTTTAAGCTTTCTTTACAAAGAGGACAATACGGTGCGTGATCTAAACAACGCTCAAGACAATTCTTACAGAACGAATGTCCACAGGGGGTTGTCACTGGCTCAAAAAACAACCTGAAATCAACCAAGATGCAGGTTAGTCATCCTAACAATAGAACCATAGCATTCTATTTTTTTTTTTTTATTTTTTGTAGAGACAGAGTCTCACTTTATGGCCCTCGGTAGAGTGCCGTGGCCTCACACAGCTCACAGCAACCTCCAACTCCTGGGCTTAGGCGATTCTCTTGCCTCAGCCTCCTGAGTAGCTGGGACTACAGGCACCCGCCACAACGCCCAGCTATTTTTTGGTTGCAGTTTGGCCCGGGCCGGGTTTGAACCTGCCACTCCTGGCATATGGGGCCACAGGCGCCACCCAGCATTAATCTCTATTTACAGAAGGAAGGAGGAGGGACCAGGGGGAGGACAGGAGGAAAGGGCACTGAGCAGTGTAACTGTACTCTCCCGCAGCTTTTAAAAGTTCTCCACCAACAGGCGGCCTGCCAAGGGCCTAGAGCTGCACTATTACAATAGCCACAAGCACTTGACCTGCAGCTAATCCCAACTGACAAATGCAGTAAATGTAAAACACGCCAGATTTCAAAGACTTTGTGTAAAATAAATAATGTAAAATATGTCACTAATAATTACTAATTAGCTTTTGTATAGCCTTTATATTCCTATCTTATTATCAACTTAAATATGGTCCTCTTAATAGGTTTATAAAAGTCTTACTACATAAAATCATAAAAAGAATGATCTACTAAATAGTACAGTTGAATCCTAAAGAAATATTAGGCCTAATATTATATGTAATATTCAACATGGAAAATTTCATTTTACTACTTTAAATAATTTCCTGAAACACAGTACTTGTGAATTTCCTACAAATAGTGTTAGATTTAGAGGTACTTTAGAAATTGTCTGGTCTAATCCCCTCACCTCACAGATGAAAAAAGTTCTGAATTAAGAAACTTGGTCAGGGGGCGGCGCCTGTGGCTCAGTGAGTAGGGCGCCGGCCCCATATGCCGAGGGTGGCGGGTTCAAACCCAGCCCCGGCCAAACTGCAACAAAAAAATAGCCGGGCGTTGTGGCAGGCGCCTGTAGTCCCAGCTGCTCGGGAGGCTGAGGCAAGAGAATCGCGTAAGCCCAAGAGTTAGAGGTTGCTGTGAGCCGTGTGACGCCACGGCACTCTACCCAAGGGCGGTACAGTGAGACTCTGTCTCTACAAAAAAAAAAAAAAAAAAAAAAGAAACTTGGTCAGGGATCTAGTTGCTGTAAGCCGATAGACCAGCACCAGGTCTCCTGACTTCACGAATCCTCCAACTCTACCACAATTCATGTACATTTCAATAATAAAATATATAACTTCCATACTACTTTATAATTTCCCAGATTCTTTTTCTACTTAAGCCATCTGATACTCACAACACTGGGTTACAGGCTATGTAAATACTGGCTCCAGTTTCTACCTTAAAAAACTGAAATCCAGTCACTTGCTCAAGGTGTGAAGGGCGAACCCAAAACTAAAATTCACGTCTTCCGATTTTTAATACAGCTTTCTGTTACTACTTTATATTGCCTGATATAACCTTTATCAGCACTGCATTTTATTTACATGAATATAAAATATTCATCTTCTATAAAATTTTATATACTTACCTCATGCAAAGAGAACACTCAAAATCTGAGACATCTATTAGCTCTTCCGGAATATCACCATAAGCTAATGAAAACATACAGACTTCCTTGGGAGTTTCTATTAAAACAAATAGGGGTTTCTTCTTTAGGAACATGTTTAAAGGCCATTCCAAATGAATACATTTATTTTATCTAAGAATATAGTGCAAGTTTTACCTCCTTGTTTTTTAAGCTTATTTCTTCCATCTTCATTTACAATCACATCCTGTTCTAAAAGAGACAACTTTCTTTTCAGCAAAACACCTTTTTCTTGAACTAACAGTAAAGGTTCTGAGGACACCCTTTTTAAACAATCCTCTCTGGCAGGCATTGCTGTTGAATTTACAGACTGTGCTGACTGAGTACGGTTTAAGCTTCCTCTGACAGGCTCTGAAGTGACCTCTGGTATTTCTTCACTCTACAAAAATACAGTAAGTAAACGTAAGGTTAACTATATTTCATTACTATCCTTTATTCCTTTTGCCAACAATCAAAGTGAAGTGAAATGACCATTAGCTCATTTTAATGTTCATTTAACAATATAAACCCTTAATTCCAAAACCATGACAAGTAAATTATTTTTTGCTGGTATAGTAAACCCTCTGTATCTACAAGTTTGGCATGTGTGAATCCATCCAACCAGAGATAGAAGATTATATACACACATACACATACATGAAGGCTGAATGTGTATAGATTTTTTTCTTGTCATTATTCCCTAAACAATGCAGGATAAAAACTATTATGAGGTTTAAAAGCAATGATGGTAATGCAGTTGTTCCTACCCTAAGAAAACTAAAATATATATAAAGATCTACCTATTCTAAGAAACTAAAACTTTTATGACATTCAGGTTACCTAAAATTGTGATTAATAAGCAAATATTTCACATAAAAGGTTTTAGTATTAAAAAAGGGTATAGATAAAATCCTATTTAAATAACTAGGGTATAGTTATATAGTAAAGAGTAGCCAAAATTCTATTAGAGAACTAAACAGGTTAAAAGTCCTTTAGGTTCTAGCACCTAAAAACTAGGAGAGTGAAGTTTTTTTTTGTTTTTTTAAGACAGTCTTACTCTGTTGCTCTGGGTAGAGTATCATGGTGTCATCCTAGCTCACAGCAACTTCAAAATCTTGGACTAAAGCAATACTCTTGCCTAAGCTCCCCACGCCCAGCTAATTTTTCTATTTTTAGTAGAGACAAGGTGTCCCTCTTGTTCAGCCTGGTCTCGAACTCCTGACCTCAAGAGATCCTCTCACCTCAGCCTCCCAGACTGCTAGGCTTACAGGGGTGAGCCACCATGCTCAGCCTTTTGTTTTTTATTTTTTTAAGAAATGAAGTCCTGGCTCAGCACCTGTAGCACGGTGGTTATGGCACCGACCACATGCACCAAAAGTGGTGGGTTTGAACCAGGCTCAGGACAGCTAAACAATGACAACTGCAACAACAACAACAAAACATAGCTGGGCATTGTGGCAGGTACTTGTCATCCCAGCTACTTGGGAGGCTGAGGCAAGAGAATCGCTTAAGCCCAAGAGTTTGAGGTTGCTGTGAGCTGTGATAACATGGCACTCTCCTGAAGGTGACACAGTGAGACTCTGTGTCAAAAAGGATGGCTACCGTAGGTCAGTAGGTAGGGTACAACCCACATATACCAAGGCTGGCAGGTTCAAACCCGGCCTGGGCCAGATAAAACAATAATGATGACCGTAACAACAACAACAATAACAAAAAAGCTGGGTGTTGTGGCAGGTACCTGCAGTCCAAGTTACTGAAGAGGCTGAGGCAAGAGAAATGCTTAAGCCCAAGAGTTTGAGGTTGCTGTGAGCTGAGACGCCATTGCACTCTACCAAGGGCAACACAGTGAGACTCTGTCTCAAAAAACAAAAACAAAAACAAAAACAAAAAACATAAGAAAGAAATGAAGTCTTGCTCTGTTACCTAGGTTGGAGTACAGTAGCATGATCCTGGCTCATTGCACCCTTGAACTCCTGGGCTCAAACAATCTTCTTGCCTCAGCCTCCTGACCAGCCGGGAGTATAGATTCCTGCCACCATACCCAGCTAATTTTTTTTATAGAGACAAGGGTCTTGCTATGTTCCCCAGGCTGATCTAAAACTCTTGGGCTCAAGTGATCCTCCTACCTAGGCCTCTCCCAATGATGGGATTATAAGAGTGAGCCAAAAAGCCTGGCTAAAGTGAAGATTTTAATTTGTAAAGAAATAGATAAGCTAAACCCATGAGAATCTTCTCTCATTCCTTACCTGCTTTGGGCTAAGCTCAATGGGAGGGTGAGACACTTCCATTACTGAAGGAAAACCAAAAGGTTTGTTTTTAACACATGGTAATGAACTCCAGGATGATTCCTTCAGGCCTTCTTTTAAGTTTTCAGGTGACAATAAATCACATAAAATCTGTAAGAGAAGTATTGAAAATAATGGAAAATATAAAATACTTAACTAAGGATAATTTAATGTTAATATAAATTTATTTACTATTTAAGAAATTTTAGAAAGCTTGTAGCAGACACTATTTTAATGGGGAGAAGAACAAGCCAAGCAATACACTAAGTTAAAAAGTCTTGTAAAACCAAGGTGTGCCCCACGAGGTCAAATTACCTAAAGAAAAAAAAAAATTCAACACTTTAAAAGGAAGGCACGGGAGTGGTTAGACTCATGGTAAAAGTTGACCTTTTAATATAAGGATTATAGAAAGAAAAGATCTTAAAATAAGTATAAAAAATTTATTTCTGAACATTAATGAACCCAACCTGTTAAAGTAGTACATGGTTCACATCAATGTATAGTTTAAGGTTAGATTTAGAGTATTTATGTGAAATAAAGAACTTGGACCACTAACTACAGAAAGCAAAAACATCCTGTATTTACACTGACTGAACACCTAACCCATGGGGGCAATTATGGGAGCAGCAAACAGCAGTGTCCCTATAACAGCTGGGAGTTAAACTAGGAGGCAACTGAAGGATTATTTCTTGAGGTTTCACTGGGAACATATCTAACACTCTCAAAGAAACAGGGTAGGTTAAGATAGGGGTAGGACCTGGCTAGGAAAGAATTATAAGGATTCTAATTTTTTTGCTTGTCAAGCTTTATATGCTCAAGTAATATTTTTTAAAGTCATATTTGGAGGTTCAGTTTTTCAGCTGTACTATCTGTCAAATAGCTCAAAAACTGGGATATTGTAGAACTTCCATAGTTGACCACCTCCTTCAGTTGACCTAATTTTCATAGACTGGACACGCACCACACATACGTATCAGTACAGCAGTCCCAATTCCTCACGCCGACCACCTCCATATGTTGACAAGTTTGTTAGTCTCTTGGGTGGACAACTTACAGTGTTTCTACTCTAATTTACAACAAATCATTATCTAGAAATATATACAATGGAAATAAAAACGTACATCTCTGGTAGATGCTCAAATTTGTATACATATTTACATTTCCTCTGATTTAAAAAATGTATTAAAACACACATCTACCCTTGGACCCCTGGACCCAGCAATTGCACTCCAAGTTATTTGCCAAAAAAGTGTAAAAACATATGTTCACAAAATGACTTGTATAGGAATGTTCACGGCAGCTTTATCCATAACAGTAAAAAAAAAAAAAATTGCAAAGAATTCAGATGAAAATCACTACTACTAACTGAATACCACAAATTGCTATATATTCATATAAAAGAATAGTCAACAATAATAAAGAAAAAATTACTGGACCTCAGAAATTCTATGTTGAACAATGCCAAAAAAAAAAAAAATAGAAAAGAGTACATGTTGCATGAGTCCACTGACCTGAAGTTCTAGAATAAGCAATGCTAATCTATGGTCACAGAAATCTGAATAGTAATGGCTCTAGGAGCAGGTGATGGATTTAATGGAAGGAAGATGAAGCAACTTTCCAGCATGACCGAAATATTCTCCATTTTAATTGGGATGTTGTTCCATGGGTATATACTTTTTTTAAAACTCACTGAACTGTAAAATCCATGCATTTTATTTTACGTAAATTACACCACAATTTACAAAAAAGAATACTGGGGGAAAATTAAGTATTTTAAAACATTTGTTTTGCATTCACCTGACCGTATTACCCAATAAACAATTACAGACATGTAAGAATGTACAGCAGCAAGCAAAAATGCAAAACCGCATGCACTTAAAAAGTTCGCAGTCTCACCAGGGAGATAACACACTAACACACAAAGAACAGTCAGACAACGGACAAGAGCAAACAGTTTTTTCTTATTTAGCAGTCTAGAACATATATGTCAACAGACCTCATAGAGAAATGTAACGATGCTAGCCATATTCTTTTTTTTTTTTTTGTAGAGACAGAGTCTCACTTTATGGCCCTCGGTAGAGTGCCGTGGCCTCACACAGCTCACAGCAACCTCCAACTCCTGGGCTTAAGCGATTCTCCTGCCTCAGCCTCCCGAGTAGCTGGGACTATAGGTGCCCGCCACAACGCCCGGCTATTTTTTGGTTGCACTTTAGCCGGGGCTGGGTTTGAACCCGCCACCCTTGGTATATGGGGCCAGCGCCTTACCGACTGAGCGACAGGCGCCGCCCCACTAGCCATATTAATGGAGTTAAGATCCATGACATTTCCATGAACAATTTCCAAGTTCTCTTACTTCAGGGTACATAAACATCTCCCCAGATGCTTGAAAAACTATTGTCTCAATTTCAGAGACTGTGATTCTGAAGAGCTGTGGTCAGTGGGGCCCAAGACTCTTTATGTTTAACAGGCATCCCACATGAAGCACTACCGCAGTGATGCATGATGTGGCCCGTTCTGAGGATACTGCGGACAGAACAATGACTGGCAATCTACGTTTGTATAGATTTTTCCAAAGAGTTTTTCAATGACCCTGCTCTTTCCAGATACCCTGTTTATAAGTCCGACTTTTGATAAGAACTGAATGCTGTTTTTTTTTTCATGCTGGCATATCAAAACTCTGAGAAGTTCTGAAGAAACCTGTTTAACTTGTTTTAACCCAAAGTTTCCCAAAGTCCTTTGGTCAGAAAACTCCCCCTCCCCTTTTTTTTTGGTACTTAACACCTAACATACCATAGATAGAATTAATTTTGAAAAGTGGTAGGTGTCTATATGGAGTATCCAGAAAAATAAAGCAAAAGAAACTGACGGAGGTAACATGGGAAAGTAAGAAGTTGAAGTCTAAACTGGCAATCATGGGAAAGTAAGGATTTTAGACTTGAAGTGAAAGGCAAAACAGGCTGGTAAGATCCCTGAGCAGAAACAGCAGGACAGAGGTCTGATTCAGGACCATCGGTCTGGCTTGGACTGAACAGACCATTGAGGAACTCAAATTTGGATTGAAATATCTGTGAATGAAATGTTTTGATTTCTCTAAGAACTCAATACATAAAGTATATGAACCTGAAAGCCATCTGTCAAATTGTTCTTAACTTAAGATTTATTCACTTCTTATGCGGTTACTCCAACTTTCTACTTGGCATTTCTTTTTAGCCTGAAACCAAATAGTTGGTAAACTGATTACCTTTTCTACTTGCAGCTTTGCAGGTGCAAAATCTTCATCAAGGGCTAAGCACTGAAGAAAGAGTTGTAAGGCGTCACCTAGAAAACCAGCGTCATGGAGCACTTTTCCTTTCCTGTAGTAGACCTTCAATAAAAGCACATATATCAAACCTTCATGGATAAAATTGATTTTTTTTTAATTGTTAGAGATTCATAGGATAAAATTGTTTTTAAAACATCATGATCAAGCTAAGAAAAAAAACCAGTCTGCTCAGAAATGCTAATTTTGAAACTCTGAATGATCCTGAAGAGGCCAAGACATTTTAAAGGCACATACCCCCTCACCATCCCGGAGAGACACTGAGCGCAAAACTGAGACCCTGAGACTCGACAACGGCCAGACTAAAGCTCCACAGCAAGTCAGAGCTTGGCAAAACCAGAAAGACCACGCTCCCTCACCTTTAAGAAACTATTGATTTAAATATTCTTAATATACAGCTGTTTAGGGAAAAAAGGAAATAATATGAAAAGTTATGCTGACTTTAAGATGCATCGAGATTAAAAAAAACATTAAAGTGTGAAAAATCTCTTTTTCTTAGATCAGGACAATATGGCAAACGTCTTCTAAGTTATTAAAAAATGTATATTTGCCTGTGCTATCTCCCCTTCTTCTTCTTTTTTTTTTGAGATACAGTCTCACTTTGTTGAGTGTCTCAGTAGACTGCCGTGCTATCACAGCTCACAGCAACCTCAAATTCTTGGGCTTAAGCGATTCTCTTGCCTCAGCCCCCCAAGTAGCTGGGACTTCAGGCACCTGCCACAACGCCCGGCTATTTTTGTTGTTGTTGCAGTTGTTATTGTTGTTTAGCTGGCCCACGCCAGGTTCGAACCTGCCAACCCCGGTATATGTGGCCAGCACCATAACCACTGTTCCACCAGCACCAAGCACCTATGCTATTTCTCAAGAAAGTACTTATTTTCATAAATCCTTATGTTGCCTTTTATTTTTCTCTTTCATGATATAAGTTAAGCAAGCTCTGTAATAATAATTGGAACCCTATTAATTATCACTAATACACCAAAAATTTAATCTGTCAGTCAGTCCACCAAAAAAAAAAATGTCAAGAACCTATGTATTAAATTACATCAGAAAGCCTAAAGAATATTCTACTCAAACAACTTTTTAGCTACCAAATGACTGAGGAAAACCACATTTCTTATTATATCATTTTAGTGATAAATCTGGAGATTTCTTTCTTTTTAAAGTTTTAAAGTTATTCATATTGACCACTTATTCTTAATATATATTTGTTTGTGCTAACCGGTCATGCCATCACAGAATTGTATATCATTTCCCTAATTAACTTATAATTTTTTACAGCATCCTTACTATGAGGTTGGACAATTAAGTTTGCAAAGTCATTCTAGAAAAAGTGTAACGTACGTCATTGGTCATTGTTGACTATCACTATGGTCACCTTTGAAGTACTCCCCTTGGGAAGCTGTGGACCAGCTGCCAGAGCCTAGTCCACCCTTCAAAGCATGTTTTCTCGAACGAGCTTGTGAACTTAACTGTCAAACTTTATACCATGACAGCTCTGATAGCCACTCCAGAAAAAGAGTTCCAAAATTGCTTTGAAGGGTGGACTAAGCGCTTGGCGTAGGTGCCAAGGGGGGTGTTTTGAAGGTGACCATAGTGATATTCAGTAATGAGGTCTGTAGCACTTTTTCTAGAGTTGTCAAACTTAACTGTCCAACCTTGTACATTGTCCTCAAAGGCATGGTTTTAAATGGAAGGAGAAAAGTCACATAAAAGAGTAACTTCTATCTTAAAGAACACATATGACAGACGGATTTATTTGCCTTGGCAATTTGATAAAAGGATAATTAATAAACTCATTATGTGTTATACACATTACTCAAGTCTTTTTTCTTTTTGAAGAGACAGGGCCTTGCTCTGTTACCCTGCGTAGAGTGCAGTGGCACAATCATAACTCACAGCAACCTCAAACTCCTGGGCTCAAGCCATCCTCTTGCCTCAGTCTCTGAGTAGCTGGGACTGCAAGCATGTGAAACGATGCCCAGCTAATTTTTCTATTTTTTTGTAGAGATAGGATCTCATTGTGTTGCTCACGCTGATCTAGAACTCCCGGACTTCCTTCAAGTCTATTAAAACCGTATGGTTAAGGCAACCTCCTTTGCCTCCCTCTTCTGTATTAAGTCACAGACTGATCACCCAGTTGGCATTATAATGCTTCAAACAATCTTCAAACCTCAAAGACCTATTTTATTAATAAACCTCCTTCGGTGAAGTCGTTTGACTCCATCTTCACAATAGATGGCAAGTTGTATTGCTTTGCAGAAATTGTATCCGATAATGTCCTGTTTTTTTCATTGCCATGAATTCTTTGTTCCTTATGAAACAAGTTTCTCATAATTTACAAAACTATCCTCTAATACTGTCTGTAACACTCTTCCATGCAAAATATTGAACCTAGATTTCTAGGACACCATGTATTTTATTTAGAGTTAATCATCCCTTCTGTGAAAACTTGTAACCATAATTGAATGAAAGTTCCCTACAGTCAAAATTTTAAAATTTATGCAAATATAAAATAGTAATTTTACCTCAGGCCAATCTGGAAGTTGAAAGAGAACTGCATTCAAATCTTCTATGGCTGCTTTAAACTCTTGGAGACCAGCATATGATTCCGCTCTGTAAATTTTCAGAATCAAGTCCCTGGGCTCTGAAATAAATATTTTATAAGGATATGATTATTTTTAAAAGATTATTATGTAATCATCCCATTAGATTGAGAAATGACTTAGTAAGTCCAGAGTCAATAACCAACAAGCTAAATTTCACAAAGCAAGGACAGCGTAGGTGCAACCTCATGTACATGTCGACTCTTACCTAGATATTACATCAAATCATTGTAACTCGATCACTTTAGTGGAGAAAGTTATTATTTTTAAGAATACTGGAAATATTTTTACAATATGAATAATCATTCCTAAGAAAACTAGTAGTTTTTAAAAGCACAGTCTATATGGATTTTAATGGCATCTGTCTTAGATATACAGAAGATCTATTTATGTAATAAATCTTATTTTTATGCCCTATTTTATAATCTTCATTCATAAATCACCATATGTGCAACTATTAATACGGCATGTAGAATTCCCATAGTGCCAAGAGACTGACCAAGGATCACCTTCATGAGGGTGTACAGTGGTCCTGACTCTGGAGGAAATAGGTTGATAACAACAGGTTTTAAGAGGTCAAATTTTTAATTACTGCCACTAGCAAGAACAGCATCGGCCTGATTCAAAATATATTTAATTTTGGCTCAGTGTCTGCAGCACAATGGTTACCACGCTGGCCACATGCACTGAGGCTGGTGGGTTCGAGCCCGGCCCAGGCCAGCTGGACAACAATGACAACTGTAACAACAACAACAACAACAACAAAATAGCTGGGGTTTGTGTTGGGCGCCTGTAGTGCCAGCTACTTGGGAGGCTGAGTCAAGAGTTTGAGGTTGCTGTGAGCTGTGATGCCCTAGCACTCTACTAAGGGTGACATGGTGAGACTCTGTCTCAAAAAAAAAAAAGAAAAAAGGAAATAAAATAAAACAAAATATATTTAATTGCAATATATTAAAACAGAAAAAAGGCTTTGAGGTTAATTTTGCTATCTACATCTGCACTTGAGAAACCAAGTTATTAATATATGGCATTCAGAATTTCAGACACTTAGCTGGTTCATTTATATTAATGTAATCAATCATTGTAGGTACACAGATTCTAAAACTGAAGTCTAAGAAAGAAATTAATTTTCAGCATAACTATAAATGATACTGACTCTTTTAAAACAGTATTCATCTTTGAAGGTTTCACATACATAAAATAAGGCACTCATTGTGACAAGGGTCTAAAGACTTCATTGCCTCCCAATAAAATTTAATAAAATTCATCAATAGCTCCTGGTGTACTCTAATTTCTAAATGATTACTTTTTTCCTTCAGATAACTTGAACAATTAAATCAGACAGGCTCTTTCAGTTACTGGTACTTAATAACTGGAATTATATTGTTTCCATGATTTTACTTCAATGAAAATTTTTGAAGAAGAATGAAATTAGTATTTTATAAAAAATATTTTTTACTTCCTAAAAAAATGTAAGTCTAGGGTGACCTCTGTGGCTCAAAGGAGTAGGCACCAGCCCCATAGGCTGGAGGTGGTGGGTTCAAACCCAGCCCTGGCCAAAAACTGCAAAAAAAAAAAAAAAGCAAATCTAGAATACTTTGTCTGTTTCTTAAAGGAATATAATTGAAAATCATTATCTTTGGACAAAAACACATAGAAATTAAAAGCTCAGTATGATTAATCAAGAATTAGGCATTCCTAACCCAAAGCTAGACTCTGTAGTGTTCAAAAACATGTTACATTATTCCCGTCTTTTTGGAGCTTACAATCTAGTTAGAAAATTTTACTGCACAACAGCATCGTGTAATACTGATTGGACAAGTACAAGTGGAGTCCAGAAGACAGAGCAGTGCATACCAAAACAGTCTAAGAATGAGCAGTAAAGGCCTCGGCATCAGAAACCCCAGGCTGTAAAGGACTGGGCCCAGGAAGTGCAGTTTTCCACCCACAGCTGGAATGCTTCCAGTAGCATCCTGAGACAGACTCTGCTTTAACACCCCCAGCAAGGAGTAGTTCGCTATCCAACATGCACCCCATTCTCGAATCCTTACAGGTTTCACCCTCTTCCCCCACAGATTTTTCTTACACACCAAGTTCTCACTGTTTTACAATTAATGCACATGCAAAACTGGGTCCCTTTTATCCCTACCTTCCCTGCTCCATCACCTTTATACAGATTCTTTAGGACAGCACAGAAAGGAGTGACCCATAAGACCTATCTTTTAAAAAAAACAATTGGTAAAATTTCTCAAGAAAAGACTGTGTCCCCTCTCCCCTCCACACTGAGAATCTTCAGCTATTAAGATTCCCCACCAGGGGGTCTTACAATGTTACTATGCATTGGGGTAAGGAGAGAAGATGTATATCCCAAAAAGAGATGAAAAAGAGCTAGATTTTAAGACTCTTGTTCTCAGATTTCTTGTAGGTGATGTTCTTACTGACAACTCAGCCAATATTGGGGGGGGAAAAACTTTAAAAGGCGAATTCAAACTTTTGATACTCTTTTAAAGAGATCAGGGCCATTCCACTTATTACTCCAATCCTTATTCTGAAAAAGAGCCAAATGTACTAATTAAGAGCCTCTGAATAAACCAAAGCTTACAGAATGTCTGCCCTCCGTGTCAACTTTCAAGAAAGGCAACTGAAAAACAGCAATCAGTCCTGGCTGTATCATTAACTTAAGTTTGAAAGTCAAGAAATATTTACCATATGCTTTTTACCTGACCTTGAGGACAGTGGAGTGAACAAGTCACCTCCCTGCACATGCCACCAGGAAGATCCTGCCTCTGGTGCTTTGAGCTCATTGTCCTGAGGATGATTATGGTACTTAACTCTGTGATCTTATTCTAAACCACTTAAACCTCTGGTCTCGTTTCCACGTCTACCAGAACCAAGGGCAGATCTGCTAGTTCTGCGCCATGATTTAACTCCCTGATCCTTATCGTTAATCTTGATTTTTCACCCTAACCTTAGATCCAGCAAATTTCCCACTGCCCGCTCTTCTCCTCAAAGTCAGCATGCTCTTCACCAAAAAAAGGTGTTTTCTCTTTTTCTCTCTCAGTGACTCACTGGCTTTCATCCTTACCTTTGTCAATATCCCGTCCTATGTCAGTTCTCTATTTTTTCCACTTCATTTCCGCTTCTCCCGCTAGTTACCCTCGGGCATTAGGCTCCCCAAATCTCATCAGTACTGGCGCAATAGCTTGCTAAGTGACGTCCCTGCTTCAGCTCTACACTACCGACATCCTCACCATCCACTAGGTAAAAAAGGTGTTATTTATTACAACATGCAAGTTCCTCCATGCTGGTCTCCGTCCTCGCTGCAGCCTTCCTTCTTACTACCAACCTCCTTCCCAGTTATATCTTCCTCCTCACACTGTCCCACACACACTCCTTCCTCTGCCGGCTCCCAGAGTTCCTCCCTTACCATACCATTCCTCACACCCCCCTTCTCCTCTTTGGCCTGAGAGGGAGGCTTTCTGTCACCCAGTAGCCCTCAGCTCCCCAATCTCCTCCCAAGATACTTCCCTTTGGTTCTACCTGCTCTCCCACGTACTCAACGGTGACCTGAGGCAAATTATAAATTATCTCCGTATTTCACTTTCCTTGGATATAAAATTGAGGGGATTTTCAACATTTATTTTTAAGAAATACCACTTACTATGTACTATTCTAAATGATTTATAATCATCAGAACAATTCTATATGGATCTTGTATTGCCTACATCTTTATAAATGAGACTGAGCACAGAGAGTTTAAGTCGCTCGCCCAAGATCACACAGCGAGTAACTGGTAGATTCAAGATCCTAACTCAGGCAGTCCGGCTCCAGCATTCTTGCTGTTTACTTCTGTGCTGTGATATTAACAGTATCCGCCTCACAGAGTTACTCAAAAGAGGAAATTAATGTGTGCAAAATACTCAGAACAGGGATTGGTATACCAAAAGCATCATTTGTTTGCTGTTATGATTATGTCCCTTCACTGTGTATGTATAGCATTTATTACAGTAATTTAATTTTAAAATCTATTTTTGAGTTCCATTATTTCCTATCTTTATATCTTCAGATCCTAGCTTTGATAAATGTTTCCTGAACCTAGAGGAAATTAATTAAAATCTGAATCCTTAAACTCAATTCATGTTCCCATCTTCTCTTTTCTAAGACCGAGTATTATTTGTAAGTCATTAAGCAAATAAGAAGATTAAAACTCTGATATACCTCTGGAGAAAGTAGCCTTTAGCTGTCCAGACTTTCTAGAAGAGTTTTCTAGAGATATGGTTTTCTTTTTCCAATATTTAGGGACCCATGATCAGTAACGAGCGTGTAACAGTTATTTCTTTAGTCCATCTCCAAGAAAACTTTTTTCAAATCACAGATGTTACAAGATACTTACTCATGAAATTTGAAAAATATGGAAAATAACTAAAAACTTTTCCCATCACAAAGACATAGTGTTGACACTGTGAAAGACAAAAGTACCACAAATGTAAAGTTCTAATTGGCTTTTATTTGTGATTCTAGAAATGGGCAGCACTTGACTCTGTACAATGGGTGTTCTCGTGAGCTAAGCAGGGAAGGTTAGCTTTGAAGGCAGAAATGGCTGAAGAAAGGAGGAACAGGACAAAAAGTAGATTGGTAGTTTCAAAGTTGAAAACTTCCCCTGTAGGGTTAAACAGAAGAGGCTTCCTTATATCATTGACTCAGGCTGACTGGAATCTCTTGTTTTTTTGCAAAACTGTACACTTCAAAGTTCAGTTTGCTTATGTGGTACTTAGTAACATACATTCTGGTTTGATCTGGTCTGCTGGGGCCTCCTGCAGAAGGCTAGTCCAAAACCATGGCGTCCCATAAAGTTTTTTTCTATGTGTGTAGATTACATCTGTAATGTATACTTTTAAAATATGTCACCTGTTTAAAACCTTTTTTCCATGTAATCAAATACTAGCCCACATGAATTTTAATGGCTCCAAAGTATTTTACGCAATCTACTTAAAAATTTCCTGCTCTACAAAGGTATTTCCAAATTTTTAAGTATAAAAAGTACAACAAACTGTCTATCTTATATGCCTGCCTATTTTCTTAGAAATATCTGCTACAAAGTTGAATATGAAGAAAATTATATATACACCAAGTTTTTAATACAATCTACTATCCCTCCTTTTGTAAGAACTTTCTTTCACACTCCCAACAAGCTCTGTTTTTCTGTTTACTAGAAAAGTACAAATTAAAACCAGAATCATTATATTAATGTGCATTTCTTCAATGGTTTGACCATTACAACTATACACTTAATGGATACTTGAATTGTGTATAAAAGTTATTCTTTATATCCTTTTTCTCATTCTGAGTGCCTTTTTCTGAGATTTATTTTAATATTGAATATATCAAGCTATTAAAATGGTCAATGTCTAAGCAAAATATAAAATGTGCTTGCTTCTAATACTTTTAAGTTCAATATGATAGAACTTGGTCACCACAGTTAAGCTGAAAGCTACCAATTGATAAGTTACTAATGATTAACAATATCCAGGAAAAGTAGTTTGACATAGTGTCTAAGAACATAAATGTTGGATTCAGAAGCCTGAATTCAGATTCCCTTTGGGCAATTTATCTCTTTGATTCTGAGTTTCCTCACCTATAAAATGCCTACATCTTATAACTGTTGGGAGGAACAAATAAGATAATGCCTGTTTAACAGTCAACACTGCCTGGCATACAAGTGCTCTACTAATAATGATTGTTGTTGATAACATTACAAAGCATCGCAAAACAAGCTGATGAAGAAATTAAACTAGTTCTTACACAACATATAGAAGCATATTTCCTATCTTCTCTGTTACCCACATAAATCTGGGCCTAGATGAGGAACCGTTTCAGAAATCAGTAGTACAGACCAAACAGGCAGTACAGAAGTGGGCCAGGGAAGGAGGGGAACCAACAGACTGACACTATCTTACCAGAGAAAAGGGAACAAAGTGAACAGAAGCTGCTGTCTTGCCTCTTAGAGTTCTCTTACGTCATTCATTTTCTATAATAAAACGAAATTCTAATTTTGAAAAATACTCTTGTAAAGAAAAAGGCAGAACACTACACAAATTCATCTAAAATTTTGCTTGAGTTTCTCCAAGCCTCTCAGAGTTACTCCGCTAAAAAGGAAAATGAGACTGAATGAATAAAAAGCTAATATACAACTAGAAATCTAATATAACTCGATTTTGGTAAATTCTGCATTATCTGATGAATCAAAAGCACATGAAAACACAAAAGTTGTTCATTTAAAACAGGGCATTCTGTAGTTATTTATATAATCAGTTTTTTCCATCTTCTACATAAATAAGAATATGCCAGTATAGCTGATCTTTTTAGTAATCATGAGGCAACAGCAAAAATCCTTAAAAGTACCTGAATTAAAGAAAAAAATCAGAGATATTCCATACATAGTCTCAGTAAGAAATCAATTGAGCAATAAATTCTATGTCCTGGAGATTTTTAATAAATCAATTGGTTGCAATTATGAAAAAATACAAACATTATAAGGGACTTTACTTTGTTCACTTCTGTCCTTCCAGCACCTAATATCAAGACTTGTATACAGCAGGTACTCAATAAATATTTACTGCATGAATAGTTAGAATGCTTAATGATTTATGTTTTCTATAAAACTAAAGTGGTAATTAACTTCGTGTTTAGAAGCAGCATCTATATATCTGGTTTCTGCTTTCAGTGCTGATATGGCCACTTACATGTCTTAAGAAAGCCAGCTAAAATTCTTCAGGATTTTTTTCTTCAATCTATGAATTAGGGATACTAACATGTGCCCTCCTATCTCATCTGATCTTTTGTAAGGAGTAAGATAAAGAAAGAGAAAATAGTTTGTGAACTATAAAGCACTGTGTAAATGTCACTGTTACTATCGCAAATCCTTTGCACAGTAAGGACTTAAGGAAGTAAGTTAAAGCGGCCCTCCCTTTACCCAAGGGGGGTACATTCCAAGACCCTGTGGATGCCTGAAACTGAGGACAGTGCCAAGCCCTATATGTATGTTGGGTTTTTTTCCCCATATACACATATCTAGACAGAAGTGTAATTTATAAACTAGACCTAGTGAGAGATTAATAATAATAAAAAAGAACAATTACAACAATCTACTATAATCAAAGTTATGTGAATATCTTCTCTCTCTCAAAACATCTTATTGTAGGTAATTAAAACTGTGGAAAGCAAAACCACAGACAAGGTGAAATGACTTTTTGATTAAATTCAAGTATCTTCGTTTCCATCTAGAGTTGTTAAAGATAGTAAAAACCCTTTATAATTTAAGTATATTTAGAATTTACCTATACTTTGACTAATATTTTTATAACTAAAGGCTTACAAGATCTATGTTTTATTGATCTATGCTAAAATGTTACTACTAATAAATATGAGTAACCTAGAAACAGGATTTAACCTTTACTCTGGTAATATTATTCAGGTAGTAGACAGAACAGAATAGGACCTGAGACTATAAGGTTTATATTTCAAATGCAGCTAAATCATCTGCTAGCCATAACACAAGTTTTACATTTTAAAAATATTTTAATTAATATTTACTGGGCATTTATGCTGTGTCAGGCACCATTTAAAGCACTTAGCATGCTTTGACTTATTTAATTCTCGCAACAACTCCACTAAGTAGAGACATTCTCATTTTTCAGATAAGGAAACCAAAACACAGAGAAGTCAAACAACATGTCCAAGGTCACAGAGTGAGTAGAGGACTGCGGTGGGATTCAAACTCTGGTGTGTGCAGAGCTTTTATCCCTGTGCCACACTGCACTTTATTTCTAGGTGCCTCAGTTTCCTTCTGAGGATAATAATACTCCATGAGATTCTCTGTGAAGATGAAATGGTAACAAGGATGTCAAATACCAGGTAGTAAGTCAAAGATTTTATCACTAACATTAAAGACAAAATTTTCTTATTTTAAATAAAATGGCCTTGCCTCTTATGACCTTTTTTAAAGCCAGCTCAAACTGTAAACTGTACTGTTCTGTTGTCTTCTTTTGTGGGAGGGGTGAACACAGGAAGGAGACAAGTCAATCAATGTAAAAACCATTAAAAATAAAAAGAGGACAGAATAGCATAGAGGGGTCATTTCAATAGACTCAAGAATAAAGATTGAATGCAGAAAAGACTTTTACATAATATCCTTGAATACCAAAAAGAAAGTTATGAAACATCTGAGAGTTAATACCAAAAGATCAATGGATTAAATGTTATCTAAATATATTTCAATTCAACAGAAACTTATGTAATCTCAATGGGAAACTTCTGATTTTGGCAAAGGTTTTCAAGCTTTCCGTTGCTGCTGGCAGGGATAAGTTTGGATGTGTGTGGGCTAACTGTAGACTAGATTATTTTTTTCTTGTTAATACTATTTAATTCTTTCATTATAAGAATTACATAAAAATATTATAGTGAAGATGTTTTTCATTATCAACAATGACAGTATCACCAATAACTATAACTGTACAGTTATATAAATACATTTCAAAGGCCTACCTAGCTAACTTGCCAACTCCAAAGAAGTTAAAGCTTAACAACTGGACAAACAGATTGCCTCTACTAGTGAATATTTTTATATATGCCCCTAAATTATGAGATACTTATAATTTGCCCTTTACCAACAACAATTTTGTAGCTTTTCCCTTCTACTTCATATTAAGAATTCAAAAGATAAAAATACTTATTCTCATTAGTACCATCCAGACATTTTCAACTATGAAGTAAATGATTTTTGAAAGATCTGAAAATGATAAATAAATAAATAGGTAAAAGGAGACTTGGATTCTAGTCCTGTAAAAGTAGGATTAAGGGGCAAAATCCCAATGTGCAGTCTATGCAATTTGAAAAAAAAGGAGAAAACGTAGGTCTTTCAGAGCTCTATTCTGTTAAAAAATAATGTATTCTATCCAAAGTCCAGAATCTCCTTTAATTAAAATATTGGTCATAGATTATTAAGCTAGACTTTAATTAATAAATGTGCTCACTGTTCTTTCATGGACCAGGACCTGAATTCCTAAGAAGCACCTTTAATTTAAGAAAGTCAAATCACTAAATCAGTAGTAGTTAACACTAAAGAGTGCTTTTGATTAGTTTCATCCTTTATTTTATACATAGGGATAAAATAACTTCTTTGGAAATATATATTACACATTTTCACTGGATGAGTTAGAAGGCAGGATGAACCTCAGACCAACATTTAGGAGACGTGGAGGATACAGTGCTGCCTCTTCCACCAGCTAAGATGTGTGAGTCACTGCCTGGCTTTGCTTCCTCATTTTTAAAACAAGAGCAGTGCCACTTACTAGGTGGTTTGTACAACCAAGTCCAGCTTCTCCTCTCTTAACTTTATTCCACTGAGAGACAGTCATTTGTATCAGAAATCTGTATTCCACAGTTTTCTTTTGTTCTGGGTCTACTGATTCTATTTTACAACTGTCTACTTAATAATATGAAAATATGCTGGGTTTGTATTTTGGACTAAAGGTATTAAATAACTCAAGATATTGTCACTAGTTCAATATGACTAAGCACTTAGGGTTAAGAGACCCACAGATGATACTTTAAGCTATGTAATTTATAAATTTACCTAATACCTAAACCAGTTTATATTTTAGATATATTCTCTTGGGAATTATTCCCTCAACTATTAACTCATGCTAACATACAGACACTAAAATCTTGAAGCATGCTTTAACACAAGGTGTATCAACCGTAACACTACTGACATCAAGGCCTGGTAATTCTTTGTTGTGGGAGGCTGTCCTGGGCATCTCTGTCCTCTCCCACTAGATGTCGGTACCAGCACCACCCCCACAAGGGATGGCAAGCAAGAATGTCTCCAGATATTGCCAGATTTGCTCTAGATTATGTCTCCTGAGAGAGGCGAGGCAAAATTCTTCCGGTAGAAAACTACCGATTTAAAGAACAACTCTTCATCTTACATAAGAGAAGTCTGTCTTTGCCCCCTTTCCCAGCCTAAAACCAGCTGAAGAAAAGTGCTAACCTAGCTTAAGAGGCTGAAGCTGCTTCCTGGAAAACCCAACAAAAAAAGACCTACGAAGCCTTTAAACCACAGCTTGATCATGAGTGGAAAGGTTAAGACAACCGTGGTAATGAACTAGCGTTCCCATACTAGGTGTATTCCAAAATAAGTAAATATGTATATATGAAATAAGGACGATTTGAAATAGGCAGACAGAAACTTCCAAGGGGAAGCAATACTGCGAGCATCTTCTGGGAAAAGTTGACCACGCCGGGCAGCTCCGCCACCCGCCCTGAGCCGGCGGCGGCGGGGGCCCCCGGGTGCTGGGTGCCGGCCCGGCTCCCGCCACGCCCTCCGGACGTCACCCGTTACACAACGCCCCCCACCCCCAGCTTATGCAATTCCCCCCTCCCGCGGCTTCCAATTGTCCCGGTGACTTTAGCCGGAGAGGAAGGTAAACGTCGCCCGCCTGGCCTCGCTGGGGCTCCTATCCCCGCCCGGGCCGTCGTTTCCCCGCCGCGGCCCGGCCAGAGAGCCAATTACCGGAAAGAGCGCAGCAGGAAGCGGCGGCCGCCCGGGCTCGCGGGGCTCCCACCCCATCCCGCGCCCGGGCGGCCGGGTCCGGGTCACCCGCTCCGCGCACCACGCGCGCGCGCGCGCCCGCGCCAGGCCGTAGCCGAGGGAACCCCGCGCCCGCGCGCCCCTCCCGGCGCCGCGTCACAGTCCGCTCCCGGGGCGATTCCCACCGTGACCGAAGCACCCCGGGGCGCCGCCCCCTCTCGCACCCCCGAGCACCCCAAGCCCCGATGCGCCCGAGGCCAAGCGGCCCCGGAGAAGCAAAGAAGCCTCCTCGGAAAGCAGCCGAGCTCGGGATCCCCGGCCCGGCGGGGACAGGAGGGTGTGGTCGGCCTGGCCCGCGCCGCATCCCCGCGCGATCACCTGCTCGCAGCGCCTCGCAGGCGGCGGCCAGGGCCTCCCGGTAGCGCCCCTGGTGCAGCAGCTCCCCGAGCCGCCCGGCCGCCCGGGCCCGCTCGTGCTGGCCCGGGAACCACTTCTCCGCCAGGTGGTTGAGCACGACGCTCGTTCTGAAGTCTGAGGCGGCGATGGCGGCGGCCAGAGGCGGCGGCCGCGGGGCAGTCCCCGCAGCATCAGTGGCACTGGCGGCGGCGGGCGGCAGCCGGTCCCGGCAGAGGCGGCAGCGGGCGCGGAGCTCTCTCCGCAGGCAGCGGCGGCAGTAGCTGTGACCACAGGGCACGGTCACCGGCTCGCTCAGGAAGCCCCGGCAGCCCAGGCAGCTGAGGACCCCGGCGGCGCCCGCAGCCGGGGCGGCGCTCCAGCCCAGCCCGTGGCGGAGCCGGTAGTTGAACACCAGGCAGTCCACTAGGGAGCCGAGACACTCGGGCCTGACTGGGGCCCCCCGGCGCAGCGCCGCCCCGTAAGCCTCCAGCGCTGCCTTCAGGTGGCCGCCCAGCGCCAGCAGCTCGCCGCGGCGGAGCAGCAGCAGCTCCCAGCGCTCCGACTCCGCCGCGGCGCGCTCCAGCCGGTGGCCGCTGCCGCCGCCCACTTCCCAAAACTGGCCTCGGCTCTGTGGCCCGGTGGCCATCTCCCGATTCCCTCCCGGGGAGCTCCTGGCCACGGCCGGAGAAGACATGGCCCGCGGAGGGCTGCTCCGCCGCCGCCGGCGCCGCCGCCTGCCGCCACGGTCCCAGAGCCTCCGGAGCGCGCGGCTCCGCACGCGGCCCGCGAGCAGGGGGGCGTGGCGCGCGGACAAGGCAGGGCGGCGCGCGCCCGGGAAGCCCCCGGGGGCGGGGCTGACGGGGCGGGGCCTAGAGAGCGCTGGGTGGGGCCGGCTTTGGCCTCTGGGCCAGGGACTCCCTGACCCCGCCCGCTGCCGCGTTCCCACCCGGCCCGCCCCTTCGGAGCCCCTCCGGGCGGGGGACGTGAAGTCAGGTGATTCCTCCAGCGGGGATCTAATTGGCTACTCTGGAAAGGAGGGTCTGGCTTGTTACAGAACAAAGCCCGTTGGAGCCCAGAGCCTCAGTCCGCCTGGTCCCTCCCCGCCGGGCTACCCCCGCACCTGCGGTGGCCTTTCTCCTAGCCCCCGTCTGCCGGACGCTGTCCGGTCAATCTGCCGGCCTCGCGCGACTAAGGCTTAGATCGTCCACCTTCCCCTGAAGCGCCAGCCCACCTGCGTGGGATCTGCCCCCCTCCTGGCGGTGCGAGCCTCCCGGTGCCGCGTCTCAGCGTCGGGCGCGGGTTTACATTTTCAGAAGTTTGTGCCCCTGATTACAGATGGACACGCCCACGCAGAGGGCCTAGGAAAGCGCAGGTCAGCCAGATGACTGACTCCTCGGGTCTTACTGTAGGTCCATTTAAGACACAAAGAAAAAAAGACCCAGATTCCCCCGGCGCCTCCTTTCGGTGGGCAAGACAGTTTTTCCTGGTGTCAAGTTACTACTGCCTGTCCTGAAACTCACTGCACTGGTACACACACACCTCAATGGAGGAAGCCCACAGGTTTTCCAGGGGCCAGCTGTACTCTCCACACCTGAAGCGCTGCCCCACAGCTGGCTAAAGTCTACATCTGGCACTTTTAAAGAGAAAACACTGCGAAAAATATCACAACCCAAGCAAGGTCTGTAGTTTTGCCGGCAGAAAAAAACGATCCGGTATATCTATAATGAGTTATATTTCCTTTAAACTGGACAGCAGCAAGTTTAAAATTCTCAGTGAAAATATTTATAGATTTGATTATAGGGTACTAGAATGTTATTGTTTGTAGTGACTTAGAACTTCCAGTCCTTTTTCAAATGGTTGGAAACAGAGACAGAAAATTATTTGTCCAAAATCACACAGCTAACAGAGGTTTTAAGATCAACTAATTCTCATTTCACTATTGTTACTATAATATATAATATTCAATAAAATATACGTGGTATTTCTAGGAAACATTTTACGTGGGATTTTCAAAGTCAAGGAAGATGCTAAACAGAATGTTAACTGGAGCATGCTAATGTCTGAAATTAGCTAATATTTAGTTAATAACCCTTTTTTACAGAACAAGCAAAGCTAAAAAAATTTTGAGCTACGTGTATTTTTACTATACAATGAGCAAATAATGTAACTTCAGAAAAGATATAAATATATTACCCCAAAGGGAATGAAAAAAAAAGTTGACTGAGAAAAATCCAAGGCCCCTGTTCCAACAGGGTAGGGACACAGACAAGGTTATTTATCATGCAGATGGCATTTGAAGAAAATTGCAGCTAGATCCAAGAAGCACCTCTTAATCACTTGGTGCCGGGAGCATTAGGATTTATTCATGAGCATAACCTTAAATCTAATCCTAATGCCCTAAATTACTACCTTCCCTCAACAAACAGAATAATGGCTTTCTTTAGTTGGATGCCCACATAATCACTTGAGACCCAAAATCATAAGTAGTATAACAAATTTATATGCACGTGCACATTCACTTCTGTGATGCGAAATTCTTGCCTTTAACAGCAGCTTGCAAAATGTAATGTGTTCATACTTATACAAGGAGTATAAGACATTGATAAATGCTCATAAATTTCCTTTCCAATATAGTTGAAATCAGGTTTTCTTATGGAATTTCCGCCAAAAGTAAAATAAATGGTTCAAAAAAGAATGTGAAGTATCATTTGCCCTCTGGAGTTTCTTTCCCTAACAAATATGACACATAACCACATCTGATTCGGATGTGAAATAAAAAGGCACAATTATGATGATGGCAGTGGGGGGGAAATGGGATCATAGGAGAAACCTTGTCTTGTTCTCCTTGGCATTCGTGAATGGTTATAATTCATGTTCGCTGGTTTATACATTTACATAACGTGTTCTCATTTATGTAACTTATTTATATAAGAGGCTGCACTGCCGCCCTGGCCTTTGTACACAGCACAACTTCCCTCTGAATCAGGAAGTCTAGACAAAGCAGTCACTGGCACTATAGTAGGTCACTCTTCAGATGTTTTGTGCCACCAACAAGTTGCACTTGGATGTGACTGCTTTATAAATTCAAATGGAATAAAAATTAGTATCTTTCTTCATTCATTTTTGAAAATTTAGACTTTTGGTCTCTGACTCACCCAGCAAGCAACTTGTGATGGAGAAGCCGGGTTCTGCAAAACAGCCCCGGGCCAGGAGGAATATGAGGGGGTGAAGAGCTCTTTTTCTCTTTTCCTTCCAGTGTTACTTGCTTTTGTCATTGTTAACAAAGTAGTAAAATCATGAGATTTGTATTCCATTTCAATTTTTTTTTTAGTGTTGTCTTCTAAAATAGATCAGTTATGTAAGAGAGTAAGAAGAAAAGCGTATCTGTTTCCTAATTTGGAAAATGCTTATCCCCATCATTCCCTGCTATCTCTCCCGCTGCCACACCAGGAGTCTTTTCCTGATATAGTTAGGTAAACTCCTATTTAAGAATAACACAACTCAAGGCTTTTCTTTTACACAAGTCAGCTGATGATATGTATTTGAGCCTCTTTTTTTTTTTTTTAGAGCTTTTTTTTTTTTTTTTGGCCGTGCATGAAATTTACCATTTGTTTCTTTATTTTCTTACTATTAAAAGAGTCTAAATTTAAGCTGTAAAGAGTCAAGCAAAAGTATGTCCCCTTCCTGATACAATCTACTCCCTGCATTGAAAACCAGAAAGTTTTATGTAAACAGGACATAAAGAAGTATATTTCTATACACAATACACAGGTAAAGAGGGTCTAGAGACCCCCCTTTCAGACTTATTTTATATAGATGAGAAAATTGAGATCTAAGAATCTGCTGGTTTAAGGGAATCTGGATGCCTGGTGCCAGCTGTATTTATGCCTCTATGACTGGGAAGAAATTTGTATCTGTAAAAAAAGGGAACCGGAACTATTTCTAAGGTGATTTCTGCCTCCGAAGCCAAGCACTAGGGGTTTGTTTGAACACAATGAGAGGAGGCAGAGATTCTCCCAGGAACGCAGCAATGTGACACCTGATGAAAATGTAATAGCAGAAGGTGAAGGCTGAGAATAGAAGAGAGGGTATCAAGATACACACTTTGTTGGTGCGTACCCATCCCTGGTCCAAGGGAGGGAATTGATCTCTGGGACATGAGCATTTGCAGTCACTGGACGGGGATACCTCGCTGTACACACATGTCCTTGCCTTTACTGTAAAGCTGTGAGAGGCTGGAAGAAAGCCCGCGGGGGTGGGGGATGGTTATATAACTTGGGCATTTGTGGGGAAGTTTATATAAGATGCTAAAAATACAGTATATGATTGCTATAATAGTGTTCTAAGTGAAAAGCCCTAATGAGGGCAACCTGAGTAGGTTAAATAGAGGTGATGCTAAAATGTCTAAACCCAATTGCCTGCAGTGATTACTGTTAAGCAAATACCGTTTACAACTCATTTCTAAAGCATACTTTGTTATCCCTCCGGGTACACTGTTAACAGTGATGGAGGACCACTCCCCTTACTAAGGGCACTATTAATTCTTCTTTTTTAATACTCTGAAGGATCTGGAAATGCTAAGTGTGTAACCCATAGCCTCTCTTCTTGGTAGTCAAATTGATAAAATGAAGGCATTTCCCAGTATTAAACTGTTTAAAACCATAGACATAGGACTAACCCCCATAGTATATTTAATAAATTCTAAGAATTAACTACCTATGAATGTCCATCCTACTTCCTTACCACCCCCAGGCTTTTATACTCATCATCTGACATATTTCACACACACACACACACACGCCGTCCAGAAAGTATCCAGCCACATCCTATGAAGAATTAATTACATGTGTGATGGCTGCATACTTTCCGGACAACCCCCAAGTATTATTTGTTTCCACCTTCTAGAATGTAAGCTCCTTGAGACGTTAGATTTCAATCTTGTTCACTGATATTTCTCTAGCACCTCCTCACCAAGAAGACACTAGATAATCATTATTGAATGAACTCGTCCATAAATTAAAGATGTCATCTAATAACCTTTATTCTTATTAACGACCAAGACCCGCTTACCATTAACATACTGGGACCATTTATTTTCTCCATTTCTTCTCTGTTATAAACCAAATGTTTGTGTCCCACCCCCAAAATGTGTGTGGAAACCTAATCCCCCAGGTGATGGTATTAGAAGGTGGAGCCTTTGGGAAGTGATTAGGTCCTTTGGGTACAGCCCAGATGAATGGGATTAGGATCCTTAGGAAAGGACAGAGAGCTATCTCAGTCTTTTCCCATCATGGGAGGGTACGATGAAAAGTTATTAGTCTGCAACTCAGAAGAGAGCTCACCAGAACTCGATCATACTAGCACTCCCATCTTGAACATACTACCACACCCGTCTCAACACTTTGACTTCAGAACTGTAAGGAGTGAATTTCTGTTGTTTATAAGTCATCCAATGGACAGTACTTTATTATAGCAGCTTGAGCTAAGACATCCTCTCGTTCTCTTATACTTTCCCATCTGGTCTGCCCTACAATCCTTTTGGTTCTATATTAAGAATATATCCAGATTTTGACCCCATCCCACAGCCCCCACCACTGCCTTGGACAAAGGCATCAGCATCCCTCATCTCAAAATTAAGACAACCAATTTTGGTATTATTTAGGTAAAAGAAATCATTTTATAAGTGGAAAAAGATATAAAGGAAGTTATATTTACTAAAATATCTGTCCAGCATTTGTATGTATGCATGTATATAAATAAGAAAACAAAGAAATAAACCATTAATAATTTGAATACAAACTCTGGCCTTCTGATTAGCATAATTGTTTTGAAATGTTTCCTAAACTCTTGGGAATATCAGCAAGGACTTTGAAGATTTGAGAAAGTCTGAATGGGATGCGTATAGGGGTAAAAAAACGTCGAAGTCATTCTCAACATCCCTCCTACTCTCCCTTCCCATCTCGTCTGCTAGAAAATTTATTCTGATTCTACTTTCAGAGACTATCCAGAATCTAACCTCTTCTCTTCCTTTCTCTGCCATCACGCTGGCCCAAGCCACCATCATCTCTCACCCAGATCACGTCAGCAGCCTTTTAACTTAGCCTCTGCCTCATCATGACACCCCTTCATCCCTTAATTAACACAGCAGCCAGAGAAGTCATCTCAAAACATCAACTGGATGTTCTGCAAAGCACAGCATTTGCTTCCTGTTTCACTTGGTAGAAAATGTAAAGTCCTGATGGTGACTTAGAGGTCGATAATTGACATGTCCCTACCTTGCAACCTCTCTGAACTCCTCACCAAACTTCACTCTTCTCCAGGCACATCAGCCTCTTCCCAGCCTTTGCATTTGCCTGCCTGCTGTGCTCTTTTGACAGATTTCCTGCGGGCAGCCTTCCCCTCTTCCTGGAGTCTCCAACCTGTGGCCTGCAGGCTACACACAGATTATCTAAGGACTGTTTTTCTTATCTGTGGTGTCAGATATCATGAAACATATACACAGAACTTTTCTCTTCCTCAACAGTTTTCATTACTATTTGCATGTTTACTGTGCAGCCCAATTCAATTTTTATTCTTCCAAAGTGCTGCAGAAAAGAAAAACAGACACCCCTGGTTCTAGGTCAGACAATTAAGGTTTAGAACACATCCTAGGAAAAGTGCTATATACCTCATTGCTGAGTGTCACCACGGTCACCTTCCAAGTATTCCCCTGGGGAAGCTCTGCACCCACATCAGTGCCTAGCCCACCCTTCAAAGCACTTTTTCTAGGATAAGTTTGCCAACATAATTGTCAGCCCTCTGACAGCTCTGATGGTCATTCCAGAAAAAGAGTTCCCAGCCTTTCAGAGTAGCATGTGGCATTCTGAAACAGCCTCATTTTTGTTTTCCCTAAACTTGATGTAGGCAAATTATGATTCCAAATGTGAATAGGTAGTTCAAGTACAGCCAGCAACAGCTGAGTATACTAAACTTTTATCAATATCTGTTTACATATTCTTTGCTTGAAAGAATGCTATGGAATTGTTTATATTTATAAATGAAGCTTTTTTGTGTGTTAATATAAAAAAAAAAGAAATAGAGCCCCTTATATGCATAGGAAAAGTTGGGGACCTCCAAGGTGGGGTGCACTGGATACTACCTTCATTGCAGTAATGTCGAAAACCCCATCACCTGAGCTCAAGCCTCTTGCTTCTGTACAACCAGGTGCAAAATTTCTCCAACTCTATTTGTAATGAGGGGTTTGTAACAGATCACTTCTAAAGTCCCTTCCACTGCAGAAAGAAAGTTATAGCTGAAGAAATAACATCCCCACCTTTTAATAACTTTCCAGAGGAGCATGTGGGGCTCACAGGTGATATCTTTTATTTTGCGAATTAAAACAAAACCACCCTCGGGGCTGGGGTCTGCTGTCAGGAAGGTGGGCCATTACCTGCGGAGCTGGTGTCTGTTCATGTACCTACCCACCTCGCTCCAGTAAAGGCTCCTGGCAGGGTCACCGTTTGCGGGGTGGGGGAGGAGGATTGCTGTGTTGAGTGGCGGGATGGGCTGTGTGACTAGGGTGCTAGGTCACAACGGGCAGGAAAAGGGTTGTTTAGGTGGCTGGTCAGGAAGAAGGCGAGCAGTGGCGTATGGTGGCTCCTCCCCAACACGCATCCTTCATGGAAACGATCTGAATCCAGGAGCCAGGGTCATCTTCATCTGGCACCAAAGGGCTGAATAGCCCATGAGTAGCACCTTCATCCTGCCCCAGGAGCTCCCTCTGGGGTGTTCTGGAACAAAATAGGTGCCACAACCAGGAGCCAGGAATCTCTGTGATCATATTAGAGGAATTTATGTGACCATAAAACAGCAAATAGTGTTTATTACCTCCAGGGGGGAATGACTGGGACGACTGTACAAGGCAGAGGATGTTGAAAGAAATACTTTTGGACAATTTAAATTTAACAGAGTTTAATTGTGCAAACAATGATTCACAAATCAGGCGACACCCAGAACAAGAGGAGGTTCACAGAGCTCCCTGGGCAGGAGGGGAGAATTTATAGACAGAAAACTGGAAGTGAACCAGATACAGCTTGATTGGTCACACTCTGGAATTCGCTTTATTTGACACGGTCTCAACAGCAAGCAGCTTGTGATTGATTAGCTGAAGCTCTGTTGCTGGGATGAGCTGTGACACAGCTACTACGCAATTGTTACAAAATGTGCTCCCAAGCTAGGCAGTCGGTTTGTTTACATACTAAGTTAGGCTGCAGTTTCTGACACAGGGATTCAAGGTATGGAGGCAAGCTGGGGAAAAGTGAAGTTGATGGAACAGATTTATTTTTGAAAGAGACTTTTCCCAGATCAGTCAAAGAGGAGGTATGATTGATATATACACCATGGAAATAGTGACCGTGGACCTCATATTCGCCAGCTCCAGCCTGGCAGTACCTGACGCCGGAGAAGTGGCGGAGACACCCAGGGAAGAGGCCCCAGGCCTATGACGACTGTGGAATGAACCAGGCTCCTTCCAGTCATAAGAACAACAGCTCCACCTGCCACCTGCCACTGGCCATTCTTCACCTTCTGCTGGGTCCCCCTTCAGATGCAAAACAAGATCTCTTTCACTGGAAAGACATTACTTAGCCCCTAAGACTACCAATGGAAGCTTTCATCTGGACCTAGCCATCCTAGATAAGGACACGGTGGACATTTCCGTGTTTGAGGCAGAGCCCAGCAGCTGTGGAGCTCCACAGAGAAGGGAGCAAGTTGACCACCAGGAGGACCCTTTTCATGGTCCCTCAGGTATTTGGGGCCATCTCCTCCGCTTGTATGAGGCAGAAGAAATTCAACACGCCTCCTGTGCATGGTATGTTCATGGAAATTCTCTTTTCTGTTCTAATCACAACACCTCCAGTGTCCAACAAAGGGGCAGCAGCAGTGGTAACTGTAGGTGCTATGGACACAGAAGCCACTGAATCCACAGATGCCGGGCATGTAAGAGCAGAAGCAGCCTTCACGGGTGTAGGAGGAAGTGGAACCAGCTTGTTTAAGGCAGGTCTTCTCAGAGGTCTTCATGTAGATGGAGCAAGGGCTTGCAAGATGTCCTTATCCTTAGTGGCTACTTCCAGCATGTCAGCAGAAGCTGCTGGTCTCTCCGTAGAGGGCAGAGAGTGTAGAGTTTGCAGGAACAGACACAGCTAGTGAGCCTGTCGCAGAAACAGGCCCAATTGCAACAACTCTTGTCTCAGCATGTAAATGAAGGCTCCGTGAGTGAATGTGTTGGAATGCATTGGTTGGGAGTCTCACCACCCAAGGATGAAGCCCAGAGGAAGAGACCAAAAAGGACAGAACCCCCACAAATCACTGCCACCGTCATAGGATTGGAGAGAACAAGTCAACCCTATGATCATTCATCTTCTGGTCCTTAGCCTGCCATGGGCCAGTAAGACAGCCAAGAAGCTGACGGCACATCTCCCCTTAGAAAAATATCAGCCTTAGTGGAAATGAAAATCTAGATTATCTCAAAAACTGGGGAAGGATCCAGACTACACGGTGCCCTAAAGTCACTATACACAGGAAAAATGGGAAATTGTAGTTAAATGTACATTTATCTACAAAATATTGATGACAAAATTTTCTAAAATATTTACAAATATCCTCTACTTGTTAGCCACCTCTGTAAAAGGTCTTCAAGCATAAATGGCTCTTCATGAAGCTGACAGCCCACCTTTCTGCACAGGGTAGAGAGATGGGATCAAGTCTAAGACAGTGGAAAAGAGTAGCACACAGGCCCCCTGTGGTCAGCCGAGGGTGCTAAGAGTTGGGGATCCTTGAGACCATATGTGAGACCAAGAGAACAGCTTTGAAACCCATCAGAAAAAGGAGTCAGAGCGTGGAGGCCAAGGTGTTTCTAATTTAGCTAGCCTTTGATTAAGTACATACACATAAATAAATACATACATTCTCAGGAAGAAAAAAGAAATCTGAAAGCACAACCCAATGGAACATGCCTTTTCATCATGAACTTCACTTGTGTGCATTGGTGAGAAGATCTGTCCAAGGGAAGTGAAGGGACAGTCAGAAGCACTTGAGTGAAAGACTGACTCAATGGACTTACGCTGGCCAGAGAAGGGTCTTGCCTTCCCTTCCTTCTCTACAAAATGCATACTTTTCATTACTGAGCTCCGCGGGTCTAAGAATCACCTTGTGCTTTTCTGAAATACCTATTCCTGCCCTGGACAAACTGAACCAGGATCTCACAGATCTCACAGGGACTGTCTTGGGCGATTCTGATGCCGATGATCAAAGATCTGGACTCAAGTCTAACACAGGAACATGGTCCAATTGCAGAACTGGCCACAAGAGTCAGAGATAGGCCCTGCAGGTTTTCATGTAAATGTCCTCATTTTTTTGGACTATGCATCAGTTCATTTTAATCACACCTACTGTAGACATTTATCCATTAGCAAATATTATAAGAGTTTACCATGTGCCGGGCACTGTTTCAGGGACTCTGCTAGTTGAACCTGTAAATTTCTTGGAGATCTGGTTTTTACAGTGCTGTATGTAGACTTGCCTTATTCTTTTTAGCTGCTGCCTAGCCTGCCATTGTACGGGTACGTGACACATGAATGATCAGAAGGAAAACAGGGACAATGGCCCTCTTTATACCTACCCTGATAATTACCTTTGCAAAGTATAGGACATTCACTGGCTTTGCAAGGCTTTATAAAGTTGTTGAAAATACAGTAAAACCTCTGGAAGATGACCACTCAAGGCACTATAACAAACTGGTCAACATATGGAGGTGGTCAATGTAAGGAATCACCACTGAGTACCCGTGGTGCAAGTCCAGTCTATAAAAATTAGGTCAGCATAAGGAGGTGGCCAATGTAGGGGGGCGGTCAACAGTGGAGATTCGACTCTATAAATAAGTATACCATGAAATACGTAATGGGGTGGAGGTTGTGAAGCAGTAAATGCGTAGTACCTAAAAACATGGCAAATATTTCTATTTTAAGAAATACTAAATTGAGAAACAGATAAACCAGCCCCACTCCTGCCCTTAATCAGTAATTATGTCCACTGTGACATATTGTAAGACTTGAAAACTAGGTTGCAGGGGTTGAGCGGCATACATATTTCAGGAAAAGAAATGTATTCCTTGATGTTATCAAACACTTTTCTTTTTCAATATTATCTAGCCTCAGCATTGTGTAGTATGTCAAAGTAAAAACAGAAAATTCTGGAATATTCTTTTGTTGTGGTTTTGTACACCAGTAAAATGAGAGGTCCGCCATACTGACGTGTGCTTTTAGGCCTAGAATTGAGGCTCTGGAGTATGTGCTGACTTGACATCTTGTGAAATCAGGAGGGCCTTGAATGTTCTAACCATGATTTCCCCTCCCGGCTTTGCCCTGGTGGATCAGGCTCTCTAGCTGAATAAACTTCAGTGTCAAAGGAACGAAGCAGTTCCTGCTTTTTCTGGGGTATGGGGTTTTGGTTCCCTGCTTGCTTCCAGAGTTATTCAAGCAAGTCAATCACACCTTTGGGGAACTATCAGACACCCACCCTTTTGATATTGCAAAGCCTGCCTCTCACAGCCCCTGGCTGTCCAGTGAAATCCTGCTTGGCTTAGAGCAGCGGTTCTCAACCCGTGGGTCACAACCCACAGGAACTGTATTAAAGGGTTGCAGCATTGTGGTTCTCAACCTTCCAAATGCCACGAACCTTTAATACAGTCCAAAGGGGTCGCGACCCACAGGTTGAGAACCACTGGCCTAGAGCGTCCTTCTCCCCAGTCAGCAATCCATCTTCCCCCATCCCTGTAACTGTAGGGAAGGAATATCTCCTTCAGTGATGGAATGAAAAAGAGATGTCATAAAAATGACATGTTTTATCCACTAAAATAGGCTCTTTATTACAATAAAATAAACTATATCATTTTAGAAAGCATTAAAAATCAAGTATTTTTCACCCAAACTGAGACAGCCAGCCAAAGCAATCTACTCGAATATTTTTTTTTATTGTAGATGTCTCATAATACATTGAAAGTAACAATATGAACGGTAGGCCAATTCATGGTCACAATCGGACATGATACCTTGGTCATCATGGTTATCGTGGCCACTAGTGTGTCTGGAAATTAGTCGGTACTGGTTAAACAAAAAAGTTGTTATTTCTCAGGAAACAACTTAGTCAAATACATGAAACAAGAGCTCTCACAAATTTATTTACTTAAGGGTTAGGAGTTTGATGACACCTAAGGCTGACTCAACAAAAACTAAACTCTGCTCCCAAGGGTCCTACAGGACAGTGGACACCATGGCTCTGGAGAAAGGTGTTGAGTGGGGAAGAAGGGAAGAGAGGGAAGGTATTGCCACTTAGTTACTACTCCAACCAACTGTACGTGCCGAGCAGGGAGAACGGGAACCCTCGTGATATCAATCCAGGGATGATTTCCACACCTCAGTGTCAGGAAGTGAGGCCCACGCAGGCTCAGTGAAGACTATGTTATGGAAAGCCTGACCTGGGCTTTCCAGAAGGTCTCAGGAAGGGGGTTTTGACCTGCAGAAGGCAGCACTTGGTGTGGGGGTTGCCTCCACGCCTGTGTATTCTGAAGCCATCTTCAGAGTGCAGCCGTGAAGTGGACTTGTTTGTACAGGTGCAACTGGGGGTTCTAGGATCAAAGTAGCTACTACTTATTAGCTATGTGAGTTGCTAGGCACAGGTGCAACTGGGGGTTCTAGGATCAAAGTAGCTACTACTTATTAGCTGTGTGAGTTGCTAGGCACAGACTGGAGCATTGTCTTCTTTGATTCACTTCACCATTTTTTGAGCTAAGTACTCTTATTCACATTTCACAAATGAGTAAACTGCATTAAGTAACTGATTCATAGCTCATAAGAAGTAGAGCCTGGATTCAAACCCTGAGCCAGGGGTTCATTCTTTTCTTTTTTAAAATCAATGTTATGTGTCTATTTGAGGCTTACAACATGATATTTGATACAGAGAGACAGTAAAATGATTAGTGAAGGCATTGAACATATCTATTATCTCACATTGTTGCTTTTTTGGTAAAAAGAGCTGCTAAAATCTACTTTTGAAACAAAAGTCCCTAATAGGATACAACTTCATTAATTGAGTTCTCGTGTTGTACATTATAGCCTGAGGCTTAATCATCCCTCATGTCTGCTACTTTCTATTCACTGACTTCCATCCCTACCTTCTCCTCACCCTTACCTCCATCCTGGCCCCTGCTAACCAGCACTTTTATTCTTCTCTCTGTATATATATTTGATCTTTGTTGTTTGTTTTAGATTCCACATATAAGTGAGATTGTACAATATTTTTATATGTCCAGTTTATTTTACTTTGCATAATAAACTTTGCCACTTTCTGCTACATGGATCCATGTGTTGTGATACACAGATAGTGCCAAAAAAATGTGCACACATTTTAAGAAAGGAAAAAGCTATTAAAATTGTGATGCTCAAAAATAAATAAAAATAAAAATATGGCCAGGCACTGTGGCTCATGCCTGCAATCCCAAGACTCTGGGAGGCTGAGGCAGGTGGATTGCTTGAGCTCACAGGTTCGAGACCAGCCTGAGTGAGATCTCTGTCTGAAAAAATAGCTGGGTGTTGTGGCAGACACCTGTAGTCCCAGCTACTTGGGAGGCTGAGGCAAAAGAATCACTTGAGTCCTAAAGTTTGAGTTTGCTATGTGCTATGACACCAGGGCACTCTACCAAGGGCGGCAAAATGAGACTTTGTCTCAAAAAGAAAAATCAACAACAAAAAATAAATAAAGTTGTAATACTCAATATATACTGATAACAAAAGATAAATACAAGTCACAGGGAGCACTTCTTGTAATTATAAAAAGTCAAATGTGACTTGAGTGTTATAAATTTAATACAGATTTTTCCTTTCTCGAAATATGTATACATTTTTTGGCACCCTCTGTATTCTATACATACATATATAATATATATACTTATATTTATACATATTATATTATTCAACCTTAAGAAAAGTGATCCTCCCATTTGCCACAACATGGATGGAGCTGTGGGGTTCATTGTAAATGGCAATCAGATGTGTACGGGAATTTCTGGGGAGAAGAATCCAGAAAGAGTGGGCTGCATAAGACAATCAATGCCAAGTACGATGCTAATAATAGTTCCATGTCTTTAATACAATACAGACAATTGTTTTTTAGAGAGACTATAGAAAAACCTCAACTAGGTGCCATTAAGGCCTACTTATAATACAGATGGATCAGGCCGGGCATGGTGACTCATGCCTGTAATCCTAGCACTCTGGGAGGCCTTGTCAGGAGGTTGAGCCAACCTGGGCAAGAAGGAGACTGAGACCCCATCTCTACTGAAGATAGAAGAACTAGCCAGGACTTGTGACAGGTGACTGTAGCCCCATAAGCCCAAGAGATGGAAGTTGCTGTGAGCTGTGATGACACCAGGGCACTCTACCCAGGGCAAAAGAGTGAGACTTTGTCTCACACACACACACACACACATGCAAAAAAACCCCAGATGGAACCATGTAGCAGAAAGTGGCAATGCAATTAAAGATCATGAAAAACATATTTACACTGTGCATTCTGAAGCCATCTTCCAAATAGCTTGTAATTTATTGCACAACTTATCCAAGCAGTATTTTGCATTGTATAGAAAGCAATGCAAAACGTGCACACTCTGAAGGGCGTTGATCTGCAGCCAGCAGCATTCAGTGTTGCTCGAGTGTTTATCTCTCCTTCCCTTACGTAAGCATGTTTGTTACATAACATCAATACCCAGAGCGGTAGCCAAACGATGTTCTGCTAACTGATGGGACCGCAGGAGTACTGCAGAGCTCAGCACTTAGGGACAGCACTTCCTTCTGACGGTATCTGGTAATAAGAAGCTACTCACCTTCAGAACACTCCTGCTGTAGATCAGTTCGTTTACTTCAATCTCCTGCTTATTTAGCATGAATCGTAGCCTCTCTTAAACTCCTCTTTATTACTTAGGTTTTGATTTAAGAAAATATATTTAGAAAGCCTTTGAAATACAAAAAAGCTGACCTGGCTGAATACCTGGTGACCTTGACAAAAGTCTCTTGTATGAATTCATTGTTAAGAGGTAGATTAGACATAATGATTTATAATGGCATTTACAGAGCTTAATGTTAGGTCTGAAAGATTCACTTGTAAATTATGTAGATTTGAATTACATTCGCACTAATTGAATTAGTTCCGAAATGTGTTTATATTGGCATTGAATCACTGTGTTTTGGAGACAGTCTTCCATTAAACCTGCTCCTGGTAAAACCAGATTACTCTCGTCTTCAGTCCTTACTATAATTGGTATTTATGTACTCCATATAAATATATAATTATCTGTGCACACTTGCTGTATGACCTCTAATTTGTTATGACTCCTTTTATTACATTGATAGTTTGGGGGGGATGGACATATGTCTTCTGCTTCCACAAGCCTCAAAACTCCTGACAGAATACACCTAACACTGGGAACATACATTTTCAAGTCAATTAACCAACAGACAATCTTATAGCTTTGAAAGTATCTCATAGGGCTCCAACCAGATACAAACCATCTCTTGGGTAGTTTCTCAGAGTAAAGCACTCCCTCAAATTATTAGTTTATACAATCAAGTCTCCATGTCCTCTGCTCCTCTGAGAGCTGTGTTAAAAGGAGATTCAACTCTAAATAAGTATTCATTTAAAAAAAAATCATACTGTATCTAAAGCTAAAGATGGTTTCAATGTATATCCTATTTCTAGGTTACACTAATTTATCTACCCTTCCCTTCCCTTCCCTTCCCTCCCTCCCTCCCTCCCTCCCTTCCTTCCTTCCTTCCTTCCTTTCTTGACAGAGTCTCATTCTATTGCCTTGGCTACAGTGTATGTGGCGCCAACCTACTTCCCAGCAACCTCTAACTCCTGAGTTCGAGCGATCCTCCTGCCTCACTCAGCCTCCCAAGTAACTGGGACTACAGGCACCTGTTGCAACACCTGGCTCAGTTTTCTATTTTTAGTAAAGACAGGGTCTCACTCTTGCTCAGGCTGGTCTTCAACTCTTGAGCTCAAGAGATTCTCCCACCTCAACCTCCTAGAGTGCTAGGAGGGAGTACAGGTGTGAGCCACCATGCTTGACCCTAATTTATCTACTTTTTCGTTCACTTTTTTCCAACTTTTTCACTCAGATCTCATCAGTGATATTTTATTTTCTAAGCCAATGGTATATAGATTGTTAGATCCATCAGTTCCCTTATACATGTTTCTTATTTAAAGAAGAATTTTCTTAAGAAAATCAAATGTGTAAAAGTTCAAACTTCTCTACATGGTTAAATTAGGAGAGATATTATTTTACATTACAAAGCATTCTTCACTTTATAAAAGAGACCTCTCATCTCTTCTTTCTATAAATATTTTTGAGCACATTTGCAAGATAAAAAGAGTTCTGTGGATGGCTGATGGTTAACAGCAGCACAACAATGTGAAAGTATTTAAAGTCCCTGAACTGTACGCTTAAAAATGGTTAAGATGGTAAGTTTTAGCTTGGGCAGATTTTATGACAGTTAAAAAATGTGTATTATTGAACATCTCTGTGGGGCTGCTCTGTGCTGAGCACTGTGGCCATGGCACAGGGTGACACAGAGACTGTCACTGTCCACAGGGCACTTGTAGCCTAGTGGGACTTGTAGCCCCAAAAGAGGGACAGTCTTTTTCACTGACCAAGTAATCCAGCAAAGGTGGTCCAGGTCAATGACTGGAAATCTAGCAGTGGGAACCTAATTTATCCAGAGAAGGCTGGCCTAACTCAGGAGGTGATATTAACATGAAATGGGTTTAGTTATTTGAAATATGCAGGGAAAAACTTCAAGGCCAAGAGATCATCAGGAGAAAAGGACATGAAATAGGAAAGAATTCAGTGTGTTTGAGCAACTGAAGGATGGTTGGAAGAAGTTTTGGGGGTTGGAGAAAATATGAAATGGAAAGGAATTGGAAAGGAGTCAGATTCCAGATCATCCAGGTAAAAGGGCTTTGGATTTTACTCCAAGTAAAACAAAAGCTACTGAAAGGTTTTAAATAGGCAATTGACATGATCTTACTATACTTTAAAAAGATCACTTTGGCTACAGTAGAGAGGATGGATTGAAAAGGGAAGAGTAAAAGCAGAGAGAATAATAAAACTAGTTGAACATTTTTCTCCTAGTGTATCTAAAAGTATAACTTGACTTAAAAACACAATGCTCTTAGTATTTTTCAAGGGTATATTCAAGGGGAAATAAATGCAAAGTTCGGTTCTTGTTTGTTACTTTATATGAATCTAAATTTTTCCTTCAACAATTTTTTCTACTCCACTACACTTTAATTTGCTTCCCATTGTGTTTTAGTCTGACTATACGGCACACGTTTTTTGACCAACGAAAGAATTTACGATAAAGCTATCATTACTTAATATTGCTATTATGAGTTCAACATTACTCATATGCAATGTATTACTACTGATGCTATATAAATATCACTCTATACAATATTTTTGTTGGTAGAAAAGATGTTCCTAAATTACTACCTGTTGTCTTAACATCAAAGGTTGATCTTATTCAGATCATGCCACTCTCCCCTAACTGCTGGTCATGACCTCTGGAAATCAAAGAGGAGGTAAGTGTCTGGAGAAAGGGCACATTTCTAAAGTGGGCCACATATACCAAGGGGCGTCTGTTTTGATACTAAAACAATTAGAACACTTGCATCACAGAAAGTCAAGAGTTGGCAGAAAGCCATGGAATGAGGGCAGAATTCCCATTGTCAGTTGGGAAATGAAGTCGCACTGATTAAAACATACCAAGGCATTCTTTGCACCCTTGTGTCCCCAGTCTTCATTTAATGAAACAAAACCCACCTAAACTATAATGAGAAAGATAATTCATCACTGTGTCTGCTATAGAAATCAGAGCACTCAGGGTCTGCACAAACTAGACAGACTGGACTTTTACCTCCCCACTCTCAGGGTGGTGGTGTCAGAGGGACTCTGAGCACTATCATCCGACCTAACAAGTTCCAACCCCTAATGTCTTTCTCTGCCTACCAAAATCCAGCAACTCTCACAAAATAACTGAGAAGGAAGGAAAATGAATGTTGGCTGAAGTATGTTAACAGCTGAAACAAATAAACACTAGCATTGCAATTAACACTGTGGAAGTTTATTCCCTCCCTAACTTAGTCTAAACTGGGTGTGAAGATGGTGAAGAGATTTTAGGGCAGGTCTGCTCCTCTTGGTGACTTAGGGGTCCAAGTGGCCAGAGGCTCTGCCCTCTCAACTAGATGACTTCCAAAACTGAGCATCAACATCTACCAAGCAGAGTGGGGGAAGGAGGAGATCACATATGGGAACTTTTGTTTGCTCAAACTTAGAAGTGGTGCACATCACATCGTTCACATTCTTCTGGCTGGAATCCCACCTGCACAGGAAATGAGAGACGTAGCCTGGCTGTGTGTCCAGGAAGAAGAGGAAACAGGTTTGGCTATCACTTAGCCATCTCAGTCACAATGATGCTGTAGTTCTCACATGTGAAAGGCTATAATAGTAGGAATAGGGGACAGACTGATGAAAATTGTGTTTTATTAACTCATTTGCTTGTAGTTACAGAGCATCAAATTGGAAGTGTAAAAAAATAATTTGTTTTGCAATAGATGAATATGTATTAGAGATTTGGAATAGTTATCTACTTCCCCCAATTAAATATCTTGGAAGTGAATTTAGTTACAAACTATGTTCAGAGAGGGGCATAATTGTGATTCATATAGAATATATATTGGCAAATATGGAATGAGTCTCTACTTACTACGAGATAAATAAACTGAGCCAATGAAGTATGTTTAGGAAAAATGAAAGGAACTATCATATCAAGACAAATTAAAAACATGCCTCTGAATGTGACTTACAGAAGCAATAAGAAAACCATCCTCAAAAGAAGGCAAAACAAAAAATCTTCCTGGAAATAAAAGTTATAAATATTTTTTTCATTTTCCAAGATGAAATAATAGTATAATAAAATAAAAAGGAAGAAGGGGGTCATGAATGACACAGGAAGGGATCAAAAGGACACTAAAATGCAATAGGATAATTAAAATCACAGTTGGAGGTGTGTCCTGAACACTGGAGTGGAAGAGAATTAATTAGGGATATGGAAACGAACTTGAGTTCTTACAGAATGAAAATAAAGTGGATAGACAGCTATGAACAGAGATCTGAGAGCTTCACACAGGAAGTTACGTTCTGAACAAAACTGGCAGAAAAATACTTTGCAAAATTATCAGATGTCCATAGGTGGAGACTGAGTCATTTAATTCCAAGCAAAAATCAAGTAAAAAGAATTACAAAGAAATGCATTCTGGCATACACTTTGAATTATCAGGTTAACCAAAAGTTAAATGCTATCTACACTCAAAAGAAAAACTACCTACAAAAGAAAGAAAAATGGGCAAGATTCGCCTGCTTCCGAAATTCGAGATCTCCTTCTCATGCATGTATCTGTTCTATCGGTGAATTTTATACTTTTGTGTGTTTTCATAAGGTCGATAAACCTTTGGCTTCTGGATGTAGGATTCTCTTAAGAATTTCTTGTACGGCCATTCTAGTGCTGATAAATTCTCTCAGTTTTTCCTTGTCTGGGAAAGACTTTTTCCTTCGCTTCTGAAAGATAGCTTTTTTGAATATAGTATTCTTGACTAGCTGCTGTTATTTTTTTTCTTTTCTTTTCTTTCTTTCTTCCTTCCTTTCTTTCTTTTCTTTCTTTCTTTCTTTCTTTTTTTTTAGATTGAGTTTCTCTCTGTCACCCTGGGTAAAGTCCTTAGCATCATAGCTCACAGCAACATCAAACTCTTGGGCTCAAGCAATCCTCTTGCCTCAGCCTGCTGAGTAGCTGGGACTACGGGCACTTGCCACAAAGCCTAGCTAATTTTTCTATTTTTAGTAGAGATGCCATCTCACTCTTGCTCGGGCTGGTCTGGAATTCCTAAGCTCAGGCTCTATGTTCTTTCAGAATTCCGAATAGATCATTTCATTCTCTTTGGCTCCTAGGGTTTCTGCTGACAACTCTGTTAGTCTGATGGTGATTCATTATATGTGGTGATACCTTCTCTTGTTCTGGAATTCTCTTTTTGTCTTTCACTTTTGATAGTTTGACTATAATGACTTGGAGATAACTTTTTTTGGTTGATTCTATTTGGGAATATTTAAATTTCCTGTATCCAGATATCTATAACTCTTCCAAGACATGGGAAGTTTTTAGATATTATTCCTTTTTTTTTTTTTTTTTTGAGTCAGAGTCTCATTTTGTCATCCTTGGTGGTTGCCATGGCGTCACAGCTCATAGCAACTTCAAACTCTTGGGCTCAAGCAATTCTCTTACCTCAGCCTCCCATGTAGCTGGTACTACAGGTGCCCGCCATAACACCTGGCTATTTTTTTAGAGATGGGGTCTCTCTCTGGCTCAGGCTGGTCTCGAACTTGTGAGCTCAGGTAATCCACCCACCTCAGTCTCCCAGAGTGCTGGGTTTACAGGTGTGAGCCACCATTCTTGGCCTCTATTATTTCATTAAATAGTTTTCTTTATGACTTTTCCTAATTCTTATTCTTCTGAATCCCTATAATTTGAAGATTTTGTTCTCTTGATGGTGTTCCATATGTCACATAGTCTTTCTTTATTCATTTTTATTGTACTTTTTAAAAAATATGACTGGGTTATTTTAAAAGGCTCATCTTCAAGTTTAGATTTTTTTTTATCTGCTTGACATAGTCTATTGGTAAAGATTTCCATTGTATTTTTTATATTATTCATTGGATTTTTCACCAGTAGAATTTCTGTTTGGTTCTTCTTTATAACGTCTATCTCTTTGTTGAATTTTTCATTCAGATCATGAATTGTTTCTGATTTTTTGGTCTGTATTCTCTTATATCTCACTGAATTTCCTTAGGATAATGATCTTTAATTATTAATATTATTAATTAACGATCACAACATTTTAATTACCATCACTAATATTTGTATTATTAATATAATTACTATAATACTCTACCCTGTTGACCTAATGAAACTCTGTTCCCCCCAAATATATACAATAAATAATATAACTAATATAACTAATATCAACTTACATTAATAATATTTTGAATTTCTTTTCAGACATTTTATAAATTTCCCTTTCTTAGGGGACTGTCACTGGAAAATTATTGTGTTCCTTTGGAAGTGTCATGTTCTCTGTCTTTTCATGTTTTTTGTGTACATATGTTGATACTCATGTATCTGGTACAACAGATACTTCTTCTGATTTTATGGAGTGGTTTTCATGAAGATTTTTTCCTGGAGATGTATCTATATTGTCAACTGGGTAGTATACTTTTGGTTTGGTTCTGATTGTCGTTATAGAGCAGTCTCTGTATGATTTTTTTGGCTTCTTGCAAGTACTTTAGTAGCTTAGGCTACAGGTGTTTGTGGAGTTTGTGATGAGGCTTTCCTGGGGACCGGGGTGCTGGGTAGGCCAGTCCTTAGGCCCCTCAACAGTGCACATGGGCACTGACTGTGGCAGGAGTGGTTTGTATTGTCAAGACTAGTCCTCGAAGTGCCCACCTGGGATGAGTCAGCTTTTGTGTCTCTGGGGAGCATGCTCGGGTCCATGGCAGCCCTGGGTCTGGAGGGAATGATGTTGCTGTTGGTGGTGGTGGCCCCTCATAGATTTGTTGTTCTCAGGATCTGGTAGTGCAAACTCCAGCTCCCTGAGTCCCAGAGGGAGACTCCTTAATGTTCAGGACTGCCTGCCACCAAGAGTGTAGGGTGCTGCGTGGGCTTGAGTGCTGGCCATGTGAACACAGTGCTGGGTCCAGCCTCCTAGTGGATGTAAGGGAAATTTGGCTGGGCTCCAAATTGGAGATGCAGGGGTTATTAGGCCCCAGGGCAGGGCATAATCTGATGTTTGTTTCTGTCTCAAAATGGGGCCATCATGCAGTAGCTTGGGTCCCAGAGATGAGTGGAACCCAGTGTAAATTCCCTCTTTGGCACAACTAGTCTCATGGACTCAAGGGTTGAGGGCTTTTCCGGGAGCCAGGACATAGACATCTGTTATGGGATTGTGGACTGTTGGGGAGCTCCTGCAGTGGGGAGCTCCACAATGAGGACTCCCTGCTGGGGCTGGCCATGCACTTGGCTTCCTGTCTATGCTCCCACCTTGAGTTTCTCTCCTGGCTGAATTCCAGTGTCCTTCCTTATATGTCCTGCTTGACTTGTGGTTATCTGTTTGCTGTTTCAGTCCTTCTTTGAGAAGGAGATGAGTGCCCGTGCTTCTAGTCAACTATCTTGATCACATAGGATGGTACTACTTTGCTCTTTACAGTCTCACAGGGAAGAGTGTCAGAAACAGAACATTTGTGCCTCTATTGAGTATTCACGGTCTTTTGATTCTTAATCAGGAATGGACCATATTCTATAATGAAATCTACCAACTTAAAACAGACTTTTAGTTATTGAAACTTACATGACACTGTATTTTAATTTTAATACCATGGATAAAATGAAGGTGAGCAGGAGGGATACCCACATAGAACAGATAAATATTGGGTATTTAGAAAAAAAATAATTCTCTCTGGCTTCTTTTGCAGTGAGTATAAACCACTTTTATTTATGACAGCATGAAGGCTAACTGCCTAGGAGAGCAAACAGCCCCACCCAGGCTACTGAATCAGAAATCTTGTTTCAACAAGCCCCAGTGTTTTAAAACCATTGCCATAAAGACTAGCGCAGTAAGTATCCTCAGAGTGCTGGTATTGTCAAACAGTGGTTGATTCTGACCTGTAAGTATCTTCTAAACAAATAATTTTATATTAACTATGCCAATATTTTAAAAAAATCATACATTTAGAAAAAATTCCACCAAATTTAATCAGTTCAAACATCAAAAAACAGGCTGGGCACAGTGGCTCATGTCCGTAATCCTAGTAATCTGGGAGGCCAAAGCAGGTGGAATGCCTAAGCTCAGGAGTTCAAGACCAGCCTAAGCAAGAGTAAGATTCTGTCTCTAAAACTAACTGGGCATTGTGGTGGGTGCCTATAGGCCCAGCTACTCAAGAGGCTGGGGTAAAAGAATCTCTTGAGCCCATGAGTTTGAGGTTGCTGTGAGCTATGATGCCATGGCACTCTACCCAGGGTGACAAAGAGAGACTCTGTCTCAAAACAAAACAAAGCAAACCCCACCTCCCAACCAAAAACCATCATGGAACAGATTAAATCATTACCTTCTTCTTTAATCAAAATATAAATACCAACATAATATATAAAAGTGAAGGGTTCCGCTTGGGATTAAACAGGATTTGGGGAGACTTTGAATCTTACATGCTGACTTCCCTTGGTCCTAAATCCTGCTCCTTCTTTGTCTGTGCAGAAGCTCCTAGGACACCTCCCCTGAGCTTCTCCAAGGTACACTTTGAAAATCATTGACTCAGCTTTCTCTCTTGCTCCCTTTCTCTTTTCCTTTTTTTTTTTTCTTCTTGAGACATAATCTTACTTTTTCACCTTGGGTAGAATGCCATGGCATCCCAGCTCGTTGCAACCTCAAAGTCTTGGGCTCAAGCAAACCTCTTGCCTCACTTTTTATACTTTTACTAGAGACCCAGGGGTCTTGCTCTTGCTCAGGTTGTCTTGAACTCTTGAGCTCAAGCAATCCACTGGCCTTCTCCTCTCCTCTCGTGTCCACCCTTCCACTCCCCTCTTTCTTCCTTCCTTCCTGTCTTTCTTTTTCTTTCCTTCTCTCCTAACCCTATCCCCCACTCCCGTCCCCATCTTGAACACCAAAGCTAGCTAAGAATGAGCCCCTGGGTTCCCATGCCTGCATGACGCCCATGTGGAGCGCATGTCAGCTTTAGCTTCGGTCTCCACAGTGCCCTGGGGTAACCTGTCAGATGTCCCTGGCAGACTTTAGGCCATGAGTGGGACGAGGGTCTCATCACCTTAGCCCCTGTCAGTTGACCAGGTGCCTCTTCTGCATTCATTGGCATACCACGACCAAGTCTTATTTCATCTCCCTGAAATGAGCTCCATGTGTCATCATAACTTACACCAACCTCGAAGCCTTGAACTCCAGAGATCCTCTTATCTCAGTCTCTCGAGTAGCTGGGACTATGGGAGGGGGATGAGGGGCAGTGGCTGTCTCGCTCCTGCTCAGGCTAGTGGTCTCAGGTCTCCACCTGCGTTGGCCTCCCAGAATGCTAGGATTACCGTGGACAGCCGCTGTACTAGGCCCTATGATTCTTTTTCTGTGAAGCTGATCCTTGAAGGACAAATCCGTCCTCCCATATGATAGGGCTGAATGACTCTCAAAGCCCAGTGGGGAGGTTGTGCGGTGCAGGGAAGGGAAAGGATGGGAGGGGAGAGATCTTAGTCTCCCCTTCAAGGTCAGGTCAGCTCCCCTTCAACGCCTGGGTGTTTCGGTACCTACCTGTCCTGTAAAATGGAAAAGATCAGAAATAAAGGTCAAAAACAAAAAGAAAAGAAAGAGAGGAGAGAGAGAGAAGGAAGGAAGGAAAGAAAGAAATGACAGAAATACAGAAGAAATAAAGATGACAGAGTTAGCAGCTATTTAAGTGGTTCTTCTCTATTTAAAAAAAATCAATTAGGATCATTATGTTTCTCTTATAAGCCCCATATTTAGAAAGTTTTATTTATTTATTTATTATTTTACTGTTTGTGATTCATTGAAGGTACAAAGAATTAGGTTCCACTGATTGCATTTGTTAGACAAAGTCCCTCTTGTAATTGTGTCCTGCCCCCAAGAGGTGTGCCATAAACTGTGACCCCCATTCCCTACCTCCTCTCCCACTTTTTTTTGACAAAGAGTCTCACTTTGTCACCCTTGATAGAGTACTGTGGCATCATAGCTCACAGCAACCTCAAACTCTTGGCCTCAAGAGATCCTCCTGCCTCAGCCTCCTCAGTAGCTGGGACTACAGGTGCCTGCCACAACACCCAGCTAGCTTTCTATTTGTAGTAGTAACAAGGTCTTGCTCTTGCTTGAGCTGGTGTCAAACTCCTAAGCTCAAATGATCCAGTGGTCTTAGCCTCCCAGAGTGCTGGAATTACAGGTGTGAACCATCATGGCTGGCCAGAAGGATTTTTAACTAAAGCATGGTAAGTAATATTAACTACCTACTAAGTAGTTTTCCCAATGTTACTCAATGCGGATATAAGATCATTCATATTCAAGGGGGTGGAACTGTTTCTTATGGTATGGGCTGTCTTTTTATAAATAAAACATAGCTCTCTATATAGTACATAAAAACAGTAAAAGTATATCTGTGGTACTAAAATTTTATGGTGGGGAAGTGGCCACACCTACGGTGCATCTTAGAATGGGTACAGAAACTTACTAAATGCAGAATACAAATGCCTACATATAGTAACTAGGAAAGTGCCATGAAGGCTACGTTGAACAGTTTGATGAGAATATTTCAGATGGTATATGAAACCAGTACATTGAACCCCTTGATTGCACTAATGTACACAGCTATGATTTAACAATAAAAATAAATAAATTCAAAGAAAGAAAAAGAAAAAAAATGTAAAGAGAATCCCTATGAAGAAAATGATGAAAAAAAAGACAATGATACACTTATATAAATGACTTACAATCAGAATTTTTGATCAATACGAGTGTACCAGTATGGCCAATCTGAGTTGGAATTTCAGTCAAAAGAAAATAAACATCATATCTCAGCTTGTGTGTAAATGTAATTGTTCATTCAACAATGAGGGCTGTGCTGACCAGTGGTGCTGTAGTATGACAGAACAGTTGGAAGCCTACTGCAGTAGTCCAAGTGAGAAATGGTGGGGATGGGATTGCAATGTTCAGATTTTGTATATATTTTAAAATATGCTTGTCTGAAAAATTCAGAACACCTCAAGGTCCCCAGGATAAAAGATTCCTGGTTGGGAAATACATATTATCCCAAAGTTCTAAGTGTTATTTGGGGTGAGGGAAGGAGATCTTTGGCTGTTTACATATGTGTTCAAAAAAATTTTTTTTTTCTTCCTAGCACTGCCATTCTTTAGGCTAGCTGAAAAAACAAATCAGCCAATCTCATGTTTTCCTTCATAGGAAAATTTTGTTTGTAGCTGGACTGAATTTCTATTTGGACAAGGGTAGCACTTACTCAAAGACGGGCTTTGTATATTTTGTTCCATAGATGTCCTGCGTTTTTGAAGCTGTCAACAACATTTTCACCATTGTAAATGGTCTAGGTTGATGTAACCTGCTGTGTTATGTAGCTTTGAATGTGCATTTGTATTTGCAGAGCACAGAAAGTACATAAAGAGCATTAGCAAGTCTTCCCAGGCAATTTTTAGCTCACTGCTGGCATTGATCAACTGTTATGCTTAGTGTGGTGAACATTTCTTCCCGATAAAACCCAACTTTGGCCGATGACTGTGTTTTTCCAATGGCTATTAATCAATCCTGCAAGCTGCCTCAAATTCTTTGCGGAGATAGGATGTCATAAATAAGTAAAAATAATCATTGGCTTATCCAGGAAGTGGAAAAGTGCAAACTAGACTACGTGCGAGGCAGCATGTCAAGGTCTTTTTTTGTGCAGATGGGAAAAGACCGAATAGTCTCTGTGGTTACATGGGTCATATAGCTTGTATATCACCCTTTTCTGCAGTCTCAGAAGAGTTATATGCAAGATGTAATCCAAGGGTCTACTCTGAAAACAAATATATTCCATGAGTTGTGAACTGTCATTTAACTTTAGCAATGATGTGAGATCTTTGGTGAGGGTTTATATAGAATGTTCTCTTAATGGGCTTGTATCTCTTACAAAGAATAGAGATTTACGGTGGGGGGGGGGTGGATTAACAAGGTTAAACATAGACTCCAGGAGGCTTCCTCATTCCTGGAGTGCAAATCAATTATATTGCTAATACATATGCAAACATCTGTTGAGGAAATATTTGTACTCTATATTAAAGGTATTGTTTGCTATGAATTTGTGTATATTCAAAATATATTTAAATTATTTATAAAGGGAAAATAATTTGTCTTATTTTACTTACACTTCTGATGGAGAGAAATTAACTGGCTGGCCTGAGACTGGGAAAAGGTCATGAAATGTTTAACAACCTACAGATCAGAAAGAGAAAGGTAACAGCAAACTCACATGGAAAGGAGGGAAGCTTGCAAGCCATCAAAAGAGAGCGGGGTTTCTCCCATCCTCAGGGGGCTGGAGGCCAAGGGGCCTCATTTTTCATGGAAGGGTAAATGGACTTGGATGCATGTGGCTGAAAGACAGACTCATGAAATGAAGCTAGCAAGGCAGATGCCTCCTGCATGTCAAGATTTGAGGTGGATCATTATGTACATGACCTTTGGTAAGGGCATGAAGAAAAGAACGGTACAAAGGAAAATGGAATAGTTCCAGATTCTGGTGTACTTCAGTCACGACAGCTAAAAACAGAAGGCAAAACCTTTTTTGGCCACAAAACCAAAAAAATCTCTAAATCTTAAGTGCTATGTGAGTTTCTATTCCACACCAACTGTATAAATCCTGTGAGGAGTTGTAAGTGGAATAGCCCCGAATCTATGGCATATAACTATTTTATTTATGAATGAGGTATTTTAATGTGGAAGCAATCGCCATTCTATTTCACACACACACGTTTTAAGAAAGGAGAAAAACTGTATTAAAGTTGTCATGCTCAATATATACCAATAACAAAAGATGGATACAAGTCACATTTGACTTCTACAGGTGCTCAAAATGGTTATTATCAAGTCATTGTGTGGTAGACTTCTGTGGCAAGGATGTAAACTGTTCTAAAACCACAGCAGAAGAAGCAGGACTTGCTGTGTGAGGCCTTCCAGATCTTCCCCTGTGCACATCACACACAACACCATTGCCTCAAACTTACCCTGGATGCATATTTTTAGGTGGGGTGGAGGTTCTGTTCCATACTCATGCCTCCACTGTCCTTGTACTTCCATGACACTCTTGAATTTCAAATTCCACTGCAAAATGGGCTTGCACTCCTCAATAGACAACCTTGCTTCAGCCATTTTCTTACACCATCCTGCCTGTCACGTGGCAATGTTAGCATTCATTTGATTATCACCATCTTTTGAATGAATGTCATTCTACACATTACTACCGTAATTCCGCTCAACTTTAAGAAGTAGTATGTAGTACATAGAGACCATCTCTTAAAATGTGTATATATGTTCTTGGCACCCTGGTAGTATAACAATATGTATCACTTATAATTTAAGAATTTCACAAGAATATGTTCATAAGTAATCAAACCACCTCATAGTTAAAGATTGAGTCTTCTCTTAAAAATTACTGTTTTTAAAACTAAGTTTGAAAAAACCTTTTAATCTTTTGTAAAGCAGCATGTGGGAGATAGAAAACAAAATAATAAAACTGCTGTTAAGGTCCAGGGCTGGGGGAGGGAGGGAAGCAAGCCCCAACATTCAGATTTTTGCAGAACTTTCAGTGTCTTCCACGTCAGTGATACTATTCAAAAAACAAGACCTGAAGCCCATTTGTGATACCTGAAAACTTAAATGCAAATTCTAATTATGTTTTCAGCTCTAAAGATCGACAAATGCAGTAAAAGCAGTTTGCAAACCAGCAAGACTTTGTATATACTTGGGGTCTTCTTTTTAACTCTTGCTTTTAAATAAATTTCTATATTTGCGCTGGCCTATATCCTTATATGGGAAAAGAATGTGTTTTGCAAGAGCAAATGAAAATAATGAACTGAATTTATGGTTAATTTTTCTCAATTATCTTCCTCCTCAAAATCTTAATTCAAGGGTAGTCAGTGAAATAATACCTCAGTGCTAGAGAAAGTTGTTAGAATTGTGAGCACTTTATAGAAAACATGTTGCCTGCATATTGTAACTTTCCAGGCTACCTATTTCTCCACCAATATCTGGGCACTAAACTTCTTTCTGAGTGAGGAAGCAAATGAATTATAAGTGGTGAAAACAGTATTATATCATTGTCAAATTCCAGATTTGGTGACTGTCTTGTGATTATGTAAGAGAGTGTCTTGTTCCGGAGAAATGCTGAAGTGTTTAGGGTTAATGGGCATCACGAGAACAATTTAGTCAAATGGCCCCAGCAAAGAGAGTGAGAATGCCAAATCAAATGTTGTAAAATGTTAATGACTGCATGAGAAAATGAGGAAGTCTTTTGTATTATTCTTCCAACATTTCTGTAAGCTTGAGAGTTTTTCAAAATAAAAGTGGAAGAAACTAAAAGTCAGTTTGAAGAGCCTCCAACTGACCAAATTTGGAAGTATTTGAACTTAAAAAAAAAAAAAAAAAGTTGCAATTGATTGTGACCCAATGAATAAATAAGAGTGAAAGGAAAGAAAGAAAGAAAGAAAGGAAGGAAGGAAAGAAGGAAGGAAGGAAGGAAGGAAGGAAGGAAGGAAGGAAGGAAGGAAGGAAGGAAGGAAGGAAGGAAGGAAGGAAGGAAGGAAGAGAAAGAAAGAAAGAAAGAAAAAGAAAGGAAGAAAGCACTTACTGCCACCAGAGGCTACTGTTATGCCAACATCTTACTCTAAAATTTTTTAGTGAAAAAAAATTTTTAGTAAGTTTCAAAAACTTACCCTGTCTTTTTGAAAGGAATTATGGTCATCACCAGTTGCTATGTGAAAGAAAGCTTTTCTTTTCAGAATAATGACAGCTAATACATGTTGATGAAATGATAGAATTAAAAAGTCACCATTTAACAATGACCAATGACATAAGGAATTATGCAGGGAACATCAACTCATGCTGCAAAATAAATGGGTGTGTAAATACATAGATAACACAAAGGTGGCAAAATGTTAATGATATCAAATCTGTGACAATGACAATGATTCCCTGTATTATTCCTTCGAATGCTTTGATGTTTGAAAGCATACAAACACACAAAAGCTCTGCCAATACCAACACCACTCCAGGTTTGACTGCTGAATAGAAACTCAATCCTAACCAGAAGGCAGCCAGTCTCCTCAGTCACCAAAAGACCTTGGCATATTCGTTATTTTGCAACCTGCCTCCATCACAAAATGCACACACTAATGGAGATGTTCTCCTGTCTGCAGGCATTCAGAAGAGTTCATGAAATAGACAAAAGTGGCCCAGAATGTTCCATCCTCAGATTCCCCAGGTGCTGGGTTCGACTTGGGACAAAGCAGAGAACCGGGTTGAACGATATTCCAAAATCAAAAGTTCTACCTCCAGCTCCACTTACAACTTAGATCTTAGACTTGTCGCTATTCACATATTAAAGGATAATTGAATTCCTCCTTATTCTTTATCTTTATTGATACACACCTGTTTCAAGAAAAGTCAGAGGAAACAGCTAACATTAAATTGTGGCTTGATGTCAGGGATAATCAATGCAGCATTCACTTTAGCTACGAGTTAGATGCACTGTGGTAGGGGCCAGAGAAAAGGCAGATAGATCAAGTATAACGTTCATGCTGTGCCAACCTCAACTCCATAAATCCTCTCAGAGCTCATCTTCATAGAAAACATCTGTTTCTACAGGCACGCAATAAAAAGCTCTTATAGCAAATAAAGTTATTTTTGGCATAAACATGACAGAGTGATTTTTAATGTTTATATTCCAAAGCATCTTAATGAGATCTATCTTCATCACATCATTTCTAAATATGACATGAGTTAACTGGTCTTTGTATATAAAAGCAGATCTGACCACGACTGGGCCATCTTTGTGGCTACACACCCTAATCTCCCCAGAGGTTTACTGTAGCAACGGTGTTGAACTAAAACGCATTGCTAGAATCAGTCCATTCCTCACGGGCCTGCCCCAGACTCTCATGGAGAATAAGCTAGTTCTGTAATATTGTGATGAAAAATGACCCAGTGTCACACTTTATGGGGGCAAGACATGATTGCAAGAGGGACTTTACCTAACAATTGCAATCAGTGTAACCTGGCTTATTGTACCCTCAATGAATCCCCAACAATAAAATAATAATAATAATAAATAAATAAATAAATAAAAAATGACCCAGTGGTGTAGGAGATGAACAAGGGTTGAGAAACAATATTGCATCAAATTGTAACTTCCAGGGAGAATTTGTTGAGGAGGCAGAATGAACAATTATGTGAAAAATTCTCAAGGACTTTTGCTTTGTATACACCCATCCTTAACATAATGGATTTGAAGGGGCTTTAGTTTGAGCATTCTCTAACTTCTAGATTAACCCTTAAGGTGGTTGTGTTCTCCTTATTCTTTATTTTTAACTGGAGAACTTCAATTTATATTTATTTTTCATCTGAAAAAAGATGACGGGGTGGAGTCTTCAGACAGCTGGTCCCTGAACATCCCTCTGCCTCAATCATGGCTTGCAGCGTGGCCACCAGCAACCTGAATCTCCAACCTGGGGAGTCCCTCAGAGTACGGGGTGAGGTTGCCCCCAATGCCAAGAGCTTTGTGCTGAACCTGGGCAAAGACAACAACCTGTGCCTGCATTTCAACCCCTGCTTCGATGCCCATGGGGATGCCAACACTGTTGTGTGTGACAATAAGGATGGCAGGAGCGGAGAAGCGGGAGGCTGCCCTTCCCTTCCAGTCTGGAAGTATCCTGGAGGCTGCATCCGCTTCCACTAGGTAGACCCAACCGTCAAGCTGCCAGATGGTTACACATTCAAGTTCCCCAACCATCTCAACCTAGAGGCCATCAACTGCATAGCAGCTGATGGTGACGTCAAGAACAAGTGTGTGGCCTTTGATTGAAGCCAGCTGGCCCATGACCCCCAGTAAAGGCAACTGCCTCTGCCCTTCCTGGAATAAATAAATAAATAAATAAATAAATAAATAAATAAATCAGTGCCCATAGCTCAGTGGGTAGTGTGCCAGCCACATACACCGAGGCTGGTGGGTTTGAACCCAACCCCGGCTGGCTAAAACAATGAGATCTGCAACAAAAAAAAATAGCCGGGCATTGTGGTGGGTGCCTGTAGTCCCAGCTACTTGGGAGGCTGAGGCAAGAGAATCACTTAAGCCTGAGAGTTTGAGGTTGCTGTGAGCTGTGACGCCACAGCACTCTACTGAGGGTGACATAGCGAGACTCTGTCTCAAAAATAAAAATAAAAATAAATAAAAATAAAAAATGATGGGACGTAAGTTTTACAGAAACTTTTCATATACAGGTGGACACACTGGTTCCATCTATTATTAGTCAAAGTTCTCCAGAGAAACATAACCAGTAGGATATTTAGAGATCTATCAGAGGAGACATTATTATGGAGGCTGAGACGTCAGTCCCACCATCTGTTTCCTGCAAGCTGGAGGCCTGGAAATGCTGGTGGTGTAATGTGGTCTGAATCTGAAGGCTTGAGAGGAGGGGAGCGAATGGTGTGACCACCAGTCTGAGGTTAAAGACCTGGCAGGTGGGAGTGAGGGGTTAAGTGCTGGAATGCAAAGGTCTAAGAACCAAGAGCTCCATTGCACAAGGGCACGACAAGAGGATGTTTCCAGGTCAAGAAGAAAGAGAATTTACCCTTCCTCTTCCCTTTCATCACATTCAGGTCCTCAACGGACTGGAAGATGCCAACCCACACTGGTGAAGGTAGAATCTTCTTTACTCAGCCTACTGACTCATACTAATATCCTCTAGAAACACTTTCATGGGCACACCAGAAAGATGTTTTAGGAGCTACCTGGGTATTCCTTCCAATACATAAACTATGAAGTGTGCCTGGGGTTCTAGAACCCAAGGGAAGATAGAGATTGCACTGCACGCAGGCTGGCTTGTGCCTTCTTGGGCTTCTCGTCTGTTTGGATATAACATTATTTTGTGCGGCCCGGTTAACTTGGTTTGTGAATTAAATTATCTAGTCCTGATTCAAGTAAACCTTCACAAATTGGACAAGTAGTATAAATAGACTTCTGCAAAAACAAACACTACCTCCCTCTCCCAGAAAAACAAAAACAAAAACAAAACCCTCACCTTTTTGAAGACAAAATAGAACAAGCCCAGAAAGACAAAAATTGACGTTTCTACTCCCAGTAAAGATTACCAAGGCTTTTTGAAATACAGGGTTAAATTCAATTTCATTAACAAGGAAATTCACCCTGAGGACCTACTGTGCCTTGGAATAATACTTGGTAATAGAACAAGCCATCTTGATCAGTAAGATGTATAAAAATTAATGATCTGAAATATAAAGTTGTAACTTTATGTTTTTTCTACTAGGGTGTGCTCATAAGATATTCTTTAAAAATTCGCAGAAAATTTAATCATGAGAATTTTTGAATTTAAGAGTTCACATATAAAACCCATATATAAGTGATACTCTCATTTTAGTGACACAGGGACAGGAAAAACAACCAACTTTGAAACACAGCGTGATCATGAGTAGCATAATCAATGCTTTTTTCCCTTTAAATGATGATGCTCTTGTTAAAATCTTATTGCTATGGACCATAAGATCAAAGTCGTAGTTACCCTATGAGAGGTATGAGGCACTTAACATAAGCTGATTATTCAAATCTAAAGAATATCTGGCCAATTATGAAGGGATAATCATTACCAGTGGATGAGTTTGGACATTTTTATTTATTTTTTTTTTTTTATTTTTTTATTTTTTATTTTGGCCGGGGCTAGGTTTGAACCTGCCACCTCCAGCATATGGGACCGGCGCCCTACTCCTTGAGCCACAGGCGCCGCCCAAGTTTGGACATTTTTAAAGAGAGTTAATACTAGAATAAATGTTTTAAAAAAAAAAAAAAAAAACTTCTTATACCCAGACTTCCAGACTTAACTGAGCAGTGAATCTATGATTTTATAGGGTGCCCATAAAATTTGTGTACAATTTTAAATATCTAAATAAACTAAGAGCTGGTTCTCACAGGGACGGAGTAGCTTGTATTTTGCTAATCTACAAGGACAGCTACACTAGTTTTGGTAACAATGTTCCCAACTGCACGTGGTTTATTGTACTTTCTATATCGGAAGCACAAAGCCTTAATAATGAATTAGAAGACCATGGAGTCAGTTCTAACAAAGCAGTTGATTCATGAAGCAATTGGAGCCCTGAAATCATGGCTCGCACTCCAGAATGAGTTGCCGGGAGGCCCAAGTCTTAGGAAAAGCATGGGGCTGGACCAGCTGCCTCACTTTCATTTCAGGGGCTCAGAGCAGCTTTTTGTTTTTGATTTTGAGTGAGACACTGAAATCAGTGCAGGTTACCTTAAACCTCCCTCTCATCTTGGAATATCTGGGGAAAGGCACATTTCTCTGGGGAAAGGCACATTCCTCACCCCAAACATAGGTTCTCAAAAATTTATATACCACAAGATAGAATGTAATTATAAAGTAATTGTAGATTACCTGGCATTTGCTCTATGCACAGGATTATGTTAGCAGTTTTCATGCATAATCTGTCTCATTATAAAGTGTTTCTAAAAAAGTTTTATGACTCTAACCAAGCTTCATCTTAAACAGCCATGACTTAATGTCTTCATTCCTGTAAGTCAAATACATCTGCAGACTTTCTTTTCCCCGAATAACTGCTATACAGCGTGAGTTTTCTCTACACAGATATTTCAGGCTTGTTTCCAGTTTTTCATAGATCACTACATCTGGTTTTAATTCCTTCTACTTCAAGCTTTTCAAAATACAAGGTATGGATGACTCACTCCTCAGCACTGTCAGCCTTCCCAGGGACAGTGTGAGCCTATAGTAACTCTCAGTGCCTGGACTCTAATGGAACTGCTTGCAAATGCAGCTCAGAGCAAAGAGGTGATGGCAACTGTGGCTACAGCACAGGACAGTAGGGACTCCAAACGTTCATGGAGCATATATCACAAAATTTCCTATTTCCAAAGAGGAAGGCTAAGCATTCTCACCATTCAGCATGACTTCAGACAGGCTCCCTGCTTGCTAACTGCTGTATTCGGGATATCCCACATTCACCAGGTTCTAGAATCACATAACCTGCAACCTCAGTTCCATTCCTGTTAACCCATTTATAGCCTTGGTCCTGAGTTTCCTCGTCCAGAAAAGAAGGGTAACAATAATACCTACCGCATAGGGCTGATGTAAGGATGAAATGAATTATTTTTTTCTAGGTAAAGTGCTGAGAATGTGCCTGATACCCCATAGTAAGCACTTAACACAAGCTGATTATTGAGATCTAAATTTTCACAACAACCCTGAGAGGTACATATTAATATTGCTATTTTATAATAGAGAAAAATCAACTCAGACTAATGTAGTGTTTTTCTTGAGTCCTACTGCGAGTAAGTGATGACCCTGGTCTTGGTACTTAAGTTGGATGCTGTGAACTTTCAATTGTTTTTCTTATACCATACAGCCTCATGAGGAAAAAAATAATATATACATATAGGTTGTAAATGGGAAACAAGCAGAAATTTGTAGTAGAGAAATCTATCTAAATCCTGTATTATCTTCATTTTTATTTTGGTCAAAATATATAGAAAACAGATTTGATAGAAATCCTTTTCAGGCTTGATGCTTCTATAGGCTCAGCGGCTAGGGCGCCAGCCACATGCACTGGAGCTGACGGGTTTGCATTCAGACTGAACCTGCCAAACAACAATGACAACTACAACCAAAAACTAGCCGGGTGTTGCAGCAGGAGCCTGTAGTCCCAGCTACTTGGGAGGCTGAGGCAAGAGAATCGCTTAAACCCAAGAGTTTGAGGTTGCTGTGAGCTGGGACGTCACAGCACTCTACCAGGGGCGACATACTGAGACTCTATCGCAAAAAAAAGAAAAGAAAAAGAAGAAAAAGAAATCCTTTTCAGCATATAATGAACAGTGTTCCAAATTTTAAGGAGCCATTTTATACGACATGGGACAATCCGAAATATCTATGTGTGGCAAGTGCCCTTTGAATTTCAAGTTTTGGCTCAGCGCCTGTGGCTCAAGCGGCTAAGGCACCAGCCACATACACCTGAGCTGGCGGGTTCAAATCCAGCCTGGGCCCGCCAAACAACAATGATGGCTGCAACCAAAAAATAGCTGGGTGTTGTGGCGGGTGCCTGTTGTCCCAGCTACTTGGGAGGCAGAGGCAGGAGAATCGCTTAAGCCCAAGAGTTGGAGATTGCTGTGAGCTGTGACGCCACAGCACTCTACCCACGGCAACAGCTTGAGGCTCTGTCTCAAAATAAAAAAAAAAAAAAAAGAAAGAAAGAAAATGAATTTCAAGTTTTATCAGAAAACTACAACTCTTGGTACTTTCTACCCATGAACAAATGTAAATATCAACCCAGTTTCTAAACCACTTCTTGCCTCTACCGCAGCTTTATTCTTTTGCTTTACTTCTACATACGTTTGTGTGGCAAAGAGTAGAAAACGTAAGGGTTTTGTTTGGTTTTAAGAATCAGAGATGATTTATTGATACTTTTCTAAGCAAAGAAACTGTTGAAAGGGAGAGAGAGGAGCCAGCAAGTAATGACAACGTAGCATACTTTGCTTTCGCCCATGCACTAGACCACGGCATAGTTCAGGCACCGCATCTGATCTCTTACATAAGCCTCATGCAGGGGCTGTGAGCCAGTTCTTTCCTGAACTCATGCCAGAGCTAATTCAGATATTTAAGGCCTTCTGCTTCCTAATATTCCTGCTCAGCATGGCAGAAGCTTGCTTAGTTCACTTAGGTTATTTTTAAATTACTTGGGTAAACACGCGCGCACACACACTCACACACACATCTATGTTTATAAACATCTTTGCCAACACGGTGAAAGCTCGCATTGTGTTTGCTCAAGTATGCTCAGCCTGAGTGGGAAAGGGGAAAGGGAGAGAAAGGTTTGGCGTAATTAGTGCTCCTTTTAAAATCTTTCCTAGAAACATATATATTCACAGGATACTTTTCATTTATTTATTTATTTATTTGCGGTTTTTGGCTGGGGCTGGGCTTGAACCCACCACCTCTGGCATTTGGGGCTAGCGCCCTACTCCTTTGAGCCACAGGCGCTGCTCACACTGGATACATTTATAAAACAAGCTGTTATTATTCACCAGGCCTTTCACAGCGCATAAGGCTAGCGAGAAGGCTAGCAGCCCTCTTAACTAGCAGCCTTATTTTTAATGAGGAAAGCGAGACAGCTAAAAGTTAAGCCACTGTGCTTAACAACAGAGAAAACCAGAAACAGAGATAGATTAGGTCTCAGAGATCCCATTTGGACAAGAGTAAAGGGTGGTAAGAAGGGAACATTAAAAACAGAATCAAAAGATTCAGTTCGAGGAAACTCCTAGCCCCTATATTCAAAGCACAGTCTTCTAGGGTAGCTGTTAGTCTGTTTTAGTGGTTTATTCATCACCATTAATGCAGAATTATACACGATCATTTTGCACTGTAGATGGAAGTCCTACCTCCTTTTTGGCACTCAGAGTATTCCTGAGCCCATCACTGGCTCAGAGAAGCTATTGCTCCAGAGGCAAAGGACAGAGCATTCAGCAAACCTCTCTTGCTTCCTGCCTTTATGGAATTCACTAGGATGATATGGCTTAGCCCAGTGTTTTCAACTTCAAGCGCAATTAGAATCAACTGGAAGGCTTTATGAAATATCTAGCCTGGGTCCCACTCCCCCAGAGATACTTATTTGCTTGCACTGGGGTAGAGCCAGAGTGCAGCTGTGGTTAAGAACGGCTGGTCCACTGGAATATTGCTTGGGGGCAGGATGTTATGCCAGCATGCTCTTTCTTCCTTTATTTCATCTGTTTTCCCAGTGTGTATTCATATGTAAGATGAATTTAAACAGTTCAAAGATGAGCACTTTTTTACCCAAAAAGTTAAGTATTTTTTATGTGCACTTAAAATATATATACATATAACTGGCATGTCAAATTTGTGAATTCGCAGATAGTTTTGCTCATTAGTATAGGAGAGGCCAAATTGTATCTCTACCCTCAGGGTTTTTGGCCGGGTTTGAGGATCACATTAACCTGAGACAGATTAGCAGGAGAAAAGCGTATAAACATATCTAAGTTTCACAAGAGCCCTCAGAAATAAATGAGGGCCCAGATAAGTAGTTGGAGAGATTACACAGGACCTACTGAATTGGACAAAGGAGTGAATTATGAAAATGTGACAAGTCAAAGGAGCCTTGAGCTAGGGTAGTTACGGCGGGAAAGTAACTAGGAAGATAAAGAATGGATAAAGAAAGGTTCCACAGGTTTGCTTTGTACAGGTGGTCTCAGTTACGACTTTCAATTTCTAGTAATAAGAATGTTACTTTCTGGGCAGTGCCTATGGCTCAAGGAGTAGGGCTCCAGCCCCATATACCAGAAGTGGCGGGTTCTAATCCTCAACCCAGCCAAAAAACACAATACAACAAAACAGAATGTTACTTTCTTTCTGGATAGGGAGGACATCTTCCATATCAGGATTTTATCTCTTGATGTCAGGGAAAAAAAAGACAGGTCAGAGGGCCTTTCTTGAATCTGCAATTATTATCAGCTCAATGTATCTCACTACTGTCAGAGTGAGATTTTTTTAGAGAGGCATATTATGCTACTTTTCAGTACAATAATATGAAAGTTTCCTTTAGATAATGAATCGGCTGAGACTGTGGCTTATGCCTGTAATCCCTACATTTTGGGAGGCCAAGGCAGGTGGATTACTTGAGCCCAGGAGTTTGAGAGCAGCCTGTGTGCCATAGCAAGATACCATTTCTACAAAAAATTTAAAAAGTTAGCTGGGTGTGGTGGTGCACACCTATAGGCCTAGCTTTGTGAGAGATTAAGGTGAGAGAATTGCTTGAACCCAGGAGTTTGAGGTTACAGTGAGCTATAAGTCTACCACCTATCCTCCAGTGATGAAAAATATTCTATCTCTACAGTAAATAAATAAATACATAAATAAAATGACAAATTAACATTTAAAAGTGAGATGAATAAAAGTATTAAACAAACCATAGGTACAATGAGACTATCATAAAAATCATCAAGTCAGTATGAGATTGACTGAAAATTAAGAAACACTAATTTAAAAATGGTAAAATCAATGTGCTATTATGGGCAGGTCATGGACTGCCTAAGTTATTCTTGGTGGTGGCTCCCAGACACCTTCAAGGTAAGAAAAAATCAATTCCCTAAATCAGGGTCCCCAACGCTTTTGGCATTAGGGTCCAGTTTCATGGAAGACAATTCTTCCCTGGGGGAATAGTTTTGGGATGATTCAAGTGCATCATATTTCCACCTCAGATCATCAGGCCTTGTGTTCTCACAAGGAGCACACAACTTAGATCTTTCACATTTGCATGGTTTACAGTTTGGTTCAAGCTCGTAGGAGAATCTAACATTTCCACCAATCTGACAGGAGGTGGCGCTCAGGTGGTGATGTGAACGAGCGGTGGGGAGAGGCTGTAAATACAGATGAAGCTTCACTTGCTGGCCCACTGCTCACCTCCTGCTGTGCAGCTGGGGGCCTGAAAGGCCACAAACCAGGACCAGTCTGTGCCCTGGGGCTTGGGAGCTGCAGCCCCAAATGACCATTTAACCGATGGCCATTTCACTGGCTGATCCATTTGCCAAAAGCCAATTTACTGAATGATCTGCTAACTGTTTGACTGAAAGAATGCTGAGCGACATGTATCTTAAACCAGATCTTTTCTATTTTACTTTGAGCAGAATTAGAAGTAAATGGAGAAAAGGCAGAAGCAAGTGGAGATTTCACAAAGAACTAAAAATAGAAGTATCATTCAATCCAGTCATCCCACTGTTGGGTATCTACTCGAAGAAAAAATAAATCCACATATCAGAAAGATACCCACACTTGTATGTTTATCACAGCACCATTCACAACATAAAGGTATAGAATCAACTTATGTGTTGATTCTATATTAACACTTAAGATGACACAGATGATTAAATAAAGAAAATGTGGTATATATACACAGTGAAATACTGCATCTATAAACAAGAATGAAACTGTCACTTTTGCTTCAACATGGATATAAACGAAGGTCATAACCTTAAGTGAAACAGATCAGACACAGACAGACAAATATTGGACATTCTCTTTCTTAAGTAGGAGCTAAATAATGTGAACCTAGAGTGGAACAACACACAACAGAGACTCACAAGGGTGAGGGTGGTGAGGGTGGATGAGGAGAAATTGTTTAATGGGTACAATATACATTATGGGTGTGACGGATGCCCTAAAAGTCCTGACTTGATCACTACAAAATCTATGTATGTAACAAAATTGCACTTATTCCTCATACATTTATACAGTTTTTTAAAACATAAAAGAAAAAAGAACTGGGATAGGACACAGTCCTCAAAACTAGAAAAGAGAGTAAGTTGCAACGAAGGAAAGTCATCCCTTCTCACTGCACATTAGTGAACTATTCTGGCATCTGAAATGTGAAACTCACTTGAGATTCACATTCAACTGAGCTGGCCTTAGAAATTCATTGTGAGATGACTCTGCAATGCAGAGAAACTAAAAAAACAAAAAACAAAACCCTCAGTAATGCAACGGTTCGTCACAGTGAATTGATTTTTGCTGTCATGGCTTTTTGTGAATTAGCTATTGACAAAGTATAGCTTTCTACAAAACAGATTTGCCTAGAGTAGTGGCTACCTGTTTTACAGAAAACTGTGGGTGAGTCTTGCTATGCAAGTCCTCTTCTCTAGATGGCTAACATTTCTGTATTCCTTCCAATACATGATGCATTGCATTAGCTAGTGAAATAGGAGCTAGCCCTGTTATGGTATGTTTGGTCGAGTGCCCTTTTTCTCACACTGCAATTTAGGCCACACAATCTCAAAATGAATATCAATTGAGTCCAGCCAATTTAAACAATATATCTATGAATAAGAAGGGTGGATAGCACATTTATTAATTTATTCATCTATACATAGAAGATTAATTTTAGCAAGGATTAAAAAAACAAGTAATTGAAAATCAGGAGCACCACGGATCATAAACTATGTGAGTTTAATTATAAAATTTAGTTAAAATAACTGAATTGAGGCCAGGAATGGGTGACTCATGCCTATAATCCTAGCTGTCTGGGAGGCTGAGGTGAGAGGATTGCTTGAGCTCAGGAGTTTGAGCAGCCCGTACAAGAGCAAGACTCTGTCCCAACTAAAAATAGAAAAATTCACTGGACGTTGTGGCAGGCACCTGTAGTCTCAGTTACTTGGGAGGGTGAAATAGGAGGGTCACTTGAGCCCAGGAGTTTGAGATTGCTGTGAGCTATGATTACCCCATGGCACTTTACCCAGGTGACAGAGTGAGACTGTGTCTCAAAAATTTTTTTGAATTGAGCAATCTTTAATATATGGTGAGAATCCTGATACCAATTAATACCTTTCTTTCCCAAAAGGTGTTGACTTGTTCCCTTCTTTCCTCCTATGTGACAAATGGGGTCATTAATGTTCTAGTCTGGTCAGAATTCTCATATCAAGCTTTCAGGTTCCAGTGATCATTTTATGTATCTTCTGGGTAATTCTAACCCCAGGGTGTTTTATAACAAATTTGTCACTCTTAGGTATTAAATGCAGAAAACAGTCTATTGCATTATAAATGTTCAAAGTGCTGGTTTTAGATACAGTGTTCACCAGCTGTATTTATCAGGATTGATTTTCTCAAAGGATCTCTGTGAAATGCCTGCCACATAGTGGGAGAGTCTCTGCTTTCTATTATGTGACTTCGCATTTCTCTCTCTGACTCAAAGCTCTGGAATCTGCCCTATTATGGCGTCAGAAGCATTTGAAACTTAGCAACTTCAGTTAGGAAGAGGGATTTCCTGACTTGATTTGAGTAGATATTACCCCTGTACGACTTGAAGTCGATTAACACCATGACACTTCCAATCAAACATCATAAAATACTCTAGTGGACAGCTGAACCTAAATATTTTATTGGTGTTTAATCATTGACAACTAATATTGGCCACACCCACATTATGTAATGCATAAAAAGTACTGAATACATAAACTAAAACTTTCAAAACAATGTACTACTTTAGTTGCCATATTTGTCTTTCTTTAAAAATCTGTGCCAGGCATGGTGGCTCATGCCTGTAATCTCAGCACTCGGGGGAGGCTGAGGCAGGTGGACTGCCTGAGTTCCTAAGTTAGAGACCAGCCTGAGCCAAAGCGAGACCCCACCTCTAAAAATAGCCAGGAGTTGTGGCTGGCGCCTGTAGTCCCAGCTTCTTGGGAGGCTGAGGCAAGAGAATCACTTGAGCCCATGAGTTAGAGGTTTCTGTGAGCTATGACACCACAGCACTCTACTGAGGGCAACAAATTGAGACTCTGTCTCAAAAAAAAAAAAAAATCTGATCCCTCTAAGAAATAGTTCAGTTTTATTCCAGCCAATTAATACAGCTAGAATAGAATTAGCCATGGACTTAAATAAGCCAGATGGCCACCCAAGTACCAGGCAGATTCCTGTCTTCATTTGTTTGGGTTGATATAACAAAATGCCATAGACCAGTTATAAGCAACAGGAATGTACTGCTCACGGTTTTGGAGGCTGGGAAGTCCAAGGTCAAGATGCCAGCAGATTCAGTGTCTGGTAAGGGCCCATTCCTCATGCTTGATGCCTTTTACACGTCCTCACATGGCAGTAGAGGCAAAAAAAAAACTCCCTTAGGCTTCTTTGATAGGGGCACCAACACCATTTATAAGAGGAGAGCCTTCATGACCTAAGCACCTCCCAAAGGCCTCATCTCTTAATACCATCACCCTGAGGGGGAGGTTTTAACATATGAATTTTGGAGAGACATTATCATTCAGATCATAGCCATTGTACCCCTAATTTTTCTCCTAAACTTTTCTAATGAGAGGCATTTCAGTCATCACCTTGAATTTGAAAGCTCAGTCATTCCTGTAAAGGGTTTTATATCATTCTCTCCAAGGTTAAAATCTGAGCTCAGCTTAGTGAGCAGATACCTTGAAACAAGACAGGCTTCTGGTAGATGGTACAAGAATGGACAATGTGCCTTGGTGCTTTGTGAAGTGGGGTAGTGGGGCAGGGAGCCCCTGACCTGGTAGAGAAAAGGAACCAGAAATAGATCTGTCTAGTTCCCAGCACTGGGAAGGGCTGCCTGACCCTAGACAGCTGCTTTATAGGGGTGGCAGTGAAGCCTGCAATTCTCTCCAGGTCCAGAGCATGTTCCCCAATGATGGAAACGTTTTCTATCTTCTTTATCCACTTTGATAACCACTAGCCACGTGTGGATATTAAACTTTAAACTGTGGCCGGTGCAAGTGAGGGACTGAATTGGTAATTAAAATTTTTAAGTATAAACAGCCACATGTGCTAGTGGCTACTATTGAAGTCCCCAAAGTTGCCCCATACATTGGGAAAATAGGAACTTGTAGCTAAATGTACCTTGATCTACAAAATATTCATTACAAATGTGTACAAACAGGTGACCAACATAGGGAATGTTTTGTGACTATTTTGTAAAATTTTGGAACGAATGACTTTTGGGGCACCTTGTCGTATCAGGGCAGGTCTGAACATGCTTTCTCTGAGTTCTGCCTGTATTTTGCCAAGACCAAGCAACACTCTAATTTCTTTCTTTTTTTTTTTTTATTGTTGGGGATTCATTGAGGGTACAATAAGCCAGGTTACACTGATTGCAATTGTTAGGCAAAGTCCCTCTTGCAATCATGTCTTGCCCCCATAAAGTGTGACACACACTTGTTTTAATTGAAAGAACATTTCCAAATAAGATATCCAAATCATATTGCTTTTTAAAAACATTTGTACTCTTTCTAAATTTCTTTTCTTTAAATTTCAGATTAATATGAGGGTACGAACAATTAGATTACAGGCCAGGCACAGTGGTTCTCGCCTGTAATCCTAACACTGGGAGGCTGAGGTGGGTGGATTGCTTGAGCTCAAGAATTTGAGACCAACCTGACCAAGAATGAGACCCCAGTCTCTACTACAAATGAAAAACTAAGGCAAGAGGATCTCTTGAGCCCAAGAGTTTGAGATTGCTCTGAGGTATGATGAAAGTGAGACTCTGTCTCAAAAAAACAAAACAAAGATTAGGTTACATCATTTTCATTTGTTAGTTGTAGTTGAGCCCTTCACCCAGGAGGTGTTCCATATACCCTTATCTTGTGCTCATTAGCTGAGAGCTCACCATTCCCCCTTCCTCTCGTTGCTATTCTTATTATCACAACTTCCATATATTGAGCACCTACTGAATATCACATGCTTTTATTGTTACTTTTAATTCTAAAACAGATATTCAATATACATGTTAATATCTTTTTAACAGGTGAAGCTGAGATTCAGAGACGTCAAGGAGATAGTAAAGAAAACAGAGCTGGAATTTCAACCTAGATCTGTCTGCGGTTTGAAATCTATATTCTTTCTAATACATCACACTAAATGTACCAAACATTTAAATTTTTTACCTGTCTGCTTTCCTAGATTAAATCATACCTCTATCACATTTTATTAGCATAAAGAATAAAATCTTCTCTCACTTCCTCATTCTGTGTGCCCGTTTCTCTCTCTGTGTTGGATACAGCCAAAGAGAGCACCTGTTGTCTGCAGCAGAAACAGTTCTCTTAGGGAACACAAATGGAGTTAGAAAAAGTATGGAAGAATTTATGACTAATAGGGTCATAAATTGCTGCTAGCACTCTGAGATACAGTTATTTTTAAAGCTGGTTAGGAAGAACAGTTGCACGTTCTCTCTGCATGTTGTTGGAGGTAACTATTTGTAGCTGAACATCCAGACGGATTAATCCTGGGTGCCACTCAGTCCAAACCCCATGATCTTATGATAGGCCGTTAGCAAATTAAAGAATCAGAATGCTACACAGAGCTCAGCTGTACGCGACTAATTGATTAGCTCAAGCGAGGTCTCAAGTTTATGCCATCACACAAAAAATGCTAACTGCTTGAAAATGTAAGCCTTATAAAAATCAAACATGAACAACTGTTCCTGTATGTGAGTAAATGCATGAGGAACGATATCAATTTTAGAGAAAGCAGAAAAGCATAAAATAATTGACGGTTGTAAGGAGAACCCTGAGTGATCAATTTTTTAGGTGTTCTTTTTGACTGTTGGATTTCATCTTCTTGAACCTGAGTTTAGAGGGCTGGAAAGTGAGCCAAAGTGAGCCAAAGGGGAAAAAGAAAATACTAAGTATCCGTTTAGATGCACAGTGTCAGGAGGTAGCCAGGTTTCCAAACAGCCAGCTATTTCGGGAATGAGAGGTACCAACTAAAGGGAGCTCTTAAAAACTAAGATTTAGGCCTCAAGAGAAAACGAGGCAATAAGAAAAATAGAAGAACACAGTGTCTGGCAACCTCGAAGTGGGTCAGATATTCATAAACAGCCCAAATGGGTGGGTATTTGGCATGGGCAGGATGGGAGGGGTGTCACTGCAAGGAAGGAGAAAATGAACTCAACAACAGAAAAACCCAGAAGGTAGGGAGACTGCAGTGCAAGACAAGAGATATGGTCTTTTAGGCTGGGTACCTGTAGCTCAATGGTTAGACCACTGGCCCCATGCACTGGGGCTGGTGGGTTGGAACCCAGCCCTGCCCTGCTAAACAAAAAAAAAGAAGAAGAAGAAGAAGAAATACAGTCTCTGGAAGGGCAGGAAAGACACCCAGCCACTGAAGAGCTGAAGAGTAAAGAAGGAAGCTGAGCGTGGGTTGGAGTATAGAGCCAAGAATGAGCTCCATGCAAGACTGATTCATGGTGAGAAAGTGAGCTGTTCCCTTAGAATCAGGGACAATGAGGTGTCTGCTGGTGTGGGTAAGGACGTGGACCAAGAGAAGGCCCATGTCAGTCTTTAAAGATGGTAAAACCTCTTGATATCTAATATTGTTGAGAAGAAAAAATGGCCCTGTGAGAATTGACACTGAAGATCTCTCCCGGGGTCCAGCTGAGAAGGGTCAGAGTCCTAGGGCTCTTACCCAAGGACCGATGTGGGTTTGGACAGTGGGAGGTTGGCAGATAGCATGGATAGTAACCTAATTCTCTCCATCTTTTCTCTACCTAAAGTTAATAATCAGAGCTGACCAGAGAGTCTCACCCTGGTCAGTGGAGACAAACTCTCTGAATCACAGGTGTTCTCCGATGACAGCAGAAGATGAGCCTTTTTTCCATATTAGTGCCCTTTGTCTCTCTTGTAAGAACCAAATGCTACCGTGTCTTAGGTGTCATCAATGTGCACCAAAGAAAACCTGCAGAAGAGTCCCTCTGTGTCTGCCCCTCTGATGGGGAGGATTGTGAGGACAAAAGGCCACACTCCTCTTTTTTTTTTTTTTTTTTTTTGAGACAGAATCTCACTATGTCGCCCTCAGTAGAGTGCTATGGCATCACAGCTCACAGCAACCTCAAACGCTTGGGCTTAAGCAATTCTCTTGCGTCAGCCTCCCAAGTAGCTGGGACAACAGGCACCCACGACAATGCCTAGCTATTTTTTTTTGTTATTGTTGTTGTTGCAGTTGCCATTGTTGTTTAGCTGGCCAGGGCTGGGTTCAAACCCACCAGCCTCGGTGTATATGGCCCACGCTGTAACCACTCTGCTACAGGCACCCAGCCTCCACACTCCTCTTTTCTTTTGCATGGTAAGTTTCGCTGATCATCTTTGCGGTATGAACTAAGGAAGGCACGCTTTGGAAAGCTCTGAGGACTCAGCGTTCTGCCATTGGAATCCATTTAGTCCCTTTCTACATGTATCTACTCCGTTTCCCCAGCCAATGTGTTGAAGTCCTGACCATTGCCCTTAAGTGTTTAGTTTGTTCTCTTTATTTGCTAAGACTATAGCTTCTGAGAGAAGTCGAGGATGGGAAAGAAATGGATGGATGGGGGTGTATCTCACAGCCCACTGCCCAAAACTCAGCAGTGAAACCAGCTTTTGTCTTTCCCACTTCTATTTCCCATCATTTTGCATATGTGTGATTCTCTCTGTGGCTGTCCTCTGGTAACCCTCAGATCTGAGTTTCTTCTTTAAACTATTAATTGGGCTGGAGTCACCAGAGCTACTTGGAAAACAGCAAATCATTCTCATAATTGCCATAAGAAAAGCATTAAAACCGGCAAAACTTATTAAAGATCTGCCTCTAGAAGTTTATAGGTATTTTCTGTAATAAAGAGTGAAGTGTATATTCCACATAGCAGCATAAAATGCCCAGAAGGAATCAGAGATGCTATTATATTAAATAGAAAGAACATTGCAAAAGCTTTACCCAGGTCCTGCTGTTTAAAGGATTGGGTTCTAAGATGGAGATAAATCTAACAATTAAAATGGTTGTTTTCTCAGAACGAATTCAAGAAATGTTTGCTTCTAGAAATTTCTTACTTGTTCCATTTGTTTAGAATTATTTTGAACATTTGCTTTCTGCTATCTATGATAACAGAAACCAGATTTGAGCAAAGCAATTCTATCGGGTCATGGGCTTCAGAAGTGACCTGTCTTTGCTTAAATGGACATTTGTTGGGTAACATCCCTGCACAGTTTTCAGAAATTATCAGAGGCAAGAAGGGTAATCAAAGCTTCCAGAATCAAGAAAAACTACAAAAGAAGTGCATTTTTCTAAATGCTATTGTCTTATATAACCCCCTGGAAGACACCCAGTTCTCACTTCTAAGAGCTCTCATGAGTCAATTTGTCATTTGATATTTTGGAGAGTTTGCAGTAAATTGGAAGAAGTGAATTCCCCTACTAAACTTCAATGACTAACTAGCTTGTACTTCAGCTCCTTGGGAAACTAAATAGAGGGAGCCTATTTTATCTCTCTTTTTCTCCCATGTCCAACATATTCCCAAGGTCTAGAACAGTTTCTCATATGTAGTAAGTGCCTGAGAATTGTCTGTAGAATTAAACTGAGTTTCAGAAATTATCTGTTTCTTTTGGATGTGAGAAGCCAGGAAGTTTTTCCAATGTTCCTCTCTAATACCCACTGAGCTCAACCGAGCAATCATCTGTTTTTCCTGGGCTGGGGAACGGGGCATCCCCCCTGCCCTCTTTCCCCTCCCCTTCCAGATCTTCCTCCTGTTATATTCCTTTCCCCTCTTCCCTCACCTAGAAGTTTCTAATGCCAAAAAATCTGTACACACAAAGAACAGTTGCCAATGGGAAAACAAGATGCCATGTCATTAAGAGCTGGGCAAGGACTCAATAATCCCAATGCAAATCTCTCTAGCAAGGCAAATTTGGAGAATAAGGTGTAAGTAAGGAAGCTGAAATCTCTGTCCCTGACTCTCAGATTATCAGGGAGACCATTTATGCAGAACATATCAAGGGCTAAAAGAATATAAAAAGATCTGACAGGCTGGGTGTGATGGCTCACACTTGTAATCCTAGAACTCTGGGAGGCTGAGGTGAGTGCACTGCTTGAGCTCAGGAGTTCCAGACCAACCTAAGCAAGACTGAGACCCCATCTCTACTAAAAATAGAGAAACTAGCCAGGCTTGTGGTGAGCATCTGTAGTTCCAGCTACTCAGATCAAGGCAAGAGAATTGCTTGAGCCCCAAAGTTTGAGGTTTCTGTAAGCTGTGACACCATGGAACCCTACCCAGGGTGACAAAGTGACCAAAAGAAGAAGAAGAAGAGGAAGAAGAAGAATTCCAAACCCAACAGGCTGAAGGGGCACACAGCTGGCCCTGGGTGAGCCTACCAGATGTCCAAAGACTGTTCCTGGGACTCTGTCGCTGCTCACTGATTTGTTGACAGGCTCTTGAGCAGAAAGCTCAAGCTATTAATAGGAATATATAGCTCAATAGCCAGCAACCGACCCGCTCGCATTTCTCAGACCAGCCTCCCTTTCTCTCTTACAAACAACTCAAATACAGATTTTCTTTTTAAAACCTTTCCCAAAATGTTTACATTTCTGCTTCCTCCCATGGGGGTGGGAGTAGAGGAAGTAAAATCCTTAAGGTGCTTTAAGGCAAGTGGAGTCAGACTTCCTCCCCGACAGCTCCCAAGTTCTCCTGGATTCAGGGGGGGTGGGTGGGAAAAGCCAGCAGTTGGCAACTGCCCTCCGCCCTGTCTGCTCACACCTCACTTGGCATCACCCTTCCCTCAAGCCCAGTCATGTCTTTTGGGGCCTCACAAAGGAATGAAAAGTATGGTGTGCTTACAACAAATGTAGAAATTCCTGCCTTCCGAGATTTTTTTTTTCTATTTTACTTTCTTTTTAAAAGGCTTTAATTTTCTAAAAGCACATATAATCTAAGCCTATTCTAATAGCTTTAGGGAAATCCAGTGCCTCAACACACAAGATATTAATACTGCATAGTAAAACTCCGAGTTCGTACATTTAAGAGTTGGGAGGCAGAGAGAGGGAGAGAGGAAAGGAGAGGAGAGGAAAGGTCACAGAAAATACTACCCCAAATACAGTAATAAAACCCTTGACATTTAGTGGAGGCCAACGAACTTAACCCTTTCTCAGTGCCCTAGCCACTGAAGAAAAGGGCACATGACTTTGATCTGGCCAATGGGATATAAAATAATACAGGTGTAGTTCGCCCAGCATGTTAGGGACACACTCATTCTTCCATCCTTTTCTCAAAACCAGGACTTGTCAAGGGCAAAAATCCCAGAGATGACAGAGACAAGATAGAAAGAACTTGGGTAACACAGTCACAATATCAACCCTGGAGTCCTAGCTCTGGATTCTTATGCGAGAGAGAAATACATTCCTATATTGTTGACATGACTGTTAATTTGAGTTACTATTTTATTTCATAAAGACAATCATATTTTAAGTAAAGGCAGATTTTCTGTAAAGCTAGTGAAGCATGAGCTTCAGAAACCCTTACCTGCCTGGGACTATTCTAAGACCCAGTGAAAACTTTTCATATTGTGTTCACATGGTCATCTTATATTCTTTTCCTTAAAGAGTTGCCCAAACTGCATAAGCCTCCCACCTTATCCATAGTCAATCATCAGTGTTCCCATCGTGTGCCTCTTGCATGGCACACAGTAAGTAGTTCTTTTATATTGTGTAAACTTTAGTGTACTTGGTGAGATTTAGGAATAGCATGGCCCATTATTTATCAAGTACGCTCTTAGGTATTAACAATTGTCATAAAGAAATGGAGTAACTTGGGGAATTAAAATATTAGCTAATATATTTTTGTTTTTGTTTTTGTTTCTAACTACAATATTTCTCAGAGTAGGCAATGTGGGAATGTTCATAGCAGATGTCCCAGAGAAAATTCTGTGTTTCCTAAAACTTATCGGATCACCAAACTGCCTTTTTGAAGAGTAGTTCATGGGTTAGTTTTCAGTGAAGCACAATTTGGAAGATCTCTACTGGTCTCAGTAGGAAATATTTATGTCATCTCTTAGGAGAAACTATGTGTTTTATTTTTTTAGCATTAATGTAAGAAGGTGATTTGTTGTCTGATCTTATTTTTTTTTTGAAGCCACTTCCTTTCTGGAGTTACTTGGCCTGCATTGATTTCATTAATATTCTCTTGTGGATTGATACTGGCCCATCTCTCAGGTCTCCAACAAAAGCTAGGAATATTGTGCCCAAAATGTTAGATCACCAGTAGAGGAAAGGGTGTGATTTCAAGGGGGTTGGAGTCATGCTGCGGTTTTATTTCCCACATGGTGGTTCTCTGATGGTGAGATACAGAAAGCTAGAAGCACATAGGTTAGAAGATGTGGTTCTACCTAAGGGACACTTTTCTGTGCTTATGTCAGTGCTAAATGTCCTGAATGTTCATTATAGGGAAATAATTGACTCCATGCTTCTTGCCTTCCACTGAAATTTAAGTACAGTAGAAACTCCATAGTTGACTTCCCTACATTGACTGCCTCCTTAAGTTGATCTACTTTTCATAGACCAGACATGCACCACATGCACATATCAGTACAGAAGGCTTAGCTCCTTATTTTTCCCACCTCTGTATATTGACCAGTTTGTTACAGCCCCTTGGGGTGATCAACTTCCAGAGATTCTACTGTATTTACATTTGTATTTGTCTTCTAGGGAATTCATAACAAAGCACAACAAAACAGGTGGCTTAAAACAACAGACATTTATTCTTTCCCAGTGCTGAGGGCTAGAAGACCAACGTCAAAGTGTGAGAAGGTCATGCTGCCTTTGAAACTCTGGGTAGAATACTTACTTGCATCCTCCAACCTCCTGGTGGTGGATATCTGTGGGTAGAAATATAATTCAGGAGGACACTCCAGAAGGGGCCCGCCCTGCTGCTGAGCATGCCTACAGTGGTGAGAGGGTCAGAATGTATGCCCATATAGACAGAAAACTAGTTTAGGGACATCTGAGCAAAATTCAGTAGCTTAGTTGAGACAGAAAATCAGTAGATTTAGAAAAGGATTAAAAATTAAAAATTACCCTTAAGCCCAGACCATTAGATCTGAAGACTGTAACTCTCCCATCTCTCAAGGCAACTTTTTGCCCTACTTAGTCCACCATTGACAATTGTTTTGTGATTTAGTACTCCTTTTTCCTAATCAAAGGACCATACACATGATGAGTCAAGAGACTATTAACTCTTTACTTCTTCATTCTGGAAGCACATGCCCTAAAATCTGAATAAAACCTCTTGGGAATTTCAGTTCTGGGTGGTACCTATCTACCTTACTATAGGCTAACATGGTCCATCTCTGTAGGCCTCAGCAGACTTTTTCACAAAACTCTGCGTGTAGGTTTCTCAGTGTCATTTCTCCCTCTGTCTCTGGATCCCAGGTAGTCAGCAAAGTCTCTTGGGGGAATTCTCAGTCCATTGTTTGCAGCTCCTTCCTGCACTGCAACAGATATGGACTAGGCATTCTTTGGCTTGGAGCTGCCTGGCTCCAGTCTCTGCCTGTTTTCACCTGGCATTTTCCTTTTCTTATGGGGTAAGAACTTCTACATAGTTTCTGGAGGGGGCACAATTCAACCTACAGCAGCATCAAAGAATTCTTAATTTTCTGTGGAACACCCTGATGTCATGGTGAACTTAAGCTTCAGAAGGCCTGAATGGGTGTTTGGAAAATCCCTAGGCTATGTGTCCATATACGTATGTGAGAGCAACACTGTCCTTGATTTCCTCCTCAGGGTTGGGACAAAGACATGGAAAAGTACTTTCTTGGCTTTTGGTGATGTTAGAAGTGTTGTTATTGTCTTTGAAAAGAAACATGGCTAATGTAGGTAATTGAAATTTGGCACATCATCTCATACCTTACTTTAGGGAATCATTTTAACCTCTACCCCATTCATCTCTCCACTAGACAAGGACAAAATGTTGTTTTCATTGCTGCCCTTGCACTCTCTACTAAGTGACGTCGGATGATGAACAGAATCCTTGTCAGTGCAGCTAATTCACAAATTGAATGTGAAGCATTGAGTAATGGGGAAAAGTCCACAAGCCTTTAATTATAATTCTCTGGGTTTCAACTCAGTGTAGAAGACTGAACAATGCTAGCAGAAGACTTTTTAAGACTATTTATTAATTATTATGTCCAAAATTTCTCATCCTCAATTATATGTAAACTACTACTGTTAAGCTCTAACAATAATTAGTAAAGAACTAGGAAATAGTAAATCATAAGGAAATAGTAGAGGTATGGTTCATAAACTAGTGTCTTGGGCTCTGGTAACACTGGTGGTTGTGATCATAATTTGCAAGCTTTTTTTTAAAATTTATTTATTTTTATTGTTAAATCATAGCTGTGTACATTAGTGCAATCAAGGGGTACAATGTGCGGGTCTCATATACAATCTGGAATATTCTCATCAAACTGTTCAACGTAGCCTTCATGGCATTTTCTTAGCTACTGTATGTAGGCATTTGTATTCTGCATTTAGTGTTTCGCCTGTACCCATTCTAAGATGCACCATACATGTGGCCCCACCCATTACCCTCCCTCCACCAAAACCTGCTGCCTCCTAGCGATTATGAATTAGGCTGCAATAAACATTCTGGTACAGATGTCTTTGTTATATTGTGACTTTTGGTCTTCTGGGTATAAACCTAGTAAAGGAATTATAGGATCGAATGGCAGGTCTATTTTTTAGGTCTCTAAGTATTCTCCAAACATCATTCCAGAAGGAACATATTAGTGTGCATTCCCACCAGCAGTGTAAAAGTGTGCCCTTTTCTCCACATCCACGCCAACATCTCTGGTTTTGGGATTATGTTATGTGGGCTACTCTTACTGGGGGTAGGTGGTATCTCAAAGTAGTTTTGATTTGCATTTTTCTGATGATTAAGGATGATGAGCTTTTTTTCATGTGTTTGTAGATTGTGCGTCTGTTTTCTTTAGAGAAGTTTCTCTTCAAGTCCCTTTCCCACCCTGAGGTGGGGTCACGTGTTCTTTTCTTATTAATACATTTGAGTCCTCTGTGGATTCTGGTTATTAGACATTTATCGGAGGTATAACCTGCAAATATTTTCTCCCATTCTGAGGGCTGTCTGCTTGCTTTACCTTCTATGTTCTTAGCTGTGCAGAAACGTTTTAGTTTTATCAGGTCCCAGTAGTGTATTTTTGACACTGCTTCAATTGCCTGGGGAGTCCTCGTCATAAAATATTCACCCAGGCCGATTCCTTCAAGAGTTTTCCCTGCACTTTCTTCAAGTATTTTTATAGTTTCATGTCTTAAGTTTAAATCTTTTATCCAGTGAGACTCTATCTTAGTTAATGGTGAAAGGTGTGGGTCTAGTTTCAATCTTCTACAGTTTGCCAGCCAGTTTACCCAGCACCATTTGTTAAATAGGGAATATTTTCCCCTCTGAATGTTTTTAATTGGCTTGTCACATATCAAATAATGGTAAGCAGCTGGATTCATCTCTTGATTCTCTGTTCTGTTCCAGACATCTACTTCTCTGCTTTTGTGCCAGTACCATGCTGTTTTGATCACTATCGATTTATAGTACAGTCTTGGGTCTGGTAGCGTGATTCCTCCTGCTTTGTTTATATTGCTGAGTAATGTTTTGGCTATTTGAATTTTTTTCTGATTCCATATAAAACGAAGTATTATTTTTTCAAGATCTTTAAAATATGACAATGGAGCTTTAATAGGAATTGCATTAAAATTATATATTGCTTTGGGCAGTATGGACATTTTAACAATGTTGATTCTTCCCAGCCATGAGCATGGTATGTTTTTCCATCTGTTAACATCTTCAGCTATTTCTTTTCTTAAGGTTTCATAGTTCTCTTTGTATAGATCTTTCACATCCTTTGTTAGGTATACTCCCAAATATTTCATCTTCTTTGGCACTACTGTGAAAGGAATAGAGCCCTTGACTGTTTGTTCGGCTTGGTTATTTTTGGTATATATAAAGGCTACAGATTTATGGGTGTTGATTTTGTAGCCTGAGACATTGATGTATTCCTTGATCACTTCTAAAAGTTTTGTAGTAGAATCCCTAGTGTTTTCCAGATATACGATCATATCATCTGCGAGGAGTGAAAGTTTGATCTCTTCTGACCCTATGTGGATACCCTTGATCGCCTTTTCTTCCCTAATTGCAATGGCTAAAACTTCCATTACAATATTAAAGAGCAATGGAGATTATGGGCAACCTTGCCTGGTTCCTGATCTAAGTGGAAATGATTTCAATTTGATTCCATTCAATATGATATTGGCTGTGGGTTTGCTGTAGATGGCCTCTATTAGTTTAAGAAATGTCCCTTCTATACCGATTTTCTTAAGTGTTCTGATCATGAAGGGATGCTGGATATTATCAAAAGCTTTTTCTGCATCAATTGAAAGAATCATATGGTCCTTATTTTTCAGTTTGTTTATGTGTTGAATTACATTTATAGATTTACGTATATTGAACCAGCCTTGAGACCCTGGGATAAATCCCACTTGGTCATGGTATATAATTTTTTTTGATGTGTTGTTGGATTCTGTTTGTTAGGCTCTTACTGAGTATTTTAGCATCAATATTCATTAGTGATATTGGTCTATAATTTTCTTTTCTTGTTGGGTCTTTCCCTGGGTTGGGGATCAAGGTGATGTTTGCTTCGTAGAATGTGTTGGGTAATATTCCTTCTTTTTCAATATTTTGGAAGAGGTTTAGTAGTATAGGTACTAGTTCTTCTTTAAAGGTTTGGTAGAATTCTGATGTAAAGCCATTTGGTCCTGGGCTTTTCTTTTTAGGGAGATTTTGTATAGTTGATGCTATTTGAGAACTTGATATAGGCCTGTTCAACATTTCCACTTCATTCTGGCTAAGTCTTGGTCGGTGGTGTACTTCCAGGTATTGGTTGATTTCTTTCAGATTTTCATATTTCTGAGAGTAGAGTTTCTTGTAGTATTCATTAAGGATTTTTTGAATTTCTGAGGGATCTGTTGTTATTTCATCTTTACTATTTCTGATTGATGAAATTAGAGATTTTACTCTTTTTTTCCTGGTTAGATGGCCAAAGGTTTACCTATTTTATTGATCTTTTCAAAAAATCAACTTTTGGATTTATTGATTTGTTGTATAATTCTTTTGTTTTCAATTTCATTTAGTTCTGCTCTGATTTGGTTATTTCTTTTCTTCTGCTGGGTTTGGGGTTGGAGTGTTCTTCCTTCTCCAGTTGCTTGAGATGTCCCATTAAGTTATTAATTTCCTCTCTTTCTGTTTTCTTGAGGAAGGCTTGCAGTGCTATAAATTTCCCTCTTAGGACTGCCTTTGCAGTATCCCAGAAGTTCTGGTAATTCATGTCTTGATTGTTGTTTTGTTCCAAAAATTTGGTGATTTCCTTCTTAATCTCATCTATAACCCATGTATCCTTCAGCATAAGGTTGTTTAGCTTCCATGTTTTTGTATGGGCATGCAGGTTCCTGTTTTTATTGAGTTCAACTTTTATTCCATGATGGTCTGAGAAGATACAAGGAATAATTTCTGTTTTTTTTAATTTGCTGAGGTTAGATTTGTGGCCTAGGATGTGGTCGATTTTGGAGTATGTTCTGTGGTCTGATGAGAAGAATGTGTATTCAGTTTTGTTGGGATGAAATGTCCTGTAGATGTCTGTTAAGTCCAGTTGTTGAATGGTTGAGTTTAAATCTAAAATTTCTTTGCTTAGCTTCTTTTTGGAGGATCTATCCAGCACTGCTAAAGGGGTGTTAAAATCTCCAACTACTATGGAAGTGGAGGAAATCAAGTTGCTCATGTCTGTTAGAGTTTCTCTTATAAATTGAGGTGCATTGTGGTTGGGTGTATAAATATTAATAATTGAAATCTCATCATATTGAGTATTACCTTTAACAAATATGAAGTGTTCATCCTTATCCTTAATTATTTTGGTTGGTTTAAAGCCTATTGTGTCTGCGAACAGGATTGCAATGCCTGCTTTTTTCTGCTTTCCATTTGCCTGGAATATAGATGACCATCCCTTCACCTTGAGTCTATATTTGTCTTTTAATGTAAAATGCAATTCTTGTATGCAGCAGATATCTGGCTTGAGTTTTTGTATCCAGTCAGCCAATCTGTGCCTCTTTAGAGGACAGTTTAAACCATTCACATTAATTGAGAATATTGATAAGCCTTTTGAGAGTCCAGTGGACATTTTTAATACTTTTGCGACTGTGGAAGTTGGAATGTGATCAAGATTTTCTGGGTGAGTTTACTTTTGTGGTGGAGGATTACACTGGTATTTATGGAGGATAGGTCTGAAAATATCCTGGAGAGCTGGTTTAGTTATGGCAAATTTCTTCATCATGTGAATGTCATTGAAGTATTTAATTTCTCCGTCATAGATGAAACTCAGTTTAGCTGGGTACAGGATCCTGGGTTGAAAGTTATCTTGTTTTAGGAGATTAAAAGTTGATGACCATCCTCTTCTGGCTTAAAAGTTTTCAGCAGAGAGATCTGCAGTTATTCTAATATTCTTCCCCTTGTAGGTAATGGTTTTCTTTTGTTTGGCAGCTTTCAGAATTTTCTCCTTCATATTAACTTCAGTGAAATTGATTATGATGTATCTGGGGGATGTCTTATTCGGGTTGAGTTGTGCTGGAGTTCTGAAACTGTCTGCTATCTGAATTTCAGAATCTCTTAGCATGTCTGGAAAGTTCTCCTTCATAATCTCATGGAGAAGAGACACTGTGCCTTGTGAAGCCACTTTGTCGCTTTCGGGGATCCCTATAAGACGAATATTGATTTTCTTCGAATTATCCCAGAGCTCTCTGAGAGAGTGATCTGTTTTTACCCTCCATTTCTCATCCTCTTTGAGAGTTTGGGAGTGTTTGAAAACTTCGTCTTCAATGTCAGAAATCCTTTCTTCTGCTTGCTCCATTCTGTTACTGAGGGATTCTACTGTGTTTCTTAAATCTTTGAGGGATGCAACTTCTTGTCTCAATGTGTCAAAATCTTTGGTCATTTGGTCTTTGAATTTGTTGAATTCTTGAGATATCTTTTGATTTATTGCTTGGAACTCTAATTCAATCTTATTTGCTATCCAGATTCTGAATTCAATTTCTGACATCTCAGCTATTTGTTTGTGCATGGGATCTTGTGCTGTGTCTGCCCCATTGATCCTTGGGGGAGTTGATCTACTCTGATTATTCATATTCCCAGAGTTTTTCTATTGATTTTGCCTCATGTTTGATTTTCACCATTGCCTCTGGCTGTCCTCAGAGTTGGGGAGGTGTCTCTCCAAGATTAGATCCCACCAGGATCACTCTATTGTTGCTTGATCTTTGTAGGGAGTGACCCTGTGTAGTTCCTCTGGGGCTGCTCTAGCTAGCGAGTTCTGGTTCTGGAAGCAGCTCCGGCATCTGATACACCCAGATCCAGCAACAGGGCGGGAGGTGGTGCACCCGGTTCTGGGAGTGCCTGGCACCCAGTCACTTTGGCACAGAGAGCCCAATGCTCCAGCAGTCTCTGACCAGGAGAAGGGCTCTGCATAGAGGCAGGGAGGGCTCCAGAGGGCCCGCAGCTACCAGTATCCCTGGCTAGACAAGCTGGGAGGACACAGGAGGGAGGATGCAGGGTTGCACGGCTCCTGTAGTTCTTGGTCAGGGCATGCGGAGGCCCAGTTAGCACGGGGTTGTGGCACAGATCTTATGGAGGTCCGGGCAGCGCCAAGCCCAGGAATTTGAGGTTGCTATGAGCTGTGACACCACAGCACTCTACCCAGGGCAACAGCCCCAGCCTCCAGTGTGCCAAAACCGTCTTACTCTGTTCCTAAGGGTTAAGGCTGTAAGGCAGCTCAGTCCCTGCCTTTAGGCTGCTCAGTCGCTAGGTTACTAGGTCCCACCCGATCCTTGCTCTGGGACCCTGAGGGCGGAGCTTGCCAGGGCAGTTCTCTCACATAATGGCTCCCTGCAGCCCAGCTCAGTGGCTCTGTCTGGGGCCCCAGACAATGCCCAAAGTTCTCCGCACTCCTGCTCAAGCTCTTCCCAAGGCAGTTCAAGTTTTTGGAGTGCCAAGTCCAATAACACTGAAACAGTTCACAGGTAAGGCCTTTCCGCTTTGCAGTCTCACTGCTGCTTGTACTTGCGGTTGCCGACGTGATTAGGTCGATGGCACACATGCAACCACTTGCCAGTTTCCCACTGTTTTTGTCCTCCTCTTTGGGTCTGGAAGTCCCTTGCTGACTCCCTGTATACTCAAAGGGATGATTATAGGCAGATCCCACCAGTCAGAGATGTCTGGAGTCTTATCTCCCCAGATTCACAGTGCCCAGTTGCAGGGAAGCTGTTACTCGGCCGCCATCTTTAATCCAATCCAATTTGCAAGCTTATATACAAAAGTCTCCCTAATTATATTTTTTTCATTTAGTTATTGCAGAATAACTAAAACATTCATGCCTTCCTTTGGATGGAATTTATGATACTGGTGCTGTAATACTGGTTGCCTTATGCTTAGTAGATATATAATGTTTGAATAAGTAAAAATGAGTTATTTATAATGTACAATTTTTTGATATATAAAATTGTATAAAGCATGGGGATAAAGAGAGATTGATAGCTTTTTGTTGTTGTTGTTGTTATTGTTGCAGTTGTCATTGCTATTTAGTAGGCCTGGGCCAGGCTCGAACCAGCCACCCTTGGTATATGTGGCCAGCGCCCTAACTGCTGAGCTATAGGCGCCTAGCCAAGAAAGGGATTCTTGTTAGTTAAAATGTTGAGAAAATGATGGAGTAAAGGGTGAATAATGATCACATGTCCTTTTTAATGAACATTGGAAAAACAAGGCAGTCATACAAGTACTTTGTTCTATTTCTACTTGAACCCATTACTTCACTTAAATACCTTTTAACTGCGACCTTCCAGAATTTCCTGTCCAACAGTATTCTACTGTTTAAAACGCTGTTGGCTGACTGATTTCTTTAACATTTCAGAATGTCCTGTGTCATTTTAATGACTGGGGAGGTTAAGTTTGTTCTCAGCATGGTAAGTAAACAAAGCCAAAGCAGTAGAGAATAATTTTGTATGTTCAAGAGAAACCTCAGACAGGTTTTTGTGATACAGAACATTAAAATAAGACAAAACATGGGGAATTAACATCCTGAAAGTTCTCAAACCTGAAATCAGAATGTCCTATATAAGGAGACAGTCACATTTTGATGTGTTTGTTGAAGCAGCTGACCTCATTTGTGACATGAGAATCCCATGTGGTTTTCCCATGGTCTCTGGCATCCCAGGGATATCAGTGGAAATCACATTTCCTGACCCTTCTTTGATGGTTTTTATCACCTTCCCTAAACATTAATTTAATTCAATCTTACTTACCATAGATTTTGTTTTATAGTAGAATAAGTCATTATAAGGAATTATTTTCTCTGTCTGGGAAAGATGTTCTCATATAAGGGCCAGGATATAGTTTCCCTTTTATCCAGAGATTCTCAAATAAGCATCCTCTCATCTGCACTTTCCCCAACAAGTTTCTTAAAATCAGCTCATTTCCTTTAAAGGATGTGATATCACATTGCATTTTCTGTTGGGGAGCATGTGGTAAGAGAAAAATAACTCCCTGAGTTTTTTTTTTTTTTAATGTAAGCTTTCTTATGAAGTATAACATAACACCAACGTGAAGGGCATGAAAACTTTATGCAGTAATGCATTCATGGAACCACAGCTAGAATAAGAAATACTATTTCCCAGCACTCAAAAGCTTCTCTAAGGCACCTCCCCATAGGTGAGGTGGATAACTGACTGTATTCTGACTTCTATACCCATAGATTGATTTTGCCTCTTTTCCAAGCTTATGTAAATAGCATTTACTCTATTTAAATAGAGTTGGACAGTTCATTCTCTTTTGTACTGGCTCCAAATTCTGTTTGTTGACTCGACTAAGAAGTAATTTGTGCATTTTTATTGCTGACTCATACTCTGTGCTATGAAAATGCAACAATTTATTTTTCCATTCTACCACTGAAGGGGCTTTGATGGCTTCTAATATTTGCCTATAATGGAAAATGCTGTAATAAAAATTGTCGTGTATGTCTTTTGAGAATATACGTACATATTTCTGTGGATATATACCTAGAAGTATAATTTCTGCATCATAGACAGTGGTATACCCAAGCAGGCTTGTGCTGGCTCATAATTGCCAACTGTTTTGGCAGTCTAGTTGTTAAATGTAGCCAATACATTTAAATAAAATACAATACAATAAAAATTACATTATATAACCATATTATTAAATAAGTTTTATTTTAAATGATAGTGCTAAATCCTCAAAATGCTTTGTTTTCTAATTATTTTACTACTGTTTATTATAATATCATCTGTGCACTTGAGGTTATTTGTATGTATTATACCTATATGGTAGAAATATTACATAATGGTGTGCTATTATGCATCGTTTCTCAACTATATATTCGTGAACATCATGTTGATAGCATGACATTGTTTGTAGTAGTAACATTTACACCATGGGAATTAGCAACTACTAAAAAGAAATAGGATTTGTTTCGTTGATTATCAACACTTAAGAAAGATGTGGAGAAAATATGAATAATGCAAATTAAACACAAAATGTACCTATACAATTTTTCAACAAGTTTCAAATATTTAAAAACTATTAACCAATTCAGCAAAGTCTTGCCCACATAATTGACGAGTGAAGTTCCAAAATATATGTTTTTGGTTTCACTTCTGTCTTATTTATTAACCTAAACAAAATATGTTGAAGCTACACTTGGAGAGTCTTTAATATTTATCAGCAAACTACTGGTCAGAAGGTATATTTATATCACGTTTAGTTGTTTGGGGGCCTAATGCAGCCACACACAAACCCTTTCCCCCTCCTAAGACAAAGAGGCAAAGGATCTGGCTAGTCCTGTAATCCCAGCTCGCAGGGAGGCTGAGGCAGCTGGATTGCTTCATCTCAGTAGTTCAAAACCAGCCCAAGCAGGAGACCCATCTCTAAAAATAGTTAGGTGTTGTGGTAGGTGGCTGTAGTCCCAGCTACTTGGGAGGCTGAGGCAAGAGGATCACTGAAGCCCAGGCTTTAGAGGTTGATGTGAGCTATGCAGTACAGTACTCTACAGAGGATAACAAAGTGAGACTCTGTCTCAAAAAAAAAAAAAAAAGGATCTGCCTAGTCTCATCTCTGAGAAGTTTACACCAAAAGACCCTAACTTCACAGGCAAGTTGTGGAATTTGCCCACCCCCTATGGCCCCATATAAAAGTGGTCTCTAACTACCCCTAGGTGCAGACATCACCCTTGCACCGCCCAGGAGGATCATCCCTCCCCTTTCAATACACCTGGGCTGAACATCTCCACTGCTGCCCCCTCTCTGGGCACCATCATTTACACCTTTCATTAGTGGAACGTGCCAAACAGTTTTCTAATTTACATTCCCATCAGTCATCTGTAAGAGCTTCTATTGCTCCTTGTGTACACTAAATTTTTGTTGCAAGTCATTTTTCTCCTTTAATTTTAGTCTTTCTAGTGCTTCTGTAGTGGTATCTTATTGTTTTTGTTTACATCTCCCTAATGACTAATAATGTTGAGCGTCTGTGGCATGTTCGTTATCCACATATGGTGAACAAACTCTTCCTGATTTTGATGATGTATTAGGTTAGCGAACTGTATCATTAGTGTGATTTGGGCTGCGAGTAACAGAAAGCTCCGAACCAACTGGATGAAATATTTTAAAAATCTCTGTTGTCTTAATAAGAATCTGCTCCAGGGAACATAGCTCCATTTTTGGTATAATCAGTATCTACCGGTGCACTTCCGTATGATTCTGCCCTCAATGTGTTTTTGCTTTATCCTCAAGCTGGTAAGAGACAACTATGGTTCCAGGTAGCTTGGCCATAAATAATAATATCCAAAGGAAGAAGCATTGTTCTTTTCTGTAGGTTTCTCCCCACTAGACTTTGTCACTTGCCTTATTGGCCAGAATTATATTGCATGTCTTTGCCTCGATCTGTGAATCAGAGAAACCAAACTGGTTTTTCTCTGTTCGTCTCAATACTTCACTTCTGACAACAGAAGTGTAGGTATTTTTCACCTACGGCAATTTGCTTCAATCCTCTCAACCTCAGCTGGATATCCTACAATTCACATCTATTCCTGCACTAACCCGAGTTAGTGTAGAAACCCACAGCCTAAGTAAGGTTAAGGCTACAAACACCCGCCCCCCCAGCTGTCAGGGTTCAGGCAGCTGTCTGCATTCTCTGTTCTTAGTGTGCTCTTGGCTGAAGAATGACCAGACCCACCAAAGCAAGGCCAGTGTGAAACAAAGTTGAGTGAGGAAGGATGTAGTAGGCTTACAGAGTAAGAGCTTACAGAGCAAGAGCAACATAGAGGCTTAAGAGCAAGATTCAGGTTTATAGAGCACGAGAAAGACACATTTGCCACAGATTACAAATGGGCCCCTAGTCATAATAAAAAGGCCTAGGTAATGGTCAGAAGTCCTGTTTGACACTGTCTGGGTTGGGCCCACCTCTGTGATTCAGAGGTCACCTTGGAACCAGAGTCTTACTGTGCATGCAGCCCTCCCATGAGCCTCTGTGAAAGCCCATTTTGGGGAGAAGGAGGTGAGCCTCAATGTAGATTTAAGCTAATGACATTATAATTAGCTTTAAGGTTGTTTTAGTCACCTTCTATTATAACTTTGCTACTTGGCCATGGATTACAAAGTCCTTTTGCAATTGGCAAGCAAAGTTCTGATTGGTAGATCGGTAGAGTGTTCCCTCCTCCCCAGGTGTGGGCAATTGCTCAGGTCAAGATTAAAGTGGGGCAGTACCAGTCAGGGTGCCTACCCTTTATCCTTCTGCCCTGCCTAACACAACCTCTCTAGACATCAATCATAAATATTATGTCACCAGGTACCCATATTTCTGTTCTTCTTGTCTATAAATCAGAGCTTCTCGCAACTCCCTCCTTGAGTTCAATAATTTGCTAGAGTAGTTTCAGAATCCAGGAAAAACAGTTTACTTACTGTTTGTTTACCAAGGATATTTCAAAGAATACAAAAGAAAAGCCAAATGAAGAGATACATAGGGCAAGGTCGCCTGTAAATCCCAAGTTTATTTGTCAGAAGGCCTGCAATTCTGAAGAACAGTGAAAGTAGCCTCTCCAAGACTTTCTAGTCTTCCATTTCTAAAATCACAGTTTTACTCATAAAAGTTCAAAGCAAAGACCACATTTGTTGCAGGAAGATGAGGCCCAATGCAGAGAAAAAACACTCAACATCGTGTTTAAAAAAGGAAGAGCTTTATTTCAGAGCCATGGCAGACTAGAGTCCAAATTGGCTATGCTTCCCAAGTGGCTCTGTCTGTTCCCTTTTATCCCCAGTCAAGGGCTCTTTGTCCATGGGTACCCTTCTCATTGGTCAGTTTGAATCAAGCTAGAGAAGGCAGGCTTGCAGGCTTGGGCTTTTACAAAGTGAAAACAAGCATTAAATCCCAGGTCCCAGGAAGTTAAGTTTCTACAAATTCCTAACAGCTGAGTTACCAAAGAGAGGACCTCACAGGTGTATCCTTGGAGTCCCCTTGAGAAGACCTCTGTTCTCTTAGACCTTACTTTTTCCGGTGTCCTCTCTCACTATGATGCCAGGGCACTTTATCTAGGGCACAGAGTGAGATTGTCTCAAAAAACAAACAAAAAAGAAAGAAAGAAAAGAAAAATACCCCAATATTGTAAACAGTCACTAGTAAAGGAAATAGAACCACCATGACTGGCTTAAATAAGACTTCATAGACTTAAATACATGATATTGAAGAAATAGGTGCCTACCTAAAAGAATTCCAAAAAGGTGGTGAAGGGAGCCATTGGGTAGGCATTTAACTGTTTCTGTGGCAGACTACCCCTTTGATTGCTCAACATCCAAATATTACCGTCGATGCTTCCAAAGATAATCACACCTATGTGAATTACAATGATTGATTTCTCAAAGGAATACAACTCAATTCTTTTTCAATTCACGTGTCCAGCTCTACTTCTAGTATCTCTGAATATTACGTCTTATGGGTTGCAGATGTATCTTCTCATAATCCAGCATTCTGAACAGAGATTTAGTGGTATAGAAATTACCAAAGAAGTTAAATCAGTTAAACACTCTCTGGCTATTGCTAGCAAATACTGGGATTTCTTCAACACAGTAGTTCTCTTAACAATGTCATAGGAACAGGTTTAATTTATTTTTTATTATTCCATGAGCTAACACCATTTGGCTTTCTTTGCTAAGGGTTACCAATCTTTTGGAAAGACTTGCTCCTCCACTGATTTAATGAACCTCCTAATGCTGCTCCCCACTTTCTGCCACTTCAGTCTGTAGCTGACCAATAATTCCTTCGTGATAGGAGGTTACCAGCCGTGGGGTGGTTCTGACCAGTTTACAGGGAATTCATAGCCAGGCTCTTCATGTCTGCTGCTTCACCTTTTGACAGAAGAGACCCTAAAATTCCACCCTTAGATCATACTAACACCTACTTTTTCTATACATGGATTCCATGTGCATTTGTTACTGGACAAAGAGGGTCCAGCTGTCTGTCACTGTCAGCCAGGGTGCAGAGATGGGGATAGGGCCACCAAACTTTGTCAGAGGCCAGCGATTCTGAGAACAGTGAGAGTAGTCTCTCCAAGACTGTTCTTCCATTTCCAAAATGACAGCTTCATACATCGAGTTTCCAAGGAAAGACCACATTAACTCTTATTTTAAATAGTAATCAGCATAACTCAGTGACTTATTACAACATTTCCAATGCAGATGTCAATGTCCTGAATCAGTCTTTCTAAACTATTCATGATGGGTATCTTTAGTTTGGGAGCTAAATTTACAAAACAATAAGAATGAGAGATAGAAGGTGAAGGTCATGTAGGATCTAAAACTACCAGACCAGCTATGTCATGTCCGTCCTCGCCTAACAGACTCCATTTTATTCTCACCACATATGCTTTCACACACATATCTCCTTTCATAAATATTCATAATCTGCCTATAGTTTGTTAAGTATGTATATTTAACCACTCTGCTGAGCATAAATTTCTGTTCCCATTGCCCCGTCCTTGAAATACCTGCCTCTAGTTTCTGGTCTGTGCTTCCCAGGCTATCAGGTTGGCCACCTTGCAGGCTGCAATCCTTTGTTGGAAATAAAGTTCTTTTTTTTTCCAAATTTATGAGCCTTATCATTCTTTTTTTTTTTTTGAGACAGAGTCTCACTTGGTCACCCTTGGTAGAGTGCCATGGCATTATAGCTCACAGCAACCTCAAACTCTTGGTGAACCTTATCATTCTTCAGTTGACATCTCTTACCCCTATTTTATCTCCCCTTAACTTTCCAGCATCCCTGCCTACATTCAAATGTTCATCTTTATAGCTGGATTATTTGAATTTTTAATATCCTGGCATTTTTAATGACAGAAATAATGGTTGTTTGCTCATATTAACTGCTTGCTTTCTGCCCTGCACTCTTGTTCTCACAGCAATTATTATTATTATTTTTTTAGATAGGGTTTCACTCAGTTGCCCTGGGGTTGAGTGCTATGGCTCCTCAAAATCTTGGGCTCAAGAGATCCTCTTGCCTCAGCCTCCCGAGTAGCTGGGACTACAGGTGCCTGGAGGGGGGCGGGGGGTGTCTCACTCTGGCTCAGGCTGGTCTTGAACCTGTGAGCTCAGGCCATCCACCCACCTGGCCTCCCAGAGTGCTAGGATTACAGCAATTATTAACTGCAAATATGCACTACTTCTTTGTCATGCAAGAAGTGACAGGTCCAAGGTCAGGAGGAGAATCTATGAGTTTGTTTTGTAAAAAGAATGAATTATCCTAAAGAAGTTGCTACTACCTTCTGAAGTTCAGAAGTCTGTTTGCTCCAGGTGTTAACGGAGACTAAAAATGACACAAACTTCCACTTGCCTTACCCCCCACCCCAGCCCTCTGCCTCATCTCTGGGATAAGACAGATCTGATAGACTGCTCTTCATCTTCACCTCTCTCCTCCTCTCACCTGGGGGCTCGCACAGCCCAGGACAGACTCCTGGTGAGCAAGTGGCCTCAGGCAGTTCTCTCCTAGGCACTGAGGAGTTTGGGTCAGGAGTCTGGTGAGAAAGGAGGGAAGGCTTAGAGAGCAGGGGGGTAGTTTCCAGACCTGAGCTGAGCGGCAACCCTCAGGCACCTCACGGGATCATAGATCACTTTGTCTCTCGGCTTAACATAAAAAAGTTGTAGAGAAATTTTGATGTCAGGGAAACCTATGTTAAATCAGAGATCAAAGAGGGCTCATGACAGCCATATCAAACGAAAGATCATATAAACACAATGTTTTAAAAAACAAATAGTTTGGAAATTATCAGAATGATTGATGAGTTTACATCACCATTGAATCATTTGGCAAGCAGTTTTTTTGGGGGGGGTTATTATTATTTTTTTTTTTTTGAGACAGAGTCTCACTTGGTCACCCTTGGTAGAGTGCCATGGCGTCTTATCTCACAGCAACCTCAAACTCTTGGGTTCAAGTGATTGTCTTGCCTCAGCCTCCCAAGTAGCTGGGACTACAGGCACCCGGCTATTTTTAGAGACAGCGTCTCACTCTGGCTCAGGCTGGTCTTGAACCTGTGAGCTCAGGCAATCCATGTACCTTAGCCTCCCAAGTGCTGGGATTACAGGCGTGAACCACTTTGCCCAGCCTTTTTGGCAAGGAGTTTTTTATAAAATTTAGTTTTTGTAGAGACTGTAAAGAAATAAATTATTACGGTTTTAAATTTATACTATATATATCCATGTATATATTAATTTATTAGTTATTAAATATTTTTAATACTGTCTTCAGCCAAAAGTCTAAGTTGCCAATGAAAACATTTCCCTGACTCTTTCCAAGGCATGAATCTTCAATGGATGATGGAAGTTTCATTATTGCTGCTTCATTTATGCTTGTATCTAAGATATTTTATGATTCCAGCCAATAAAAAATATCAAAAGAGAACGAAAGTAACAAAGGTATTTTATCTAGCCATAGGGCCTTCCAATCTTGAGAGTTGGTGTTTCCCTTATTTTAACAAGTCACCAAAAGAAACCAGAAAAACAGAGCCTGTGAAGGTGTCCAAGAGACTGAACACACTGGCCAGGCCTTAAGAGAGCTGAGCAGATCTGTGCTGCTGAACCACAGTTATGGCCAACATGTGTAAGTGACCTCATGCTTTGATCCCATAGTGGTGACACTGCTCATAACTTGGCATGTTAGCCTGCTTGGCTGCTGTAACAACATACCTGAGACTGGGAGATTTATAAAGAATAGAATCGTACTTTCTCTCAGTTCTGGAGGCTGGGAGGTCTCAGATCAAGGAGCTGGCAGATTCCTTGTTTGATGAGAGTCTGATCTCTCCTTCCAAGATGGCACTTTGTTACTACATGCCCTGGAGGGGAGGAACCCCGTGTCCTCACATGGTGAAAGAGACGGAAGGGCAAAAGGGCCAAACTCCTTCCATCAAGCCCTTTTATGCTGGCATGAACCTATTCGTGAGGTGGAGCCCTTAGGACCTAAGCACCTCATCCGGGGCCCTACCGCCCCGCGCTGTCACATTGGGAATTAAGTTTCTTACACATGACTTTTTGGGGACACATTCAGACCATCACACTCAGTAGGGAAGAGGAAAAGAAGAAAGGGGAGAGGCAGAGGTCATCAGACCTGTCTGAAAGTCACATACTCCTTCCTCACTCCCATTTATTGCATATTTTTCCTCACCACCTCCTTTTTCTGAATCATAGAATGATAAGGTTCAAGTCTTGGGAAATGTGGCACATGGGAGAGTCGTCCACATCTCTGAGGGCCTAAGCAGCATAATGAGGATGAGGTGGCTGGAATAGATGATCTCTATTTGAACTGGTTCAAACCATTGACTTAGTGTGGCACACACTGGAATTGTTAGGCACATTGGTCTCTGATGAGACAAGATGAGAGCATTGGCCTAATTTTAGGTACGCAGAAAGTGAACCTTAGAGGGATGAAGTGACCTGCTTAAGGGTCCAAGTGAGTTAGTAGGAGAAGAGTTCACTGAGTCTAGAAAGCTAATTCTCAGCTCCTCAGCAAGTCCTCGTCCCGCTCTACCACTCCTGGTGGCTGTTTTTACCGTTTCCCCAAAAATAAGACAGTGTTATTTTAAGGTGTGCTCCCAAAGATGCGCTAGGTCTTATTTTCAGGGGACGTCTTATCTTTCCTGTAAGTAGGTCTTATTTTTGGAGGATGTCTTATATTCGGGGAAACAGGGTATTATCCGTGACGCTGGAGATACTAGACTGTGTGACACACAGTGAAGTTGGTGTCACACCTATTCTGTTGACTGCAGTACAACCAAAGGACCTTAACACTTTGACCCATAATGAATTTTGCATTATATGGGACAGAAATTGTCACTCATACTAGCTTGGGGTGGGACTGGGGTGGAGAATGCAAATGTATTGGGTGGAGTAAAGATGGGCTCAGAAATGATTGGACAGGGGGCTCACATGTCATCCAGTTGTGTCTCCACTTGCTGCCTCTGCTTCTGACTGTGTCTTGGTTTGTTTCCCTCCCACCTTCCCTCTGCTTTCTCTAAGCTGTAGCAGACTTGGCAGGGGACATCACCCAGGCTCAATAAGTCATATAGGTAAGGGATCCTCTCTGATGTTCTTTTCTAAAAGAAATGTTCCCATAAAGTTTTCTGATTACCATGACCTCGGACACAAGGCCATTTCCCCACAAAGATCACAGCAACTGGGAAGATATGAATTACGATGGGGGCTGCCCACAGAAAGGTGTTTACAGGTAGATAAGTCAACAAGGCCACTAAGACAGCTGTTCTGTAAACCACATCAGCAGTGGAGCAGGAATGGTGAGGAATAGTTCCCTAAAGCAGAAGTAGATTCCATATCCAAGGCCACTGGCGATGTGAGAAGCCAAGAAGCCAGGCTGATTTTTATCAAGAGGATGGCCTTGATATCACAGTGTTTATTATTTGAGTTACAAGGCTGGAAAGGGAAGCACAAGTCAACTGAGCAAAAGTGCTCACCCTGTATGTCCACTTAGGTTAATTGTCTATAATTTCCTTTCCTGATGTTACAAATAACTGTTAACACCACAATGCACCAGAATGGAAATCCACCGCAAAGTGAAATCAACAATCGTGCAAAATTTGCCTTTATACTCAAATTAGACCTCTCATTTGATCCTGCAATCTCATTGCTAAGCATCTACCCAGAAGAAAAAAATCCTTCTATCATAAGGACATTTGCACTAGACTGTTTATCTATCGCAGCTCAATTTACAATCACCAAAATGTGGAAACAACCTAAATGCCCACCAACCCAGGAATGGATTAAAAAGCTGTGGTATATGTATACCATGGATTCCGCCACTAAAAAAGATGGAGACTTTACATCTTTTATATTAAACTAGATAGAAGTGGAATACATTTTCTTTTTTTGAGACAGGGGTCAAAAAGAGTCGCACTACATTGCCTTTGGTAGAGTGCCGTGGTGTCACAGCTCTAACTCTTGGGCTTAGACAATTCTTTTGCCAGTAGCTGGGACTGTAGGCACCTGTCACAATGCCTGGCTATTTTTTTTGTTGCAGTTCTCATTGTTGTTTAGCAGGCCCAGGCCGGGTTCGAACCTGCCTGCCTCAGTGTATGTGGCTGGTGCTCTAACCACTGACCTACAGACACTGAGACAGGGAACACTGTCTTCTTAGTAAAGCATCACAAGAATGTAGAAGCAAGAATCTAGGGTACTCAATTCTAATTTGAAGGCAGTAGATGATCTAATACAAGGGGTGTGAGGGGAATGAGAAAGTCGGGAGAGGGGAGGAGGTAGAGGGATGGGGGTCACCGTGTATGGCACACTTCTTGGGGGCGGGACATAATTCTAAGAGGGACTTTATCTAACAAATGCAATTAGTGTAACCTATTCTTTGTCCCCCTCAATGAATCCCAGATAATAAAAAATAATACTAATAATAAATTTGCCTTTATAAAAAGAGATCTTGGGAAACTACTCGAATCATTCAGAAATCCTTTGATAACCCGGACCTGGCAGAATAAGATCAGTTTTCAACTAAGAAGAGAATGCCAGTGATGGCGTGATGTGATTTCAGTATCAGGGGATTAAAAATGATCCATAGACAACTGGTGAAATCCTAAAACTTTTAAGCAAAATAATCATCTTTACAATCACACTGCACAGTGAGTCACATAAAATGCAAGGTGGATAATCAGGCCCTCCTACCTTCTTGCCAGAAGAACAATATCCTGAACAAAAAGCATTCCATTTATTCCTTGTTCAATTAAAAAATTAACATATAGATGCAATGAAAACCAAAATTTTATTAAATATAAGGTAAAATACTATTCCTCTGGTTATTTTTCAAAATGAAATTTTAGGTAAAATCTTTTTTTAAAAAACGATTTACTATGAAATTTCAGTCTTCCTATAAGGTGATTCCCTGTAATTGAAACTTTCCTGTTAGCTGTATTCCAGACTACTCTGGTTAACTGTTTCTCAGAGCTTCTCTTGCTAGGCTAAATGATTTCCAAGTGTGATTTAGGGCATAGTTAAGTATTTCTCTCCTTCTTTTAAGTAATTATCCTATAATGACTTCTTTGAAAATTCCAGCTGACACACAATCTTTGTATATATTTTGTTGGATGAATTCAATTTCATTAATTCAGAGCAATTTGATTATGACATGCTGAATTACTTAAAAGCATACAAATTGCTTGTGTTTGAGGACCTTGTTTTTGGTGCTACATTTTTAACTGGTTGTATGACCTCTGGGAAAGTCATATAATCATTCTGAGTCTGAATGGCAAGAGTTAACAACTATCTAAGACAGTTGATTCACTTTTTTTTTTTGAGGCAGAGTCTCACTTTGTTGCCCTCGATAGAGTGCTCTGGAATCATAGCTCACAGCAACCTCAAACTGTTGATCCTCTTGTGATCCTCTTGCCTCAGCCTCCAAAGTAGCTGGGACTACAGGCGCCCACCACAATGCCGGGCTATTTTTAGAGACATGGTCTTGCTATTGCTCAAGCTGGTCTCAAACCACTAAGCTCAGGCAACCCACCCACCTTAGCCTCACAGAGTTAGTTGATTCATACTCAATGATATAGTGAAACGATCCCTGGCAGACAGAAGACAGTCAGAGCCAGATGGTATTGGCTTTGTTTTCCTGATTACTGATAAGGATGGCACTTGCATGGCAACAATAAAACCGTTCAAGGAGCTTTGGCAGACTAGTCTCATAGCCACAAATGGTATTAAATACAAGAAAAAAAAAAAACTGGAGCCTCTCCAAATAACTGGCAACACAACACAACAAAATGCAAAGCAATTTCCAAGTGAAATCACAAATCATGAAAAAAAATGCCTTGACAAAAGTGATCTTGGGGAAATGCTGAAACAATACACAAATCAGTTGATAACATTCATTACCATTTGTTAAGACAGAATAAAATATGATACCATTATGTCTTTGATAGAAGGATTATGTGAGTCATGTCAGCAGAGTGCATGCCCGTGGTGCTCTGAAAACCAGGCCATTTCACCAGACCGGTGCTTACTCCAACTTCTAGCAGATCCCAACATGAATTTTATCTCCATGAATCAATTTTCCCAGGACTTGATAGTGTCTGGATTAATCATACTCAGGGTTTTGAGCTGAGAGGACAAGTAGAAGATAAAGACCTAAAAGTAGCCGTGGATCTTTTAAGACCAGCAAACTTGATAACAATACTATTCATGCCTTTTCTTTTATAAATCATTTTTTATTGAGATAAAATTCACACAACATATTTTAAGCATTTTAAAGTGCACACACAACATATTTTAAGCATTTTAAAGTGCACAGTTCAATGTTTTTAGTGTATTCATCATGTTATGCAACCATCATCCTATTAATTCTAGACTATTTCTATGGCCCCCCAAAAGAAACATCATATTTGTATATTTATTTATTTATTTATTTTTGGAGACAGAGTCTCACTTTGTCATCCTTGGTAGAGTGCCGTGACAGCACAGCTCATGGCAACCTCAAACTCTTGGGCTTATATGATTCTTTTTCCTCAGCCTCCCAAGTAGCTGGGACTACAGGCACCACCACCAATCCTCGGCTATTTTTAGAGACAAGGTCCCGCTCTGGCTCAGGCTGGTCTTGAACCTGTGAGCTCAGGCAATCTACCCGCCTCAGCTTCCTGGAGTGCTAGGATTATAGGCGGGAGCCACCGTGCCCACCCTGAAACTTCTCTTTTAAAAAGTGAACTTCAGGAAAGGCAACATGTAAAATTCAACACTAATGTTTATACATTTTATAATTTTTTTTAATTGCAAAGGACAATGAAAATTTTAATGTACTAGGGAAAAAAGGCCACTCAAAACAAGGAAAAAGGGAGAGAGAAATATGGAAGCAAGTATGAATAGTCATTATTTGGGGTAGTCGGGGTAGCCTGCCTCCAAGATGGCTTCCAATAATTTCTGCCTCCTGTTTATCACACTCTGTGTAATCCCCTCCCAGATGTATCTGCATTGGTCTGTGTGACCAGTAGAATCCTGTAGAAGTGATGCTGTGGCACTCTGAGACAGATCATAGAAGACAATGTGGTTCTGTTTTGGCTTTCTCCTCAGATCCCTCTCTCTGTGGGAAGCCAGCTACTATGTCATGAAGACACCCATATAGCCTATATGTATTGGGTTGTATTAGGAGAATTGAAAAAAAAAAATTAAACCAGCCTATAGTGTGCCTTATGTAGCAGAGAGCTGAGGCCTTCTGCTAACTATCAGCAAGGAACTAAAGCTTCTTTCCAGCAGCCACCTGAGCGCACCATCTTGAAAGCAGATTCTGCAGCCCAGTCAAGCCTTCAGATGTGACTGCAGCCCTGGAACAGCCTCCTGAGAGACCTTGAGCCAGAGCCACCCAGCTAAACTGCCCCTGGATTCCCCACCCTTAGAATCTATGTGGGATAAGAAAGGTCTGTGGTTTTATACTGCAAAGTTTTGAAATAATTTGTTATAGAGTAATAGATAACCTATACCATGGTATTAGGGTAATAAATCAACAAAGTTGGGAACATGAGAAAAGGAGAAATCTCTGTCATAGAAGCCAAACCATCAAGGTTCATGGGTACAAAGTCAACGTACAGGGCCAGGCCCACTGGCTCACACCTGTAATCGCAGTGCTCTGAGCTGCGATTGATTGAGCTCAGGAGTTCAGGCCAGCCTGAGCAAGAGCCAGACCCCGGGCAACGTGGAGTGACCCCAGTGTGCCGAAGCCATTTTGAAGCTCTGGACTCCAAAATGGCAGAGCACTTTCTCTAGGAAAAAATGCCGACCCGGCATGCACCTTCATCTTTGAAAAGCCTGGGCGGAAAGGGGTTGCAGGCTACAGGGCCAGGGGAGAGCAGCAGTGGCGACAATGGCCTCACTGTGGTCCGACTGGAGAGGAAGCAGGCGACCCACTGTCCAAGGATACAGAAGACTTGTGACCATGGTAAACACAAGGTGGTTGATGGTGACTTGAGCAGCAAGGAGGAGGAGGAGGCACAGGAGGAGGAGGAGGAGGAGGAGGGGGAGGAGGAGGAGGAGGGGGAGGGGAGGAGGAGGAGGAGGGGAAGGGGAGGAGGAGGGGAGGAGGAGGAGGGGAGGAGGAGGAGGGAGGGGAGGAGGGGTGAGGAGGAGGGGGAGGGGGAGGAGGGGGAGGAGGAGGGGCAGGAACAGGAGGAGGAGGGGGGGAGGAGGAGGAGGAGGAGGAACAGGAGGAGGAGGAGGGGAGGGGGGAGGAGGGGAGAGGGAGGAGGAGGAGGGGGAGGAGGGGGAGGAGGGGGAGGAGGAGGGGCAGGAACAGGAGGAGGAGGAGGGGGGGAGGAGGAGGAGGAGGAACAGGAGGAGGAGGGGAGGGGGGAGGAGGAGGGGAGGGGGGGAGGAGGGGGAGGAGCAGGAACAGGAGGAGGGGGAGGGGGAGGAGGAAGAGAGGGGGAGGAGGGGGAGGGGGAGGAGGGGAGGGGGAGGAGGGGAGGGGGAGGAGGGAGGAGGAGGGGAGGGGGAGGAGGGAGGAGGAGGGGGAGGGGGAGGAGGAAGAGAGGGGGAGGAGGTGGAGGGGGAGGAGGGAGGAGGGGAGAGGGAGGAGGAGGAGAAGGGGGAGGAGGGGGAGGGGGAGGAGGGGGACGGGGAGGAGGGGGAGGGGAGGAGGAGGAGGGGGGAGGAGGAGGAGGGGAGGAGGGAGAGGGGGGAGGAGGGGAGGAGGAGGGGGAGGAGGGAGAGGGGCAGGAGGGAGGAGGAGGGGGGAGGAGGAGGAGGGGGAGGAGGAGGAGGAGGGGCGGAGGAGGGGCAGGAACAGGAGGAGGAGGAGGGGGGGAGGAGGAGGAGGAGGAACAGGAGGAGGAGGAGGGGAGGAGGAGGAGGGGGGAGGAGGAGGAGGAGGAACAGGAGGAGGAGGAGGGGAGGGGGGAGGAGGAGGGGAGGGGGGGAGGAGGGGGAGGAGCAGGAACAGGAGGAGGGGGAGGGGGAGGAGGAAGAGAGGGGGAGGAGGGGGAGGGGGAGGAGGGGAGGGGGAGGAGGGAGGAGGAGGGGGAGGGGGAGGAGGAAGAGAGGGGGAGGAGGTGGAGGGGGAGGAGGGAGGAGGGGAGAGGGAGGAGGAGGAGAAGGGGGAGGAGGGGGAGGGGGAGGAGGGGGAGGGGAGGAGGAGGAGGGGAGGAGGGAGGGGGGAGGAGGGGAGGAGGAGGGGGAGGAGGGGAGGGGCAGGAGGGAGGAGGAGTAGGGGGAGGAGGAGGAGGGGGAGGAGGGAGAGGGGCAGGAGGGAGGAGGAGTAGGGGGAGGAGGAGGAGGGGGAGGAGGACGAGGGTGCATCCAGAGCCTCGGGGTTGTTTCTAAATCCACCCACTCAGCAAAACCCATGGGGCCAGAGGACGTGGGGGCGACAGCTGTCTAGGCATTGGACACAGAGAAGGAGGGTAACACACAAAGTGTCTTTGAGTGCAGCCAGAAAATTCAGGAGGGGCTGGGGGTGAGAAGGATTCCAAGATCTATCTGGGAATGAATAATTATCAGAAATACATGAAGCCGGAGGATACATCTATGCGCAACGCCTGCTCCGGGGTGGTGAGCAAGGGCCCCACCCCAGTGCCCAGCAGCTACATGCCGCAGCGCTGGGATTACCAGCCTGACCTTGGGAAGGTCTGAAAAGAGCCTGGCGTCTGCGGCTCCGGAGGCAGCGGCCAACTCCTCTGTGACCGTTCAGGCCGCAAGTGCCGGGGTGGGGGTCAGCAGGCCGAGCGCAACTTGATGAGGGTCGCGATGGTGTCTACGAGGACAAAAACTGTGAAGTGGGAAGCGACGTTGAGGAAATACCATTCACGTGTTTGACCTGTCGCCAGACCTTCCACGCCCGTTTGTCACCAAATGCAGGCGTTGTGTCTGCGAGAGCTGTGCGCTGCTGCGTGTCCGCACCCGCTGCGCTGGGACGTCTGTGACCAGCAGACCAGAGGCGTCTTCAGTACAGACAACTGAAGAACTGTGACTGATGAACCCGAGAAGTACCGAGCTGCACCAGGGGGTGGTGGTTCTCATTTCCCAGAAGATCCAGATGAGCTTCCAATCCCCACTACTTAGGGTTCCCACAGTTCTCAAATTTAAATGTAAATACTTTTTTGTTCTTCTGGAAATCTAAAAAAAAATAAAAAGAAAGAAAGAAAAAAATCAATGTACAAATCTTTTAACTGACAGCTAACCTCTGCATAGTCTTTTCCCTGCCACCAGGGTGGTCTTTTGCAATTTCTTTTTCTAATCAAGAAGATCTTTGTTCAAATTAAGCCAATATCACACAGAAATCAATAGAGACGTCTGCAGAGTGTGATTTTCATCAGACCCCATTCGTCACTAGAGATTTGGAGGACTTTGATCCCCTGAATCTTCATAGGATGGGCTGAGGGAAGATTAAAAAGGACATTCCAATATTTCTGTTTGCTTTTATGGGATTTTACTGAAAAGGGTCAAACAAACAAATAAAAATTTAAATTAAGTGCCAAAAAAAAGCAAACCAATTTAAAATAAGTAGGGGGTCATGGAAGAGAGTTTGAAAATGTTAAATCAGGTATGAATACATCACCATCCCCTATCCTTTTTAGAAAGGGCCTGGTTTCTCCTTTCCTGCTGAACATAGACTCAAACCCTGTACCGTCTGACTTGCTTTAACCACTCTACAATGTTTTCGCTTGGCAGAGAAATGTGTTTATCTAATTCAAACCTCCAGTCTGTTCAGATCGTGTTAAAACTTGTGCTTTGCTGAACTCTTAGGAAAGCAAGATCATTTTCCAGCATTTGGGCCAGGGGCTTAATCCATGTTTGACTAGACATTTGTCTGATACATCATTTTTCGGTACCTCATCAAGAGGTTACTAGAGGTAGGGTAAATTTTTTTTTTTTCCAAAGGAATGTGGACCAAAAATGTGTTTCATGGTTCTGAGTCTTAGCTTTCCTATGTTTTCAGTGAGTGGCTCTTAGACTATAACCGTGAGAACAAGCCAAGGCTGTCCAGTTACTAACATCAACAGTTGGGAGCCGGAGGAGCTCATCTCCTGCTTCATCAAATAAAAACAGTAGAGATGCATTTTGTTAATAGGGTATGAAGGGCAGACGTGGTATCCATGGGTCCACTGGGTTGCAAAATAGGCCCCCAAATAAACAGGATGCTTCTCTGAGGCCCTTAGAATCATGTTTGAAGACAGCGTGATGGTGTCTTAGAGACCGGCTCTGTCCTGCTTTCTCCGCTTCCTCTGTTTCTATTGGTCTTTTAAACTTAAACTGTCCTTGGCTGCTGAGGCTACTTATCAATTTTTTAAAAAAATGTATTGATTTGGGGTTGTTTCAGTTATAAAGAAAAGTCCAGAAATAATATAACAGATATCTGTTTATGTAGCATCAAGGTCGAACAGATGTTAAAATTGGATTATGTTTTTTGGAGTGAAAAAAATATTTTAGGCAGAGTCAAGGCTCTAGTGCAGCAGTGCCATGCCCTTGAGGTGCACCCAACTAACCACATCCTTGTGTAGTTCTCTCCCCTGAGTCACAGAACTTGTGACTTGTTTCTATTTGGTACACTGTGCCAAAGAGGATGAGCTGTCACTCGTTTGATTAGGTTATATTATATGGCAAAGGTTAAGGAATTTTGTAGATAGCATTGAAATTTTTAAGGATCAGAGTTGAAGTTTACCAAATGGGGGATTATCCTGGATTATCCTGGTTGGCCCTCATCTACTCAAGGAACCTTTTAAAAAGAGATCAGAGACTCACAACTGTAGAGAAACTCTCTCCTTACTGCTGATTTTGAAAATACTGCTGTGAATTTCCATAGCTAGAAGGAAATAAACTCTGCCAATAACATGAGGGAGCTGGAAGCAGATTCTTCCCCAGTCAAGCCTTCAAAAGAGAACAGAGAGTCTGGCTGACACTTTGATTTCAGCTAGAGAGATCCTGATCAGAGAACCTGGATAAGGCACACCCAGACTTCCCGCCTGTAGAAACCGGCAGATAATAGATGGGTATTGTTGTAAATTAGTCAGTATGTAGTCATTTGTTATTCAGAGACGGAAAATGAATACAACCCATAATTTCATGCCTCTGTCTTCACCAGAGGTGACCATTTGAAGTCATGCTCAGCTTTATCAGAATAAAATAAAATACAATTAAAACAAAATACCATTTCATACCCATCAAATTGACAAGTATTAAAATGCCTCACAGTCCCAAACACTGGAGCAATAAAAAGTGTTATATACTGAAAGTAGAAATAAAATTGGTACAGAGAAAGTTTAAAATGCTGATGTGACCCAGCAATTTCCCTTCTAACATGTTGTTATAATCCTACTGCATATATTCTACATAGGTTTTTATACATGTTATCCATAAATAATATTATATACTTTTGAATTTTAAATTTTATATAAATACCACACTTTGCAACTTGATACAAAAAATGAAGTAGAAATTTATCACAGTTCTGGAGGCCGGGAAGTCCAAGATCAAGGTATCAGCAGATTTGGTTTCTGGACATGGCCCACTTTCTGGTTCACAGATGGAAAATTCTAGTTGTGTTGTCACATTATTTTTGTCAAGATTTATCTATTTTTGATGCATTTAGATTATTATTTTAACTCAGTAAAATATTCTGTAAAATTATAATACCATACTTTATCCATACTCTAAACTCTACTGGGCTGAACAAACTTGTACTCATCTTGGGGACACTTTCTTTAGGGCATATACGTAGAAAGGAAATTGCTAGGTCACATAGATATTATAACATTTCTCTTCAAAACAGCTGTACCAGTTTTTGTTCCCATTTCTAGTATAAGAAAATTTTCACTACCCTAACATTTGGTGTGGTCAGAGACTTGAATTTTAGTCAATAGGATGGGTATGAAATGGTATCTCATTGTTTAAGTTTATATTCCCTTTAATTCTAGTAAGATTGAGCATTATTTAATTCTGCTTCTTTTGCAGAATTACCTATTCATCTCTTTTACCCACTCTTCTACAGAGTAGTTGTTATTTTCCTTACTGATTTGTATGATATGTTTATTCTTGTTATCAATCTTTCACCAGTTATATGCACTGCAAATTTATTATTCCAGTCAATTCCCTTAAACAAATAAATATATATATATACACATATATACATATTACACACACACACACACACACATATATGGTGATATTGGTCTTCTCAATAGCAAAATGTGGATTATACGATCTAACTCACAGATAAATGAGAAAATACACATGAAATTTCCTGCTGTAGTTCCAGGTACAGTTTAGGTGTTCAGTAAATGTCAGTTATCTCCATCTTCATTTAAAGAACTTTAGGATTTAACAATAGGGCAGGGCTATGGGCTCCAGAGTTATTATTGAGTTATATCTAAGCTGTTATTGAATCTTAGTACATACCGGGTCTGTGACCTTGGACTACTAAGCTCTTTAAACCTCTGTTTGTGCATTTATAAAAACAACAATAGTATTACTTGCCTGATAGAGCTATTGTGATGAATCAAGCACCATCTAACTAATGGCTGCTTTATAGTGAGCTCTCAAAACAATGGTGGATGATAAGAGTTGTATGAGATAAGAGTTGTATGTAACATCACTGTTATTCAAAGAAGTAAGAGTTGAAGACAAATAGCAAATATGGATTGTTACAGAACATGATAGTCTCTATAGGAGATGCACTGGCTAAGTACTATCAGAATACAAAGGTAAAGGAAAGGTTATGTCTAGCCCGGGATTGATGGTAGCTCAGGGAAAGTTTCACAGAAGAAATGTGATTTCAACACAGCTTGGAGAAAGGGTGAATGAGATATAAGTAGTCAGAGAGAGAAGATTCTTTTGCAAATGAAACAAAAATATGGAAGTATTAAGCAAACAAACAAGAAGGCAAACAGAAAACCCTAGTATTCCAGATGGCCAAAGTGTGTATAATGTGAGAGGAGGTGGTTGTAGACAAGCTAGAAATGAATGTTAAGACCAGATAATGGAAGTTCTGGAATGGCTTTGGAGTTAGAAGCCAGACAGTTATAAAAGAGCATTTCATCTTTGAAGGTATCAGAGTACATTTTGCACTGAATGGGTTGCTATGCCCTAAAAAGGATCCTCTGTGTCAGAGGGCTTCTGGCTTTGGAGTAACATTTGCCACACAGAGGTCAGTGAATGAGTTGCCCAGGGGTGGAGTAGGGAGGCCTGGGGGATGCTGTGTGTGACTGATGTAAAGGAATCCAGCAGATATATCAGGACAAGCACTGCCTACGACACAGGCACTGTGGGATCTAGCATGATGCTGCTTATTCCTGTCATTCTGGGGATCAAAAAGCTGTTTTTCCCCCTTTAGATGGAATGATATGGAAGACCCAAACTATGACCCAGAAAATCCAAGAGAATACACCAAGTTTGGTCATAGCCATTTTTAAATAAGTCCAGATAATAGCTATAGCCACATTGTAAAAACTTTTATATGGAATACATTTCCTTCAGATGGTTTTGTTTTGGACAGATAGTGCATCACTTATTTCCTACCTAAATCATAGTTTCCCTTCTTTTTGACATACAATTTAATTGTATCAAAATATATTGGATTTACACTTTATTTCCCATTTTTTTATTGTTTGGGATTCATTGAAGGTACAAATAATTAGGTAACACTGATTGCATTTGTTAGATAAAGTCCCTCTTATAATTGTGTCCCACCCCCAAGAGGTGTGCCATACACTGTGACTTCCCATTCCCTTCCCTCCTCCCCTCTCCCTGATCCCTTATTCCCGCATGCACACCCCACTACCCCCCATAGGGCTTGAGAAGGTTCATCTATTGCCTTCATATTATAATTGAGTACATTGGATTGAGTACATTGAGTACATTGTTAAACCAACCTTGCATCCTTAGGATGAAACCTATTTGGTCATGATGAATGATTTTTTTAATGTTATCTATAATCTATTGGCTAGGATTTTGTTGAGAATTTTTGCATCTGTATTCATTAGTTAAATTGGTCTGAAAATCTCCTTTTTAGTTGGGTCTTTTCCTGGTTTTGATATCAGGGTGATGTTTGTTTCATAGAGCATGTTGGGGAAGAATCCTTCCTTTTCAATTTTTTTTTTTTTTTTTTTGTAGTTTTTGGCTGGGGCTGGGTTTGAACCCACCACCTCCGGCATATAGGGCTGGTGCCCTACTCCTTTGAGCCACAGGCACCGCCCCCCTTCTTTTTCAATTTTTTGGAATAATTTCTGCAGTGTGGGTATAAGCTCTTCTTTGAAGGTTTGATAGAATTCTGGTATGAAGCCATCTGGTCCTGGGCATTTTTTTGTTGGGAGATTTTTTATTATTTCTTTGATATCAGTTGATGAAATCAGTCTGTTTAAGAGATCTATTTCTTCTTGGTTCAGTCTAGTGAGAGGGTGTGATTCTAGGTATTGATCCATTTCCTTCAAATTATCAAATTTCTAGGCATAGAGTTTCTTATAGTAGTCAGAGATGATCTCTTGTATCTCTGTGGCATCTATTGTTATTTCCCCTTTATCATTTCTAATTGAGGTTATTAGAGGTTTTACTTTTCTGTTTCTAGTTAATCTGGCCAAGGGTTTATCAATTTAAGTTATTTTTTTGAAAAACCAACTTCTTGTTTCATTAATTTTCTGAATGACTCTTCAATTTCAATTTCATTACTCTCTGATTCAATTTTGGTTATTTCTTTTCTTCTGCTGGATTTGGGATTAGATTGTTCTTTTTCCAATTCCATAAGATGGTTCATGAGTTTGTTGATGCACTCACTTTCTGTTTTTCAAATGTAGGCATCTAAAGTGATAAATTACCCTCTTTAGACTGCTTTTGCTATATCCCACTGGTTTTGGTAACTTGTGTCTTTGTTGTTGTTGTGTTTGAGGAATTTAATGATTTCCTCTTTTATCTCTTCCTGAACCCAACTATTATTCAGCATAATTCAGTTGTTTAATTTCCAAGTCTTTGTATGGGGATGAATGTTTTCGTTGGAGTTGATTTCCACCTTTATTGCCTTGTGGTCTAAGAAGATGCAAGGCATAATTTCTATTCTTTTAATTTTGCTGAGGTTTGATTTGTATCCTAGGATGTGGTCAGTTTTGGAGTACGTACCATGGGCTGATGAAAAAAGTGTCTAGTCCTTAGCTTTGGGATGGTGTGTTCTGTACATCTCTTTTAATCCCATTTGTTCTAGGGTCACATTTAAGTCCTTTGTATCTTTATTTAGTTTCTGTTTACACAATCTGTCCAGTTCTGTCAGAGGGGTGTTAAAGTCCCTGGCTATTATGGTGTTATGGGATATCATATTGCTCACCCATTGAGGTCTGTTTCATAAATCAGAGAGCATTTAGGTTGGGTGCATAAATATTTAAAATTGAAATGTCTTCTTGTTGTGTTGTTCCTTTGACCAATATAAAGTGTCCACGTTTGTCTTTCTTAAGTTTGTCTTTCTCAGCTTTCTTTAGTTGCTATAAATCTGCTTGTATCTGAAAATAAGATCGCAACCCCTCCTGTCTTCTGATTTCCATTTTTTTGAAGTACTGTTTTCTATCCCTTAATCTTGAGTCTTGATTAGTCCTTTAAGTCTAACTGTGTCTCTTGAGGGGGCATGTGGATGGCTTGTCCTTTTTTATCCAATCAGCCAGCCTATGCCTCTTCAGTGGGGAGTTAAGTCCATTGACATTTATTGAGAGAATTGGTAAGTGCAGTGGAGTTCTATTCATCTTATTTTGTGAAAGTCCATTGTGTGGTTTTATGCTTTGCACTATTGTGGAAGCTAAGTTTTGACCTTTAGCTTCTAGGTGTTTCCTTTGCTTGTGGTCCATTGTGGTGGTCAGTTTTGAGAATAGGTCTAAGTATTTTTTGTACAACTTGTGTTCTTGTGGCAAATTTCCTCAGTGCTTCTATACCCACAAAAGATTTTGGGCTGAAAATTGTTTTGTTGAAGAATGTTGAAAGTGGATGACCATGCTCTTCTGGCTTGGAAGGTTTCAGTTGAAAAGTCTGCTGTCATCCTAATGATTCTGCCTCTGTAGGTCAGTTGGTGCTTACTCCTGGCTGCTTGCAGAATTTTTTCCTTCATCTTGACTGTGGACAGATATATTACAATGTGTCTTTGAGAGGCTCGCTCTGCTTGAGTTGAGATGGTTTTGATATCTATCTGAAAAGAGTGTGTTGGGGTATTTAGTAAAACTTGGAAAGTTGTCGTTTATGATAGTCTCCAGTAGAGCTTCCATTTCTTGAGACAATCTTCTCCCCCTTTAGGATTCCCTATTATTTATATGTTTGAATGCTTCATGGAGTCTCTTAGTTCTTTAAGTTCCTATTCTGCTTTCTCTCTGCTTTTCTGCCTCTTTAACTACCTGGGTTAACTGCAAACATTACCCTCTGGCTCTGAAGTTCCTCCTCCATGGTCTAACCTATTTTTGATACTTTCTACTGCATCTTTACATTCCCTGACTGTCTCCTTAATTTCCTTAAGCTCTACCATATCCTTTCTATATTCTACATATCTCTCATGTGACTTTTGATTCTGTCTTTCCATTTTCTCATCCATTCCTTTTATTGTCTTTATCATCCATATTTTAAATTATCTTTCTTTTAAGTGTATTAATTATTTATAGGTGGAGTCTTCTGTAGTAGCTGCTTCATGGTCCCTTGGGGGAGGTCCTCTGTTTTGGTGTTTCATATTGCCTACATTTTTCTGTGGGTTCCTCCTTGTGTGTTCTTTCTTCTTGATCACCTTCTGTCATCCTTTTTCCTTCTCACTGCCTACTTTGCTTCAAATTACCTTGTCTCAGAGTTTAGGTCTTGAAGTGGCCTCAGCCTGAGCAAAGCCAAACTCTTTCTCATGGCCAAATTGAAGTCCTTGCTCTTGATGACAATATGTCACAATGTGTCGCAGGAACACCAAGTGACACTGTGGGTTTTTTAGGAGATATCACAGCCAGCAACCAAATTTAGTTGCCTTTAGTGATCACCTGATTGTTTCCTCAGCATTCAGATCTTGCCAGTTTGGGATCTTAACGCTCACAAGAATCCTCCAGGGACAGATCTCATAGTGCCCCCTGACTCCAGTTCCTGTGGGGTGCAGGAATCCCTCAGCCTGTCTCAAGAGTGCAGCTCTGATCTTGGCAGGCAGAATTAGGATGGCTAGTGCTTTAGGCCCCTGATAAGACCTACTCCTGACTTTCCCAAAATGACAGCCCCTGGCCTCTGAGACCAGTATTGCTGCCTCACCAGCCACTAAATCTATGGTAAACCCTCTCCAACCAGCATTCAAATCTGGTTGCTGTATACTGTTCAAGTCCACCCACTCTTCCAAACTTTCCAGTCAACACGCAGCTTCCCCCAACAACTGAAAACTCTGGAAAGGCTTCCTCCCATCCCAGATCTCCATAGCTGGCCAGCTGATCCCAGCCAGTCACGATCACTTGCCTAATTCATCAGATTTCCACTGCTCCAGATCATACGCTGTATCCAGCTCACCACCTCCTTGCTGTGCTCCCTGAGCTATGACTCTGGGTAAGGTCCCAGTGCCAGGTATGGCTGGGTTCTCTCTTCTTCCTCAGTGGTTCTAGAAGAGCTCAGCTAAGTGATTCTTCTGGTCCACCATCTTGCTTTGTCCCTATTTCTTGTGTTTTTTTTTTTAATCTAGAATTTTTTTTCTAGTTTGCTATTACATGATCTTTAACTCCAAAAGATGCTTTGGTCCTACATTATCATTTCCTTAGTAGCTGAACATTCCAAAACCTGTGTATTTACTCATAAGAGAACTGAAGCTCAAAAAATAACTAGCTATAACAGAGAAACTCTATGCATTCAAATTATGAACCTAAGGCTAAGACTGTTCCTGCTTTCTATGTGTGTTCTACGATTCAGCATGGTGAAATACCTTTTCTCAGACAGAAAATTTTGAGCAATTCTGTTAACAAAACCAGAAATGAATTATGCCACAAAAGATTTTCACCTCTTAACCTCCATCCTGCCTTATCTGTTATGAAAAAAAAAAAGATATTTCTGAAGGAAATACTGGCAATGTCCACTCTAAAGTTACCATATTGTATAGTAACTTCTTGGTCCACATGGATTCTATTGGTGTTAACTTCCTGGTTGGCCTAGATAGAGCTGAAATGATGAGTATTTTTTTTTTTTTTCATTTTCTAGCAGATATTTTGTAGCATCTGGCAAGAAGTAAATAGCAGGTATGTTACATTCTTTCTTTATTTATTTTTGTAGAGACAGAGTCTCACTGTACCGCCCTCGGGTAGAGTGCCATGGCATCACATGGCTCACAGCAACCTCTAACTCTTGGGCTTACGTGATTCTCTTGCCTCAGCCTCCCGAGCAGCTGGGACTACAGGCGCCCACCACAACGCCCGGCTATTTTTTTGTTGCAGTTTGGCCAGGCCTGGGTTTGAACCCGCCACCCTCGGCATATGGGGCCGGCACCCTACTCACTGAGCCACAGGCGCCGCCCAAATTCTTTATTTATTTTTGAGAACCATATCTTAAACACTTTAATCTTTCTTTTTTGGTTTTTGTTTGTTTGTTTGTTTTCTGCAGTATTTTTTCAGTCTTTTTGGCCGGGGCTAGGTTTGAATCAGCCACCTCTGGTATATGGGGCTGGCGCCCTACTTCTTTGAGGCACAGGCGCCACCCACTTTAGTCTTTTTTAATATCCTGATCTAATTGGTGGAAAGCATGAGAAGCTTTTTGAAATGAGATTATCATAATAAAAGCTTTTCTTTATCTGGGACTTTACAAACAAAATGATTGATTATTCAGAACACTCATTTCTTCTTGAAGGCAGAAAATAAAGAAAATGAATGAGACTTGTGAGTGGACAGCTGATATTTTTAAAAGATTAAAATCTTAGAGCAGTTTTACGCTCACAGAAAATGGAGGGAAAGGTACAGGATTTTTTATAAACCCCAGGCCCAACACCATTCACCACCAGAGTGATACAGTTGTTACAAATGATGAACCTACATTGGCAAAGAACTATCACCTGAAGTTCATAGTTTATAGTGTGGGTCCCTCTTGGTGTTGTACATTGTATGGATTTTGACATGTACTCACCATTATAATATCATACAGAACAGTTTCACTGCCTTAGAGGTGTGCTCAACCTATACATCCCTTCCTCTCCCTCAACCTCTAACTAATATTTTTGCTGTCTCAAAAGTTTGGCTTTTCTAAAATGTCATGGGACTCACATCATGTCTATCTTTTCAGACTGGCTGTGGTCACGTAGAGTATGCATTGAAGTTTCCTCCATCTCTGTTCATGGCTTGATAGCTCTTTTTTTTTTTTTTTTTTTAGCACTGAATTATATCCATTGTCTGGGTGTATCACATTTTATTTATCCATTCACTTACTGAAGGACATCTTGGTTGCTTCCCTGTATGAATAAAGCTGCTATAAACCTCTGTGTGCAGCTTTTGCGTGGACTTAAGTTTTCAACTTAATGGTAAATACTAAGGAGCATGATTGCTGGATCATATGGTATGAATATGTTTAGTTTTGTAAGAAACTGCCAAACCATCTTCCTAAGCGTCTGTACCATTTTGCATTCCTCCCAGCACTGAATGAGAGTTCTTACCGCTCCACATCCTCGCCAGCATTTGATGCTGTCAGAATTCTGGATTTTGGCCATTCTATCAAGTGTGTACATTTTTAATTCATTTCAAAATACTTTTTTTAGGTGTGTGTGTTTTTTTGTTAAAAAGTTGTTCTACCTATTTTACAAAAACAAAAAAACAAACAAACAAAAAAAGAGAAAATGGCTCTCTGAGAAGTGGCTTGACCTCTCATAGTACAGAGGTCATGGTGATTCTAATGAGAGAGATGCATCTTGTGACTACCATCTACATTTGTTGCCTGTCAAGTCATGATTCACAAATGACACTTGAAATGCTATTTTTCATCAAGAGAGTTTTTATTGTCATTAAGGAATTAAGTGAGGCAATTTTTTAGATTCCTATCAATTCGCTCTAATTTTCCCCAAGTTAACTGCTCCAGATGGCATGGTAGAGACCAGAACACAGGGTATTCAATGTTTTTAGGATATAATGCCATCTCTAATAATACTTTCTTTTAGATAACACAGCCAACCTTTTCTTCTTAATGCCATCTAATTAACCAAAATGAGAGCTGTCAGATGGAAAATTCCCATTTTCCCTTCTGATTTAGGGATCTTCTTTGGCACCTGCACAGCTTGGGCAGAAACACAGCTCACCCTAGTAAGCAATTGGGCCTTGTTGGTAAATACAATATACATACACTTCTAATTAGTTTCATTTGAAATTAAACATAAATTATGTTCCAAGCATGTGTTAAGGCATTGTTTTTGGCAGGGTAGCTACACAAGCTAAATCATTGATATTTTATGACGCAGTTCCAGAGCATACACATTCCTTCTCCCATTTTGACTTGTGCTTTGTTTTTTCCCTTTAATCCAAGTCTAAAAAATTCACACAGGGACAGTACTCACAGACAAGAGTCTCTACCAAGATAGGAAATGTAGGCTTGCTCCTGTTGTCGTCTCCCGGCTGAATGAAATGGTTGATACTGTTGTCTCAAACTTTTGACCAGAGTTTCAAAAATTCTTAAATGAGCACAAACAAAACTTGCCTAGTTCTTTCTCTCACCTCCATGAAACTCAACATTCTTAATCTTATGTCCTTAACAAATGGAAAGGAGTCTAATGTATTGGGTCTGATCAACAAGGAAGGAAATGAGGCCCACTGCCTCTCTCCTGGTCTCCCGTCTTTGGCCACGAGAGGCACATTCACCCTTGACAGAGGGACTCAGGGACAGATGTGATGCGGAAAACCACCCGTGGAACATGACTCAGCTGTAATTGGCCGTGTTTCAGTCTCTTGGCTGCTTATTTTGGTAGAAGTCATCAGGGTTGAGTTTGGTCTAAAAGCCTTGTGTGAATAAGCAAAGTATATATGGCAATGCCTTTAGTCTTCATAGAGCCTGAGACCTTCCATAGACCTTCTCTGTCTCCCACTCAGTGGAGGATGAAGCAAAACACTTAACCTCTGATGTTGTTTAAACTCAGTCTAAGCTAAAACAAAAATAAACCCAATTTAGATAAAAATGTTCTGTCTCTCAGATCACTCCGTCTTCTTGTCTTCTACCTGAGAGAGTGTAGTTGGTACAGAAGGTGCTAAGCGGTGGCCGTACGACCTCAGGACGGAGAGGAAGGGGCTGCTCTGGTTTTGTGTTGGGTTTGGAATATAATCTGACATATGCTGGCCTCTAGGGTAATATTGCTTGACCAACTGCTTCTAACCCTGATGTTTTGGGCTAATGAACTCAGCGGTCATTTTTCTGGGCAATGCTTCTGGCCAGCACCACTCAGCTCTCATAGGCTGGCTACTTCCTGCTGACTCCTGGTCTTATCTTCCCTGTGGTCACCCAGCCAGCCAGTGCACCCTTAGCCTCTGCTGTGGGTCACTTTGCGTTATGCTAGCAATCCTGCAATGGCCCCACTGGCCCTTGACTCCGTGTCCTTATCTCGTGGGAACAGAGGAGCCTAAGAAGCTAAACTTCAAGACATTGCTCTGCCTGACCATGATGGACTGTTTCCTGCTTGGTACGTGGCAGTTTGCGAGCTATCCTCCTCCCTGAGACCTAAACAAACAGGACAAGAGTCCATGAACTCAACTTACATAATGCATTTATACAGAAGCACCCAGGCACAGCCATCTGGCCATCTCATTCTTTTTCTCTAACTCTCTGTTCTTTTATATTATTGTCTCAGGGCTGGAAAAAAGGCAAGTTTCTTCCTTCTTCCTTCTGTTCTGTGATTCCGTACATAAAACTTTATGATTTAACTCATGGCACTGAAGAAAATGATAAATGAATTTAGCTAATACTTTTTGAGGGCAGAAGCCTTGCATGAAAAGGTTTTTGCTTTGCTCCATTTAAAGTAAACTTCTAATGTTTGTTTGTTTGTTTGTTTTGTTTTGAGACAGACACTTTGTCACTCTAGGTAGAGTGCGTGACGTCACAGCTCACAGCAACCTCAAACTCTTGGGCTTAAGCAATTCTCTTGCCTCAGCCTCCCAAGTAGCTGGGACTATAGGCCCCCACCACAGTCTAATGTTTTTTAAAGTTCCAAATATTTTGCTTCATTTCTAAATTGAGTTTAAATGATAGAGACTAAATAATACCTGTCATTTTGTTGTTAATTTTGTTTTGTGTTCCTTTTCTAGAAAAATAGAAATCTAGAGTCAACACCATGGCTGTGAAAAAGTTAGAAGTTAGAAACAAAGATATGCATAATTGTCGAATTATTTCAATACCTCCTTGTACTTAAGCTGCCCCAAATCCTCCCAGAAATTTAGCAAAATAAGTATAACTTTTGATGCTATTTGATAGTTGAGAAAACTAAGCTTTACTTAAACAGATTGCAGACTGTATCTTACTGGCTCCAAAATCCACCTTCTCTCCTGCACCTGGTGCTGCCTCTGGTGAAGAGCTGGAAGTTTAGACGGAGATCAAGAACCAAGACTAGAGACCAGAAAGGAACCATGTCAATGGCATCATCCACTGTTTAAATTTCCTACAGATTCTCAAAGGTCAGACAATACAGACAAATGTTGCTTCCATAATATCCATACCAGGGCATTCTGAATTGTTCAAGTAAACACCAGGTAGCTGCTCAGGAAATTGCCATGCAGTGTGAAGCAAAGATCCGGTGCATCTGATTGCTTGTTTAATAATAAAAACCGAATCAGCAGATGACTTTGTTAAAATAGAGGAGGCTTGGAGGCACATTCTCTGAATTCTTGATATCATCTGAGAAGCTCGTAAATCGTTCCCCTATTTTGGGAAGAGAGGAAGAGCAGGTTCTGTTATTTTGGCTTCTGAGTCTCATGCTGTCTACTGAGTCTCCACTGCTTGGAAGAATGTCAGAGGATTGGGTTTATTATCTTGACAACTTAAGGATTGAAGCCTGCTGGGTTTAAGCTGATGGATACCTCGACATGTTTTCAGGTGCAGATTTCCCTCATGGAAATTTACTTTCCGTATTATTTTCATTTGAACAAGTCTGCGGAGAGAAGAATAAGCTCCTGCCTTTGAGCGGGGTGAGGACACCAGTCATGCAAGGATAAGTTCCAGCTGGGGTTGTGAGAACCTGAGGAGGGAGGGAAAGGCATCCTCAGAAAGGGGTGGTCCTGGTGTGCAGGCTGGGTGAGGGGGGCATCTGTGCAGGAGGTGGGTGGCCTGGGGTGTCTTCAGAGCCTTGCCAAGGGCACGTGGGGTGTTCCATGAAGGGAGGCAGAGGTGGTGGCCAAACCTTGGAGCATGGGAGCCCAGGTGTGGTGAAGAGACAGTGTGCCCTTGGGAAAGTGGGTGGTGACAGTAATCAGAGATTGTTTACATGCTGGAGAATTAATCAGATAAATAAATAAATACAGGATGTCCCAAAGGTTGCCAATAAAGTCACTGTAAATAGGGAAAATGGGAAATTATAAAGAGGTGGCCACCATATAGAGAACATTTTGTAAATATTTTGTAAAATTTTGTGATGAATATTTTGTAAATAAAGGTGCATGTGGCTACAATTTCCCATTTTCCTGGGTATGGTGACTTTATGGGTGATCTTTGGGACACTCTGCGTGTTAAGTGTAACGGGAGACAGAGTTCCCACTATCAGAGAGGGTAAGAAAAGGATGAAATCTAAATGGACCTAGTGGTGTTGGGTTGAAATTGGTAGTATAAATGTAAATATATGGTTTTTGATATTGGTGGAGGCACATAAAGAATTATAAATACACATATATTTCCAGCTCTGTCCACTGACAAGGTGTGGGTGAAGGGATATCTTAGTAACAGTGAACAAGATATCTACACCCGCATCTGGTTGTTTCAATACCGTTTTTCATAAAAAGGAATCAGATTCCTTATAAAACTGGCTGATTCCAGGGCTGCGGGGATAAAGTGAGACAGAAATATCTGTTCCTATTGTCAGAAACTAAGAAAATGCTCAGAGAATTATGGGGCCCCCTCAACAGGACAAAGGACCAGCTTAAACGGGTTCCTTCTGGTGAAATCTAGGACAATTTGCATTTAAAAATAAATATTAAGGTGGGAGGAGGGAGGGCAATTGGTGGGATCTCACTTGATCTGTACATGTGAGGGTGTTCGGCAATTACCCCTGGGTGAAGGGTTCAACTACAACTTGAACTTTACCTTAGAATTGAAAACAACGCAGCCTAAACATTTGTACCCTCATATTAATCTGAAATAAAAATAAATAATAATAATAATAATAAATCAGTGAGCTACAACCTACTGAACAAAATGGAAAACAATGAATCTATACGGATAATAATCAATTGTAAGTTTGGACCGGGGTCTTTATTCTCAAAGTACCTCTGCACAAAATACTTAATTGCAAAGAGAAAAAGAGAACGTGACATTCGATATGTGTGGCAAATACCAGACTTAGTCAAGAGACCAAAATGAACATCACCAGTACCAGGACAGATTGAATAGTGCCCCACCGAAAGTGTGTAACAAGACCACAGCTTCACATCCATGGTGTTTCTGCCAAAGACACGTAACCTGAATCTAATCACAAGGAAACAGCAGGCAAGCCTAAACAGAGGAACACTCTACAATGTAAGTTTTTTATCTTCAAAAGTACCGGTGTTATCATAGTTAAGAAATTCAGAGGGAAAGTTCTGGAATGAAGAGACTTACAAATAAATCCAACTGTGGTTCTAAAGCAAAATTATTTTGCTATGAAGACTATTCCTGGGACACTTAGGGTCTGAGGGTTAGATGGCAGTTATGTAGAGATGTGAATTTTCTCGTTTTTGGTTGTATTGCGGTTATGTAGGAGAATGTCCTTGTTTGACGGAAATGTACTCTAAAGAATTCTGCAGTTATGAGGAATGAGTTTGGTAACTTACTCTCCGTCATTCAGAAAAAATCTTTATACTGCACTAATAACTTCTATATGAAAAAATATTTAAGTAACATATAACAAACCAATATGTAATTAAAACAAAATATATTTAATGTAAACTTTACACACGGACCCTGGCATACTTATTTCCAGAGCTATCATAAATGATTGGTCAAGGGTGTCCAAACATGCTAGTCTAGTTTGAAGCAGAAAATGAAATGTGGCCGGTGTGAAGCTGTAGGCCCAAGGTTTCTGAATTATTATTATGATGATCGTTCTTACTTTGAAATTTAAAGAAAACATAAAAAGATGCAAAAGTCTTAGAAATAGTCCAAAGAACTTTCATACACCTTTCAATTTCACCTGGATTCAACATTTGCAAACATTCTATGAGAGGTGATTTTTCACCTGTTGGTATATCTTTATTCTAAACTACTTGATGAGTCGCAGACATCAAGCCCCTTTTCCTTGAAATACTTCTACCAGTAGTATAAACAAACAAACAAATAAGCACTCCTACCACTGTCTCCTAAGAATATTTTTCTATGTAACCGTGGTACAATGATCACATTTAGGAAATGTAGCATTGCTATAATACTTTAATACATATATTCCATGTTTAAATTTTGGCAATTATCACAAGCTATTTCTTTATAGCAGTTATTTTTTCATTTCAAGATCCAACCCAGGGTCGTGTCTCATGTTTAGGGGTGTCTTTAATCTGGAAGAGCTCCCCAGACTTTGTTTATCTTTCATGATAGTGATGGTTGTTTTTTGAAATGTTCCGCCACTTGGGCATAATGTTTACGCCTCCATTTTTGTGCCTGTTTTCCCACATGTTATATATATCTCTTCTTCTGTTTTCTTACGTTGAAGCAAATCCCAGGAATAGGCACTCGTTTTGATGGATGGATAGTTCATTAACAGAGGATTTTGTTTGTATTTTTTTTAATTTACTTTGCTGGGTGTCCTATGCAATCAATACCTGAGGAATTACAGTAATTTGGAATTAAACACATGTAAAGATAGCAAAGGGACCAGTTGAGAACTAATTCACACTTTGGAATTAGCTATTTACCATTGACTAAACCATTAAGAACTCTATACAGCAATATACAAATTATGAACTTACAGATCATCATATTTCAGCATGAATCTGACACTCATTATCAGTTGCATGTTTCTTTGTTGGTTTTTTTTTTTTTTGCAGTTTGGCCAGGGCCAGGTTCGAACCCACCACCCCTGGTATACGGGGCCGGTGCCCTACTCCTTGAGCCACAGGTGCTACCCCAGTTGCATGTTTCTAAAGATCCACAAAGCTCTTCTCATGGAGGCATGAGGGTGCTTTTTCTGTTCTACTTGGGTCTTACTTCATTGTCTTGGTTCAATGTTGAGCTCATACCTGGTTCCTGCTCTAATCATAGAGCACTATGGTATTATAATGAGACTTGTGAGTTCATGAAGTGAGAAGGTAGAGAACTAATTGTAAGAGAAAGATGAAAAGCAAGGGGTTATTAAGCGCACTTAGTGTCAGGGAAGGTGTGGTGAGATGTGATAGAACCCATGGGTACAAGGATTATGCTAAATATAGAAAGAGATCTACATGAAACACATAGGAATTATAGCAGTGCTAAATATGTAACAAAATATTAACCTTATGTAGCAGTAATATAACCTCAAGATTCTCACAGGCACATTATTTTTCTCCCTGCCAATATGAGTAACAGTTAGCTTATAAACTGTAAGTATAGTAATGTACAAATATTAAGAATATGTGCCCAGCTGGAAGACTGTTGCCTTAATCATCTACATATTTCTGCAAGATTTTTTTAAAAATTGTGTTTTGTAAAAGCTAAACAATATTGATACATACGTTCTACTAAAAGGAACAAAAATGAGGGGGAGTTTGTGTTTAACCATTTAGTGAGTTACCATTACTTCTGAATTTTCTAAAGTATTGGCCTAAGAAAATGATATATTTTTTTTTATTGTTGGGGATTCATTGAGGGTACAATAAGCCAGGTTACACTGATTGCAATTGTTAGGCAAAGTCCCTCTTGCAATCATGTCTTGCCCCCATAAAGTGTGACACACACCAAGGCCCCACCCCCCTCCCTCCGTCCCTCTTTTTTTGTTTTAATCTGTTTCAGATGCAAAATGTAAGACACTAGATAGTGGCTGGGCCTGCTTCAGTTTAATTACTGAGCCTCCTGCCCCCTGGTGTTCTCTGAGGGCCTCCGTCTTTTAGGCAAACAAGTTTAGTTATTTCCTGTTGTCTGCTGGACATCATGGGGAAAGCAGCTCCTTTAAGGGTCCAGATTTCCTTTTAAATACTGGCTTCAGTGCATCATATAATGCCCTTCAGTTTTCTATATGTCAATACAACCTATTTTCTCATTTTTTCATATAAAATTTGCCTTAATGAATTACTTAGATGCTCACTTAAAATATTGTCAGTATAATGCTTTGAGAGTTATTGTTTTATTTATTTTTAACTTTATAGCCGTGTATTTTGACAACATAGTGTTTTATTATTTATTCTTTGGATTTATTGAGATTTACCTTTTGGGCTAGAGTATGGTCAATTTTTATAAATGTTTCAAGTGTACTTAAAAACAATGTTCATTCTCTAGGATTTGGCTCTGCATAGGGTCACTAAATCAGGCCCAATTTGTGTTTTTTATATAGTCCATACCTTTATTAATTTTGATTCTGCCTGATCTATCAAATATTAATAATACATTATCAGGAAGGTGAGTTAAAGCTCTCAAAAACATTATGTTAAGTTTTTTTTTGTTTGTTTTTTTGCAGTGAATATCTTTACCTTGGATGATGCTTTGTGCTTTAAAATCTCTTTGGCTGAAATTTCTTTTGGTCAGGATTTTCCTTTTCATCCCAGTATTTTCTTTACTGGACTTTTTTTTTTTTTTTTTGTGGTTTTTGGCCGGGGCTGGGTTTGAACCCACCACCTCCAGCATATGGGACCGGCGCCCTACTCCTTGAGCTACAGGCGCCACCCTCATCCCAGTATTTTCAATATGCCTGTGTCCTTACATTTTGAGTTTGTTTCCTATTAATTGACCATGACTGGATTTTGTTTAGTTTTCTTTTCAATTCAATCTGGAAGTCCATGTCTTCTAATTTGTTTTCTTTTATTATAATTGCTTGTGTATATGGATTTAGTTCTATTATTCTATTTTGTTAAAGATATTTACTTTGCTTTTTCTATATTTCCTCATTTTTCTCCAATTTAAATCTTAAGTTGAGTGACTAGATCAGTGGTTCTCAACCTTCCTAATGCCATGAAACTTCAATACAGTTAAAAGGGGTTGCAACCCTCAGGTTGAGAACCACTGGACTAGATTTTTACTTTTTTGTCTAATTGCTTTGATACTATATATGCAGTTTTTATTCATTCAATGGTTACTCAAAATTTAAGATTCATACATTATGTAACAAAATTGGAAGCCAGTTTTTTCCCTTCTGAATAAGGTAAGGACCTTACAAGGCTTTCATTCCAATCACTCTTTTCCTGCTGCACAAGTTGCCATTGGTTATTTTATTTTAACTTTTCAATACTCCCAAATTAGTCATTATCACTATTATTATTTCATATAATTAGCATTTGTTTAGATTTACGGAGATGTTTACAATGTCTTTGCGCAGTCTTGCTTCTTGCTCTCTTCTCTTTTTTGTTTGTTTAATGTCTTTCTGAAGTGGACACTTTAAAAATTCCTTCAGGGAAGGTCTATGACTGATAGTCTATCTTTGTGGGGGTTTTTTTCAATTTTGACCTCAATCTTGAGTGAGTTTGGATGGACATACAAATGCTTTGTTTTCTCACTTCCATTGTTGCTATTGAGAAGCCTGGCATTCTGATTTTCATTCCTTTGTAGGTAGTAATCTTCATTTTTATGATATGCTTTTTGTCTGTGATAAAACTCATTCTTTTCTTCAGTACTAATGTCAGCATGGGGATTCATTTATTTCTTTAATCTGGGGAATCATGTGTTTCTTAAACCCTGGACAGAATTTAAAAGTATATTGCTTGTCTCCTAATTCCTCCAATACTTTATCCTTAAAAGTTACTTTACGTGTATCTCTAATTTTCCTTCTCTTAACTGCCCTGTCTCTTAACCTCTCTTTCGTGTTTCCATTTGTTTTTCCTTCTCTGCTGCATTATAAATAATTTCCCCATACTTACCTTTCAGTTTACTAATTCTTTCATTGCTTATGTCTAATTGACTTCCTATAGATTTTTTTTTTCCCTTAAATGTCTTCTCTATTTCTGGAATTTCTAGTTGATTGTTTTTTCCATTCTGCCTTATTCTTTCTTCAGAGTTTTGTTCGCTTTTCATGTCTGTAATTTAAAACAGCCTTTCTCAATATTGTCTTTCAGATTGATGGGCCACTAAATTTAGTTCTTGGAGTTCTAAATTTATTGTGTTGTTTCTGTCAATTGTCACTTGTTTCTTCTTGTAAGTTACATTTTTTATAATGAGCTCATCTTTGTCAGTACTTGGTTTTCTGTGACAATATTCTGTAATGTGGGTTGTGAGAATATAATTTTAGAGCAGTGGTACATTTGCTTCTGCTAAAGGTTCTAAATGTTTGTTTTTTCCAGATGACTTGGCTGTTGCAATTTCAATTCACAAATTCAGATGAGGTTCTGGTCTGTGGCTTTGGATGGATAGAGCTTAATTTTTCTCTTCAAATCTCTCCACTGAGAGAGATAAACTTTATTACTGTCTTTCTGTGTTAAGTGTGTGTGTTTTCTGAGCCAATTTTCGTAGCTTGACCCTACAGAGAGATCTCAGTAGGGTCTAGGATCTTATTGCTTACCTTTCCCCAAGCATTAAAATCAGCTTCCTACACTTCTGAGCCTGACTTCCCGGCAGAGTATCAATGTTACCTTGATAATGGGTCTTAAATTTTAGACCTGTTTCTAGCCTTGTTGTGTATTGTTGAAAAAGTATTTATTTTATTTTTTTGATTAAATCATAAACACATAAATCATGTATGCATTTATGGGGTACAATGTGCAAAAGTATTTATTTTAATATACACGCAACAGAATCAAGGCATCATAAAGCCAAGTAGTTTGCTTTGTTTACTGCCATACCTGAAGCACAGGTGACTGCACAGGGTAGGTGTCCAGCAGATGTTTGTCAAATGAAGTAAAGAGTAAATCATGTGTCCCCTGCCATATGTGTGTGTGGTGTATTTTGGGGAAGAGAAGCATTTTTCCATGTCTGGAGTGCGTCTTTTCAGCTTGTCTCATCTGCATGCACTAAGGAGGCAAGCTTCCCGGAAATGGCAGTGCATTTCACCGCCTCATGCACAGGATGACACACAGTAAAATCCTAATTCTGATAGTCCCCAATCTAATCACCCAAACCCAGCCTCCAGCCCTTCCCTTAATCTTATCATCCCATTTCTACCCTGGCATGGTCCTTGCTTCCGACTCCTGCTCAATCTGCAACCCAGCTCTCATACCCTGCATCCCCCAGACTTACTGAACAGCCACGAATCCTGCCCCTACTTCCTAACCAAACATCCTACAAAACCCCTACTTGTATCCACGTATCAAGAGACCAAGACCTTTGTTTTGTTCCCTGCTGTACCTCGAAGCCTGAAGGAGTGCATGGCGCAGAATAGGAACTCAGTAAATATGTCTTGAATAAAATAAGGAATGAATGAATCTAACCACTACCCTCACTGAAAAAATGTGCGGTATATAGACATAGCATGCAATTAAAAGCTTCTGCTCTACAGTAAAACAAAAATAGCAGAAATATGCAGTCTGAACTCTTAAGTGGCTTTTTACAAACTTTTCCAAGGTATGATACTGCTTCAAGTTTCCTTTTATAGTTTCCAACATAAAACAAAGTCACAGAGAAGCCCGAAGAAAACGAAAATCCTCTGTTACAAAGAAGAATAAAAATAGAAGCAAAAGATTCTGCTGTAAAATATAGACATGGTTTAAAAAATATCATGTTTAAAGCTCCAGCCTCAGTATCCAATTCAAATCAAACAAACTAAAGTCCCAAAGCAAAACATTTTTTCTTTATAGACTTACCATGTTTCTGGACATGAAGTAGGGGGAGGCCATTTAAGAACCTTCTTTTCTTACAAGTCCTCTAGCCTGTATTTCTAAACAAACAATGTTTTCAAATAAAATAAGCCACACAAAAAAGCAGGCCATAGCCCAAAGGCTAAATTTTCTCAAATGTTTTTTAAAAACCTATCAGTTCAGTTTCTAATTAAAACAAACAAGAAGAACATACAATACACAGATTTTTTTCTTTAAAGTGGCTTCCCGTACATTTTATGAAACCTTCCCTCTATAAGTATTTTCAAATTATTTTTGTTTTTGTTGTTGTTGTTTGTTTTGTTTTGTTTTAGGTAAAATTCCTAAAAGTAGCCTACCGTCTTGGTTGAAGCCCAATTACAACCCAGGATGCATTATATGCATAGGCTTTCCAGGGATGTTTATTTGGCAGGACCTAAGGGCTTCTAAGAGCTAAGACTCAAAGTGGAACCATGTGCGCATGCTCCTGAGATCTACCTTCCCAAGGAAACCATAATGTGGGCCCATGGCGCCCCTATCCCCTTTGGGAGAAATGTGTGTTCTCAGAATAGCAACCAGAATTTGAAGAAAGTATTAGAGTTTGCAGGACATCTTCATCTTCATGTACTTCAGGTCCTTCCGAAATGATCTTGTGTTTGATTGATAGATAATGACAAAAATATATATAACCTGTTCAAAACTAATTATCAAAATACTTTAGGGTGGTCTTAAGGACATTCTTATTGGGAAATGAATGGGTAAATACGTTACATTATATTTCATGCTTTTTTCTTTTTACTGGAATCATTTACTATCTTTTTACTAGGTGGGGGTTAAAAATATTTTCTAACCTGCCTGGGGTTTAGAAGACCATTTTAATGTTTTATAGGCTTCCCCAGCTAGAAAACTTCCCAGGGGAAAGAATCTGAAAACTCACACTTGGTACCCAAAACACAGTTACCAGAGTGGGGTTGGGAGTGGATATTTTGACTTAACCCTGTGAGTTTGATGTTGTAAAAAAAGTAAACTTACAGAAGATCAGGTATATGTCTGAGTTTGGTGGGTCTGCCTCAATTCCCTGGAGGAATTCCCTGAAGTTTTTTGAAGATGTTTCAGAGAGGCTGGGCAATGGAATGGCTGATGGACACCCATGGAGATTTTTTTTTTCCTGAATTTTTTTCACCAAAAACTGTGTGGTAACGTCCGAAACATAGCTGATGTCTGGATGCAGGATAACAAAAACTCTTTAGGGCCAATGTAAATTTTAGTAAAATGAGGTTGCTTCGTTTTTTTCTTTTTTTTTTAAGCATATACATGGAACCTTAAAAACATTATGCTAAGTGCAATCATACAATATGGGATGGAAAAGATCACATATTGTATGATTCAATTTCTATGAAATAGAGAAAAGAGTAAGTAAATTTACAGAATAAGTAAATCCATAAAACAGAAAACAGATTGCTGGTTACCAGGCTGTGGGAGCAGGGATGTGGGGAGTGGCTGCTTAATGGGTACCTGGGTCTCTTTGGGGGATGATTAGAATATTTTGTATCTAATGAAGGTTGCTTGCACCACATTGTAAAGGTATTAAATGTCAATGAATATAGTACACTTTAAAATAGTTAATTATATGTTATGTGAATTTCACCTAAATTAAAAAAAAATTAAAGCATGTATATGGAATATATGTTGTGTGCTTGTGTGATGGAAAAGGTCACATATTGTGTGATTCCATTTATATGAAATATCCAGAACAGATAAATCCATAGAAACAGAAAACAGATTGCTGGTTACCAGGCTCTAGGAGCAGGGATGTGGGGAGTGCATGTGTACGTGCAAACTTTTAAAAGCATTATTTAAAGAAATGTGTCTTAATATCTTGCTTTTTGTTTCTATCTGAAATAGATTGAGGTAACTCATGACCCTGCTGTAGAGTGGGTGATCTTAATGTTTCACCAAACTTAGGTTCATCACATCATTTCAAGAACATATTCTTCTTAGTAAAGTATCTCAAGAATGGAAGAAAAAGTACCCAATGTACTCAGCCCTACTATGAAACTAATTTAGGGCTCTCACATGAAAGCTATAACCCAGTTACAACCTAACAATAGGGGGAAGTGGGAAAGGGAGGGGAGGGAGGGGGTGGCGGGTAGAGGGAGGGGGATCCGTGGGATCACACCTGTGGTGCATCTTACAGGGGTATTTGCGAAACTTGGTAAATGTAGAATGTAAATGTCCTGGCACAGTAACTGAGATAATGCCAGGAAGGCTATGTTAACCATTGTGATGAAAATGTGTCAAATGGTCTATGAAGCGAATGTATGATGCCCCATGATCATATCAATGTATACAGTTATGATTTAATAAAAAAAAATAAAAAAAATCTGGAGATGTCTACAAAGAGCGCTTCTACTTTTGAGGTCTTAGAAGAAAAAAATGACAAGTATAATGGCCAATTACATAGCTTCTAATCTCACTCCAGTTTTGAATCAACAGAATCCATGAAGAGGATTTTTAAAGTATGTTAAATCTTTCCAAAATTAATGTATTCTGTATATTCACAGTTACTGCATATGAATAACATAAAATAGGAATGACTTAAAATTCTGCTTTGGCCTGGGCTCACCGTTTGGAAATCCACTGTTTCTTTATTGATTTTCTCCTTCAGTGATCTGTCTACCTCTACCAGTGGGGTTTTGAAGACCCTAGCCATTATGATGCTACCATTTATTTCTTTGCTTAGATCTAGTAGAATTATTGTGCTTTCCAATGCATAATGTAGTTCTTAATATTTCTTGTAGACTTGTAGGGCAAGTCTAGTGTGACAAACTTCCTTAGTGCTTGCCTGTTTGGAAAAGTCATTATTTCTCCATCATTTGTGAAACTTAGTTATGCAATATACAAATTATTGGCTGGCAGCTGTTCTGCTTAAGAAGGCTAAAAATGGGGCCCCGATCCCTTCTGGCTTACAAGATCTCCACGGAAGAAGTCTGTCGTTAGTCTGATTGGTTTTCCTTTGTGGGTTAGTTGTTTCCATATCACTGTTTATAGTATTTTTTGCTTTATTTTGACTTTGGCCAAGTTCATGACGATGTATATTGGCAACGTCCCATTTGCGATGAATCTTCCCAGTATTTGTTGACCATCTTGTATCTGGGTGTCTGAATCACAAATGATACCTAGGAAGTTTTCCTCAATAATTCCCTCAAATAAATTCTCCATGCTTTTTGCTGTTTCTTCTTCTCCCTCAGGGATACCTGTAATTCATACATTCATTTTGCTTCACGTAGTCTCATATTTCTGATTCTTTACTGTTTTTCCTGCATCTTTGACTGACTGGGTTAGTTTAAGAGCCTTGTCTTCCAGCTCTGAAATTCTTTCTTCTGCTTGGACTAGTCTGTTGATGAATCTTCCTGCTGCATTTCAAAGTTCCCAAAATGACTCATTCCTTTCTTTGTTCCTGTTATATCTTTTTTAATGTTATCTATCCTTTTAGGGATTTTTTTTCTTTTCTTTCATAGATATCCTAAAAATACATTTGTGGCTCCTTTGTTTTGGTTTTCCGATTTCTCTTCAATCTCATTCCTCTTATTTACAATCCATACACTAAATTCCATTTCTGACTTTTTGACAATTTCCTTTCATTGGGGTCCATTGCTGTAGATTCATTGTAATCTCTTGGGGGTATTGCACTGGCTTTTCTTTTCATTTTGTTGGTTTCTTCCCTTTACGACTTCTTCTCTCGTCTAAGAATAGAACGGTTTGCAGTGTACATGTTCTCCTTTGCTGGCAATTCACCTACTTAGTGAGAAGGAACAGTCCCTAGATAGCACATTTGTGAGCTACTCTGGAAGATTGATTCATCAGGGGAGAGGTGAATGCACTGAGAGCCTGTCATGAGATGATTTGTGTTATCTCATTCCCCTGTGATTGTCACAGTCCAAGCCCTTGCTGAATAGTCTTCCTACAGAGTGGTGAGTTGTTCCCTCGGCCACTGTTGGAAGCACCGGTGGGGGGCTGGATGATTCCCTCCCCCTGGGGCTGGTGTTGCAAGAGATTGCTCTGCCTGGGTCTCCCAGCAGCAGTGACAGTGGCAGCTGGGCAAGGCTATATAGGCAGTAGTCATGGGTGTCAGTTTTGTAGGTGTTTCTCCAAACAGGTCCAGATGCAATTGTGACTTGAGGCTAGAGGGTCACTGGTGGAGCACTGGACCACAGGGGCAGTTTCCTCCAGCTTGCCAGTGGGAGCCACAAGGTGGGAATTAGGGACCCAGCCCAGTGCTGGAGCTTCAGGTGGTGGAGTATCCCTAGAGAAGAACAAATACTTTAGATGTTCAAATTGTTAAATAAGGGTATAGATCAACAGCTATTATAAATATGCAGCCACTACTATAAATGAATATGTATTAACTGAGTATATTTCTAAAGAGCATTATGTCCTTTTTAAACGAAAAAGAGGTTTAAACATATAAAGGTTTTAACATATAAAAATGTAAATGTTAATATAAAACACATAATAAATTTTAGATTTTATCATAGTTTTAATCTTTGTAGGACTGATAATATTAAGCTCACTAACCTTTAAAGACTATATTTAGTGTTATGGCTGCACCATAACGTTGTTTTTTTTTTGAAAAATAGCCCTAATTAAAAAATTATTTTCACTTTGTTTTTAAAGCCAGGTTTATTGAAGGATAATCTGATAATATTAAGCACACTCACTTTTAAAAACTATATTTAATTATATGACTATTTACACCATAAATTTTTTGAGAAATAATCATATTTATTATTATTTTCACTTTGTTTTTAAAGTCAGATTTACAGAGTTATAATTTACAATATACAATAACACAATTATTTTACAACCATACATACATATATTGTACACACACATGTGCAAATATGCATATAGTGCATGACATATACAATATACATAAAATCAACCCTTTGTATACAATCATATAACCACCACCACA